>NC_064639.1:404668115-405868115 GCF_023864345.2 Schistocerca serialis cubense | reverse complement strand
ACTTGTGCACCCTGACGCGTTTGGCCTCAGTTACAATGTATCTTTAGTGAGTGTCCTGAAATATTACAGTATGGTATAAACGGATTGAAAGAAAGTTAACAAAAGGTGTTAAAGAGTCCGTTACCATTTTTAAATAGTCACTTAAAAGTTAATTCGTTACTCGAAAAGGTAACTTTGTTAATTAACGATTAACGGAGTAACCGTCTAGTACCCAGCTATGCTAATAATCCACACACGTCCGTAGTCAATGCTAAGCAATGCTTGAGGTGGTGTAAAAAGCGAAAAAACGAATGATTTGGAGTGATGAATTACGCTATACCCGGCAGCAATCAGATGGGTTTGGGTTCGGCGAAGGCTTGCAGAACGTTACCTGCCATCAAGTTATTCGTGGTTAGCGTGTGCATCCCTTATTGTGGTTAAGAAAACGCTAATGGAAAGTTATGAAAATATTTTAAAGTATTAGGTGTTGCATGCAGTAAAAGAACAATTCGGAGTCGCTGATTATATTGTTACGGCACAGAGAAAACGGGTTCCAAGTTATAAAATTTTAAACGGAGTTCATCCACCTTCACGTAAGATAGGCTGGTTACGCCAGGATTACCACAGACCAGGGAGCAAGGTGTTGCTAGACAGACGGGTAACAGCTTGCAACTCTGCAGCAGCTGAGTGAGAGAGAGCACACGCAGCGGGAAAACAGAAAAGGACAGCGACTAGGCAAAATAACACGCACGCGCCGCGGGATGACACAAGAAGCAGTAGACACAGCTAGGGAAAACACTCGCAGACCAATTTAACTAGCTGCTAAGGGAGAATTAAAGCAAGGGCAGCAGAATAACGAGGCCACATGCGGTCATCGCTAGTAAACTGGTAAACTGCACGTCACATAACTACGGAGAGCTCTTTAAATGCCAGAGCCACAGCTCCAAGTAGAGGAGAACGGTTCAGGTCAATGGGAATGATGGAGACCGTATCGACGACATTCCGTGCTATGACCATGTTGCCTTAGTAAGTCTTGTCGCCGGCCGCGGTGGCCGAGCGGTTCTAGGCGCTTCAGTCTGGAACCGCGCGACTGCTACGGGCGCAGGTTCGAATCCTGCCTCGGGAATGGATCTGTGTGATGCCCTTAGGTTAGTTAGGTTTCAGTAGTTCTAAGTTCTAGGGGCTGATGACCTCAAATGTTAAGTCCCATAGTGCTCAGAGCCATTTGAACCATTAAAGTCTTGTCTCAGATCAACCAGCGCAGTACCAACCAGCCGTGGAGTGCCGCAGAACTGAACTCCACTGACGCGAACTTCATGCTGTGTCGCACCAACCACTACTGATGGGAGACCTTATGAACTACCAGTAACAGCCGGCCGCTGTGGCCGAGCGGTTCTAGGCGCTTGAGTCCAGAACCGCGCTGCTGCTACGGCCGCAGCTTCGAATCCTGCCTCGGGCATGGATGTGTGTGATGTCCTTAGGTTAGTTAGGTTTATGTCGTTCTAAGTCTAGGGGACTGATGATCTCAGTTGTCAAGTCCCATAGTGCTTAGAGCCACTGAACTACCAGCAGCAGTTCAGTACCAGTACCAGGTGCTGTACTCTCTGAGTGTGGCACGGAAGACGACGGCCAGGGTTCCTGGCGGAATACCGTCCAGTACGCCTAAGCTCATTCGGGTTCAGGGCCTACCAGGCCGGCAGTACTGGGTTCAACGCCTGCTGCCTACACCACACCACGGATGGGGTGGTCCAGGGAAGAAGAGGCACGGAGTGGCGTCGTGCTCCCTCAGCCGGTAGGAGCTATCCGTGCTGTCCCAGGCTGGGCTAAGCATCCGTATCGACGCAAGAGGAACGACGTCTCGCTAGGACGCAGACTCAAGGACAGTGTCCGAGACCGAGAGCCTGTCCATGACCAGGGCAGGAGGCAACTACGGCCACAGGGCACCACCCTTTGTTGTCACAATAAACGATTTACTAAATGATCATGTTTTCCTAGCGCCACGAGCGCTTCCAGACGATTCCTGACACCGTGATGGACGCTATCCTCTCGGCCGCTCTGTAATATCATGACAGAACCAGTGACACAATGGATTGTGAACAATAACATTCCTGAAGTTGACTAGCCTGACCGGAATGACCAATGTAACACGTTTGGGATGAGGAAGAACGTCGACTTCGCTCCAGAAGTCAGCCTCCAACATCACTAAATGGTTCACATGGCTCTGAGCACTATGGTACTTAACATCTGAGGTCATCAGTCCCCTAGAACTCAGAACTACTTAAACCTAACTAACCTAAGGACATCACACGCATCCATGCCTGAGGCAGGTTTCGAACGTGCGACCGTAGCAGTCACGCGGTTCCGTACTGAAGCGCCTAGAACCTCTCGGCCACCACGGCCGGGCAACATCACTACCTTCTCTGGTTTTGGCTCATGAAGAAGAATGGGTTGCCTCTCCTCTACACACATTCAGATACCTCACTGAAAGAGTCCCCAGCGGGGTTCAAGCAGTCACCAAGGGGAAGGTCGGGCACAGCCCAAATTAGTGTCCAGTGATATATGTCCGGATATTTTTGATCAGATAGTGTACGCTCGGCGAACAACTACGCGCTAACACCGGCAACTCTCAAACTGGCCCTGTGGCAGCGCAGTTTTCGACTCTGCTGCAGTTATTTCTTGGCCATGTTGCAATTTTTTTTCCGCCAGACCGTGCAATTAGGTTATCCGTTCTGGAGCGCTCGGCGCCCGCGGCGGCAGAAGCAGCAGCGCCTAGCGCCTATTCAGCGCCGGCCGGCGTGCTGAAGGACGGCCGCGGGCCGTGTGGCGCGCTCGCGACCTTGCAGCCCGGTGACACGCTGCCTTCCTTCTCCCACTTCTTGCCTCTCCGCTCACCTCTGCCCCCCACCCCCCCCAACCACCACACCATCCGGCCATTGTACGGGGCGCCCTCGCGAAACGCTGACTGTGCGGCTCACTGGGCCGACCTCGGCAGCAGCGTAGCTTCACAGCCGCTCGATAGACCCCACCCCGGCTGGCGGTACTCGTATTTGCGTCCAGGCGAAGCAGCCCACCACCGCCGCTTTTCACGCTGCGCAAATAACCACCAGCCGTATCTCAGCTCCCTACAGGCGTAGGTTCGATAAACCACAACATCCAGATGACTTTGACGCCTGCAGCTATAGCTACGAAGGAACACCCTCATTACACCTTCTACTAATGATCCCAACAAAATAGCGATACATCGATAGTTTTCGAAATTTATGGATAAATATCGACAATACATTACACTCGATATATCGATGTACGAATGGCAGTATCGAGTGCCGATATTTATATTATATTTTTTCACAAGTTTCGCTAAATATTTGAAGTTGTTCTTATGAAATTGTAGTACAACGTAATTTTATTTTCACTGCGAGGAGTCTTACTACATATTGAGCTTTCATCACATCCAATCTTTCTCTCTGACTGTGCGAAGCAAGTAGATGTGGCACAAAAGCACTCAGTCTTCAGGCCACAAGTTGCCCATTGGGACCATCCGACCGCCGTGTCATCCTCAGTTGAGGATGCGGACAGGAGGAGCGTGTGGTCAGCACACCTCTCTCCCGGTCGTTATGATGGTTTTCTCTGCCCGGAGCCGCTACTATTCGGTCGAGTAGCTCCTCAATTGGGATCACGAGGCTGAGTGCACCCCAAGAAATGTCAACAGCGCATGGCGGTTGGATGGTCACCCATCCAAGTGCCGGCCATGCCCAACAGCGCTTAACTTCGGTGATCTCACGGGAACCGGTGTATCCACTGCGGCAAGGTCGTTGTGTGGCACTAAAGAAGAAGTCCGATTGCACTAGGGGTGGAGAGGGAGGGGGGGGGGGGGGGAAGAGCGGGGGGTGCCATTGTGAATTGAATAAGAAGGTTTGCGATGTGAGGAAACAGCACGCCAATTGCGTTACAAACAATTTTTAACGCAACTAGTGTGCTATTTCTTCATATCATCAGTGTTCAAAAACAACTGCTGAAAATTTTGAGAAAAATCCAAATAGCAATACTAGTCATTGCAGTGGGTGGAGACGTGTGAGGGTAAGTGACGACGTAAATGACGATTGGTGCTACCAACAGAAACTGCGACATTTATCTTCACAACGCTATTTGTACATTGCAACTGCTAGGTTGGTGGCGTTAGCAGAAATGAGAAAAAACAGCGAAGTTCCCGACGAACCCGATATATGACGGAAGGTAACGACGGACACATCCGACACGTTTCATTGTGCCAGTTATATGCGGTTTTCCGGAACGAAAAGGAGCGCCTGGTCCCCGGCACCAATCCGCCCGGTGAATTAGTGCCGAGATCCGGTGAGCCGGCCAGTCTGTGGATGGTTTTTAGGCGGTTCTCCATCTGCCTCGGCGAATGCCGACTGGTTTCCATTATTCCGCCTCAGCTACACTATGCCGGCAATTGCTGCGCAAACAAGTTCTCCACGTTCGCGTACACCACCATTACTCTACCACGCTAACATAAGGGTTACACTCGTCTGTGTGAGACGTTCCCTGGGGGGAGGGGGGGGGGGGTCCACCGGGGGCCGAACCGCACAATAACCCTGGGTTCGGTGTGGGGCGGCGGAGGGGTGAAGTGGACTGCGGTAGTCGTCGTGGGGTTGTGGACCACTGCGGCTGCAGTGGGGACGGAGCCTCTCCGTCGTTTCTAGGTCCCCAGTTAATATACAACATACAACATATATGCAGTTACCATTGTTAGCAAAGTGGCTATCGCCAAGCGCGAAGGTGCATATTTTACCTCTCAATTCTTGTCTAAGGGGGATAGGCAGGCCGCTAGCTTATTGATGTACAGAGTATCTAATAATAAATATAATAAATCAGTACTTAAATATACAGCTCTAAAACCGGCAGTATATTTACAATGTGCAGCCGACATTTTTATAGGTCGCTACGTCGATGATTTTTCTGTCGATATATCGAATTATCTGTACTTTTTACGGTGTATCTAGATCCGATAATGACGTTTCTTCCATGGCACGAACAGCTCGATGGAGGTGGTGCCACATATTCTCTACTGAATTTGAATCCGGAGAGTTTGGTGGCCAGAAGAGTACGATAAATTCATTCTGGTGCTCTTCAAACCACGCACGCTGTGTGACACGTTGCACTGTCCTACTGTCATCGTACCGAGGCGAAACAAATTGCACCTTGTGGTAGACATTGTGCCTGAGGATAGATCCATACTTGTGATGGCCCATTGGGCACAACGACGAGATTGATCAGGGGATGCTACGGAGACCTTCACCACACCGTAACGCATGGAGGGCGTTTCCTTGCAGACGTTTCGCTCCGTACGCATCACCGGTCGACTGTCCGATGGAGCAAGAAACGTGGTTCATTTGAAAAGGCCATTCAGTGGATATCCTGTTGAGGTACTGGCGTGGAAATTCTAGCCCTCGTCGTCCATGAACAGTATTCAGCATGGCTGCACGAACGAGGCACCTGCTCGGAGGCCCCTAGGCAGCAGCGTCCGCTCAACTGTTGTTGAGGGAACACTTTTGGTAGCCCCTTGGTTCACCTGGGTGGTCAGTTGCTCAACAGTTATACATCGATTCGACCGTACACAGGTCCGCAGCCGTCGTTCACCCCTGTCGTCTACATACTTATATGGATATGGTGTCTGTTCTTTCGGACATGTTGATGACCTGCAGTTGCCTAGAACGAAATTAGAATTATATTAATACCTTCAGCTGCTGACGGGCGTTGATATATACCAACGGAGACAGCTGAAAATGTGTGCCACGACCGGGACTCGAACCCGGGATCTTCTGCTTACATGGCAGACGCTCTATGCATCTGAGCCACCGAGGGCACTGAGGATAGAGCGACTGCAGAGACTATCTCACGCACGCCTCCCGCGTGACCCACGTTCTCACCTTGAATGTACACACACTACATTCGTAGTGTCCCACCCCAACACACTCATTACTCGTGGAAGACATTCTTACCAAGTCCCGTAAGAGTTCGGGGAATATGTGTGCATCCGCACAGAAGAAGAAGGTTATGGCCGGTACTGCCAGAACTATATTCTTATATGGATATGGTGTCTGTTCTTTCGGACAGACACCACAGCTGACTTGGTGCCTGTTTTGGATAGCGCCATTTTGCCATGGACGATATTTTAAACACGGTGACACGCGAGCAGTTTAGAAAATTAGCCATTTTGGAAATGCATCAACCGTTGTCCCGAAATCCAATGATCATATCCTTTTGGACGTCAGATAAATCGCTGTTTCCGCAGTACAGGGACTGTAGTGTTTTCTGCGTCCCTCTGACACGCTTTAAAAAAATAGCCTCCACTGTCCACTGCTAGTGCTTCCACCTGCCACCTGTAAGTGGTTACTGCACGTGTAAGTAGGCTGTTTATGTTTTCTTATTGGCAACGTTACGTAGCGCTCTGTATGAAAATCACTGGCTGTGCTGTGTGCAGTCTGTGGCTAGTTTGCATTGTTGTCTGCCATTGTAGTGTTGGGCAGCTGGATGTGAACAGCGCGTAGCGTTGCGCAGTTGGAGGTGAGCCGCCAGCAGTGGTGGATGTGGGGAGAGAAATGGCGGAGTTTTGAAATTTGTAAGACTGGATGTCATGAACTGCTATGTATATTATGATTTTTCATCACTGGTTCAAATGGCTCTGAGCACTATGGGACTCAACATCTTAGGTCATAAGTCCCCTAGAACTTAGAACTACTTAAACCTAACTAACCTAAGGACATCACACACACCCATGCCCGAGGCAGGATTCGAACCTGCGACCGTAGCAGTCCCTCGGTTCCGGACTGCAGCGCCAGAACCGCTAGACCACCGCGGCCGGCTTTTCATCACTATTAAGGTAAATACATTGTTTGTTCTCTATTAAAATCTTTCATTTGCTAACTATGCCAATTAGTAGTTAATGCCCTCACTAGTTTGAATCTTTTATTTAGCTGGCAGTAGTGGCGCTCGCTGTATTGCAGTAGTTCGAGTAACGAAGATTTTTGTGAGGTAAGTGATCTGCGAAAGTATAGGTTAATGTTAGTCAGGGCCATTCTTTTGTAGGGACTTTTGAAAGTCAGATTGCGTTGCGCTAAAAATATTGTGTGTCAGTTTAAGCACAGTCATGTATAAATTGTTCAAAGGGGACGTTTCATATGTCGACCCTTAGCCGAGGATACCTCACTGGAATCTTTTTCTTGTAGTTTTTGTAATTAGTGTAGCTTTTGTTTATTGCTAGCGCGTCATTGTAGAGAGAATTTCCTTTGTAGTTGTAGTTTTTCATTCTTGTACAGTAAAACAGTTGTGGCATGCATGTAGATTTGCACCAAGTATTTCGCAGCTGCGCTTGCGATTAACTAGATATTATTTTCAATGCTATTGCTATTTTGCTCTTCAAATTGTGCTTTTCTGTGTTATCGTGTGAAATATTGTGACAATAATGGCGTGTGAAAAACGTAATACTAGGCTCCAAAGTAAACTGAGACATGACAGTGAAGACGAAAGCAGTGTGTTAGCGCCACCGTGTAATGAATTAACTAATGTTCAAAGTAGTAATTTGGTAATTGTGCATAGGGAAATGGAGCGGGCTGCAAATAATGGTGTAGGCAGTGAAACAATTAGTGAACAGGGAAGCATTATCGATCGATCGGTCGGCAACAGCTTGCCTCAGGAATCCGAAATGACAGGACACAATCTCGCAAATACTGTAGATTCTGGTTTTGGGTCCTCACCGTTTTCTCAAATAAGTCAAGACACATTTTCTGCTTGTCAAAATGTGAATGTTGCCGGTGCAAATTCACTGCGGAAAAGCACCGAGGAACATGTTTCAGACATCAATGCATTGTTATTACAATTAATACAACAAATGGGACAAACACAGCAAAAGCTTCAAAAATTAGACACAATGGAACAAAATCTTCAAAAGCTAGACACAATGGAACAACACCAGAGACAAACAAAGCAACAGTTAGACGCAATGGAACAAAATCTTCACACCACGCTTGAACAAACACGTGAAGATTTAACTACTGAGTTACATAAAATCGAATAGAAATGTCAAAAAGTCTGTAATGACGTAAAAACACAAATTTGTGAGCATTTCCAACCTATTTTTTCGCGTCATGAAAATGCATTACAGAATCACGAAGCAGCCATAAAAAAACTGCAAACTATTGTTCATGAATATCATGAGACCTTACAAGCTAAAATTGACTCAGTTGCATCTACTGACTCGGTTACGCAACTTGCAAAAACTCAGGAAAACTTAAAGGACACAGTAGATAATCTGAAAATTGGTTCAGAAAGACACATGGAGGAAATTAGTTCATTATTAGAGAAAGTAGTTGAACTTTCGGATCAGCTAAATAATTTATCTACGAAGGTAGATGATAATCTGAATGACACAAAACCGGTAGTCTTTAATGACACAGAAGAGTGCGAACAAATTAGGAAATTCAAACAAAATCAGAATCAAATTAATACGCAACACCAAAGAGAAATCCGGGAAGTACAAGATCAGCTGACACAGATAATACAAGAATAACGTATTTCAGAGGACACTCGCACCCCAATACGGGAAGAGGGACATAGAAATATGGAACAGCCACAAAATAATAACACAGCGCATTTCGGAAATTATGAAAGAAATTGGCAAGGTGCACCGAATTTTGAAATGGAACCGCCGAAACGACGTAACAATGACCGATATGCGACTCGCCGACATGATCATTTTGACTATAAGCTATTCATTAATACACGTAAATTTAAAACATTTAAGAATTCTGGCAACGACATTCATCAACAAGCATGGCTCCATCAATTCTCTCATTGTTTTTCTCCCAACTGGTCATTAGAGCACAGATTAGAATTTATGTGTGGCTACTTAGAGAATGAACCAGCTGAAAGAATGCAATATGTCATTCACGATTGTCACAGTGAAAGAGAATTTTGCCATGCTTTCCTCTCAACATATTGGTCTCAAGCTACACAAGACCGAGTAAAACGTAGCATCATGATGATGAAACACTTTGAACAATCTGAATTTTCCAGTCTTGTCAAATATTTTGAAGACATGTTGCATAAGAATCAATATCTTTCAAATCCATACAGCCCTTCAGAACTCATCTGCATTTGCTTAATGAAATTGCCTGAACATTTAAGAAATATTATTTTGGCAGGACGTTGCAAAGACGACATTTAAGCTTTTCAGGGACTCTTACAAGTACTGGAAATTGACACAGACAGTCGCGGGATGCGAAAACAGGAAAACAATCACTACAGGTCACATCCGTCACAATTCCGTGACGACAGAAACAATAACTGGACACGACAAGTCTATTCTTACAACGCAAATCGTGACCAAAACAGACACCACCCATATGACAACCACTGGCAGAGTAATAATAGTTACAGAGAAAGATAGCATTTCCGTAGTAATGAATATGGCAGAGATTACCATAGAAACAGAAAATATGGGAACAAAAACAATTATTATCAATGGAGACAGAATAACTTCAGATGCAACAGTTCAGCGCGCAGTTACGATTCCGGGAGAAATTCTCCACCACATGACCGACAAACAAGAAACTATGTAAACTACCGACAAAACGACAGACCTGAATTCCATCAGAATTGGCGGGATTCAAACAGAGCAGGGCGCTCTCGACAAGGTGAATTTGTAGAAGTTAGGTCTCCTAATCCCAATAACGACGCACGCCAACAAAGAGACAGACAATGACTCGCACCGCAGGCAGCCACGTGCGCCGGCTGGCTCAGGGAAAAATTACATAGACGCTAACCTTGAGAAAAATTTTAGCATTCTTTACCGATGTACCATATACCACATGATAATTCCACTGAAGCTGAAACTCTGCGTACTAGGAAGAGTAAAGGTTTACACTACATTTCACACGTAAAACCGTTTATTGAAAGATAATCTGCTTTTTGACTTTGTCTTTGCCATAAAACTTTTCACTTCACATTTCTAGTATGCATTGTCAGACTTAGAAACTGTTACCATGCAACAATGTTTGAAGTTAAATAACCGATCAACAACCAAGAGAACTTATTTAAACAGAAATTACGAATGCATTGTTACAGTGAACAGACGTCACAGTGTTATTGTGTGTGTACATTCTTGCTTGTTAGTTGCATGATTATGTAATGACTATAAGGCTTACATACTTAGAACATATACTGGTACTGCTAATGAGATTTTAATGCAACATTTTGGTTTACTTGAAAATACATTCTGGATTTAAAGTACTTTCAGTGAGATACCAGATGACACAGTGGTTAGTTTATGTGACAGTTACACGATTTTATCACGACACTACTAATGAGTGACAGTTTTTCTGTATTATTCTGGAAAGTAAAACATGTTTTAGTAGTAACCTTTGTGGTATAGCTACAATGAGACAGCCTTTTCCGTAGCACAACAACACGTTACAGCACATTCCTTTCTTCATCACGGCAATAAGCGTAATAACTAAGATATCTATACGCAAAGCATTTCACTTTTGTTTATCATGAGGTAAGTACATTGACTTTTGCGGAACTTAGCTTTCGGAGGACGATAACTACGACACTTCCACAGAGATTATCTTACAACAAGACGCACAGTTTAGCGCTACAGTACACATATTTGAGTGATTAATTTTGTACGTAAAACATTTATTTTTAAAGATATTTGAAGTTCAATGATAAGGTTTTCCGTGATACATTTCATTCCATTGCTGTAATCTGTAACACCTGAGGGTATTATTCATTAATCCTCAGGGGGGTACACACTTACTTTGTGTACCATGTGTTTGGCAAACACAAGGAGCCTTAGCTAATATGGTATTTGCTTATACAACTTTAAACATCGGTACCATATTTCTCTAACACACAAATTACACAGCTATCTGATCATTTAACTGAGAGATAAACTTTTTTTTACTACATCAGTGACACATGTTTACGCAATTACACAGTTGGGTAACTTCACACTTATGAAATTGTATTTTGTCTGTACTTTGTGAGCTGCTCATATTTTTTCGGAACCATTGTGATACTATGAGAGCTTTGAATGATGTATTTGGTAAGGGAGCATGATTTTAAAGTAGGTTTGAGGTAGATGACACTATTGAAATGAGCAGAGAATTTTTTTTAGGTTTTGACATTATTGCAGAAAGCTACGACGTTTTTGAGATTTGACTGAGGTGCTATGATGTTATTTTCACGACGAAAATGTGTATTATGCTGTTGAGGTATATTTATGATCAATAAGATGATGCTACCGTAAAAGAGGAATTTGATTATGCTACGTATTTATTTTGATGAAATATTGAAGAAGTGTCGACGAATACGTATATGAATAATGAGTAGTGGTTAGGGACTCTGATTTGTGGAAAAGGATGTTGGAAACCAAGAATCGTACTTTAAGAGTTATGAAATTTGTGTAAATGCGCAAATGTATCACAATGCCGATGAAAACTTTTTGAACACTGTTATATTCATAGGATTTTGTTTCTACACATTGGCAACGCAAATTCTCGACCTGTGAAATTTTTTATGTGAGACTGTCACTGTAATGCAAACCGGTGTCGTAAATATTTCAGTAAGAAAGTTAGGTGACCACCTTCACGTAATGAGTCGTGGGCACCCAGCTGCGCGACAGTCGCCTGGAAAAAAGCCAATATGTGTGCCTTTCAGAGGCACAGGTGAAAAAAAAAGGGGGGAGGGCATTATCCTCGCTGTTGACATTCCTTTGTAGAAAGCATCGCAAATAAGACACGCTCAAATTTGAAAACATATGATAACACTGTGGAGCTCTTAATTTATGATATTTACTGAAATGCCTAATAAATGATGAGAAATATTTTTATGTCTATACACCTGATTATGACTACTGTCTTTCTAGTTGAGAGATTTTTTTACTACCTTATGAAATGTCATATGACTAATGAATGATGTTTCATGCCTTCCTTTGTACATATTTGCTCATTTTCTTTAATATCTAGTTTCTAGCTGCACTGCAGCATTGGTTATTATAAAATTTAATAGATGTACTAATATCACTGTTTTCTGTCTACAGACCCAGTAAAGAATACGTTTATGATGTACTTTCCTAGAAATGAGAGCACAAATAGACATTTCCCTTCACAGGGATTGTATAAATAATTTTTTGAATGACTCTGTAACTTTCTTGCAGAGTAAGTTTTTGTGAGGCATCACTCTAGTGTTAAGATGTGACATAGGTATTAAACATGGCCATTTTTACTGTAATATTTTTTCTGCTTGAGCTATGTCATGTTTAGATATAAGTTATTGCATTTGCTGCTGCTGTTTGCCAGGCATAGTGCTACTAAATTTCACTTAACATTACTCTGTTAAGCCAGTTTTACTACTGATTTATTTTTCTTGTTTGCTGCTCATTGCCTTATATTAGTTGTAATATTGCTGCTTGCTTTACCAATTTGCATTTTTTTTGTCATTGCTGTTTGTGTTAATTGTTTTGTGCGGCTGCATTGCCTCATCCCTTAGTTTAGCATCTGAGCTCAGTAGATTTAAGTTAGCTTAAAATGGGGTAGGCCATATAAGAGAACAAGTTGTGATGAATTGGAAGAAATACATTGAGAAACTATAAGAAAATGGTTTGGCCAAAAAAGTATTTTGAAAGAGGATATGAACCAAAAAAGTAGGGTTTAGGGACAACAGGTATAGGTAGGATTTTCTTGGAAATAAATGATGAGGTAAGATAATGGACAATAAATAATGAGGTAAAAAATGTGTGAACATATAAATACAGAAAGCATGCTTGGATAGAATTTTTTTGGTGGAAACAAATGTTGAAATAAGAGGAAAGATCTACAGAACGAAGTTTTGGGTTGGACTGCAGTACCAAATGTTACCCTGAAAACGAACCCTGTCTTTCCTTTTCTATTATTCCGCTATGTGTTTATGTATCCTTGTGTATTTGTCTTTTTCCTGTCTTTATGTGCTTAGCTAATAAGATTTATGTTGTAGAATTTTTCAAATAGTATGTTATTTTCTTTGTAAAGATGTTTAGACATTATTTATTCTGTTCTGTTTTAATGCTCATGTGTGAAATTAATGTTTCGAAAACTATTCTCATTATTTTATATATTCACTTATGTCATAATTTCTGTAACACTGATGTATCTGTTTATTTCTATTCTTTTGTAAAGCCTGTACTACTACAAATTTATCTGTATTGTTATGTTCTTTAATGATGTATTTTGTACCTTTGCTATTGTATTCTTATGTTATAAAATTGTAATTGACACCAGTTCATCAAATTAAGTAACTTGTAAGTTACATTTCACTGCACACGTTTCTGTTGGTCATAGCATATGGACAATATGTGAGAAGTAGGCACTGTTAGTGTTTGCACGTGTGTTGGTAAATCAGCAAGGGACTAAATAACAGCATTGCTGGTTCTAAGGACATTTAAAACAAATTTTTTGTGAGTGGACAAGTGGTGGTTTGTGGACTTGCTATATTCTCCGCAAGACTCTTCGATGGTGATTGTGCACCTGCACAGTCGCAACAGATGGCTGCTGGCCGTCTCTACAAGGACTACAGTGGGTCTGCACCTTTGATGACCCACCAATACCATTATTTCTACAAGGACTGCAGTGGGTCTGCACCTTCGATGACCCACCAATACCATTATTTCTACAAGGACTGCAATGGGTCTGCACCTCTGATGGCTCACCAATACCATACTCTCTACCAGGACTACAGTGGGTGTGCTCTGTGATGACCTACCTACCAATATTCTTCAAAAGTTCGACCGACTCTGCGGTGGGTTTGCTCTGTTGTGGCCCATTACCTGTCTGCATGTCAAGAGTCAGCACTGTCTTTTCGTTGGAAGGACAACACTACTTCTTCAAGACTGCATGGAAATCCACTACTTCCATGTGCACTTTCTTTTACTGCTCAGACTTTGAGAAAAACACTGCAATTTTACTGTGATGAATGATCAGGACTGTCTTTATGGACTGTGATAAAATTTTAGCATATGATCAACATTGTATCAATAAGTGTGTGCATTTGATATCTTTGTTATTGTAACTATGAAAAAATTTTTCAAATCTGTATTGGCCACTGCCCAAAACAATTTGTAAAATTTTTTTCTTATTGGCAACGTTACGTAGCGCTCTGTATGAAAATCACTGGCTGTGCTGTGTGCAGTCTGTGGCTAGTTTGCATTGTTGTCTGCCATTGTAGTGTTGGGCAGCTGGATGTGAACAGCGCGTAGCGTTGCGGAGTTGGAGGTGAGCCGCCAGCAGTGGTGGATGTGGGGAGAGAAATGGCGGAGTTTTGAAATTTGTAAGACTGGATGTCATGAACTGCTATGTATATTATGATTTTTCATCGCTATTAAGGTAAATACATTGTTTGTTCTCTATTAAAATCTTTCATTTGCTAACTATGCCAATTAGTAGTTAGTGCCCTCACTAGTTTGAATCTTTTATTTAGATGGCAGTAGTGGCGCTTGCTGTATTGCAGCAGTTCGAGTAACGAAGATTTTTGGTGAGGTACGAGATTTGTGATAGGTATAGGTTAATGTTAGTCAGGGCCATTCTTTTGTAGGGGCTATTGAAAGTCAGATTGCGTTGCGCTAAAAATATTGTGTGTCAGTTTAAGCACAGTCTCGTATAATATTTCAAAGGGGACGTTTCACACGTTGATGTCAAATATAGGCGGTGGTCACATTAACGTGATCGGGCAATGTCATAAGGACAACTCTGCACGCCTGGAGTGTAATTTTTTTTTTCAATTTCACCACTTCCATACGCTGGGTAACAGACACTGGTCAGTAGCCATAAAAACTGGGCCATTTTTCCTTAGGGCGACAAAATTGCAAAAAATGGCTCTGAACACAATGGGACTTAACTTCTGAGGTCATCAGTCCCGTAGAACTTAGAACTACTTAAACCTAACTAACCAAAGGACATCACACACATCCATGCCCGAGGCAGGATTCGAACCTGCGACCGTAGCGGTCTCGCGGTTCCAGACTGTAACGCCTAGAACCGCTCGGCCACACCGGCCGGCGACAAAATTTCAGATAACCTTGCAAAAAAGTTAAAGTTAGCAGCTGCACCTGCATTTTGTAATAGCAACTGCATACCAAACTTTTCATTCAACAGTAACCCTTGACGCAGAGTGGTGTGTATAAAATCACATGCAAACATTGTGGGAAATGATATATTGGTCACTCAGGCAGAGATATGGCAATTAGATTATGTGATCATGACAGTGTCTGCAGATTAAGAAAGACATGTTCAGCCTTTGCCGATCACCTTTTAACAGAAAATCTCACGATAATTCTGTTCTGAAAAGGAGGAAGATGACACAACTGTAAATCAACACACATATGACACCGAATCCAGGTCAGTATTAAATGTTCAACCTCAATCTCCCCTTTTCCCCTCTGCTAAACTAAGACAGTTACAAATACTAGATTGAAATCGTAAATTCAACTTTATTTATCGACAGCTGTTAAACGGTAGCTATCTCCTCATAAAACCTTTTTTTTCCTTTTTTAATGTAAGCCTTTCCTTGCGGCAAAAAAAACAATGTAATACAATACCATTTGTATACCCTATATAAATAACACGTGTGTAAATCGCGCGTCATTTTATCTATGATTGCGATACTCAGTTGTCACCTGACGATGGCCTAAGAAGCCGAAAGCCGGTTTATGACTACATAAATGTAATTTTGCTGAGCATTTGGAAGTGTTTTCTGTTAAGTAATGTTATCATGTTCTGCCAAACAAGACGGAAAATTCAGTGAAATGTATTTATTCACAACAATCGCGAATTCGCCCTATTATGCTATTTTCAAGTGATGCTTCACTATAAATGGCTATGTTTACATAATTACTTATTTGTATCTGGCGAAATAGGCTTTGTCTAAAATGAAATTTAAAAAAATAATAAAAAGAAAGTTCTTGTCGTCCTTGTTTCGGAGTTTCCCTGGCCTCACACGGAGCCGCACTCGAGGATGCAGCCAGAATCGACGCATTATTCAACGATTAGCGGCTCGCGAGACAAATCACGAGGCGTACCACTCCGCCGATGTAATCAGAAGCGTTTATTGGCGGAGCCAGATTAATTCTCTGCTCTGCTCCACCACTGACAATTCTAAGCAGGGGTCGCAAGCCCCGCTTTGATCAGCTAGACAGGGCCAACTTCCCACAATTTTTCATCTTCTTCTTTTGAGTTTCCTTGTGCGTTTATCGCGCATCGGCGCAGTGTCGGGATAGCTTTTCACAGAGTTTCCACGGCTAGCTGAAGGTCACTTGCTAGCGAATCTGCTTCAAAAATTCGAATTTTTTTTCCATCTTAAATCAATAATTAGAGTTGTGTGAACAAAACAGTAGTTAAATGAATTGATTCGGACACCGGGAACATATTTAAAAATAAATTTAAATATATGTCGGTAAGCGGCAACGAGCGTGTTTCCGCTGCGGTTGGATGTCAAATGGCGTCATTATTATTTGCGGTGACCTAGAAGCGTGAGACGCGGAAAGAAACAAGGTTTCACAGTACAATTGAAGGAAAGTAACGGAAAGTGTTTAATTTGTGATTACATAGGATGAATAAACAGCTTTTCTCTGAGTTCCTTTAATCCGTTTTTCGGTTTGTATTTCCGTCTCTGAGAGCGTTTTTCCCTGGAAAAGAAAGTGTGTATCGAGTTGAAATTAATATCACGTACTAAGGTCGGTTGTCGCTTGGCGGTGTCAAAGTTTGAAGCTTGTAAGTGAAGGCAGCTAGCAGTTAGGGTAATTTATGCGATCGCGATGTGTCTAATTTATGCGATTTCATCACTGTCACTTGTTTAGACTTGTCCCGTTATAATGGGACAGCTAGCAACCCCAGCACGGCGGAGCCATAGGGAGCAAGCAAGGAAGCCGTGAAACGGAAATTTCTGTTCGAAAAATGGGTATTTTGGCAACCAACCAAGAATGCAGTTGAAATGTGCCTCTAAACTGAATTTCCCAAAAATCAAATTTTCGGACATGTTTATCTTATGCCAAAAACTATTTGAGCTAGAGGTGTGAAATTTTTTGTGATATTTCAGGTTACCATTTGGAGAAAAGTAGACTACAGACACCGTCTTACTATCACCAGGAGGAAAAATATACCCTTATTAATTATAAAAAATTACCTTAATTCTGATTGTCTAATTTGTGTTTTATAGTATAAAAACTATTAATTGAAATCATTTGATTGTAGTCTACTCTTTAGATAACAATGTCATAAATGTGTGCACAAAGTTTTAAGCATCTAGGAAAAGTAGTTAATAAGACTTCAAACGTAGACTGGCAGGAAAAATTTTAAATTACTGTCCGACATAAATTTTTATATAATAAAGTTTATATCGAAGCTAATCTGATTGTTCTTATACCAAAATCTTCATGCTCAAAACACTTTCATTGTCCTAAAATTTCTTTGCGTTCATAGTTCACATTATGTAGTTAGACCCTCATAAACTTTATGAAAATTGTTACTGTTTTTCCAACCGTTCACTGGCATGTTACCTTAAGGGGTTGCAGAATGCTGTTCCCGTCGCCACGCAGTTAGCCGCTGAGGCGGAATATCTGTACCCCAACTGTCTGTGTGCGACAGTTTTCAAAAAGCGAATTGTGTATCTGAGGCGAAAGTTGTTTAGCAGCTCGGTAATCACCTAGTCGGATGTGGGAAACCGTCTAAATACCACATCCAGGCTGGCCGGCACGCGGACTCTCTCGTTATTGCGCCGGAATCCCCATCCCGGAAGCTATGCTAAAACACGCTCTGCTACCCGGGCAGGTTAAATGTCTCACAATTCCAAAGTCCTCATTCAAAAGTACTGTAGTAATCCAACTACTCTCACAAATATTCCGAGATCCGACGACTGGACTACAGTAAGTGCACTCTACAATATTTCATACACCGCCTCCAACTGACCACTTGCTATTTTCACCGATAATCACGACGATATGACAGGAAGACACTCGAAAGTCTTAAGGGAGAGAGTCACACAAAAACGTCACTCTGAAATTTGCACTGAAACAAATTAAATGTACTTGCATTATTTCCTTTAATGTGGGACCTGTAGCATTTTAGGCAGTATGCTTGCCTTGATGTTTTATTTTTATAGATCAGCTAATTTCCGATTTATTGCCTTCATCAGTACATTTGCAAACAGTCGCATTTATTTATATTTTACATAATATGTAATTTAAAAATGTAAACGAACTATGTCAACTTTCAGTAAACTATTGCTGCTGTCCTTAGTTGTTGGGTGTAATATTTTTTCAGTAACATTTTAAAGTTGTTCGATGATTTAATGTTGCACGTCTATTCTAACACGTGTTTTCTGACAGTTTTAGAAACTGACAGCTAGCTGTTTAATCAAAGATATACCTAATGAACAAACCCATTTCAAGCACACAGCAAAAACAGCAGAGATTACAAGTAACCAAGAACAAAATGTATAGACATCAAATAAAAGTTCCATAGATACGTGACTCGCAATGACATAGATATTCTTGAGCATACAACTACCTGTCAAACCTAAATATTGACCATTTTCAAAATAAAACAAGAGTATTACAATACGCATGCAAGACCTAGGTGTCGACAACGTTACTGAAAAAACATTACATCGAAGAACTACGGGCAGGACCAGTAGTTTACAACGTCACGACGTGAGTACAACATTCAACGTAAAAAAACTATAAATTGCATATTATGTAAAATATAAAGCCTTGCGATGTTTGGAGATATACTGATGGAGTTAATATTGAATGAAGCATATATACAAAAACAAAATATCAAGGAGCATACTGTCTACTAATTCTCCGCATTATGTCCGAATGCGAAATTTATCGGCTCGAACTAATCCTAGCCAAGTTCTTCACTTTTACCTAATGCGACCTCCGCTTAACTAATGCCTTCACGTCCTGCTCTGAGGTCTCTCTTTCCCGAACACGTCCATGCTCACTAATCCGCACCAGTTGTCCAGGAATATAGGAAGGAGCCTAACGAGAATTCCACGCCCTTTCACGGGAATGCACTTCGGATTCTTCTCAGTCTTCCGTACTGCACTAAGTAACTTGGCTGATCACGAAGGATCATAAACTCCTGTTTTCGGAGATGCATTTCTAAAAAACTCCACCTCTGCCCCAGAGCGTAAACCAGTACACCGTGAGAGAGGTGCCGGCGCGATGGCCGAGCGGTTCTAGGCGCTTCAGTCCAGAACCGCGGGACTGCTACGGCCGCAGGTTCGACTCCTGCCTCGGGCATGCATGTGTGTGATGTCCTTAGGTTAGTTAAGTTTAAGTGGTTCTAAGTTCTAGGGGACTGATGACCTCCGCTGTTAAGTCCCGCAGTGCTCAGAGCCATTTTAGAGCTGCCGGCCGACTCTTCGATTTCGCGAGCTCCCAACCGCTCCACGAAATTATACAGGGTGTCCCAGGAGGAATGCTCAATATTCAAAGACACGACAAGAACGATCGATCATCGGAAGAAAAAACTCTAGTAAACTTGGGCTCTGAAATGCGTAGCTCAAGAACTATCACACCCTGTTCACCTACGCTATTTTGATGAGGTAGTACGGACCAGAAGAAGAAAAAAATGTTCAATAAACATGGACTTTAAGATGAATACGTCAAGAGCTATGGTCACTTGTTCCGAAGAAGAGACATGATACACAGTATCGAAGATGAAGAAATGCTTATAGCTCTTAAGGTAAACATTTTAGAACCCATGTACGCTAGACGTTTTTGCTTCGAATGATCGTTCTTGTAACATGCCTGAATATTGACCATTCCTCCTGGTACACCCTGTGTTTTCTCATCCAGGCCTTCCAGACATTTTCATTGGCCATCAGGACTCTGATAACTTTCTCTGTAATGGGTCTCTCAAAACATAAGCTATCAATGGAAGTTTACTCCACCTTAAATTCATCCTAGTAGATTGTGATCGCCATCCATTTAGAAGAATAACGGAAACACCAGCGCATCACCTTCATGCCGAACATGAACCCCTTCCCCGGAAGTGGAAACAGGCTGGGGCGACTGCAACAGCGCACGTGGGGACCAGGAACTGATACGTTACAAGACATCGAACGAAAACAAAGACGCGTTGCTAGGATCTTAATAGGTCGGTATAGCCCATTTGAAAGTGTATCAGCAGTCGTCATGGAACGCGATTAGGCGTCTGTTTATTTGATGCTACTGTGGCGGCCTGCGTGTTGATACTGATGAAATGATGACGAGGACGACACGACACCCAATACCCAAGGGGAGAAAATATCCGATCCGGCCGGGAATCGTACCCGAGCCCCACCCGTGGCATTCAACTGTGGAGGCCGTAGCGCTTAGTCAGTTCTGGAAGATAGAGCGCTTAGGCATTCTTGGAACAAAGACGATATAATTCTCGCAAAATCCTGTTGAGCAAATTTAGAGAACCTGTATTCGAGAATAATGTCAGAGAGAATAATGCCAAAGAGATTAGGGCACGCGCTGAATCATAAAGAATGTCATTATTCTTTCACTCAATAAGCGACTAGAAGTAGGAAGAAACGCGATAATATTCCTCCGCCATAGTGGTTTGCGGAGTAGACACGTAAAGTTACAACCATTTATTACATTTCTTCCGCAGTGCGTACTTCATTCTCATACATGGTGAGTCCCGTCTGGCCATCAGTGATGGTCATGGAGACATTTTGCTGTCGGTTACGACTGAGGATCCTTCGCTGGAAGAGCATTGTTAAAGATAGATGTACGTGCAGGAGTCGTTCTACCGAAGCAGATCCTTCCACGTGCAAACCACAAATTCGTGTTAGACCATAATATATTTGCTAGTTCCCAAATCTGGCAAGTGTAAGGTGATGAATAAATGGAAGCAAATGATGCGCCAGTAAAGGGCGTTCTTGTTAACGCCGAAACAGAGATAGACGCAACTGTGCAAAAGACACCGGTTTCTATGTGCAAGGTAGAAACTGAGGATAAAGGTAGAGAAATATAATAAAAATGTGCAACAAGAGATGATTCTAACAAAGAAGGAGAGTGGTTCTGCGCTGAGTGTCCTGAACCCTATTCGAAATATAGGGCACCAACAAAGTGATTTCAGTGTCTTTGCTGTATGGAATGAGTTTCTGACTTCTATGCTAATTTCTACGAACATTGTATTTGCAAACACTGCAATTCTGATAACACAAAGTTAATCTGTAATACATCTTTCTCATTAACAACAAATTGCGTATAGGAGGGAAAGAACAACAAATGAACCAAAACTATTCCAGTAATCAGTTTTATTGATGCTTAATACACTGAACTATGTGTAAAAAATCATTTTAATAGTGTGACAACATGCTTTTTTGTCATAAATGGAAATAATATAAAGTGATTTGTTCTCGAAATCGTTGTATGTAAATAAAAAAGTGAATAAGCGTGTAAATTAAAAAGTGTACTGTTTCTTCCACGATCTATGAAACCTAGTGTAGGTAGTTAAACTAACGCATTTTTTTAACTTATCACACTAAAATGTGTGAGAAATGTCCTTTACCCTCACAATTAGTGCCATATGCTACAGACGAAATCGTAAATAAAAACCAATAGTTCTGACGTACTAATAATAACTCAAATTCCGGATTTAAGAAAAAAAAGAAATGCTGTTTTGAAGTACTTCTTAGTGTAATCAAGTGGTATTGACAACAGTCGTAGTTAAACCCAACCTAAAAATGGTCTCCTTGCCACACTCTCCGTGTGGTCGAGGTGACGCCAGCAGTCACGTGAACACAAGAAGCGAGGTCTCTGCCTTTCACGACGCTTAGCGGGCTGGTGACGCAGAGCTTTTGCTGTGGGAATGCTGAATCATGGGTGCTAACACGCCACACAGGCAAACGTGTTCGGTTTCTTAAGGCAGGACACAGAAACTTAATTCTCCCATCAGCGGCTGGAGATCCATTCGTGGCTCTTCTCATAACCCGCTGATCCACATACGCTATCTAATCAAAAGTATCCGGACAGCTCTTAGTGGACATTAATATACAGGGTGGTCCATTGATCGTGACCGGGCTAAATATCTCACGAAATAAGCGTCAAACGAAAAAACTACAAAGAACGAAACTTGTCTAGCTTGAAGGGGGAAACCAGATGGCGCTATGGTTGACCCGCTAGATGGCGCTGCCATAGGTCAAACAGATATGAACTGCGTTTTTTAAAGAAGGAACCCCCATTTTTTATTACATATTCGTGTAGTACGTAAAGAAATATGAATGTTTTAGTTCGACCACTTTTTTCGCTTTGTGATAGATCGCGCTGTAATAGTCACAAATATATGGCTCACAATTTTAGACGAACCGTTGCTAACAGGTAGGTTTTTTAAATTAAAATACAGAAAGTAGGTATGTTTGAACATTTTATTTCGGTTGTTCCAATGTGATACATGTACCTTTGTGAACTTATCATTTCTAAGAACGCATGCTGTTACAGCGTGTTACCTGTAAATATCACATTAATGCAATAAATGCTCAAAATGATGTCCGTCAACCTCAGTGCATTTGACAATACGTGTAACGACATTCCTCTCAACAGCGAGTAGTTCGCCTTCCGTAATGTTCGCACACGCATTGACAATGCGCTGACGCATGTTGTCAGGCGTTGTCGGTGGATCACGATAGCAAATATCCTTCAACTTTCCCCACAGACAGAAATCCGGGGACGTCAGATCCGGTGAACGTGCGGGCCATGGTATGGTGCTTCGACGACCAATCCACCTGTCATGAAATATGCTATTCAACACCGCTTCAACCGCACGCGAGCTATGTGCCGGACATTCATCATGTTGGAAGTACATCACCATTCTGTCATGCAGTGAAACATCTTGTAGTAACATCGGTATTACGTAGGAAATCAGCATACATTGCACCATTTAGATTGCCATCGATATAATGGGGGCCAATTATCCTTCCTCCCATAATGCAGCACCATACGTTAGCCCGCTAAGGTCGCTGATGTTCCACTTATCGGAGCCATCGTGGATTTTCCGTTGCCCAATAGTGCATATTATGGCGGTTTACGTTACCGTTGTTGGTGAATGACCCTTAGTCGCTAAATAGAACACGTGCAAAAAATCTGTCATCGTCCCGTAATTTCTCTTGTGTCCAGTGGCAGAACTGTACACGACGTTCAAAGTCGTCGTCATGCAATTCCTGGTGCATAGAAATGGTTCAAATGGCTCTGAGCACTATGGGACTTAACTTCTGTGGTCATCAGTCCCCTAGAACTTAGAACTACTTAAACCTAACTAACCTAAGGACATCACACACATCCGTGCCCGAGGCAGGATTCGAACCTGCGACCGTAGTGGTCTCGCGGTTCCAGACTGTAGCGCCTAGAACCGCACGGTCACTCCGGCCGGCGGTGCATATAAATATGGTACGGGTGCAATCGATGTTGACGTAGCATTCTCAAGACCGACGTTTTTGAGATTCCCGATTCTCGCGCAATTTGTCTGCTACTGATGTGCGGATTAGCCGCGACAGCAGCTAAAACACCTACTTGGGCATCATCATTTGTTGCAGGTCGTGGTTGACGTTTCACGTAACTATCCGGCGAACGGTCCGGACACTTGGATGATGTCGTCCAGAATGCCGAGCAGCATACGTAGCACACGCCCGTTGGGCATTTTGATCACAATATCGATACATCATCACGATATCGACCTTTTCCGCAATTGGTAAACGGTCCATTTTAACACGGGTAATGTATCAGTACTTATACGTTTGTGACTAGCTCCATCTATCACAAAGCGAAAAAGTGGCTCAACTAAAACATTCATATTTCTTTAGGTACTACACGAATTTGATAAAAAATGGGAGCTGCTATTAAAAAAAAAAAACGCAGTTGATATCCGTTTGACCTATGGCAGCGCCATCTAGCGGGCCAACAATAGCGCCATCTGGTTTCCCCTTCAAGCTAGACAAGTTTCGTCCTTTGTAGTTTTTTCGTTTGATGCTTATTTCGTGAGATATTTGGCCCGGTCACGATCTATGAACCACCCAGTAGACTGTGTCCACTCATCGCCTATACGATGCCTTGAATTCAGTTGGCGATACTGTCAGTGAGATGTGTGAATGTCTGTGGAATGTCTCAAGAGCTGAAACCGGAGAAGGCAGTGATGTTGAACGCTAGGGTGTGGGGCGAAGTCGACGTTCTAACTCATCCCAAACGTGTTTGTTTGGTTTCGTGTCAAGACAATGGACAGGCCGTTTCAGAAATGTTACTGTCTACAAAGTACTGCCTCTCACATGCTGCTTGATGACAAGAGTTTATTGTCATGCTGATACAAACAACTGCTCCTCTACTGTACGCATCAAATAAGCGTAATAGGGGTAGCATACCCTAACCACAAGAAACTCCCCCATACTGTTACACTACCACTACCATGCGTCACTGTTTGCACTAAAGGCGACGACAGGCAACAGTCTGCAGGTAGTTGCCAAACCCAAACCCTTCCATCAGATTGCCACAAGGTAAAGCAAGTTTCATAACTCCGCCTCACTCGTGTCCAGCCATATGCTGTCCTGTGTAGTCGCTTTTTACACCACTTCGAGCGTCACTTAGCACTGGTTTCAGAAATGAGCATTTTATGAGGAGCTGCTCGACCCCTGTACCACATTCGTTTCAACTTCTTACGCACAGTCATTGTGGTAGCTGGACTGCTGACAGCACTTTGGAAATCACGAGTGACTCGTTCTGCTAATTTCATGTGATTTTTCCGTCACCCTTCGCAATATTCGACCGTCCAGAACGGAATGGACAGTCTCTTGAAAGGAGGATATAAGATGAACATCAACAGAAGCAAAATGGAGGATAATGGACTGTAGTCGAATTAAATCGGGTGATGCTGAGGGAATTAGACTAGCAAATGAGACGCTTAAGGTAGTAAATGAGTTTTACTATTTGGGGTGCAAAATGACTGACGATGGCCCAGGTAGAGAGGATATAAAATGTAGACTAGCAATGGCAAGGAAAGCGTTTCTGAAGAAGAGAAATTTGTTAACATCGAGTATAGATTTAAGCGTCAGGAAGTCGTTTCTGAAAGTATTTGTATTGAGTGTACTCATGTATGGCAGCGAAACGTGAACGATAAATGGTTTCGACAAGAAGAGAATAGAAGCTTTTGAAATGTGGCGCTACAGAATGCTGAAGATTAGATGGGAAGATCACATAACTAATGAGGAGGCATTGAATAGAATTGGGGAGAAGAGAAATTTGTGGCACAACTTGACTAGAAGAAGGGATCGGTTGCTAGGACATGTTCTGAGGCATCAAGGGATCACCAATTTAGTATTGGAGGGCAGCGTGGAGGGTAAAAATCGTAGAGGGAGACCAAGAGATGAATACGCTAAAGAGGTTCAGAAGGATGTAGGTTGCAGTAGGTACTGTGAGATTAAGAGGCTTGTACAGGATAGGTAGCATGGAGAGCTGCATCAAACCAGTCTCTGGACTGAAGACCGCAACAACAAGGACATGTCTATCAGTATATGAGGTCTGCCAGGTATTAGTTTAGATGTGTTGTTTCTTCGCATGTCCGGTTCACAATCATATCACGAATAGGCGACTCACGCAGCTTTAAAATGATTGAATTATACCTAATGGATTTGTTACTGAGTTGCCCTATTCTACTGGAAATGGAAATGAGCGTTTGGCGTCATTGGCCGGGAGGCCCCTTGCGGGGCAGGTCCGGCCGCCTTGGATCAGGTCTTATTACATTCGACGTCACATTGCGCCACCTGCGCGCCGGATGGGGATGAAATGATGATGAAGAAAACTCAACACCCAGTCCCTGGCCGGAGAGCCGGCCGTTGTGGCCGAGTGGTTCTAGGCGCTTCAGTCCGGAGCCGCGCTGCTGCTACGGTTGCAGGTTCGAATCCTGCCTCGGGCATGGATGTGTGTGCTGTCCTTAGTTTAGTTAGGTTTAAGTAGTTCTAAGTCTAGGGGACTGATGACCTGAGATGTTAAGTCCCATAGTGCTTAGAGCCCTAGCGGAGAAAATCCCCGCCCCAGCCGGGAATCGAACCCGAGCCCGTAGGACGGTAATCCGTCACGCTGACCACTCAGCTATCGGGGTGGACG
Organism: Schistocerca serialis cubense; assembly: GCF_023864345.2. Classification (NCBI taxonomy): domain Eukaryota; kingdom Metazoa; phylum Arthropoda; class Insecta; order Orthoptera; family Acrididae; genus Schistocerca; species Schistocerca serialis. Next base: position 405,841,957 of record NC_064639.1, on the reverse strand, counting down.
ACCTATTCTACCGACAACGCAATACTCTCTGCCTCCTTTTCTACTGGGAGGTCCGTTTCTGTTGACATCTATTGGTCAATTACGCACTGTATAGAGGTATTCGGATACTTTCGATCACGTAGTGTAAGTCATGAATTATTCTGATGTAGTCTCCATCTGTATGCGCAAAATATATTTATAAAACTTGCAAGTAGAACTCACGGGAGAATTGTTGGTCCCAAAGGAGTCATTCGCGAAACCAATCGAATTTCGAATTTGATTTTGGTTTTATTATAGCGTTTGGTGTTCTGTTGTAAGTATGCGTTACGATCAGGTAAACTGTGTCTGAGTACGTCTCCATTTTTCCGTATCATGCTCAACAGAGAAGTTGCGCCTTCCTATGGGAGTGTTTAAAGTAAACGGTCCACTGATTTCAAATTTAAGGTGTAAATCGGTGGAATTGTCGACTCGAATCTCTTCCAAAGAAGATACTGAGCTGTGGCAGCTTATCTGGCGATGTCGTTTTTGGTTGTCGCCTCTCATCATTGACTGCAGGGCTTTGATATTGGTGTGACTCCCTCTAGGGGGGTGAGGGGGGGGGGCGGCGGAGCTGTGGCTTATCGGGGGTTTGGTTGCCTTGGTCGTGACAGTATGGGCTGTGGAGCGGAATCAAAAACAAGTTTTCTGTCGGCGCAGTAGGAGAGAAAGACTCTCAGCATCGCGGGCTGAAGGAATCTCATATTCATCGTATGGCAGTATGGCATCTTCGGGGTGCATGGAGTTGCTTACCGAGCTGTCAGAGGCGTGCTCGCCATGACAGACGGGCGTTTTTCTACCGTGTTCGGTTCGTGGCTGTTCTCGTCTCCATGGTGGTAAACAGCACTGGCATTCCTGTGGTTAAGAAAGTGAGTTGACAGTAAGGACTGATAAGTTTAGTTTCTGTGAGACTTTCAAGTTCCGTACCGGAACTTTTGCTTTGATATGCGATGTGTATGAATATTTGTCGTCTTACTAGATTATTTTATTGACCTGTAATTGACGTCAAGTGTTCTTGAAAGGAGGTCACTGCAAAGCAGTCCTGACTGTTATTGTGTTCTTAAACGTGCAGTGTTTTTCCCTCGTGGCAATCTGATGACTCAGCTTGATGTTTAAAGGAACTTACAGTTGTACTTCTCGTCCATGTCTGAGACACGAGTCACGAATTAATATCGTAAATTGTAGCCAGTGCCCAATTACTTTAGTAGGATGAATTTTCACATTTGCGTTGGCTTTGATTTGCCATGTCGGCACTAAATTATGTAACGCAATTAATGTGGCCTTATTCGTTAACGAGTGTTTAATGGATGTTTAATCACGGTATACTATTCTCTTAAATATCAGCCTTAAATTAAAATTATTCTAGATTGTGTTTTTGCTGCAGTGACTGAATATGTATTTATTGTAATCCAGCGGCTCACGCAGCCTGTTTCAGCATGTACTGTATACCAGTGTCTCAAGGTTTCTCCACAGAGTTGACATGACTATGAGATGCTGAGCCGATTGAAGAAGTCTTTCGACGACTCTACCAAATGCACTAGGAGATAAAAATTCACTATTTTAGTTGTAATTTTGTTTTACGACCTCAAGTTTTAACAAAAATTTTTTTAAAAGATTCCTTGGTGTTGAGAACCCTGCTGACGCCTTTAGATTGTTATTTTCTATTTAAAGAAGACCATTCCCGATCTCTCCGATCTCTTGGGGAGCGTGGCATTAGAATATATATTTGGGAGGGGGTTGTACTGTATTGTATTGTATTGAACTGGGGACCAAGAAACGACGGAGAGGCTTCGTCCCCGCCGTAGCCTTAGTGGTACACAACCTCACAACAGGCTACAGCACTCCACTCACTCCTGCTGCTTAAGCAGGGCCGCCACACATCCGCGACATTCTTCCTTGGCCGAGGTGGGGCGCCAGCCACAGTTCCACTCACCTGTACTGAAGACAGTTTATAGTGATTTGGACGTAACGGTTGTTTAGGCACTCCTTGAGTGTCAGCTTTCAGGGCTTCCAGAGGTCTCTTGACGATTAACCTGATTAAGTAGGACCTCAGCCATTCTTATTGCCGTTCTACCAGGGCTAAGTTCAGTTTTAATAAATTAATTTTTCTTTAGATGTATATCTGGGTATTTTCTCTAAGGTAGCGCAATTTAATTTAACTTACATCCCAGTTTTAAATCAACAAGGAATTATTATTTATTGAAATCAAACCGAAAGTTTCTATTTTAAGGGCTTTGTTAAAGGACGGCTCATGTCCTTTGTCATCTGAAAGTAAGTTTTGAAATTTGTACAGTGCCTTATTTAATACTGTGTTTTTATGTTACCCTGGGGCATTTGCGTATTGGTAATCCATCAGTTCTAAGTTATTGCTCCTGTTAAAATTGTTAATCATTTGTATTATAAAAACTTATAAACTTTTATAAGTTCAAAAAATGGCGCTGAGTACTATGGGACTCAACCGCTGTGGTCATATGTCCCCTAGAACTTAGAACTACTTAAACCTAACTAACCGAAGGACAGCACACAACACCCAGCCATCACGAGGCAGAGAAAATCTCTGACCCCGCCGGGAATCGAACCCGGGAACCCGGGCGTGGGAAGCGAGAACGCTACCGCACGACCACGAGATGCGGGCAAACTTTTATAAGTGACTTATTATTGGGGTAAGTGCTCCGTTTGTTACAGTGTATTTCTTACGTTATATTAAATTTTATGACAAAGTTTATGTAATTTTTAACGAACACTGATTCATATTGTGTATGTATTAAACCAATGAATGAAGCATTAGAAATCCCTCAGGCCCAGCTCTTCTTGTAAAGTCTTGTGGCCATATAAGAGGCCGTAAGTTCCCATTACAGACACAACGACCGACCTTTACATACCCTTGAAAGTATTTTTGTGTTGTAACTGCAAAGTTACCTAAATGCTTCAAAGCGTTGAAAGAAGTGTGTTGTCACTTTAATCGCACCAGTAAAATAAATAATAATACTGAGTTAATGTGTTGGTTCCACTTTATATTACCCCTAAACATTTCAACGAAGCTATCTCATTCACATTTTTGCCAGTAATTTGTTAAGTTGATGCTGTAGGGTTTTTTCTCCTTGTTACAGACGTTTAGTTGTTGTTGTTGTTTTGATCTTCAGTCCACAAAATGGTCTATCCTGCGTTGGCCTCCCGCCTCTGTATAGCTATTGCAACCTACACCCATTTGATCCTACGTCGTGTAGTCTAACTTTTCTCTCCCTCTACAATTTTTTCTCCGACACTTTCTTTCATTTCCAAATTCAGTATCGTTTGACGTTTCATGTGTTCTGTCAAACGATGCCTCATTCAGATCGAGTCGCGTAATAACACTTCTTTCTCCCCTATTAGAGGTAATACCTCTTTATTAGCTATTCTCTCTACCCACCTAATCTTCGTAATCTTCACAATTTTTCAGCTGTGCAGATTTCAAAAAGTTTTATTCTGTTCATGTCTACATTGCTTATCGTCCATGTTTTACTTCGATATAAGGTTTCGCCATAGAACGATGTTCAGCAATGACTTCCAAAATCTTAAATTTGGATTAGATGTTAAAATATTACTTTTAGAGAAACGTTTTTCTTGTAATAGCCAGTCTCGGAGTTTATTTGGACACCGTCAAGGAGCAGACCTGTGTGTCTCCTGGTATTAATTTCAAACGTTGTTTAACTTCTCGTCTCCATCGTACAACTTTCTCCTTTCTGATACATTAATTATACACTGACGGGATAAAAATCGCAACACCAAAAAGTAGTTATACAATATAAACAAAAGTCGGCTATCGTATTTCTACATCTGAAAATGGTCTATTCAAATTCCGCGCCAGTCGCATAACACTCGCGGCAATAGCGCCAGTATGAGGATGCAAATCAGGTTTGCTTTAAACACACACTGTAACGGTGGAGGGCGTTAGTTACCTTTGAGATTGACGTGGTGAGTTCATGTTAGTCAAGAATGGCTTTAAAGCGACAAAGACGCCATAACCGACACCTCACTGAGTTTGAACGAGAAGCTGGATGTTCATTCTGCGCTACCGCAGAAAGACTGGACAGGAATGTAGCCACTGTACATGATTGCTGGCAGCGGTGGGCACGAGAATGTATGATCGCAATAAGGTCCCGCTCCGGACCGCCACGAGGCACTAACGAGATGGAAGACCATCGTGTTCGGCGTATGGCTCTGGCGCGCCGTAGTGCATCTGCAGCAGCAATTTGAGCAGCTGTTGGCACCACAGTGACACAACGAACTGTTACAAATCGGTTACTTCAAGGACAGCCTCGAGCCAGGAGCCCTGTAACTTTCATTCCACTGATGCCAAACCATTTGCAGCTACAGTGGTGTCAAGCGATAGCTCATTGGCGGAAAATGTGGAGGTATCTCGTGTTTTCTGTTGAAAGCTGGTTATGTCTTGGTGCCAGTGATGGCCGTGTGTTGGTCAGGAGGAAGCCAGTTGCGAGGCTACAGCGAAACTGTGTCCGTGCTAGGCACACTGGACCTACAGCTAGTTATGGTCAGGGGTGTGATGTCGTATGACGGCAGGAGCACTTTCGTGATTATCCTACACACCCTGACTGGAAATTTGTATGTATGTGTATGTATTTGTATTCGACCTACTGTGCTGCCATTCAGAGATATCATTCCAGGGGTGTTTCCCAACAGGGTAACGCTCGCCCACATACTGCAGTTGTAAACCAACATACACTACAATGTGTCGACATGTTGCCTTGGCCTGCTCTATCACCAGATATGTCTCCAATCGAGCACATATGGGACATCATCGAACGACAACCCCAGCGTCAGCCGCAATAAGTATTAACCGTCCCTGAATTGAGCGCCCAAGTGCGACAGGCATCGAACTCTGTGCCGCAAACTGGCATCCGGCACCTGTAGAACACAATCCATACAAGTTTGCATGCTTGCATTCAACATTCAAGCTGTTACACCGTTTATTAACGTAATAGCGTTTCATATTTGCAATGGCTTATCCCACGCTTACATTAACAACTCATTTTGCAATGTTAATCACTTAAATACGAGGGTTGGAACTTTAATAGTGGCAACTATTTATTTACAGCTCGTACAAAATAAATATGTGTTTCAAAGTTTTACTGACCTTCAAAGTAGTCATTAGTATTGTGTGTAACCCGTTGCCAGCGATATTGAAGTCCTAGGATACTCTTAGCAGTGCCAGTTGTGTTGACAGTTCGAGCGGCGCGGTTTATTGCCTGACGAACTTGTAGCAATTCTGAAGCGAAAGCAGTGAAGTGTTTCCTTCAGTTTAGAAATCGAATTTAACTCACGAGGGCTTAAATCAGGGGAATGCAGTAGGTATAGCACTTAGTAGCCCCATCAGTCAAACAAACCAGTAACAGCTTGCACTGTACGTGCTTGACCATTGTCCTGCAAAATGACGGTCAGGTCCTGCAGAAAGTGTCATCCTTTGTGTCTCTATGCTGTTCATTTTTGGAACACAACCTACGACTAGCTTAGAGACAGGATTGATGACACTGTCTGCAGGACCTAACCATCATTTTGTGGGACAATGCTCAAGCACGTACAGTGCAAGCTGTTACTGATTTGTTTGACTGATGGGGCTACTAAATGCTGGTTCTAGGCGCCACAGTCTGGAACCGCGCGACCGCTACGATCGCAGGTTCGAATCCTGCCTCGGGCATGGATGTGTGTAATGTCCTTAGGTTAGATAGGTTTAAGTAGTTCTAAGTTCTAGGGGACTGATGACCTCAGCAGTTAAGTCCCATAGTGCTCAGAGCCATTTGAACCATTTTACTAAATGCTATACCTACTGCACTCCCCTGATTTAAGCCCTCGTGAGTTCAATTCGATTTCTAAACTGAAAGAAACACTTCACGGCATTCGCTTCAGAGCTGCTACAAATTCATCGGGCAATGGACTGCGCCGTTCGAACTGTCAACACAACTGGCACTGCTAAGAGTATCCTAGGACTTCCACATCGCTGGCAACGAGTTAAACACAATGTTGGTGACTACTTTGAAGGTCAGTAAAACTTAAGACGTATTTGTTTTATACGAGGTGTAAATAAATAGTTGCCACTATTAAAGCTCCAATCTTCGTATATTACCTAGACAAATCTCTTCCCGAAATGTCATTATTCTTCATTAATTATTTTTTGATGTTGCGACTTTTCTTTCCATCAGTGTTGTAGGCGGGAGGCTACACCTTTCTCGCACTCCTTTGTCAATGTTTATTGAGTCTGACTTCCCTTTCCTTGTACTTATAATAATTTTTCGGAGCTGATACGGATTTTTTATTACTTGCAATAGATGTGTCGGATTCTTTCGTTTGTCAGTGATGTTTCTAAGCTGGCTTCTAGTCAATCTATTCAAATGGCTCTAAGCACTGTGGGACTTAACATCTGAGGTCATCAGTCCCGTAAAACTTAGAACTACTTAAACCTAACTAACCTAAGGACACCACGCACATCCATGCCCGAGGCAGGATTCGAACCTGCGACCGTAGCAGCTCCGTGATTCCGGAGTGAAGCGCCTAGAACCGCTCGGCTAAAGCGGAGTCAGTCTATTGAAAGCCTTTTCATGACCTATGTATGCGAAGCAAATCTGCTCGTTGTACTCGTCTTATTTCAATTAACTATTGCACGAAGCGTAGTTGTGGAACTTGTGTTTGCAAAAAAGTTGCATCAGCTACGGAACTGCAAATAGAATTATGCGAAAATCGTAATGAGTGTGATCGTAAAGACCATAGTAACAACGATGATGAATGTGATACATGACAGCAACAGTGGTGCCAACAGTTGAGACCCCCGGCGGGCACACACTTGCCTGCTTGGCGCTGCAGGCGCGCTTCAGCACCCTGGTGATGACGCCGGGCCCGTTGTGGCCCCACTGGTCGCCGCGGAAGTGCTGGCTGAGGTCGGCCAGGCAGGCGGCGGCGAGCGCGTGGCCCCGGCCGTCCGGCGAGAAGTTGAGCACCCCCGCCGCCACGTCCGTCGCAGACTCCGCGCCCGCGAAGTTGCTCATCCCCTCCAGCGACCTGCAACACACAGACAGCCGCATGTCGCTGCAGAACTCGCTACCGTACACTTACCACACTACCACTTGTAAGGGGTCCGTAGGCCCTTACTATGAGTTTGCACTCGGCACAGGTCGATAGGGCAAACAATCGATAGTGTCGTGTTGCGAGAGCGAGTGTAAAGTTGAGTCAGTTCCCAGGTTGCGGGCCGAGCCGTGTGGAGGCCTGTTGCTGTAATGCAAGGCTTTACCGACAAAGGGAGTGGCCATCGCCGCGGTTTAACCCCTTTGTGTTAGAATAATACGGGGAAAGTGAAGAAGTTAATTACGAGAGTGATCAGTGATATTTCTGTGCCGATATTTTGGTTTCGCGTCTACCGCGACATTTCATTATTACAGCATTTGAGAAGGACAAAATAGAATGTAACAACTACGTAGCAGTCAAATCCGATTGCCAGCCCCATTAGGTACACGGTCACATTAATTAATATTTATTTGGGCTGCTATCAGATCCCGATCGAGCGGGATAGGTAAATCGGACTTGTTACACCCTTGGCTTACCGTGAAAGGACAAGTGCAATTTTCGGACGAATCGTAATGAACAATAGGTAATTTTACCTTGCTTAACGCAAGAAAATATTTTTCAATGTCGGATCGAGACAGAGCATAAACTTTCAAATCGCGACAAGAAACAGTGCATTTTTGAACAATACGAAGTAATAGCATCTTACGATTGTGAATAAACTGTTTTTTCTCGCCATATTAGATAAGAATAATAGTGTCAATAAACTGTGTTATAATGTGCAAACGCGTAAATCCGCACGAAAAACTGTGAAAAGTGAACACTAAAGGAAGACACGTGTGAACAGTACTATAGCAAAACGAACTAAGAATTCGTCATGAAAGCCTTAAAGAAGTTTTTAGTGGTAATATTTTGACTGAAATTGCTTTTTGAATAGTGAAAATCGGACAGCTTCAAGAGGACCCATAAACTGTTATGCGGACGACAATTCATGTGACGACGCAATTGTTGAGTGACGTCACGCAGACCCGTGTAGCAGTTGCGACAAAGAGCTTTGATCTGAGAGGTGATTTCACACGTCATCCCAACTACCTGTGCAAGGAGTAGGTCAAGCGCAGACGCACTACACCGAGCGCCGACCCGGCATCTAGCGGCCGAACTACAAACTACGCCCGCCTGCAGCGCCACAGAGCGGCGGGCTGAGAAATACGGCGTCCCGCCACAGCGAGCAGCGCGACTTCGAGACACCGAGCACCGTCCTGGCATCTAGCAGCCGAACTACAAAGTACTCCCGCCTGCAGCGCCACGGAGCGGCCGACGGAGAACTACGACGACTCGCCACAGATCTTCAGCGCGACTTCACGCGGCTCAGGCAGCAGTACAGCGCCACGCCCACTTCAAACGTCAAAACATCGTGACTCGTGGTAACGTTAGTTGGTGAGTGAAGTGGCCTGGTTAGCATAGCATTAAATTGCAGTGTACAGTCTTCGCGGTAAATAAACAATTGTAAACTGAATTGCACATTAGGAAAAAGTGCCCAATTACAATAGTTTCCGAAAAGTTTGCGAAACATACTCTGAAATATAGCATACTTATTTATGCATACTGCGTTGTCTAAATGGTAATTATACAGATATGCTCATTGTTTTTGGGGATTTTACATTTATACATTGTATGAGTGGTGTGATTTATCTTATTTAGAACATTTTACATAAACTGTGTATGTGAAAATTACTATTTGAAGTTGTTAGGTTTTGAGAGTTGTTATGTTCGGTATTCATACGTATTGTATCATTTTGGGATTAACTGAAAATACTGCAGGTACTGTTTGATTAGTTTCATGGTAATTAGGAGTGTTTTGGGTTACTAGAGGTTATTTTGTATTACTTGCCTGTGCATTAAAAATAAACCAAACATGTCTACTGAAGATAAGCAGGTTTGTGAGGCAGTAGTTGAGAGGAAAGGGATAGGACAGGAAGACAGAGATGATTCAGGAATCAGTGATTATGGATTGTCATTAGAGAGCCCATTAGCGCATTCAACTAGTTATCCCGAGACACCGGGACAAACGACGAGAGATAAGCCAGTTTCAGAGGGTGCAGATATGTGGTCGATTTTGGCAGCCTGGCTAAAAGAAACTAGAGAAGAGGGAAGAATATTCCGAGAATCATTAGAGAAAGGTCTCAGAGAATCATTAAAGGAAGATTTACAGGAAACTAACGCATCATTAGAGAAAGGTCTCAGAGAATCATTAAAGGAAGGTTTACAAGAAAATAACGCATCATTAGAGAAAGGTTTACAAGAAGCTAGAGAAAGGGAAGAAATATTCCGCAAATCATTAAAGGAAGATTTACAAGAAACTAACGCATCATTAGAGAAGGGTTTACAAGAAGCTAGAGAAAGGGAAGAAATATTCTGCAAATCATTAAAGGAAGATTTACAAGAAACTATAGCACAAGAGATCAAAACATCACAGATGAAGATGGAATGTAATCTGAAGAAGGAAATGCAGGAGTTACAAGAACGACTGAAGATGGACATCGACGAGAGAGAGACGAAGCTACAGAAGAGCATAGACCAAGTCCAGGGAGACATGGAGAAGATGGAAGGAAAGTTGACAAAAAAGATAGAAGACGATGTTGAAGAAACTAAAGCCGAATTGGGAGAAAGGATCGCCGAGGTGACGCAGATACAGAAACAATGCAATGATGCAGTTAAGGGGATAGGAGATAGGCAAAACCAACTGGCTGTCAATCTGAGAAATGCTATAGCCGTGCAACGAGAAGAGGATAACAAGAGGGTTGCAATGGAGGTCAGGCAATTACAACAGGGAGTGCAGCAATTGGAGAGCAAGACAGAAGAGATTGATAAACGAATTAGCAATGCCACTTTAACCGTTGGGGAAGGTAGAGTCGTTACCTTGATGAGCAGTGATAATCGGTACGTCCAAAATAATACGGGGCAGAAATTTAAACCGAAAGGAGGGTTACACCCAATGATATTTATGAAATGGTTAAAAGGAGTTTTCCCAACACATTTTAAAGACTCAGACAAGATTCAGTTTGCAATAGATAGGATGGAAGGTGAGGGCTTCACTTGGGGAGTCAAGAAGAAGGAAGGGACTACTAGTTATGATCAGTTTGAAGGAAAATTCTTGAAGAAATACTGGTCCAAAAGTCATAAGTGTGCAGCACTTGAGAACCTACTACACCGCAAGTCACTTAGTACATGGAGAGGAACGTTGAGAGAGTTTGCCGAACATTTGTGGGAATTGAACGAGACCTTGGAACAACCCCTGAGTAATGACATAATGATATCAGCGATAAAAAGAAGAATGAACCGGAGAATACAAGAAACTGTATCCGGGAGCCTAATTAAAGATAAGGAGGCCTTGATGGAGATACTGGAACAGTTAGAATCTGTTCGACCACAGGAGCACAATCAAGCTAATGATCAAAACCGAGAGGGAAGTAGTGACAAAAGGAATCATTTTAATCATTCATCTGATTATAGAGGAAGAGGTGGAGGGACCGGAAAACTGAAGGACACTCCAGGTGAAGTCCAGTCAAGAGTGAGAGCTACCAGGACCCAAATAAACCTACTAAGATATATTTAGGACATTTAATTGTTGAACGGACATTTTGAAAAAGGGGAATGTTTATTTGCATTGTATTTTCTGATGTATTATAACTAGAACTTCATATTTCATATCGACGATTACCTGAGAATGGGTGTAAAACCTGTAACAACTAATTTGTAGTATAATAATTCATATGTCATGTGTTCACGTAATAATTTTTGATTGTATGTTGTGTGTGTCATTCAATATGAACTATAGAGAACTATTGCTGCTTGATAAAAAATTGAAATTTAGACAATGCCATGTTTATGAGATGTAATAACCTTTTGTAGAATATTATTGTGGAGGCAGCCCACTACCGGAGTCGAGCGATTATTTGGTGAATTGTAATTTCGTTAATTATTTACACTGTAACAACTCCGTAGCAGTCAAATCCGATTGCCAGCCCCATTAGGTACACGGTCACATTAATTAATATTTATTTGGGCTGCTATCAGATCCCGATCGAGCGGGATACGTAAATCGGACTTGTTACACACTATTTCAGAAAATTTCCGTTATTTATTTATTTATCGTGTGATGACAGAGAAATACAGACAACCATTTACAACAAATACACTACTGGCCATTAAAATTGCTACACCAAGAAGAAATGCAGATGATAAACGGATATTCGTTGGACAAATATATTATACTAGAACTGACATGTGACTACATTTTCGCGCAATTTGGGTGCATAGATCCTGAGAAATTAGTACCCAGAACAACCACCTCTGGCCATAATAACGGCCTTCATACGCCTGGGCATTGAGTCAAACAGAGCTTGGATGGCGTGAACAGGTACAGCTGCCCATGCAGCTTCAACACGACACCACAGTTCATCAAGAGTAGTGACCGGCGTATTGTGACGAGCCACTTGCTCAGCCACCATTGACCAGACGTTATCAGTTGGTGACAGATCTGGAGAATGTGTTAGCCAGGGCAGCAGTCGAACATTTTCTGTATCCAGAAAGGCCCGTACAAGAGCTGCAACATGAGTCGTGCAATATCCTGCTGAAATGTAGCGTTTCGCAGGGATCGAATGAAGGGTAGAGCCACGGGTCGGAACACGTCTGAAATGTAACGTCCACTGTTCAAAGTGCCGTCAATGCGAACAAGAGGTGACCGAGACGTGTAACCAATGGAACCGCATACCATCACGCCGGGTGATACGCCAGTATGGCGATGACGAACACACGCTTCCAATGTGCGTTCAGCGCGATGTCGCCAAACACGGATGCGACCATCACGATGCTGTAAACAGAACCTGGATTCATCCGAAAAAATGACGTTTTGCCATTTGTGCATCCAGGTTCGTCGTTGAGTACACCATCGCAGGCGCTCCTGTCTGTGATACAGCGTCAAGGGTAACCGCAGCCATGGTCTCCGAGCTGATAGTCCATGCTGCTGCAAACGTCGGCGAACTGTTCGTGCATATGGTTGTTGTCTTGCAAACGTCCCCATCTGTTGACTCAGGGATCGAGACGTGGCTGCACGATCCGTTACAGCCATGCGGATAAGATGCCTGTCATCTCGACTGCTAGTGATACGAGGCCGTTGGGACCCAGCACGGCGTTCCGTATTACCCTCCTGACCCCACCGATTCCATATTCTGCTAACAATCATTGGATCTCGACCGACGCGAGCAGCAATGTCGCGATACGATCAACCGCAATCGCGATAAGCTACAATCAGACCTTTATCAAAGTCGGAAACGTGTTGGTACGCATTTCTCCTCCTTACACGAGGCATCACAACAACTTTTCACCAGACATCGCGGGTCAACTGCTTTTTGTGTATGAGAAATTGTTTGGAAACTTTCCTCATGTCAGCATGTTGTAGGTGTCGCCACCGGCGCCAACCTTGTGTGAATGCTCTGAAAAGCTAATCATTTGCATATCACAGCATCTTATTCCTGTCGGTTAAACTTCGTGTCTGTAGCACGCATCTTCGTGGTGTAGCAATTTTAATGGCCAGTAGTGTATAAACATTTCTACACCGAAGCGGTAAAGAAATTGGTATAGGCATGCGTATTCAAATACAGAGATATGCAAAACAAGCAGAATATGGCGCTGTGGTCGGCAACGTCTATATATGAGAATAGGTGACTGGTGCAGTTGTTAGATCGGTTACTGCTGCTGCAATGGACATTATATTCGACATGTTAGTGATCATTCATTGTATCTGCCACTACGCTAGTGTTTAAAGGCAGATCAGTGTCAAGCGTCATACTCCTGCATAAGTATCGTAAATCTTCTTTCAATAAATCGTTCTGATATATTGCTAATCGTTGTTGCAAATATTCTGAAGTAAGGGGTTCTATTCCTGGCACAATTATTTGTAGCCAGTTGCATTTGGCGAACGGAAGGCTGTGAAGCAGGGTGGCACCAAATTGCGACCATGGTTCAGGTTGTACACCGAAGAAGCAATGAAGATGTGTGAAATAAATTCCAGACGAAGTATAAAAGTGTAAGGAGAATAGATAACCTAGCATTGCTCAGGTTCGTAATTGACGCAGACCTTCTGGTCGGAAGTGCAGAAGGCTTGAGAGACCTGCTGAAAGGAATGTAAAAACATACTTAGCACGGAATACGGCTTAAGCATAAACAAACCAAAGAGTGATAAAAAGGAGAAGTTAGTGAACGCTACGGCCTCCGGAAGATACGGGACATAGCCATAGACACAAGAACGTCGAGGTGCCTAACACTTAGATGCATCAAAGTTAAGACCAGCCTAAAACAGACGGTCCATCTATCTGATGCTTTCGCCATATGTCACTCAAATGTTTCCCAAGTGGACATCCATCCGCCGAACGCAGATATAAGGCGACACACGCCTCCACTCAGTCCGCAGTGCACTGTATTAACAGTACCCCAAGACGGCATCAGGACCATATCTGGAGTCGCCTCGAAGAACGGCCAAATTGGACACTCCGCAAGTGATCGCAATTATGGTCCACTGGATTCAGGACCAGGCCAGAGTTAAAGAAAGATCAGTGCAAGTCAACACTGAACTAGTGCCACGCATCATCTTCATGCTATAATCAAGCAATGTAACGATCCTATAAACAAATTACTGCAAATTGTTGCTAATATATGGATCCATAGATGTAGCTCAACCCTACAACCCTATCTGGACCTGCGACGAAGCTGTATAGGTGTACATGCAAGCAAGCCGCATTATAACAGCGACAACTTTCGGTGGTAGAAGATTCTCTTCCCATCATATAATCGCGTCTGACGCTAAGTATACGTGGTAAATACAACACTTAACATCGAGAAAGCGTCAGACAATAAGTGGATGAATAGCGAAGCACAGCCAGCACGCTGATAACAGGGAACTTACAGTATATAAACAATAATGAGCCAGAACAGTGTGACCATAACCCACCCCGATACTGAATGCTGCCTGGTGACGTTGTGGGTACGTGAATCGACAAAGACAGAAAATTGTAAGTAAATTAGAGACAAATGGAGAATCATTCTAGAGATGATACGGGCCACAAATGCGGATAGATGGTGTGATTCTGTGATGATGTTACAAACCTTCAGGCATAATGGAGAAGCGTAAAGGTATCAATTTGAGGTAAAGAACCCTGGTCCGGAAACTTAGGATTTTCGGTCTCTCTTACATCGTAATGTGCACCGTTACCTGTCCACGATCATGGGAAATTACCTGTAGGTACTGGAGAGTATTCAGCGGGAATTCTGTATGTCATAATTAGGGTTCGCAAGCTCGGGCTCTTAGTTTGAACGCTGCGCGAGGGTAAGGAGGAACTTGAGTAGATTTTCGTTATACCTTTCGACTCGGTCGTATCCCTTACTGAAACTGATACATTTACCCTTCTCCGTCATCGCTCAAGATTTGTGACGTCATCACGGAACCACCTTCAGGCCATTTCCAAGCACAGTCGGTGTCGATGTTTTCTACAATGATCCCGTTATTAAATGGCGGATATAGGCTTCCTCAAAGCGAGCGAGGCCGCGCCAGCGTTAGAATTGAAACCATTACTATACACTTACTGTGTATAGTAATAGCCACCTTTATAACTAATGCTACGTTACAAGAACATACGCATGCAGAACTGGAAGATAATGTCATAGAAATTGAACTGCAGTGGAAGGTAGGAAGACTGCGGTTTAACCTCCCGTCGACAACGAGGCATTAGAAGTGGAGACTTGATGGGATATGGTTACGAACTTTTTTCTTTCCTTCCCTATGTTCTTCTCTTTCTTCTGCCCATATTTCACCTGTGTTTTTGTTTTCTCCTGAAAGATTTTGAAACATTTTACTTTTGTTTGAACTTCCACTGTTTCTTTCTCTACTATTTCTAAGGCTTCAGTGTCCAAAGTTTTTGGTTGTATTATTTTACGTAGATATTCGAATTTTGTAGCCTTTCTCTATTCTTACATAATCAGTTTCCATCTATTTTGGCGCCTCCTTCGCATTTGTCACATGTCCTGTTTTTCAAAAACACACATAAAGCCTGCTTTTGAACTGTCCCTTCTAGGTGATTTATATGCTTGTTGCATCCTCTATAATTCATCTAAGATGGTATGTTCATTTGAAAAAGCCAAAGAATCAGTTATCAGATTATCCCCTTTTCTTCAAAATATAGTGTTTTTAAATTCCTTTTTCTTCTGTTCTTTTCCTGCATTCCCTGGGTACATTTTCTAGTCTACCATTCAACAGCAGTGGTGACAATCCATCTCCTTGTCTTACACCAGTTTTGATCTCAAAAGTCTTGGAGGGTGCATTTTGGGTTTGTTAGAGAGTTTTTTATGATTGTCACTGATTTGTTGTCAGCTTCCAATCCTTTGAAGATGTTAAATAATATTTCTATGTCAATCGAATTATATGCTTCTTTGAAGTCTACAAATGTTACCTGAATGCTTTGGGTCCTCATTCTTCGCACACGATTATAAACTTGAGATTTTAAATATGTTTCAAACAGAATCTTCCTTTTCTAAACCCTCCTTCATACTCCCCCAACTGTTGATCCATTTGATTTTCCAGCATGTTTTGCACGCCTTTCATGTTTGTAAGTCCCAGGAAGGAGGGGAATTACTCTAATTGTGACGTTAGTTTTCTTTTATTTTCTTTTTTTGTGGAGTAGGTAAATTAATACTGTTTCCCAATCTTATCGCATAGTCTCCGTATCATTAAAGATATTTTGGATTTCGGCCATGCTAGGGAATTTTATGTTTGTGCAAGTGTATCGTGGGTTACTTCTGGAATTTACTTCTCTACTTCCACTTTTATATTAGTGTACTATTTGAAGAACCTCCGGATATGTAATTAGATTCAAGAAGAGATTAAAGCCTTAATAAAGATCGGTGAAACAAATGCTTCGACAAAAATAAATAAATAAATACATATTACGATACACAAACCTCCCAACTCAACGAACACCGAAAACACACATAACAGAAAGTCCCTCTCATGGCATGACATAATATGACATTACAATAGATAAATCAAATTAAAAAACCATGTATGCTGCCGAAACATTGTCCGTCACCAAACAACGACCCAGCTGAACGGCTGGAGATCCAAAAGGGAAGATATTAAGAAAAATTCTTGGTCCCAATCCCAAAGTAACAAACTAATTCACTTTAAAAATAAAACCCTTTACCAAACCATCGAAAAACTCTGACACAATGAGAAAAAGAACTGATGTTTATGCACATATTCTCAGATTAAAAAAAAAAAAAAAAAAAAGGATTTGGCCATTTCCGCAACACCCTCTGCCCCCAGGGGCTCGCGGTTCTTCCATGAGTTCATGTATGGCGCACCTAGGGCCCTGAGCTATTGCAACCTATTCTTCATTCCCCAGGCTGCATTTCCTTCACCGTGTCCCTCTCTCCCCATTCTCACTCCATCCCCGCTGCCCCCTGCTCCCCCTCCCTCGGTGTTCTTATGTATGTCCATCTGGCTATACACCTGGTTCCCTGTATTATTTGTGGGTTTGTTCCCCTTGTGTGTTCTCTTTCAACCTTTCTGGCGTTTTTGGACCCCCTTTATGTTTGAGCCCCACTTCTAAATTTTCTGTCTTTAGTGTGATCCATTTGGGGAAGAACTCCCTCCCTAGCGTCTACAGCATGTAATCCCCTCCCGGTTTCCTTACCTGCCACTGACCCCTCTGCCACACTAGGTTACCAGCATGTGGCCAGTCTATCTGGTGGGGCTGTTATGTACCCATCTGGCTGAGCACCTGACAACACAGGGGTCAAACTACTGATACCTGAGCTGTTGCCTCCCTATGTACGTCAAGGAGTGGTTGCTTGTCATCCTGAAGCATCAGAACTCCCAGCAATGGCTACCATGCTGGGTGGCTGGGTGGTGCCCATGGGGAGAGCCCATGATCAGAGAGGGTGGTATCAGGGTGAATGCTTGGTGCATGAAGCTTATCAAGCGGCAAAAATCTGGCCATTCTAAAATGGCCGTTTCTTTGAGTGGTATAAGAACATTGAATGCTGCAGCCTTACCTTCCCTGGCTACACCCTGGGAGGAGGGCCAGGCTCTGTCTTGGGATGAAACGCTTTCCCCAGTACCTGGTCTGTACTAGGATTCACTGCCACAAAGCTGTCGTTTTTTGTTGAGACTATCGAGGACAAGTTTGGCGAAGTGGAGTTTCTCAGTAAGATGTAGTAGAGCCCCCTGTTGATCAAAGCTTCTTCTGCCACCCAGTCTGCAGATCTTTGTGCTTGTGATCATTTTGGCGATTTCCCGGTGTCTACTACTCCTCACCACTCTCTGAATATGATCCAGGGAGTGATTTTTCATAGGGACTTCGTCCTCCAAACTGATGAGCAACTCCATGCTAATCTGGAGTGATCCGGTGTTCATTTTGTTCAACATGTGTAGAAGGGTCATAAAGACATCAGCACCTATACCGGCACCTTTATTCTGACTTTCGAAGGAGATACTCTTCCAGAGAAGGTCAAGGTTGTGTGTTACCGATGTGACATGAAGCCATATGTCCTACCACCCTTGAGGTGCTTTCGGTGCTAGTGTTTTGGGCATATGTCTTCCCACTGTACGGCAGACCTTCTGTGTGGTGACTGTGGACACCCACTCCATGAGAGAAGCCACTATGTGTCAATTGTCATGAGCGCCACCCTACACTCTCGCTAGACTGCCCAGCTTATAAGAAAGGAAAGAAGATACAAAAGTCTCTGGATCATCTGTCTTCTACTGACCCTCATTAAAAGTATGACCGACTCCACCCAATGTCTTCTATTTTTGCCTCTGTTACATCCTTTCCCCCTCTGCTTCTTCCTTACCTCAGTCCCATCCCCCTCTCCTCTCCCCATCCACTTCGGTTACTACGCCCTCCCCTCTGGATGTCACTACCCTTCCCTGGCTGAAGAAATGTCCCTCTTCTTCGGTGCCTGCTCCCAGCATCTCTCAGACTGGAAGTCTGCTACCACAACTCGGTCATGGGACACACCAGCTGTGTGGCCCAAGGTTGCCCACTCTCTTTTGGATCTGGATCTTGCAGAAGCCTGCTCTCCCTCTGTGTCCTGTCTTCCTCAACCTCCAAAAGAGGAGAAGAAGAAGTCCTATGAAAAGGTCCCTCCCTGGTGCCCCCAGAGGTGTCATCTCCCCATCACAACCTGAATCTGACATCTTATTCATGGATATCACCCATCGCCGTTGGTGATGTGTGGTAACCCATTATTCACTACTCATTTGGATACTTGCTCTGTGATCATGCAGTGCAACTGTAATGGCTTTGGGGCCCCTCTCGAATTTTATTCACCATTTCCTAACCCACTGGTCGGCCAGAGTGTGGGGTGGGTTGGTCCTGTTGTCAGCTCTCTGCCGACCTAGGAGAATGGCATTCCACTGGCCTCATCATTAAGTGTTTTTCTTTTTCTAATTGCCATTAATGGACTTGCTCCCACTCAGTGACCTCTGCAGAATGACAGGTCCAGGGTGCCATCTGGCACGCTTCCACTTGGATACTCTTTCACGGTTTTCAGTTTTCTGTCCTGAAGTCGAGGGTGGTGCACTTCTGTCGCTGAACTACAGTCCACCCTGATCCTGAGCTCTACCTCGATGCCCAAATCCTGACTGTGGTTCCCCAGTTCTGTTTTTTGGGTCTTCTTTTTTCAATAAGCTTACTTGGTTGACCCATATCCATCATCTGAAGGTTGGCTATATTCCTAAACTCAGTGTCCTTTGCTTCCTTGCCCACACCCCTTCGGGTGCAGGTGATTTGACTCTTCTCCACATTTACCAGCCATTGGTTCTGTCCCATCTGGAGTATGGCTGTCAAGTTCATGGTACAGCTGCCCTTCCACATTGCCTTTCACACTATCCCGATAGTCTTCCATTTGATGCTGGGAAACCTCCGTTTTCGATTCAGCAGTCCCAGCTGCTGGTTTCCTATGCCATCACTATCTACTCTTCCCCTCCTCACCCTTCCTATCCTAATCTTTTTGTGGCTTCAGGTCGTCACTGGCCCTCTGCCCATCCTTGATTAGGTTTACTGGTTGGGCTCTACCTCACTTCTGTCCACCATGAGTTCCATCTCCCCTCCATGTCCTCTTCCCCACATTCTCTCCTGATCACCCCTTTCATTAGTTCCTCGGCCACAGATTCAAATGGATCTTTTCTGGGGACTGAAAGCCTCCATCACTCCAGTGGCGTTCCACTGTTTGTTCCAAATGCTCTTAGGGAAGTTCTGGGATGCCACTGCTTTTTACACCGATGGCTCTAAATCTGTTGATCATGTGGGATATGCCTTCACGTCTTCTATTGGCCTGGAACACCATCTCCTATCAGCCACATGTGGGGTGTTTAATGTGGAATTGATGACCATCTAATGGGCCCTCTGTTTTATCAAAGAGTCCTCCCTCACCTGAGTTTTGTTATGTATGGACTCAATGAATGGCCTTCAGGTTATCTCTTGGTGTTTTTCCCGCCACCCCTTGGTCTCTGTCATCCCCAAACTTCTCGCTGATCTTGGTGATGCTGCTTGTTTTGTTGATTTCCTTTGGGTTCCTGTTCAAATGGCTCTGAGCACTATGGGACTTAACATCTATGGTCATCAGTCCCCTAGAACTTAGAACTACTTAAACCTAACTAACCTAAGGACATCACAGGATTCGAACCTGCGACCGTAGCAGTCACGCGGTTCCAGACTGAAGCACCTAGAACCGCACGGCCACACCGGCCGGCGGTTCCTGTTCATGTAGGTATCCCAGGCAACGAACTTACTGGTCATCTGGTTGGGAAGAGGAGGGGGACCACCTACCCCCTGTTCTCCATGACCCTTCTGACGTCGGATTTACAGCTTTACACCAAATCCCTCTTTGCTTACTCATGGGAAGACTATTGGGATGCTTGTCTAATAAACTTTGTGTCATTGAGGAGATTCCCACCATGTGGCGTTCTTACTTCTGCCTCTCCTGGTGGGAATCTACCATCCTCTGCTGTCTTTGTATTGGTCATACTAGGTTAACCCATGATTTTTACCCCACACTGAGCCCCCCCCCCCCTCCCCTGTCCTCTATGGAGCTGCGGGGCTCCACTCATGGTGACAGACATTTTGCTGAACTGCCCACGCCTTTTGGCCCTTCACACTAAATATGTCCTCCCGCCTCCTTGTCTTGGATGTTAGCCGACGACCCTTGCATGGTTACATCTGTTCTTGGTTTTCTTCATGAAAGTGGTTTGTACTCTCAGGTATAAGCCCTTGAATCTTCCTCTGGAACTAGTCTCTCAGTTAGAGTAGGCCTTCGTTATGGAGGCCTTGACCTTGCCTCCACACCAGCCAGGTTCCCCGCATATTTTCCCTGTATTTTTGTCTGGTCTGTTGCGCTGTTTCTTTTCTCCTTTTCTTGTGTCTTCTTCCCCTGGTATTGTCTCCGTTGTATCGTGATAATGGTATGTTGTGGGTGTTGGGAGGGGTTGGTGGTGGTGCTGGTGCCACACCACACATAGTGTTTCTGGGGCACCCCTGCTCTCCCCATTTCCATCCCCCCCTCCCCTCCTGTTCTTTCCTCTACCTGCTGCCCTGACGTCCCTTTTCCCTCTTTGTTTGCACGTTGACTGGTCTGTGCTGTTTGTGTTGCTTTCTGCCATTCTAGTTCCTGGGACCAATGACCTTGCTGTTTGGTCTCCTCCTCCAAATCAACCAACCAACTTCCACAACAAAAAAACCAACCAACTTCGTTCAATAAAACGAAGAAGGACTTGGGGAACTCCAAATTGCTGAAAATATGCTCACAGATAAAACAGTAAAAAATAACGAAAGACAATAAAGAGCGGTTCCAAGTCAAAATGAAAACCAAAGAGACAATCCAAATCTCTGAAGAAGAAAGGAACGTAAGATCAGAACGAATGAAACAATACTGGGCTAATTGAAAGGGACAGAAAATTAAAAATTGATTGATTTAACATATCCCAAAGCAGTATGAAAGGAGAAGAAGCTACATAAAGTTGTGATATAATAGTAGTAAAGATGGATCTGGTGTGTAAGCGATGTTAGAGTAATTCTGTATCGAAATCAGAAATAAGGAACCGTTTCTTGATGACTTACAGTTTTTTAGAGGATGGATTTCTTTCTTACTGTAACCATTGAGGCATAGAGAATCACTGTCCATGCTCGAAGAAATTCTGGAGCTCCTTGAGAAAAGGATGAGTCACTTTATCTCGTATCTGTCCGACGTCTGATGAGCGAGTTTTTCCTCACCTATCTTTCTTCGCGGCTCATTTAACGGCGTGCAAACGTCCGCTCGGCACTGCCAGCCGGCGCGGACAACAGGCAGGGCGGGATACGCCCGGCCTCGACTGGCCGGTCGCGTAGTTTTTGTGTCGCGAGGCCTTGCAGAGGTCTGCAAGCAGGTGAGCGCCTCAGCTGGTGCGCGAAGGGAGCGGCAGCTGTCTCTTACGTAACCACACCAGTACCTTGAGGGGAACCAGTTACGCACGGTCGCTTTCTTACCAAGCTAAGCATGCTCAGAAGAACCAGCACCAACACGGCTATTTGTCTAGGAGATGCAATCTGATCTTCATTGCTGCAAGAGCATTCGTCAGTAGAAGTACATAATCCTTGAAATTTTGCAATAGTGCACGGCCGGGAAAAAGTTAGTACACCCTTTTAGAGGTTTCCAGTCCACCCAAGATTTACTGTTGCAACAGTACATATGTTGTTGTGGTGGTCTTCAATTCTGAGACTGGTTTGATGCAGCTCTCCATGCTACTCTATCCTGTGCAAGCTTCTTCATCTCCCAGTACTTACTGCAACCTACATCCTTCTGAATCTGCTTAGTATATTCATCTCTTGGTCTCCCTCTACGATTTTTACCCTTCACGCTGCCCTCCAACGCTCAATTTGTGATCCCTTGATGCCTCAGAACATTCCTACCAACCGATCCCTTCTTCTTGTCAAGTTGTGCCACAAACTCATCTTCTCCCCAATTCTATTCAATACCTCCTCATTAGTTATGTGATCTACCCATCTAACCTTCAGCATTCTTCTGTAGCACCACATTTCGAAAGCTTCTATTCTCTTCTTGTCCAAACTATTTATCGTCCATGTTTCACTTCCATACATGGCTACCCTCCATACAAATACTTTCAGAAACGACTTCATGAGACATATCTATACTCGATGTTAACAAATTTCTCTTCTTCAGAAACACTTTCCTTGCCATTGCCAGTCTACATTTTATATCGTCTCTACTTCGAACATCATCAGTTATTTCCTCCCCAAATAGCAAAACTCCTTTACTACTTTAACTGTCTCATTTCCTAATCTAATTCCCTCAGCATCACCTGACTTAATTCGACTACATTCCCTTATCCTCGTTTTGCTTTTTTTGATGTTCATCTTATATCCTCCTTTCAAGACACTGTCCATTCCGTTCAACTGCTCTTCCAAGTCCTTTGCTGTCTCTGACAGAATTACAATGTCATCGGCGAACCTCAAAGTTTTTATTTCTTCTCCATGGATTTTAATACCTACTCCGAATTTTTCTTTTGTTTCCTTTACTGCTTGCTCAATATACAGATTGAATAACATCGGGGATTGGCTACAACCCTGTCTCACTCCCTTCCCAACCACTGCTGCCCTTTCATGTCCCTCGACTCTTAAAACTGCCATCTGCTTTCTGTACAAATTGTAAATACACTCCTGGAAATTGAAATAAGAACACCGTGAATTCATTGTCCCAGGAAGGGGAAACTTTATTGACACATTCCTGGGGTCAGATACATCACATGATCACACTGACAGAACCACAGGCACATAGACACAGGCAACAGAGCATGCACAATGTCGGCACTAGTACAGTGTATATCCACCTTTCGCAGCAATGCAGGCTGCTATTCTCCCATGGAGACGATCGTAGAGATGCTGGATGTAGTCCTGTGGAACGGCTTGCCATGCCATTTCCACCTGGCGCCTCAGTTGGACCAGCGTTCGTGCTGGACGTGCAGACCGCGTGAGACGACGCTTCATCCAGTCCCAAACATGCTCAATGGGGGACAGATTCGAAGATCTTGCTGCCCAGGGTAGTTGACTTACACCTTCTAGAGCACGTTGGGTGGCACGGGATACATGCGGACGTGCATTGTCCTGTTGGAACAGCAAGTTCCCTTGCCGGTCTAGGAATGGTAGAACGATGGGTTCGATGACGGTTTGGATGTACCGTGGACTATTCAGTGTCCCCTCGACGAACACCAGTGGTGTACGGCCAGTGTAGGAGATCGCTCCCCATACCATGATGCCGGGTGTTGGCCCTGTGTGCCTCGGTCGTATGCAGTTCTGATTGTGGCGCTCACCTGCACGGCGCCAAACACGTATACGACCATCATTGGCACCAAGGCAGAAGCGACTCTCATCGCTGAAGACGACACGTCTCCATTCGTCCCTCCATTCACGCCTGTCGCGACACCACTGGAGGCGGGCTGCACGATGTTGGGGCGTGAGCGGAAGACGGCCTAACGGTGTGCGGGACCGTAGCCCAGCTTCATGGAGACGGTTGCGAATGGTCCTCGCCGATACCCCAGGAGCAACAGTGTCCCTAATTTGCTGGGACGTGGCGGTGCGGTCCCCTACGGCACTGCGTAGGATCCTACGGTCTTGGCGTGCATCCGTGCGTCGCTGCGGTCCGGTCCCAGGTCGATGGGCACGTGCACCTTCCGCCGACCACTGGCGACAACATCGATGTACTGTGGAGACCTCACGCCCCACGTGTTGAGCAATTCGGCGGTACGTCCACCCGGCCTCCCGCATGCCCACTATACGCCCTCGCTCAAAGTCCGTCAACTGCACATACGGTTCACGTCCACGCTGTCGCGGCATGCTACCAGTGTTAAAGACTGCGATGGAGCTCCGTATGCCACGGCAAACTGGCTGACACTGACGGCGGCGGTGCACAAATGCTGAGCAGCTAGCGCCATTCGACGGCCAACACCGCGGTTCCTGGTGTGTCCGCTGTGCCGTGCGTGTGATCATTGCTTGTACAGCCCTCTCGCAGTGTCCGGAGCAAGTATGGTGGGTCTGACACACCGGTGTCAATGTGTTCTTTTTTCCATTTCCAGGAGTGTAGCTTTTCGGTCCGTGTATTTTACCCCTGCCACCTTCAGAATTTGAAAGAGAGTATTTCAGTCAACATTGTCAAAAGCTTTCTCTAAGTCTACAAATGCTAGAAAAGTAGGTTTGCTTTTCCTTAATCTTTCTTCTAAGACAGTGCATATAGAGTACATGAAATGATTACGTTTAAAGATCAACAGCACAACAGGTTCTGAGGTTGAGAGGTTCCATGCCCTCTTTTGCATATCGCCTGTCATTTTCATCAATTTTTTTTAATGTTCTATGTCATTGCACGGTGGTCCGCCCCGGTAGCTGAGTGGTCAGCGTGACAGACTGTCAATCCTAAGGGCCCGGGTTCGATTCCCGGCTGGGTCGGAGATTTTCTCCGCTCAGGGACTGGGTGTTGTGTTGTCCTAATCATCATCATTTCATCCCCATCGACGCGCAGGTCGCCGAAGTTCAGTCTGCTTTCGGCTGCGGTGGGGCGAGGACGTCCGCTGCGCCTCGCCGTGCGCGACCGTGAGCGCTTGCTTGTGTTTACCTTTTCGCGGCGCGAGTTGTATTTGTTCCAAGTTCAGTGCGATTATGGCACACACATGGCGCCACGATACGATCAAAATTACTTTCCAACCAGATCACGCGCGTCCTCGAGCCTATGAAATAGAACAGTTCATACGCGACGATCTACGTTTAGATCCGGCGACTGTCGTCGGAATACATTTTTCTATAACGGCGAGCGTGGTTTATGTTAAAATGACCAGTGCAGAGGTCTGCGCGACAGTGGTTTCTAAATACTCGAACTCTCTCCGGTTCAAACATGCTGACGGGGATATCGGTGCAGTGACGGTGGATCATGCAGGCATGGGCCTAAGGACTGTAAGAGTTTTTGAGCTCCCCTTCGAGGTCCCAGAGGAAGTTGTCAAGGACGCCTTTCGACCATATGGCAATGTTATCAGCCACGTTGCAGAAAAGTGGCAAACTTTCTCGACGTATAAGGTCTACAATGGTGTGCGCCAAATTAAACTTGAGCTCAAGAAACATGTGCCGTCCTATTTGAACATCGGTGGCTGCCGTGCAATCATCATGTACGACGGTCAACCGCGTACCTGTTCCGGATGTGGGCAGGAAGGCCATGTTCGATCGAGCTGCTTACAACGTAGAATTACGCAGATACCAGTGGGAGACTCTGTTTCCCCGACGGGGACGACAATCCTGCCCCTCACGTACGCTCAGACGACGATGCGCACCATAGTTGAGGACGAAACGGGCACTCAGACACATCCATCGACGCCAGAAGTACCACGGGAGGAAGAGGAAGGACCCTCGGTGACTACCCATATGTCGCCCCCTCCACAGCAACAACAGCAGCAACAGTCCCACGGACTCCAGACGCAACATAACATTCAGAACGCGATGGACGTGGACGCGAACATTGTCCCGACCGCGGCTTTCCTAGCGGAAGGTGATACGACGCTGGATTGCCTCCCACATTCGGATACGGATGTCCACGTTCGAAAGCAACGTTCGCCCCGACGACGCAAGCGACGTCGGCGGACCCCGTCTGACGATTGCCTCCTACACACGGCCGGTCAAGAAGGTGACATCTCATCAGACAGCATGGATTCTGCGCCTGCTGAGGATCTAAGTGGTGTAGACGGTTCACTTGCCCATACTACGAGTTCCCAGTTACTTCTTGCACCACAAACGCGGCAGGTCGCGTCGATGGATGGCGATCCGTCTACCTCTACCAAAGACGACGTACGTGAGAGAGATTTAGGTGCCGATCAGCCACACAGCATCGTGTTGCACCCACTGTGGTCGGACGATGTTGAGGAACTTCCTGAAGAGGGCACGGGTGACAGGGGAGGGGGCGGCATTGGGGATGCCACTACTAGCGTGAAAGACTCATAATTTGTAACGGGTTTGGTGGGTCCGGCATCTCTTGCGGTTAGCTTTTATTGCCATGGCGTCTACCCTAGGTGAAGAGGCTAGGCAGCACACCTTTCGCCTTGCCACAATCAATATCAACGCGATAAGGGCACCACACAAACTGACAATGCTACATCGCATGCTTGATGCGGCGGACATCGACGTGGCCCTCTTACAGGAAGTATGTGTCGCTAGTTTCCCTGACTTCTACGGATATACCGCCCACATCTCCCACGCCTCTTCTACCGATTGTGGTGTGGCTGTTCTGCTACGGGACGGTTTGGCGGCTACGGACGTACTGTACCTACCGAGTGCAAGAGCCATGGCAGTAACTGTCAACGGTGTACGACTCATCAATGTATATGCCCCTTCAGGATCAGGGAGACGGAGAGATCGGGCCCGCTTTTTTTCGGAAGATATTACGCGTCTATTTATGGGCCACATAGACGATGTGGTGATCGGAGGAGATTTTAACTGTACATTATCTCCATCTGATCAGCAGCCACATCACGTCCCGTGTGCGGAATTGGAAATGCTAGTGCGTGACCTCCACCTGATTGACACGTGGCGCCACATCCATGGCCCAGCTCCTGGTTACACCCATTATACGAGCCATTCATCAAGTCGGTTGGACAGGATTTACGTCACCAGCACCCTTTCGACGGCGACGAGAGGAGCAGAGCTCTGGCCCGCTGCATTCACCGACCACACAGCCTATATTTGCACCATTGCCCTCAAACCTGCACGTGTGTGGCGCAGTAGGCCTCCCTGGAAACTGAACGTCGCCCATCTGGACGAGCCGGCATGTACAGGTGCTGTCGAAGAGTCGTGGAACGCGTCCTTACGGCGTCGTGGTCGGTACCGATCGACCCTCAGATGGTGGATTGAATGTGCGAAGCCTGCTCTTAGACGCACCTTCATGGCTTACGGCCGAGAAGCAGCGGCATGGAGGAGGAGCACGGAAAACTTTTATTACACCGTCCTACGGGAATGTCTTGCTACGGAGCCCTCACCTGACAGGCAGATCACAGTCAATCGCGCGAAAGCGCAGCTCGTCTCCTTAGCACGCCATCATTTACAAGGCGCTGTTATACGGTCGCGTGCTCCAGACATGATACAATCAGAAAGGCCATCTATGCACCACGTGCTCATAGAACGCAGGAGGCGCCGTAGGGCACTGGTAACCGACATGATAACCGACGACGGTCGACACGTGGCAGAAGAAGCAGATATAGCAGAAGCCTTCTATGGGCATTACGCTCAACTTTATTCAGCAGTGCTCCCTGATATGGCGACGGTAGACACCGTTTCAGCACATGTCCACGGTACAGTTCCACCAGACATGGTACCGACTTTACTGGGAGAAGTGACAGAAGAGGAAGTGCTCCACGCCATTGGTAAAGGTGCTCCTCATAAATCACCAGGAATCGATGGGTTACCATTAGAGTTCTATCGAGCCTTTAAACAACTGTTGCTACCGTGTTTGATTGAAATTTGCCAGGAATTGATGTCCCCGGGTATAACATTGCCTGCACCATTCTTGGAAGGCCTGATTGTCCCCATCCATAAGCCGAAGGGACGGAATCATGTCCGCGACTATCGTCCCTTAACGTTATTGAACAGCGACTTCAAGA
Source organism: Schistocerca serialis cubense (assembly GCF_023864345.2). NCBI lineage: Eukaryota > Metazoa > Arthropoda > Insecta > Orthoptera > Acrididae > Schistocerca > Schistocerca serialis. The sequence continues at coordinate 405,814,158 of NC_064639.1, read as the reverse complement.
TCTTTTCGAGGCTGCTATCAGAACGTATTCGCGGCACACTATTGCACGTCTTGTCCGGCGATCAGACGTCCTTGGGAGGACCCAACAACATCAGAACTGCGTTATGTCGTTACAGAGATCTCATCTCCCTTGCACGGGTGAGACGTTTGCCGGCAGCCCTTGTGTCTATCGACTTTAGCCAGGCTTTTGACCGTGTGGGCCACACTTTCCTCACGGCCGTTCTACGGCGCATGGAATACCCCGACCCCTTTATCACAGTGTTGACACGCCTACTACATGGTGCAACTTCTCGAGTTCTTGTCAATGGAAGACTGACGGCACCCATGCCGATCCGCCGATCAGTACGACAGGGATGTCCATTATCAACATTGTTATTTGCATTGGCCTTAGAACCCTTGTTGTGTGGTCTCCGAGACAGGCTCACTGGGATACAGTTCGGCGGCTCCATCTATCGCTGCACCGCATATGCGGATGATTTGATGATCGTCATACGAGGAGCTGACGATATGGCCGCAGCTTTGGACTGGATTGGAACCTACGGTACAGCTTCTGGTAGCCATATCAACGTTGACAAGTCCGTCGCCTTGAGCATCGGGATTGGGCTACCGCAGGAACACATTGCCCCCTTACGCTTCAGTGATACTGTACGCTGCTTGGGCTTAGATTTCATGAACGACATGCGACGCGCGACGACGCTCAATTATCGACGCCTTCTTAACCAAATTAGGGCCGGAATTGCAAATCAGCGGTTGCGATCCCTCAACATCGTTCAGCGGGCGTATTATGCCAATGTATACCTTGCGTCCCGCATACCGCATGTCGCCCAAACGCTACCCATTCCGAAGCCCTTGGCTCGTAGCATTATGGCAGCGCTGGGATACTTCGTCACCACTGGTATGTTACTGAAGATCAGATACGTATCTCTTACCCTCCCCAAGGACAAAGGTGGTCTCGGCCTAGTTAACGTCCATGATAGGGCCATTGCCCTCTATGTTAGCTCACATTTATGTCTGCTGCGCCGTTGTCCTACGAGCCTCACGAGTCTGCTTCTGACGGCGCTACGTCCTGCTTCACTAAGAGCGCCGGTGCCACTACAGGACATCCCGGCGCCCCTCTTTTATATAGGACGTTTCTATTTAGAACAAAGTTATTGCAGTGTCGCGCTCACGACACCACAAATGGCCACAACTCGACGCCTATATCATGACATGCTGCAACGCCGCCCCCCAAATGTGGTCGAACTAAAATATCCTGACGTACGGTGGCGCGTGGTGTGGAAGACTGTACACGATGCCATGCTTGATTCCGATGTTGTTTCTCAATGGTACGTCGTCGTTAATGGGAAGCTCGTGACGCAAGAACGTCTCTACAATATCCACATGACAGAATCTCCCAATTGTGTGGGTTGTAATACAGTAGATTCTGACGAGCACCGCCTCAGCTGTGGAGAGGCGGAACCGGTTTGGCACCTAGTGCGGCAGATGCTGGCTTATCTCTTGCGAGTTAGGCCGGAGCATATATCTGCACGCACGTTATTGTTTCCGGATGAGACATTTTACCCCAAGACTCGAACCAACTCCGTCACCTGGATACGTGGACATGCCGTCCATTACCTCTGTCGTGACGGCCACAAGGATTTCCTTGACTTCTGGCTCTATTTGCAAGAAAGACATCATGCTATTTCCGGGCATACCAGATATCGACAGTGCTTCGCAAACTACCTATGGAGTGCCTTTCACAGCCCGCCGTGTAGCTGGAATGTTCCAGGCAGTGGCAGATGAGGTCAGAACGAACTGCAAACGACCATATATTGAACAATCTTATCAGTGGGCGCAGTCGCTGGGAAGCCTCACTACGACGTGGTAGCTTTCTTTTCATGCTATTTATGTCTCATATCTTCGATGGCGTCTTCATTCTGTTTTAGTTTTCCAGGCTTGGTTAACTGTGACTGTTCGCACATTGTAAAAAAAAAAAAAAAAAAAAAAAAAAACGTGGGCAGGAGACCTGCTTTCAAATCCAAATAAATACACAAGAACAAAATAAGAACCAAATGAACAACAAATAAAATTTGATAAAGTATTATACCCTTTCCTTTCTTCTTTTATTTTATTTTTTTTTATACAAAGTTCAGAGGCATATTTAATTTTTGTTCGTTGGCGGAACCTGAAGTGGCGGCGAACGGCCGTCCTAGTTAGCTTCAGGATGAAAGTGGCGGTGGCACTAGCTTTGTTTTTGTTTTTAGGCTAGAAAGGTTTTTGGGGGTAGTATGGGTGATAGGGGCCAACGCCTGAAGTGAAAGAGGTAATTTTCTTAAAAAAAAAAAAAAAAAGTAGCCCTATGGGGTAGTGGTTTAAAAAAAAAAAAAAAAAAAAAAAATGTGGCCGTGCGGTAAAAAAAAAAAGTGGCCGTGCGGTTAAAGGCGCTGCAGCAGTCTGGAACCGCAAGACCGCTACGGTTGTACAAAAAAAAAAAAAAAAAAAAAAAAAAAAAAAAAAAAAAAGGTCCTAGGTTCAAATCTTCCACCGAGTGAAAACTTTAAGTTTTTATTTTCGGTTTATGTGACAAACTCGTATGTTTTCATCACTTTTTTGGGAGTGATTATCACATCCACAAGAAAACGTAAATCGGAAAAAAAAAAAAAAAAAAAAAAAAAAAAAAAAAAAAAAGTGGCGTCAAATCGAAAGACCTGCACCAGGCGAACGGTCTACCCGACGGGAGGCCCTAGCCACACGACATTTCCATTTTTTATTGCACGGTGGTAACAGACCGAATAAGGTTATTGTAATACGAATATTTGTACTGAGAGCTCAAAAATACTTCACTTGATTCCTATGCATGTTGGGTTACTTCCCTGTGTGGCCTGTGTGAGGCGAGCGTCGGAGGACGCGGCACACTGCATTTCCGGTTGGGGACTGCACTTCCCAGAATTATGAGGGGTTCGTGCAATGGGCTTAAGCGCCTGGCGGAACGACTGACTTCGGTCGAGTTTCGCCTATTGTATGCAGGGCGAAGCGACCTGTGAGACGTCTGAGTGTCGCCGCAGTTTCTGTATTTACCATTCCGGCGCGTCCAGAATGAAGACTGCTCTCACTGACTGACTGCCTTGTCCTCATGATTCTGAGAATACTTGTGGACTGTGCCCTGCTGGGTGCGACTGTCTGGCGCCGGATGGCCGGTGGTCTAGGCAGGTTGTTTTCATAGCCGTTCAAACGGCAAGTTCAGTGCCCTCGGCTAAATAGCTGAGGTTAGTTGACGTCGTAATGCCCTGCTCGAAATTGGAGGGAACGGTTGCTATTGGCGCGAATGATGTTCTGAGACAGTGTGGGGGAATTATGGAATCAGCACTGAAGGCTGATTCGCGGTTTTCTAGGAGAGTAGGGAGTTGAGCAATGTTGGCTTCGCTCTTGCGTTGCGGAGGCAGTGAAGATTTCGCGATCTGATCTTTGTCGGAGTCGGACGGTTTTGCGGCTTAGTCGCACTTTTTTTCGGCAGAACTTAGAATTCTCGGACAGCCTTGGAGGCCAGTGGTTGAAACAGAGTTGCTGCACACCAGAAGTCGGCTGCTATATCATCAGACAGCTGCCTACCGACGACCTGCTACAAATTTCAGGATTGGTAAAGTATTTTGCGGCTCCGTCCTTGTAGGACCCATCAATTTTATACTGAAGTCCTCAGCAGCACGCGCGCTCGCTTTGCCACAATTCCACCTTGCATGTTTCTCCATGTGATCCCATGTGAGCTCTCACTACTAATCGCGATATTACAATATAGTCGAGAGAGTAATATTTGACTTAAAAGGACGTCCAGTCATTATCGTCAAGTTACTGCATCACAGAGAAAAGCCCTTGTTCTCGAGCCAACTCTTATTTGCATAATAGTTCAGAATACCCTATCCTTTGAACTACTGTTTGTGTCGATAATCATGTGCCTTTATGTTCTGATGTATAATAAATCTCATTGTATATTTAAGCCGCATATCATTTCGTAGATATATGCAGAATCCCATTTCCTGTTGTTTATTATGATAAAGTTCTCTTTTTTTCTCTCTGAGTAGTTTACGATTTTTATTAAATTATTGTAAGTGTACACTCCTTATTTTACCAACTAGCAGGGTCCACCATCATTTCTCTTCGTTACAGTTGTGTGCATAATTAATTAGGTAGTAGGTAAGGAGGGGGTCGAGTGCATGTCTCGTTCTCACGCAAAATTCGTCAGGATTAAAGAGGTAAAAACTTTTCCCCAACCCAGTACCTCGCTAGGTACCAGTATCAACCCATGCTGAAACACCCATATTAGTACGTGGTGTAGCCTCCACGGGCGGCAATGGCAAGCGTTGACTCTGGCATCCAGTCGTTAATACAGATGGCGAATACTGTCCTGGGATATTTTATGCCACTCCCGCTCGACCTCTTCACGTAGTTCTGTCAGAGTTGTTGGTTGACGAGTCGCACGAGTCACTCCTCGTCCCATCATATCCCTCACGTGCTCGACTGCAGACAAGTCTGGAGATCGTGCTGGCCAGGAAACCCGCTGCACGTCTTGCAGAGCACGTTGAGTTTCAAGAGGAGTGGGCGGGCGAGCATTATCCCGTTGAAACCACATATCACCTTCCAGTTGCAAGAACTGCAAAATAATGGATCTAATAACATTCTGCACGTACCGAACGCTGATTAGTATCACGTCCAAATACACCAAACGTGAACGAGAGTTGTAGCTTATCGTACCCCACGCCATAAGACCTAGAGTGGGGCCAGTGTGTTTTGGACGAATGCACTCTACAAAACAGAGCTCACCAGTTCACGTCGTATGCGCACTTACGTGCAGGCAGACTCCGCTTTCATTGCTGAAGACCACGGCGCACCATTCTGTCTTCCAAGTAATCCTCTGACGGCACCAGTCGAGCCGTGCATGTAGATCTGTGGCGCGAGTGGACGACGGGCTAGAGGCGTGCGTGCCAGTAGTCCCACAGCTAATAACCGGTTCGCATCGGTTCGTGTCTACACGACCGGGCTCTCAAGCCCTCGTGCTGTGGTAACTGCACAGTCTGCCACTGCTGCCCTAACAATATGACAATCCTTGCAGGTGTCTGTGCTCCGTGGAGGTCCGGTACTTGTCTGCGGGTGTGACAATGTTCGTTTGACCACTGATACCATCATCGTTGCACAAATGACGCAGCACGTCCAAACTGTGTGGCAATGTTCCTGCCACTCGGAAGGCCACAATTTGATACCTCTCAAAAACACTCAGAAGGCTGTAGGAAACACGAGTGCGTCTCTATAGCATGGTTACCTGCTTGTTTCACAAATTTGCACCATACCGAGCCGTCTGCCTGTGAGCATTTCCTGTTAGAGGGTAGACACAAATGGCGCTCCGGAAGCTATGCTACCACGCTCTCTGTTGGAAGACCTGAAGAAATTATTGTAAGTAGGCTGTTTAGGTTTTTTTTATTGGTAACGCCACGTAGCGCTCTGTATGAAAGACCCTGGCTGTGCTGTGTGCAGTCTGTGGCTGCTTTGCAGTGTTATTTACTATGGGCAGCTGGATGTGAACAGCATGTAGCGTTGCGCAGTTGGAGGTGAGCCGCCAGCAGTGGTGGATGTGGGGAGAGAGATGGCGGAGTTTTGAGAGCGGATGATCTGGACGTGTCAGAGAGAGTAAATTTGTAAGACTGGATGTCATGAACTGATATATATATTATGACTTTTGAACACTATTAAGGTAAATACATTGTTTGTTCTTTATCAAAATCTTTCATTTGCTAACTATGCCGATTAGTAGTTACCCCCTTCAGTAGTTAGAATCTTTTATTTAGCTGGCAGTAGTGGCGCTTGCTGTATTGCAGTAGTTCGACTAACGAAGATTTTTGTGAGGTAAGTGATTCATGAAAGGTATAGGTTATTGTTAGTCAGGGCCATTCATTTGTAGGGATTATTGAAAGTCAGATTGTGTTGCGCTAAAAATATTGTGTGTCAGTTTAGTGTTGATCAGAATAGGTAAAGAGAGAAATGTCTGAGTACGTTCAGTTCCGCTCAGCTGTTTGAAAATCAAATAACGTAAGAGGTTTATCAGCACAGTCATTCATAAATTTTTCTAAGGGGTCGTTTCATTATTATTTCAACATGTGTTCTCTATTGAGACAAGAAAATTTTTAAGAAAATCTCCAGCGCTTTCCTGAGTTGCGTGACCAAAAGTCACTTACAGCACATTAACATGGGCGACAAAAATTGCATATTGCCATCCATTAATCCTGACAATGTTGTCCGGCAACATTGCTGCCACATGAATTGCAGCCATATGTACGACAACACTACGTGTGACTGTTGCAGGGCAATGTTTGCGGTAATACATTTTCGAGCCAGTAATGTTTACACGGGTCTACATACTTGCCCCGAAATGGACGAACGCGAGCTAGTGGAAGTGTGTGCGGTTCGACTACATTTACTTCTCACGTGGAATAAAGTTAGAAAGAATGAGGCCGATCAGGCTTTGTGGAAGCTTTCTTTTATATTAAGCGCAGTGCTTCAGAAAATTTAACTACTGAACTGATGCTGTAAACATATCTTTTCCGGAATTTTACCAAAATGTCGATAAACAATAAAATCTCGAGCAAGCAGTTCGCCCGAGAGCTGCTGAAACGATGCAAGTATGAGAGAGCACACACACGTTACAATCCGACTCTCGAACACGCACCGGTTTTTAGCTACTGATGATTCGTACAGAAGTTTAATACACTTAATTGAAGACGCACTATTCATCAATGGTACCAGAAGTATGCAATGCTTTAGTAGAAGGATTTCACTAACCTAAGCTTGAAATAAGAATACAGTCTTTATTTATTTTCATTTTTTGTCCACCAGTACACGGAAACGTACTTGTGTTTACACTGTCAGTTCCAGCTTCAGAGACGCGCGGTCTAGGGCGTCTTGCCGGCCGCGGTGGTCTCGCGGTTCTAGGCGCGCAGTCCGGAACCGCGCGACTGCTACGGTCGCAGGTTCGAATCCTGCCTCGGGCATGGATGTGTGTGATGTCCTTAGGTTAGTTAGGTTTAAGTAGTTCTAAGTTCTAGGGGACTGATGACCACAGTAGTTAAGTCCCATAGTGCTCAGAGCCATTTGAACCATTTTGAACCATTTCTAGGGCGTCTTGTCGCGGTTCGAGCGGCTCCCCCCGTCGGAGGTTCGAATCCTCCCTCGTGCATGGGTGTTTGTGTTGTCCTTAGCGTAAGATAGTTTAAGTTAGATTAAGTAGTGCGTCAGCTTAGGGACCTATGACCTCAGCAGTTTGGTCCCATAAGACCCTACCACAAATTTCCAAAATTTTCCTCCTTCAGACACGCCTCGTGATAGTATGAAACTCATGACGTCAAATGCAAACCATGTGGACAGAGACGCCTGCACTTCTCCTGTTCCTATGCAACATTTTTTGCCTCGCATGTGCCTTAAGTTCGAAGAATTGGATTTTTTTTTTTTGTAAGCTCCGTCAAGAGTGATTCTGAACTCATCAGAAACAGCTTGCCATGTTCTTCAGATTGCGCTCTTCGTACGCATTACTTTCGACGTCCAATAACTCTGGTCGTAGACGAACCGCATTTATAATTGTCGTAGTTCCCCAGTTTGTCCAGTTTCCCATTGCTGTACAAAAGAATTTCACGGCAATAAGCAACTATAAAACATACGTAGGCGCCCTTTCAAACAAAGCGAAACGACAACGTTTCCGTCCAAATACGTGACCGGAGCACTGTCGGTGGAGAAGTAAGAAACAGAGGCGAGAGCGAGAGGGAACACGGGAAGCGTTTACAAACAAGGGCAGAGATAGACATTGCCCTGTAATACGGAGTATTCTCCACCCTTGGTGGACAATACTGGCAACCCCTTGGGAATACGTCACCAGTTACCTGCAACATCAGAGTTATTGCCCAGCTATACTGCAAAATTTCCGTCTAGTGCAACCACATTTCAGCTATGTTACTGCCAACGCTACTGCGGCCAAATATTCGTATTGTATAAAATATGATCCATCTCAACGCACCTTCAGTTTTTTCAATTGTAACTAAGATTTGTTTTTCATGTCTTGGCAGAGCACGTAAATGTTATGCAAATGCCCGAAGAAGTGCAGAATATTGCGGTTTATCTGCTCATTTACAATACCGTATGACGTTGGAGGCCGATATTTTTACTAAACGTAGCATAGACAGACTGCGTACTACACTGAAGCGCCAAAGAAACTGATATAGGTATGCATATTCAAATACCGAGATATGTAAACAGGCAAAACACGACGCTGCGGTCGGCAATGGCTATATAAGACAACACGTCTCTGGTGCAGTTGTTAGATCGATTGCTGCTACTACAATGGCAGGTTAGCAAGATTTAAGTGAGTTTGAACGTGTTGTTATAGTCGGCGCGCGAGCGATGGGACACAGCAACTCCGAGGTAGCGATGAAGTGGAGACTTTCCCGTACCACCATATCACGAGTGTACTATAAATGTCAGGAATCCGGTAAAACATCAAATGTCTGACATCGCTGCGGCCGAAAAAGATCCTGCAAGAACGAGACCAACGACGACCGAAGAGAATCGTTCAACGGGACAGAAGTGCAACCCTTCCGCAAGTTGCTGCAGATTTCAATGCTGGGCCGTCAAGGGGTGTCAGCGTGCGAACCATACAGCGAAACATCATTGATATGGAGTTTCGGGCCCGTCCACACTGACATTGGATTGTTGATGGCTGGAAACATGTTGTCTGGTCGGACGAGTCTCGTTTCAAATTGTATCAAGCGGACTGACTCGTACGAGTAGGGATACAACTTCATGAGTCCATGGATCCCGTATGTCAGTAGAGGACTGTTCAAGCTGGTGGAGGCTCTGTAATAGTGTGGGGCGTGTGCAGTTGGAGTAATATGGGACCCCTGATACGTCTAGACACGATTCTGACGAGTGTCGCGTACGTAAGCATCCTGACTGATCACCTGCATCCAGTCATGTCCATTGTACATTCCGATGTTTTGGGGCAATCCCAGCAGGACAATGCGACACTTCACACATCCAGGACTGCTACAGAGTGGCTCCAGGAACACTCTTCTGAGTTTAAACACTTCCACTGCTCACCAAACTCCCCAGACATGAACATTATTGGATATATCTGAGACGCCTGGCAACGTGCTGTTCAGAAGAGATCTCCATCCCTTCGTACTCTTACGGATTTATGGACTGCCCTGCAGGGTTCATGGTTTCAGTTCTCTCCAAAACTACTTCAGACATTAGTCAAGTCCATGCCATGTCGTCTTGCGGCACTTCTGCGTGTTCGAGAGGGCCCTACACGACGTTAGGCAGGTGTACCAGTTTCTTTGGCTCTTCAATGTAGCCGGCCGCTGTGGCCGACCGGTTCTAGGCGCTTCAATGTGGCACCGCGCGATCTCTACGGTCGCAGGTTCGAATCCTGCCTCGGGCATGGATGTGTGTGATATCCTTAGGTTAGTTAGGTTAAGTAGTTCTAAGTTCTAAGGGACTAATGACCTTAGATGTTGAGTCCCATAGTGCTCAGAGCCATTTGAACCATCTTCAATGTAGATAAACATAGCAAACTGCATACGTGCCACTTTCATAGGGGAAGGTCACTGTAGTTGCCACTGAGAATAAAACAAAACCAGTTTTGGTTTGTTACTATCTAGAAAGAAAATCTCTTCGTAAAGTTTTGGCTGCTGTTGATAGGAGAGATAGGAATAGGTAGAGCGGTAACAGATTTCTCCTTTCTATTAAAGCCCTCCATTTACGTATCGGTGTGCAAGCAGCGTACTGGTCACAAAACGTCAGATGGGTTTATGTTTGCTGTTAAAGTAGAGCAGATTATCTTTGTGGTGTGGAAGCGTGTTTACAGAGTTAGTAAGTTCAAATGGTTCAAATGGCTCTGAGCACTATGGGACTCAACTCCTGTGGTCATTAGTCCCCTAGACCTTAGAACTACTTAAACCTAACTAACCTAAGGACATCACACACGCCCATGCCCGAGGCAGGATTCGAACCTGCGACCGTAGCAGCAGCGCGGCTCCGGACTGGAGCGCCTAGAACAGCACGGCCACCGCGGCCGGCTAGTTAGTAAGTGGTCCATCCTGGACATAGAGACAGGCAGTAATTGTGAAATGTTCGTGGAGTACTTTATCACCGCAGAAGATGTACCTAGAGGAGAAGAGGGGTTATTTACGAAAAAATAAAGCAGCCGTTGACAGAAGAGGGTGCTGTAATAACAGAGGTTACTACACTTCTAATAGATGAAGAGGCATCAGACCAAGAAAACGATTTTGCCATGGCAGTGATGGATCAGGTTATGTCACCAGTGGCGGACTTCAGGGAAGCAGCAGTTCTTCATATCAGCCATCAAGCCGAAAAAGACGAGCGAAGTTTCCAGAAGGATATCGGTCTGATGCGTACAAGAGATGGACAAAATAACCAAGGGAAAAAGATAGAAATATTGGTCCTCTCCGTCTGTGTCGTCCTGGATTAGCAACTGATATGACAACGCGCCTGAAAATTATAAGAATAAAATAAAGAACACGACTGTGTTCCAAAACTTTGACTAATAGCACTATTTTAGCCTGTTCTCAAACCAAAATATTACGCCATTATTTGATAGTACAGAGACAGAAAAACATAATAATACGCACATGAATGCACGCTGAGTTTTTGGGCACCGAAAATAAAGAAAAGAACTGACCGTCCGCAAAATAAGTATTTAATCTGCGGCACAATATATCGCGTCCTTCTCTTATCAGATTGCTACTTAACATTTGTTTAAACGGCTGAACCCGCACTGTGAACGTGCACGCAGTGACGTCAGAGATTGCGTCCGGCACCTATCACATGGTGATCAACAAATGCGGTGGTATCCTCATCTTTCCCACATCTTGACCACTTTGTTCGAACAGCTACAAAAGTGATACTTCAGTACTTCGATATTTGCGGGAAATGTTGATTGGAAATTCATCATTATGCAAGCTTATTTTCCGTATAGAAAAAAAGCCATTAGTACAGGTGGGTATTTGATGGTCATTGGATGTGTCGTACATTACTGGAATTTTCCAGCCGAAGATCACAACACAAAGCCCAAAGGACGTGGCACGTGCAGCTTATCGCATACTTTTGGACTTACAGAACGGTCGAATTATTGGCATGAGGGACATGGGGGCACCGTACAGACAGATCACACAGACAGTTGGCTCCAGTGCGATGACGGCAGAATGACTGGTGACGAGACGGGCTCAGGGCAACAATGTGACGAGAAGGGTGGACATGGGTCCTTCCAAAAAGTCTACACTACGAGAAGGTGGCAGGGTTGTTCGACTGGCTCTGAAGAACAGACTGGTGACAATAGCTGAAATCTAGGCAGAGGTTACAGGAAGAGAGTCACAAAGAACTGTTGGGTGTAGATTTATGGAAGCTGTGTTGAAATCTCGAGTTGCATCGTTTACCACTGAGACCACAGAGGCTTGCATGGTTGGAGCTACAGTCATCTATGACATAAAGTGACAACCTGTGTTCAGCAATGAGTCTCGCTTCTGTCAGTGGCGGTCAGATCGACACCACTGTGTCTGTAGACGACCTGATGAAACATCACACGAAGCAGCGGTTCTGGAGACCTAACTCATAGAAGCTATGGGATGTGGTAACAGCACTGATCTGGGAATTGTTGAAAAGAGGCTGACTACTCGCCAGTATGTGCCAAGAATGGTGAATCGTGTCATGCTCTTCATGACCTGTGTACCAAATCGCATATTCCAGCAGGATAATGCAATACCCCACAATGCAGTTCTGCAGGCTGTTACCTGTTCCCTGTAAGAACGAAGTACTTCTCATAGGTTCTCAAGGTTACAAAAAAGAGTAGTTATGACTACAGTTTATTAAAAATGTCAGCTTTAAACGCCACACACTATTGTAAACGACAGGTAAATACACAAGTAATATCGTGCAGTGACATAAACGTTCGACTGTGAGGTAATTCCTGTCGATTTTACCTGCTATTATACAGCGTACCGTACGTTTCATGGCTTATTGTCTGCACCGCTGTGATTTCACGCCGGTTTAGTAGGAAGCCGGTAATAAAATACTATCAGCTTAACAGAAAGCGCAGTAAAAACTTTGAATGTTGTTTCTCCGAGGACGTTAAAGTTTCATTCTTCTGTTTCTTTTTGTTGCGTCATTGAGGAAGGTATAAAAAGAGACTCGTACGCTCGTTAGTGTACTTACGATTATTAATGCAAAGGACCGTATGGTGTTCTTGTTACTTTTTTTAATGGCCATTTGAACCGACATGGCGCTTTGGTAAATTCTCAGAAAAATCTATGTAGTAAATACAACAAAAAGATGTCCAAAACGATCATGTTCGGCAATGCTAGACGAGAGATGGGAACTCCTGATACAGCCAGGAACATTGTCAAACATGATCGTTTCGTGTACCATGTGTGTGGTGAGGCGTAATGTTGCATGCGCTTACTGACCTCAAAATCTTTCAATACACTACATTCACCGGTCAACTTAGTTGTGACACCGTACTCCTTCCCCAAGTGCGTCTTTACTGGAGTGCTGCCGGCCATGGCTTCATTTTTATGGGTGACAATGCGCGGCCGCAACGAACTGCGCAGGTGGAGCAGCTCTTGGAACGGTAGGATATTCGGCGAATAGACTGGCCTACCCGTTTCCTCGACCTAACTCCCATTGAACACGTGTGGGATACGTTCGCGAAACGTATTGCAGCACATACGCATACACCAACGACCATCTAAAAATTGTCAACCGCACTAATGGAGAAATGGAACACCCACAAAAATTCCTCACCAACATTGTGGCCAGCATGGGAGCACACTGAGGAGTATGCACTGCTGTCGGCGGTGATTATACGTCCTACTAGGAACCATTTCGCGCTGTCTGCAATGTCTAGGAGCCCATCATGAATCGCTTCAGTGTAATAATTGTCTTTAAATAAAAGTGTCATTTCAGTTCATCACATTGCGTATTTTTTTCAGTTACCTTCTGTCCTATACCGTAGCAGTCTTTCTGTGTACAGTCCAAGTTTCACCGACCCATGCTATTTGGCAGTGACACACAATGCAAAAATACTTTCGTCGTTAGGTGTGTGACCCGACATTTACAGATGGTCATAGTATGATTCCAGATACTAGCAGGTGGTCATCATTATATACACCATCTGTATATAGTATCCGGACACCTGGCTGAAAAGACAAGTTCGAGGCACCCTCTATCGGTAATGCTGGAATTCAGTGTTGTGCTGGCCCACCCCTAGCCTTGACGACGACTTCCACTCTCGCAGGCATACGTTCAATCAGGTGCTGGAAGGTTTCTTGGAGAATGGCAGTCCATTCTCCACGGACTGCTGCACTGAGAAGAGGTATCGATGTCGGTCGGTGAGGCCTGGCACGAAGTCGGCGTTCCAAAACATCCCAAAGGTGTTCTATAGGATTCAGGTCAGGATTCTGTGCAGACCAGTCCATTACAGGGCTGTTATTGTCGTGTAACCACTCCGTCACAGGCCGTGCATTATGAACAGGTGCTCGATCGTGTTGATAGATGCAATCGCCATCCCCGAATTGATCTTCAACAGTGGGAAGCAAGAAAGTATTGAAAACATCAATGTAGGCCTGTGCTGTGAGAACGTCACGCAAAATAATAAGGGGTGCAAGCCCTCTCCATGCAAAAAACACGACCACACCATAACACCACTACTACCGAATTTTGCTGTTGGCACTATACACGCTGGCAGATGACGTTTACCGGGCATTCGCCATAGCCACACCCTGCCATCACACATTGTGTGCCGTGATTCGTCACTCCACACAACATTTTACCACTGTTCAGTCGTCCAATGTTCACGCTCCTTACACCAAGCGAGGCGCTCCTTACACTAAGCGAGACGTCGTTTGGTATTTACTGACGTGATGTGTGGCTCATGAGCAGCCGCTCGACCATGAAATCCAAGTTTTCTCACCTCCCGCCTAACTGACATAGTACTTGCCGTGCATCCTGATGCGGTGTGGAATTCCTGTGCGATGCTCTGGATGGATGTCTGCCTATTACACATAACGACCCTCTTCAACTGTCGGTGGTCTCTGTCAGTCAACAGATGAGGTCGACCTGTACGCTTTTGTGCTGTACGTGTCCCTTCACGTTTTCACTTCACTATCACATCGGAAACAGTGGACCTAGGGATGTTTAGGAGTGTATAAATCTCGAATACAGGCGTATAACACAAATGACACCCAATCACCTGACCACGTTCGAAGCCCGTGAGCCGACCGGAGTGGCCGAGCGGTTCTAGGCGCTACAGTCTGGAACCGCGCGACCGCTACGGTCGCAGGTTCGAATCCTGCCTCGGGAATGGATGTGTGTGATGTCCTTAGGATAGTTAGGTTTAAGTAGTTCTAGGGGACTGATGACCTCAGAAGTTAAGTCTCACAGTGCTCAGAGTCATTTGAACCATTTTGAAGCCCGTGAGTTCCGCGCAGCGCCCTATTCTGCTCTCTCGTGATGTCTAATGATTACTGAGGTCGCTGATATGGAGTACCTGGCAGTAGGTGGCAGCACAATACACCTAATATGAAAAACGTATGTTTTGGGGGGGGGGGGGGGTCCGGATACTTTTGATCACATAGTGTATGACTACTCATGAACATGTGATTATAATAGGTGACAGCAGATATTAACAGCTGATACTAATACACATACTAGTCAGTAATCATAATATGCGACTCTGGACACTAGCAGTTGGTCATAATATGTGACTCCAGACACTTAGTAGATGCTCATAATGAGTAACTACACAGCCTAGGCACTTAGACTCCGCCACATACAGAACACTGGTTTGTCGATCACGCGTGCAGATGAAGAAGTTCGCAAGCATTAGATAGAAACGGCTGCTAGGAGAGGCACAGCATGTGCGAAAATTCCGTTGGAGCAGCGAATCCTAAAGTCGTTGTCTCATGTGGATTTTGAGCGAGGTTTATGAAGTCAGAATGTTAAATTTCACGTGGTCAAATATTTAATAGCGTGAACAACAAAACAGATTCCATTGTATTTACGCAACGTGCTACAGAACGAGAACCGATGCGATGCAAGATCTCTTGCTATGACACAGGTCTTACATTGCAATACAAGTTTCAAAGTCTTGAGCTTGATGAATTTTTATAACTTTGACGTTTGAAGGCACTGACGCTTTAAAGGTAATAAAACCATTCGTTGTTTTTTTAAGTATGGTGTGGTATAATAATATGTCAGGCACAATAAGTAAGTAGATAAAAGTTATACTGTATCTCTACGTGCAAAGGTAACGATGGGACTACAAACTTCTCCAGGCATTTTTACCAAACACTACGATTTATCATGCAGAGGTGAAAACTTCGTAATGAACATGGGAGGTAAGGAGGCAGAGGTGTGCATGCACTTGCGAACAACATGTTCATCAGTGGGGTCCTTACTGATCGCCGGAAAAATCGACAGCAGCTAGCTCACGGCTGGAGCTCACGAACCGTCCGCGAGCATCGTAAATATAGACAGGGTGATAATAATTAAAGTTAAACCTATAAACCGCTGTAGAAATAACACCACTGGGCAGAATGACGTCAAATTGCAACGGAATATTAACGGGGAAGGGGAAAACGTATGGCAGAAGAAAAATAAATAGTTACAAAATTTAGCAATAGATTGCGCTATAAGCATCATAATTTAATAGTGGTCGACTGCAAATGAAAAATTAATCACAGAACAATGCCTAAGGTCTACGTTTGACGTTAAACAAATTGTACTACTCAGTGTCCATGGGTGTACAGGTGTGAAACTGTTCGTTAGCCCGCATCTCGTGGTCGTGCGGTAGCGTTCTCGCTTCCCACGCTCGGGTTCCCGGGTTCGATTCCCGGCGGGGTCAGGGATTTTCTCTGCCTCGTGATGGCTGGGTGTTGTGTGATGTCCTTAGGTTAGTTAGGTTTAAGTAGTTCTAAGTTCTAGGGGACTGATGACCATAGATGTTAAGTCCCATAGTGCTCAGAACCATTTTTTGAACTGTTAGTTACGTAAGCCCATCCACCGCGGAAGGTCATATCACGTCGGGTGGGAAAAATCGGTTTTTAATTGTCCTGAGGCCAAAAACAGTATAAAAAACACCAATCACATCGGTTTTTAACTGCCCTGAAGCCAAAAACAGCATAAAAAGCACCAATCACATCGGTTTTCAACTGTCCTGAGGCAAAAAACAGCATAAAAAGTATCAATCAAAATCAAATAGGATTATCAATTTCCATCTGACTGGCGCAAAACATGTTCAATATGCTGTCCACCATTTTCTGCAACAAGTTGAAATCGAGAAACAGCATGGTCCTCAGCTGATCGAAGTGTTTGCGGGGTTACGTTCAGGATGTGTTGCGCAATGCGTGCCTTCAATGCAGCTAAGTTTGCAATCGGAATACTGAACACAAACTCTTTCAGATATCCCCATAGCCAGAAGTCACACGGATTAAGATCAGGTGATCGGGTCGGCCAGGCTGTAGGGAAATGACGGCTGATAATTCTTGCAATTTCCGAAATGGCACTTCAGTAGCTGCTTAATTGGATTTGTAATGTGCGGAGTTGCGCCATCTTGCATAGAAATGATTCTGTCCACACATCCACGCTGTTGGGGAGCTAGAATGACGTGGTTCCGCAAAAGACACTCATAGCGCTTACCAGTGACGGTACAGGTACAGGACCGGAAGCACCTGCCTCTTCGAAAAAACATAGCCCTACGATAAATGATGCCGCAAACCCGCACCACACAGTGACCTTTTCAGCATGAAGTGGTACTGGTTGATTTGCGTGTGGATTTTCTGTTGCCCATATTCGACAATTCTGTGTATTAACATATCCTGTCGGATGGAAGTGGGCTTCGTCTCTCCACAAAATCTTCCACAGCCAACCACTGTCGACTTCCATACGAGTAAGAAATTCTAAAGCAAAGATCTCTCTTGCTGGCAGGTCAACAGGAAGCAACTCGTGCACATGGGTAATTTTGAATGGATAGCAAATAAGGATGTTTTGTAGATTTTACGCACCGTGCTCACAGATTTGTCTAATGTTCGGACAAATTCTCTGTGCACTACACGTTTGCGCACCACCAATCGTCTCCTCCTGCATTGCTGTGGCCACTGCTTCCAGTGACGTCGAATCAATTCGTTTCCTCCCTCTACCAGGTTGCACACAAAAAGAACCCTTCTTTTCGAATTTCCGAATCATTTTCTCCAGACCCACGGCAGTCATCGGACCAACGCCTTTTTTCAAACCCTTCAGTGCCCGGAACTTCTGCAGAGCGACGTGTGCACAGTCATCATTCTTGTAATACAGCTTTACAAGCAGAGCGCGATCCTGCATTGAGACAGTCATGGCGAACGTCGCAGACGCGAAAGGAGGAAAAACCGGGTACCTGGCGTGTTTATACCACTTCAATGGGTCGTGCGCATGACACGTGTTTTCATTTACGTATTCTGACACATAGCGCCATCTATTGACCAATTTTCACACTACGTTTTCCTCCTCCTCCGATAATATTCCGTTGCAATGTGACGTCATTCTGACCAGTGGTGTTATTTCTAAACCGTTTTGAAAGTTTAACTTTAATTATAATACTTTGTGAGCAATGCGATTGCGAGCAGTTCATGTGATGCTCGGTTCGCAAGAATGTGCGTACAGGATGCAACAGGATGCACATTGCTGACGATGTGGCATTAGACATCTGGCGATGTAAGTTCGATTTCTCGGCGGGAATGTACTTTACACTCGGCTGCTCACAAACATCGGAAATTTTGTTTGATTAATCAAATAGCTTATTAACGACGTTTTGTCTAGGAGGACACATAATATTTACAGAGCTTTCATTTCAACGTGTTACGACTGAAAGACCTAAGTCGAAAACAGGGAGCAGGCCGTTGTGACTGAGAGGTTCTATGCGCTTCAGTCCGGAACCGCGTTGCTGCTACGGTCGCAGGTTCGAATCCTACCTCGGGCATGGATAAGTGTGACGTCCTTAGGTTAGTTAGGTTTAAGTAGTTCCAAGTTTAGGAGACTGGTGACTTCAGATGTTAAGTCCCACAGTGCTTAGAGCCATTCAACAATTCCCGCAAACGTGACGTCATTTTGACGCTACACGCAATACCGACAACTGATGGAACTACTATTGACTTTCATTAGCAGTTGATCGCATGGGTAACAGCTCCAGTCGCACACGTTGTTAGCAGCACAAATATACCAACCAGAGGCGCCACTGGTTAGCAGATAATCTTGTGAGACGAGTGTTGCACACGAAATACTAGTGACAAGAAAGAATATGAATGCTATTGCTCCTCGTTTCACTGGCAGCAACTTAAGCTGTCCCCTTAGGTCCCTACCCAATTACACACTCTGAAATCGCCACATTTTCGGAAATAAACTGTCAAACATTTATTTCATCCCTTGTTCTCTAATCAGACGGAAATGTTAAATAACAACTAATCTTGTACAACATACTTGTATTACATTCTTAGGAAAGTACCGAAGTGTGTTAACAATGCCAAGATGAAAAAATTATTAGTATGTAGCCAGAAGCGAACCTAAACCTTCAATTTAGAAAAAGAATTACGTTATCCATTAAGGTAGGGCTGAGTCATTTGATTTCAGTCTCATGTCTCGGTTATCACAGTATCTCTTGAACGCTTATATCATTGATGCATTATTAACTGACATTTGATGACAAGTGTGGCGTATTTGTGATACATTCTCAATGAGTTGTTGTCTTGAAACGGCGTACTGCAAGATTTAGTACATAACAGCTAAATATGCCAAAATGAATGTGACTCCTGGCAGATCCAGTGTCGATATTGCCGCATCGATTGTCAAAATGACGTCACGTTTGCAGGAAGTATGAGATGAGTTATAATGTTCAGGGAGAAGAAATAGAATCTTTCATCTTTTTTTCTGATGACATTGTAATTGTGTCACAGACGGTAAAAGACTTGCGAAAGCAGTTGAAAGGAATGGATAGTGTCTTGAAAAGAGGTTAGAAGGTGAAGATCAACGAAAGTAAAAGCAACGAAATGATGTGCAGTTGAATCAAATCAGGTTATACGGATGGAAGTACATTAGGAAATAAGTACTAAAATCGTACATATGTTTCGTTGTTTGGGCAGCAAAACAATTGAGGATGGCCCAAGTGGTGGAGATATAAAATGCGGACTGGTACAGCAAAACAAGCATACATGAAAACGAGAAATTTGCCAGTGAATGTAAATTAAAGTGTTATGAAATCTGTTCTTGTCCCATGTGTAGCCATGTACGAAAGTGTAATATGAACGATAAAACAATTCAGACAAGAAGAGAATAGAAGGTTTGCACTAAATCCAGTTTGGGAGACAAGATATTTACTTATTTATTGTTTATTTAGACTGGAGAGATTAGGGCCTCACTCTTAGGAACAAACACGCCAAAAAAAGATTACAAAAAGGTTTCAGTTTCTATGATACTTCTGGTTCAGTTATGTCCAATTGAGAAATTATGAGAAAAATTTGATTATCACCAGAACTACTAACAGTGAATTTGTGTCACAATTTGACTAACGTGATTGGTTGTTCGAACACATCCTGGGACACCAAGGAGTAGTCAGTTTGATTCGAGAGGACAGAGGGGTGGTGGGAGGGGGGGGGGGAAGGAAGCAAAGCAACGGTTGTTTAAGGCTTGATTGCAAATAGCAAGTTCAGACGGAAGTAGGTTGAAGTAAAAAATGATTTATGACTTTATTGACCGATATGGCGCGTCCTTCTGATAAATATGAGATGAAAAGAAGGTTGTATTAGATAAGCACACGGGATAGATTAGCGTAGAGAGCTACACAAAATCAGTCTTCGGACTGAAGACCACAACAATAAGTATGTTTGAAATCTGTGACGGCTCCAAACTCTTTCTCTCGTATTCCTCCTTCTATATTCAGCAATGGCCAATACGCAGGGGCCGGCCGCGGTTGTATCGCGGTTCTAGGCGCGCAGTCCGGAACCGCGCGACTGCTACGGTCGCAGGTTCGAATCCTGCCTCGGGCATGGATATGTGTGATGTCCTTAGGTTAGTTAGGTTTAAGTAGTTCTAAGTTCTAGGGGACTGATGACCACAGCTGTTAAGTCCCATAGTGCTCAGAGCCATTTGAGCCAATACGCAGGGATGTGGCAGGAACGATCATTCGAAGCAAAGAAGTCTACATGGGCTGTAAAATGTATATTTTAAGAGATATGAACATTTCTTCTTCGATTCTGTGAAACAAGCACTTTTCTTTCTATATTATGAGGGTGGTGGTATGGACCAAAACAGGGGAAAATTTGCATTCGGGAGGACGACGGTTCAATCCCGCGTCCGGCCATCCTGATTTAGGTTTTCCGTGATTTCCCTAAATCACTCCAGGCAAATGCCGGGATGGTTCCTCTGAAAGGGCACGGCCGACTTCCTTCCCAATCCTTCCCTAATCCGATGAGACCGATGACCACGCTGTCTGGTCTCCTTCCCCAAACCAACCAACCAACCAGGGGAAAATTTCCAGGAAACAAGGGCTCTGAAGTGAATATCTTTAGAGCTATGAGCACTTGTTCATTTTCGCTATTGGGAAACAATTCGTCTTGGTAGTTCTTAAGGTATGCATTTTAGAGTCGGTGTTTACTAGACTTTTTTTTGCTTCGAATAATCGTTCCTATCATACCCCTGCACGTCGACGTTTCCCCGTGTAGAAAATGTGCGTGTACATTTTCGAAAACAATTTCTGTGCAAGTGGTACGCCGAATGTTGCAGACAACTGCCGCTCGAGTGCGATGCGTTCGCAGACGATGTTCGGGGGTACGTCCAGTGTGAGGATGGCTCAGTAACGGCCGGCGGATATACCTGTTGCAGGCAAACAAACACGAGGAGTTTGTACAGTGCTCGGGGCTCGGTGTTGCCGTCCCGCACGATGTGGTGGACACGGCGAGCAGGGTGCACGGAGCGCTCGGCTGGGGTGCGGGGAGTTGCGGAAGCTGGCTGCGACAAAGGCGGCTTTCAGTGCGGGGCTCGGCTTACAGGCTGGCGGGGCAGGTTCTGCGGCGTGGCGAGGCAGACAAAAGGAGCCGCGGGGAGGGGTGGGCGATGCACAACACTACAGAAGACCACGTCTGTGTATCGCTCCCCGATAGCCACCTGCTCAGACGAGGCTTCTACATTATAGTACAAATCTTTATATTTTTATAAGCACCGATTGACAAATTTCTCAATAAAATTTCGGAAAATAACACAACATGACATCGCAAGCCACTTTAAGCCTTTACTTAAATTACTTTAAGTAACATGACAGCGACATCGACGTCCAACCTCTTTAAGCCTCTGTACACTATCGACTTTCCCATATCAATTGTCTACTCCACTCACGTCCATGGAGTAAATATCTCTGGAGTGAGCATTTACATGCGCAGAACAGATTTTGTGTTGTCAACATGCATTGCCGGCCTGGTCACGTGTTCTCGGGACGTCGTGTGTTTGTCCGTATAGCGTCCTGTATATTTCGAATGTCAAAATGGTTCAAATGGCTCTGAGCACTATGGGACTTAACATCTGTGGTCATCAGTCCCCTAGCACTTAGAACTACTTAAACCTAACTAACCTAAGGACATCACACACATCCATGCCCGAGGCAGGATTCGAACCTGCGACCGTAGCAGTCGCGCGGTTTTCGAATGTCACTACATCCCTAGTACAGACGGATTCTTTTCGTAAGTGTCGTGGATTATTTACACTCCTGGAAACTGAAATAAGAACACCGTGAATTCATTGTCCCAGGAAGGGGAAACTTTATTGACACATTCCTGGGGTCAGATACATCACATGATCACACTGACAGAACCACAGGCACATAGACACAGGCAACAGAGCATGCACAATGCCGGCACTAGTACAGTGTATATCCACCTTTCGCAGCAACGCAGGCTGCTATTCTCCCATGGAGACGATCGTAGAGATGCTGGATGTAGTCCTGTGGAACGGCTTGCCATGCCATTTCCACCTGGCGCCTCAGTTGGACCAGCGTTCGTGCTGGACGTGCAGACCGCGTGAGACGACGCTTCATCCAGTCCCAAACATGCTCAATGGGGGACAGATCCGGAGATCTTGCTGGCCAGGGTAGTTGACGTACACCTTCTAGAGCACGTTGGGTGGCACGGGATACATGCGGACGTGCATTGTCCTGTTGGAACAGCAAGTTCCCTTGCCGATCTAGGAATGGTAGAACGATGGGTTCGATGACGGTTTGGATGTACCGTGCACTATTCAGTGTCCCCTCGACGATCACCTGTGGTGTACGGCCAGTGTAGGAGATCGCTCCCCACACCATGATGCCGGTTGTTGGCCCTGTGTGCCTCGGCCGTATGCAGTCCTGATTGTGGCGCTCACCTACACGGCGCCAAACACGCATACGACCATCATTGGTACCAAGGCAGAAGTGACTCTCATCGCTGAAGACGACACGTCTCCATTCGTCCCTCCATTCACGCCTGTCGCGACACCACTGGAGGCGGGCTGCACGATGTTGGGGCGTGAGCGGAAGACGGCCTAACGGTGTGCGGGACCGTAGCCCAGCTTCATGGAGACGGTTGCGAATGGGCCTCGCCGATACCCCAGGAGCAACAGTGTCCCTAATTTGCTGGGAAGTGGCGGTGCGGTCCCCTACGGCACTGCGTAGGATCCTACGGTCTTGGCGTGCATCCGTGCGTCGCTGCGGTCCGGTCCCAGGTCGACGGGCACGTGCACCTTCCGCCGACCACTGGCGACAACATCGATGTACTGTGGAGACCTCACGCCCCACGTGTTGAGCAATTCGGCGGTACGTCCACCCGGCCTCCCGCATGCCCACTATACGCCCTCGCTCAAAGTCCGTCAACTGCACATACGGTTCACGTCCACGCTGTCGCGGCATGCTACCAGTGTTAAAGACTGCGATGGAGCTCCGTATGCCACGGCAAACTGGCTGACACTGACGGCGGCGGTGCACAAATGCTGCGCAGCTAGCGCCATTCGACGGCCAACACCGCGGTTCCTGGTGTGTCCGCTGTGCCGTGCGTGTGATCATTGCTTGTACAGCCCTCTCGCAGTGTCCGGAGCAAGTATGGTGGGTCTGACACACCGGTGTCAATGTGTTCTTTTTTCCATTTCCAGGAGTGTATATACGTTGCTCAGACATTTTAACAGTATCCATTGATACTGGGAATAAACCAGCTACGTAAATTTTAAGGGCAAGTGTTATTGTATTCTGCTTCTTTGCGATAGGTGTCGCAATTCAGATGCACTCGATTTTTGGTAGTTTTCGGTATGATACAGCACTTTATAGTATTACAGAGTCTGACGTACATTTTTGCAGTGATAGTCTTGCAAAACGTCTTGGCAGTACGCTAGTACTTTTGCAAGTGTCCGAAAAACACCGAATTTACCTCACATTAGTGATTATATCCCTGCTAATTCGTCCTTTTTTCTGCTATTTCTGCGTATTTATTTTCTCGTTTTTGCGACCTAAAGCACAATTTTTCTTACTGGTGACACTTTGAAGTGTTTATTTAACGCATTTTACGTACTTGCTCCCAGTTTATTAAATAAATAGTAGATTGAGTAAGAAGGGGGGAAAAAGGCGATCGGAGAATAAATGTACTGTAAAGCAAATACAGTTGGTCATGTAACAGTCAACCCATATAACACCATTAAGGGAAGTGGAAAGTGACACAAATGAAAGAGTTTGGGGACATGTTTACTAATATTTTACGCTTCTAAATCAAATGGTGAAGAAAATAAATTGAAGGCAAAATACACCAGAGAAGATGAATGTGTACTTTGATTAGCTACACTATTGTGTTTTTTATTTGATTTGTGCAGAATATGTATTTAAGCTGAATGCAGAAATTGGTAGTAGGTGCTGTGGAAAATTAAAAATAGTTGGTATAGTATCTACCTTCAGCCACACACGTCCAAATTTTTCTCTTTCTAAACATTCCGCTTCAAAGTGTTTTGAACATACTTTGGAATATTTTGTGGGGACAAAATTACTCCTCCTTAATTTCTGGAGCCACGTATTTACTCATTGTTCATCCTTCGGGAAACTAAAATATAAATCACACATAATCATTCTCCATGTCCTAGACACACTTAACATGGTCTCCTAATGTAACTTTATAGTAAACAAAAGGTTTGGACACACATATTATACGAAGACAATTACAGACTCTCACTCTATTGAATTTATCTGTCTCCCATCTTTCAAATCTATATACATAATCGACAAGTCACTGATAAATGCATGGAGGATAGTATTTGCTGAAACAACTAACCATTCCCTTTCCTGTTCCACCAGCGATTGTTTGTAAGCTTTTGTACGAGCCGTAAGATATATTATATAGTCATAAAATCGTAGAAAAATAGGTCTAGAGAATCAATCCTTAATTATAATGCGTCTCGAAATTTTTAAAAATAGTACCCATGAAAAGTTACTATCCCTCCTTTCACATATTTTTCTTCGCATTCGTAGCAACAACAGCAATTCACCATCGCTATTACACTATCAACAAACGGTGAAACCACAACAAAAACTCTTGATATTATAAACTTCAAACTCTGAGGAAAGCACACACGCACAGTGAAGTCCCGAAAACACGTGACAATCCTGGTTTAATGTTGACAACATGCGCAGAACGCAATGCTCACTCCAGAGATATTTACTCCATGCTCACGTCAGTCTACTGTAGCGCCCCTGGTGTGTTATTCCTGTACTGACGAGGACACCCCGCCTACACGTCATTACCGATTTCGTCCAAATTGTGGTGTACGTAGGGCTTGCCCAGATTTCACCCAAATTATGGAGTATATAGGTCTTGACCGCGGGATCCAGATGGCCAGGCGTTTAGGAAAAAAAAAAAACAGCATTTTCGCGCGGGTCAGGCGAGTCATCGTAGTCTCCAGGCGACGCAACAAAAAAAGTAGGGAACGGTAATCACAGGGTGGTGGGTTCGACTCCCTATGCGGAATATTTTGTTTAAAACTTTTTCCAGCTCATAACGGCGTTGGTACAACAACTAGTAAGTAGCATACGGAGAAACAAGCGGTCTTGCTTGCACTGTTAAAATAGTTTTATTAGTTCCCTACAACGCGTTTCACCTTCATTTAAGCATCTTCAGATTGGCTGATATTTGGCAGCGATGGGTACATGGGATACCACGCATAAAATATCCCAGCAGGTAAATGCCCCTTTGAGAAGGGGTATCCCATGTATCCATCGCTACCAAATATCAGCCAGCCGAAGATGCCTAAATAAAGGTGAAATGGGTCATTGGGAAGTAATAAAAAACTTTAACGCTCAACCAAGACTGCTTGTTTCCTCATATTTCTTATATTAAATTTTTACGTTACTCACCCTGCAAGGAAACCAAAATAACGCTCAGTATATTATACATTACACTGTAGGATATACTGCGACAAGTCACAAGTTTTTTTAATGATATTATTGTACCATTACTAATTTCGGGTCTGAGCCCATCATCAGATGACAGCATTGACTTCTTTGCAGGTTTTACACTTATGTTCTGAAATATAACAAAGTATTTGTGATTACAAAAGCTCTGTTATATTTTAAGAAAAAAATTTAAAACATTCAGTAAACCATGTACCACGAAACCTTTGTTACGTCTCAAGACACAAATTTAAGACTTGCAAGAAAATCAACGCTACTCGAAACTAGTAATGGTACAAAATCATTTCAAAAAATTGTGGTTGGTTTTAATATTTCCTACAGTGTAATTTACGAAAACAGTTGCGGCGTTCTCTAACGAAAGTAGACAAAATAATGTCACTATATAGTGCTTATTAATATGTTGGAATGTATGAAAACGAAATGTGAAGAAAAGTTCGGGATAGAAATAAATTTCCATGGGACGATTGCACGTGTAGTGTCCACGAAGACAAGACTCTGCAAATAACATCCGAACAAGGGACTGTAATTAGTGTGTACAGGACTTCGTATTCTGTTAGGTTCATTTTGACCTTCGAGGAGCTCTCGGCAGCTGCACGTGAACAATAGGTTGCCGGTGCAGGCAAAATCGGCAATCGGTGATAGCGCCAGCTACGGCTGCCGACGTTATTCTCTTGCCGCCTCTCGACTGTGCAGCGTCAGTTTTTCAGGAATATTGTGAGAACGCATTGAGAGTATTCTTTTTCTATAAACACTTGAAAACAACCATGTAACTGTAAAAACGCGGCAAGTGGCCAAGAAAATTACTGCTTCCCCCGTTTTTACGGCGAATGTCACCCCGCTACACATAGATCATTAACTGCAAAATAATAAAAGTATCTAATTTTAATAGGTTTGTTTATAAATAAATAAATCTTCTGCTACCAGTCACGATTTTTCTTTATTTTACTATTCGCACGACGCGTTTCGAGAAATAATTCCCATTTTCAAGTGCGTTTTTTGTGTGTATTAAGCCATTTCTTTTGATGTTGTCAGTGTGTGTGAGTCTGCCTCGTTTTGTTGACTTTTACTGTAATACATAAGAAACATGCGATTTTTTAGTTGGGTATCAATTCTTTTTGTGAGGTTAGTGGCTAAAATTTAGAAGAATTTGTACTTACAGTTTTCTAATGGTCCATTTGCGTAGAGTCTCACAGACGCTTAACAGCACACACAACTTGTTGTATACTTTACACATCGAAAATATTGTATATAAACAAAACAGTTACGAAGATCTTCTTACAGGTAGTCCACAGAGATAACATTATAGGTCTTCCACAGATTATGATATGTTTTTGTGCAGAGGTTATTTATCTTAACAATTTGGCTCATAAATTACTTATATTGATTTTAAAATTGTGCTTGTTTCTATGTTTTACTATTTTTATTGAAGTATATTATCGAAACATCTGAAGAAATTCACTGATTGACTTTCAAGTTTTTCATTTAATATTTTATCTTCTTCAAGCAAATCTATTTTATGTCCTTTATTTTGTCGGTGGAGTACTTTGACATTTTGCTCTATTTTTCCAAATGGGTGTCCTGTATTATGTATGTGTGTTGTTATTGGTGATGTAGTATGTTTGTTGTGTGTGTATGCTCTAATGTGCTGTGTGTACCTGTTGTTGATATTTCGGCCTGTTTGTCCTAGGTAGAACTTGGAGCATTCCTGGAATGTTACCTTGTATATTCCAGAGTCTGAATATGAATCATGATTACACTTTATATTATGTATTAGTTTTTGCTGTAGTTTATTAGATGTAGAAAACCCAATTTTTACTCTGTGATTTTTGAAAATATTTGCAATCTTCTGTGATACATTGCCTATGTATGGAATGTTAGATATACATTTGTTTTTCTCTTATTCTTCTGTGGTGCAGTTTGTACCTGGGTTTTTCGAGACTTTCTCTAAGATTGTGTGAACCATGGAAGCATTGTAACCATTGGCAACTGCAATCTCTTTCACTGTGTTCGTTTCTTGTTGCATATTTTCTTGGTTGGTTGCCCTATGAAGCATTGACCTGTATGCTGCCTGTTTATGGATATTTGGGTGACATGAGATTGCAGGGATTGTGGTGTCAGTCACTGTGTTTTTCCGATAAATTTTGAATGTGCATGTGTAATGTGTACAACAAGTTGTGTGTGATGTTAAGTGTGTGTGAGACTCTACACAAATGGACCATTAGAAAACTGTAAGTACAAATTCTTCTAAATTTTAGCCACTAACCTCACAAAAAAATTGATACCCAACTAAAAAGCGCGTGTTTCTTATGTATTATAGTAAAAGTCAACAAAATGAAGCAGGCTCACACACACTGACAACATCAAAAGAAATGGCTTAATACACACAAAAAACGCACTTGAAAATGGGAATTGTTTCTCGAAACACGTCGTGCGAATAGTAAAATAAAGAAAAATCGTGACTGGTAGCAGAAGATTTATTTATTTATAAACAAACCTATTCTTTCTACAGTTGCAGTCTTTCAAAAACTATTTATAATGGATCAAATCATATCTAATTTTATATACGCCTGACAATCCCCACCTGGAAATTTATTTGCAATCTCAAATTTTCCTTTGTCTTTCCTTTTCATCCCTTTGATGAAAATATTAAGTACAATTTATTGAGCATTATTTCGATTATTTGCAATGTAAGTATAGTAAAAATTGAAAATAAAAAAGAAAAAAATTCCTCGGAGGGACTAGATCGCAAGGCCCTCGGATTAACATTTCGTACTCTATCCGCTGCCCCTGAGGCTGTTTGGAAATCACCGTACAGTAAATGATGATGCCTAGTCCGATTCGCGCCAAAAATGCTATATTTTCTCATAAAGTGGATGAGATTAATGTTTAACGTCACGCCGACAAGGAGGTCATTAGCGACGGAACGCAAGCTCTTATTAGAGAAGGATGAGGAAGAAGTCGTCTGCGCTCTTTGTCAGAGGAACCATCCCGGTATTTACCTGAGTCGATTCAGGGAAATCACGGAAGACCTAAATCTGGATGGCCGGAGCCAGGTTTGAACCATCGTTCTCCTGAATGCGAGTCCTGTGTGCTACGCCCTGTGCCACCTCGCTCGGCACATACCTTCTAAATGCTCTGCCATCTGGAGCTCACACTTCTGTCACTTTCATTTCTGACCGTGCCCTACATACACCGTAAATCTGGACGAAATCCGTGATGGCGAATAGCCGAGGTCCCCTTGTGAGTCTCGTCTGCTTTGAGTGTTCATTTTCATTTACAGGTCAGCACCAATACTTGCTTGTGTTGTGCGAGTTGTCTGCCGCGCATCTCAGTGGTGTAAGTGATGCTATGAGGGACTGTCCTTGATATGAAAATCTAAATTTAGTAACAAAATTTAGGAATAAGCGATGATAATAGAGTTTATTAACTATCAAAGCACAATTAATAGTGGAAAATCTTGACAAAGGTCATGTCATAAATTCTTTACTCTCTTCAGAATGGAAAGAAGCCGGCCGAAGTGGCCGTGCGGTTAAAGGCGCTGCAGTCTGGAACCGCAAGACCACTACGGTCGCAGGTTCGAATCCTGCCTCGGGCATGGATGTTTGTGATGTCCTTAGGTTAGTTAGGTTTAACTAGTTCTAAGTTCTAGGGGACTAATGACCTCAGTAGTTGAGTCCCATAGTGCTCAGAGCCATTTGAACCATTTGAACGGAAAGAATAGGAAAAAGTCTCATGCAAACATTTCAGAACATGTACATTTCTTCGCTCGCGAAAATGTATACCTGGAAACACATCAAACATTATCTACAACACAGTAAACGGCTGCTTTTTGCTTTATCCTTTGTATCTTGTTTTCCTGCGAAGTGCCAAATTACATCGAAAATGATTTTTGTCGTCAAATAGTTCAGATATATTCACTGTTGAAATGGTTTTCACTAAAACACGTTCAAGTATTTGCGTCATTATCTAAGCTTAGTGTAGGCCTTTTCTCTGTGAACTGTAAATACCTTCTTCGTTTAAGATTTTTGGTCTCTCTTGTATGAGAACACTATTAGGAAAAAATGCCAGGACATTGTATAACTTTTCAATGTGTTACGAAAACAAAGCAAACAGTAAATTAAAAACTGAGAAGACACGAAAGTACAAAACCTAGGGAAAGATGATCTCAACAGTTTGGCCCCATAGGAATTTACCACCACCGCCAAATACAGAGGTATGTAAACAGGCAGAATACGGCGCTGCAGTCAGAAACGCCTACATAAAATAATTAGTGTCTGGCACAGCTGTTGGATCGGTTACTGCTGCTACAATGGCAGCTTATCAAGATTTAAGTGAGTTTGGATGTGATGTTACAGGCGGCGCACGAGCGATGGGGCACAGGATCTCCGTTGTAGCGATGGAGTGGGGATTTTCTCGTACGACCATTTCACGAGTGTACGGTGAATATCAGGAATCCGGTAAAACATCAAATCTCCGACATCACTGCCACCGGAAAAAGATCATGCAACAACAGGGCCATCGACGACTGAAGAGAATCGTACAACGTGACAGAAGTGCAATCCTTCTGCAAACTGCTGCAGATTTCAGCGCTGGGCCATGAACAAGTGCGAACGATTCAATGAAACATCATCGATATGGGCTTTCGGAGTCGAAGACCCACTCGTGTACCCTTGATGATTGCACGACACAAAGCTTTAAGCCTCACCTGTGCCCGTCGAACGCCGACACTGGACTCTTGATAACTGAAAACATGTTGCCTGGTCGGACGAGTCTCGTTTCAAACTGTATCCAGTGGATGGACGTGTACTGGTATGGAGACAACCCCATGCATGCATGTCAGCAGGGCACTCTTCAAACTAGTGGAGGCTTTGTAAAGGTGTGGCGCGTGTGCTGTTGGAGTGATACGGGACCACTGATAAGTCTAGATACGACTCAGACAGGTGACATGTATGTAAGCATCCTGTCTGATGGTCTGCATCCATTAATGACCATTGCGCATTCCACATACTTGGACAATTGCAGCAGGACAATGCGACACCCCACACATCCAGAATTGCAACAGAGTGGCTCCAGGAACACTCTTCTAAGTGGCCACGAAACTCCTCAGACATGAAAATTATTGAGTGTATCTGGGGTGGCTTGCAACGTCCTGTTCAGAAGAGATCTCTACCCCCTCGTACTCTTATGGACTTATGGTCAGTCCAGCAGGATTCATGGTGTCAATTCCCTCCAGCACTACTTCAGACATTAGTCAAGTCCATGCCACGTCGTGTTGAGGCTCCTTTCGCGTGCTCGAGGATGCCCTACACGGTATTAGGCAGGTGTACCAGTTTCTTTGGCTCTTCAGTGTACATGTTCCAAAAAATAAAGGTCCTATAACAATGCCTCGGGTATGCCATAAGTTACTTTTACGTCTGGAGGCTTCCCTCCGTTGAGAATGACATGATGTTTTCTGTTCGCTAGAAACTCTTTAATTCCGTATTCTGTTCATTGGGCGGCAGTGCGGAACTGTATCAAACGCCCTCTGGATGTCAAGGAAGACGGCACCAACCTGGGCGTCGGTATCTGCTGCTTTCTGGGTGTCGTGGAGGAACAATGGTAGCTGGGTTTCACACTTGTTGATTCCTACGGAGGAGACCTTCGACCATCAGATCTGTCATAATACAGGAGAATAAAACATGTTCCGAAATTCTACGATAGACCAACGTCAGAGATATAGCCCTATAGTTCTGCGCATGTGTTCGATGACCCTTCTTGAAAACACGAATGACCTGCTCTTTTTTCCAACCATTATGAGTTTCGCTCCTCCAGCGACCTTCGGTACTCTGCTGCTAGAAGAGGAACAAGTTCTTTCGGATAGTTCTGGTATCCCGTCGTGTCCAAGCGCCTTTTCTCTGTTGAGTGATTTCAGCTGCTTTTCTATACCATGGCCACTCATTTCGATATCATTAAATGTATTTACAATTCGAATAACGACAACCATCAGCTGTAGAATGGAATGACGACAACGAAAATTTGTGCCGCACCGGGAATCGAACCCTGATTTCCCGCTTATCGCCTTACCATTTGGTTCGCTACGGTCGCAGGTTCGAATCTTGCCTCGGGTATGGATGTGTGTGATGTCCTTAGGTTAGTTACGTTTAAGTAGTTTTAAGTTCTAGGGGACTGATGACCTCAGTAGTTAAGCCCCATAGTGCTCAGAGCCATTTGAAGCATTTGGCTATCCGTGCACGACTCAGAGCCGAACCCAAACGTTCATATGTCGTCAACCATGCTTGTACGACCTGTACTCGTACATCCATTATATATATTCCGTACAGGTCAGACGTTGTACTTGACAGTCGCTTGTCCGGTATCGGCAGAGAAATGCCATATCACAGTGCCTGTGTGATTCTGATTATGATCCAAAGTTTTCCTCGATATGCGTGCATGTCCAAAGGAATTTGCATGGTTACCAGAATAACATAGGCACTGTAATATCGCATGTCGATATCTGTTGTTCTGAAGTTCGTGCGACGATTTCAGACAGGAACTACAGTGCAATCTTCCTCAGTGAAACAGTTACGGAAAAAGACGTTTAGTAGTTCGAGCTTCCCTGTGTTATCCTCCATTTCGATGGCATTGCCGTTACAGTATATCTCGACTCATGGTTTCAATACGTTCACTGATTTAAATTAAGATCAAAACTTCTTATGATTTTTTGTCAATTTGGTAGACAGAATTTTACTTAAGAATTCCTCGAACGTTTCATGTCTTTCTTTACGAAAATTTTGGCTTCTTTCAGATTTTGTTTATCTGTGAAGCTGAGGCTACGTTTAGATTTGCGATCACCCTCCTTGCTTTCGTAGCAACTCTCTAACACGGCTGTTAATCCGTGACGGCTCTTTTTCCATCCCTCACAATTTTGATCTTGAACTTCACCATTGATACCCAACATAGTTAGTTGCTGGAGACGGAATTTGCATGCTAACTTCCTAGACTAACTGAATTCTGTTTTCTGGTCGCTCTTGTTACACAGAAGGAACTTTTTACAAATGTTCATGTGTCTATTTACACCCGTATTCGGTGATGCCATAACGACCTTTACGTCAGCGATTCCTGTTCTACGTTGATTCGAAAAGTTCGAGTTTGTTCTTCACCAGCAGATCTAAGATTTTAGCTTCCGAGTCTTTTCTCTGACTAACCGCTCCACGGAATTTTCGGATAAGGCATTTACATCATTTTCACCCGATTCCACGTCCGTAGTACTCATCCTCATGAAAACGAAAGGTCTCGAAAATGGCAACGAATTGTAGAAAATTACATGTTATAACACAGAATACTTTCAGTTTCTTGCCTGCATGGGTGGCCGTGCATCCTGACGACCTGCACAGAACATTCCAGGCAAATACAGGCGCACAGTCGCAGGCTGTTGACAGTACTTGCCGTCTGCCAACAAAAAATCAGACACAGTCAGAGAGCCCCGCAGGTAGAACCCGAAACCCACAGGGAGTCGTATAAAGAAAGGCAGAAGGGGGTTCGCTCGAGGTATGGCTGCGACCGTTAGAACCACATGAATTCTCTCAGTTCCCATGGTTTGTGACTAGGCGACAGCTGTTTGAGTGGCCGCCAATAGGCAGTTGCAAATAGTTTCGACTGACTAGAGGAAATTCCTCTGTCTCCAAAGCATTTAACAATCCTGCTCCAAAGAAATCAGCGCCCGCATCAGCATAGTTTTTGTGTTTAGTCTCGTAGTCTTATGGTTGAAGAAAATACGTGTTAGGTTCCTGCTAGCCTTTTAAAGGAGCGGTACATCTCAACCCTCAGAAAATATAGTACATCCTAGTGTAATTTTATTCTCTTGAGTGATTTTAGTGCAGAAACATATTGTATATATGAATCCTGTCGGCTCACAGTAGCCGATATTTGTGGGTCTCATTCTATACTCATTGCTATAAATAATACGCACCCGTTAACTTGGCAAATATGCGTGATATACTGTTACACATAAATTAGTACAATTAAGCTCATACCAGGTATATAACCGCTGGACACATTGCAGCCCCTCCCGACCAATTAAACCAGCCATAATTTTTCTTAAAATTAGATAATTTCTAGCATTTGTAATATTTGGGCATTTACTACATTGTAGCTTATTAACATTGGTACTAATAATCTGCAATGTATTGTCAATCAGCAACTAAATTTGTGTTACCAAAGTCAGTGAGATAAGCTTATCAAATTTTTTATCATATGCATATAATCAAAATACGTAAAAGTAAACAGGACGTTGATGAGGAAAGTGATGTCAGGAATAATTCAGAACTTCTCCAGTAAAAATTTTGTATCACTACTCCTCCAAGAAGTGCCCATCCCGAGTGGGAAGGAGAAAAGTTTAAGTGAATGTCATTCATCATAGTCGATGATTTTGGAAAGCCTTTAACTGTGTCATTCATTATTTAAATAATGAAACACTGCACCATTTATGTGATTTTTCATTCTTAGCTCGACGTGTTTGAAGAAATTCTCATAGACATCGTCAGATATTTACATTCGTATTTTGTGTGTTTTACTATACCTCTTGAACTGTACTAGCCATTTTGAGGTTATAAGGCACTGTGCCTCTTTCATTATGCAGAAAACCGCTCATACTATTTGCGAAGTTTCACACTATGTGTGTGGTTCCCTACATTATGGAGAAGGCATGTTACCTTATAACCTCAAAAGGAAGCCACAGTACACTTGCAAGAAAGGCACAACACACACACACACACACACACACACACACACACACACCAACATTGCACAACATACTTAGGTAAATATGTGCAGTTGATAATGAGAATAAATTCTCGAAGCGCGTAGCGCTAAGCGCGAAACAATACGGACCATGTATAGTGTTTCATTATTTAAATCAAAAACGTTTCAGCAACGCGAAGACGGCAAAGGTTTCGACTACTGGTCTCGCGCTACAAGTGATCAAACAACGAAACACACGAAATGTGAGTTCGAGTAAATGCAGAGGTTTCTGACCGTCGGAACTATCGCGGAGCTGGGCATGCGCAGTATAGACAGTTTGAAAACGGTTGCACTTTACTCGAACAAGGGAAATACCTTCTCCTACTCCCCCTCCTCACACACGGTATAGGAAAAACCTAATGGAAACAAAAACTAACAGAAAGAGATCCTCGAGCTTAGGAAGAAATGATCGAATGAAATCGCATTGGCGCATTCCTCTCATTCATACGTTCGCATAACCGTGGTCAGCAGACCTGTGTTCAGGACCGCAGTGCTAAGTGAAATACTGGTAATGGTGAGTGCACATTTCGATGTTATACTGTATTGTGTACGTTTCGATGTTGCCGAAGTGGTGCGAGTTTGTAGCTATTTATAACTCCCAAAACAACAGCATGGCGCAGGTACTTCTAAAATGTCCGAACGAACGGTTTCCAAAAGCTTGCTTAATTTCCCTGAATTGCAATGTCTTCGAACTTATGCTAAAGCGATATACAGTAAGGTGAACACATTATTGTAATTACTATCTCTATACAAAAAAGATACGCTAAGGAT
Source organism: Schistocerca serialis cubense (assembly GCF_023864345.2). Lineage (NCBI taxonomy): Eukaryota > Metazoa > Arthropoda > Insecta > Orthoptera > Acrididae > Schistocerca > Schistocerca serialis. The sequence goes on along the minus strand of NC_064639.1, from coordinate 405,779,094 downwards.
AGAATTTTTTTTAAAATTCTTTCTCCCTCTCACCCTCCCCTTCTCTCTCTCTCTCTCTGCCTCAGTCCTGAACACACACACACGCACACACAAACACATACACACAGACACACACACGCACACTCAAACAAACCGAACACCACAGATGCCAAATTCACTTCAAACTCGCGCCCCTCATACAGCCAAACGCGCTGCGAAACAAATGGACACAGCCACAACAACACGTAGTGGCGGCGAAAACTCTGCCTACGTTTTGAAAAATCGGAGAAAGTGCAGTGTCAAGCGACCATTGGTCACGCAGTCTGCCTATTCACTTCGCCAACAACATATGAGAAAGCACCGCAATATCAAAACCGTAAATTACACATGATAAACGTGATATATATTCATCCCCGTTTCTAATTGCATAATAAACAAAGAATAAGAATTACGTTATGCTGCTTGCAGATGGGAAGTTGTAGATTGTGTATCAGAATAGCTACCAAAATAAATGTCCAATAGCATAATGTAAGGTACGTAAACTAATGCATACGTCCACTCTTTTTGCCAGTTAGATATAAACAGAACTTTGTCAATGTTATAAACAACGCATGCTGCATGAGGTCGTTAGTAAATATCTCAACTGTGAACTATGAACAAATGATGTATAATATTTTACAACAATTATCCGTTCACAATTGTAAATATTATGTACCAAAAGTTTCGCTAAATGTTAATAGGTAACAACAGTTTTACAGTTAAAAAATAAAAAAAGAACCCACTGATGATAGCACAAAATACTTAATTGATGTGAAATTTTTACAAGGTGCAATTTGTGAACAAGGGCAACGGCCTTGCCACAGTGAATACACCGGTTCCCGTAAGATCACCGAAGTTAAGCGCTGTCGGGTATGGCCGGCACTTGGATGGGTGACCATCCAGCCGCCATGCGCTGTTGCCATTTTTCGGGGTGCACTCAGCCTCGTGATGCTAATTGAGGAGCTACTCGACCGAATAGTAGCGACTCCGGTCAAAGAAAATCATCATAACGACCGGGAGTGCGGTGTGCTGATCACACGCCCCTCCTATCCCCATCCTCACCTGAGGATGATACGGCGGTTGGATGGTTCCGATGGGCCGCTTGCGGCCTGAAGACGGAGTGCTTTTTTTTAAAAAAATTGTGAATAACATAATAATTCAATTAAAGAAACACACAAAAAAATCTGTGCACACCATACAATCTACACGAGCGAAGTTGCGGGTGCTAAGCTACAAATTATTGTAATAAAACATAATAAATGTTCCATTATTATTATCATTATTATTAGTATTATTATACTCAGGGATGTTGTTGTTGTGATCTTCTGGGTGAAGACAGGTTTGATGCGGCTCTCCATGGTAGTCTATCCTTGGAAAGTGTCTTCGTCACTGCGTAACTACCCGCAAACTACACCCATATCAACCTGCTGGCTGCATTCAAGCCTTGGTTTCGCTCTACAATTTTGACGCCTCGTACTTCCTTCCATTGCCAAACTGTCAATTTCTCGGTACCGCAGGGGTGTGTCCAGTCAACCGAACACTTCTATTAGTCGAGCTGTGCCATAATTTTATTTTTCCCCAATTGAATTCTGTGACTCCTTATCTGTTATTCGATCTACTCATTTAATCTTCAGAATTCTTCTGGAGCACCACATATCAAAATATTTTATTCTTTTCTTGTCTGAAGCTCTTATCGCCCATATTTTAATTCCGGAAATGGCTGCACTCCATAAAAAGACCTAACATTTAAATTCAGATGTGATCAAATTCTTCTTTTACAGAAATTATTCTCTTGGTGCTGCCAGTCTACATTTTATATCCTCTCTACTTCCACCATCATAAATTGTTTTACTGCCCAAATAGCAAATCTCGATGCTCCATCACCCTTCTTTAACTTTTGCTGGTGTTCATCTTATAACATCTTTTCAAGACACTCCATTCCGATCAGCCGTTCTTCCAAATCTTTTGCTGTCTCTGATAGATTTACGAAGTCTTCGGCAAATTCTAGTTTTTATTTCTTCCTCGCGAACTTTAACTGCATTTCCAAATTTCTCCTTTACTGCTTTCTCAGTGTGCAGATTTAATGACATCAGGGATAGGCTATTGTCTCGCTGCCTTCTCAACTAAAGTTTTCCTTTCATGCCCCTTGACTCACAACTGCCGTCTGGCCTCTGTACAAGTTGTAAATAGCCTTTCACACTCTGTATTTCATCCCTACTTCCTTCCAGTCAACACTGTCAAATACTTTCACTAAATCAACAAATGGTACACATGTAACTTTGCCGTTCTTCAGACGTATCTTCTAAGACAAGTCGTAGGGTCTGTGTTGCCTCGCATGTACCTACGTTTCTCCGGAATCCAAACTGATCTTACCCGAGTCGGATATGTGTCGTATTAAAAGGGATCCAAATTTTGGGGAAGAAGGGAGGGGGACGGGGAAGAGACTAACGATCTGTGACCCCTTTGCAGAATCGACCCCTGGATCCGCGCTTGCACTTGCTTTCCAGTGATACACTTACAGAAGGTTGACATCAGAGGGTGGTTATCCACAGTTGCTGCTCCGTGCCATCGTCTGCTCACGTCGTCACTGGAGCATGGTCCGACGATAATCCAGGTCGACGATGAGTTATAAACCGGTCACCACTTACGAATAAAAGTGTTTTTGTGCGATCAAGACTGTTAGAATATAACACTTTATTCCTGTTTCTGACTAACCTGTATAAAACAGTGATTACACTTGAGCTCACTAAGTCAACCCACAATTATATAAAGAGCTTAAACGAAAAATGAATACAAACGCCTATGTAATACTTTCAGGCAATTCATGTCAGAAGCTAAGTTAAGCGTGGAGCTAACTGCTACCTACATTCAGTAATTCCTGAAATACACAGGCCTTTGACGGGAGGCGCAGTGAGGGGCGTATCTCGGCAGATTCACAGCGCCGGCCGGTGTGGCCGAGCGATTCTAGGCGCTTCAATCTGGAACCGCGTGACCGCTACGGTCGCAGGTTCGAATCCTGCCTCAGGCATGGATGTGTGTGATGTCCTTAGGTTAGTTAGGTTTAAGTAGTTCTAAGTTCTAGGGGACTGATGACCTCAGCAGTTAAGTTCCATAGTGCTCAGAGCCATTTTGATTTACAGCCTCTCACTGGCTGTTAACTCATCTCTTTATTGGCTTTCAATTGAAAACCAGTCGTTCATTGGTACGATTTGTTGTGACAAAATGGTGGGAAACGTCACATTGGTGGTTAAAGAATTATCGCATCTAGTTGGTTTCTTGACAGGATTTATTATAATTTAATATCAATTAATAATATATCTGCAATTAAAGCCTCAACATATGGTAACACACAAGACGAAAGAGTAATGTGCAAGACAATGTCACGTGATACAGAAGTTCAACGTAGCGTAGTGAACAGAGGCGTAGAGTTACGAAGTGATGTGTGTTGTATTGTAAGTCCGCGTCCCAGTACGTCCGGTTTTTTTTTCTTTTTTTTTTTTTTTTAGTCGTCTTCGCACTTTCTAATAGGTTCTCAGACTTAGTTACTAATTTAATAAAAGTATATTCTGCAATATTCGATGGTATGTAAATCTAAGTGTGCTGTCTATCAGGAGTGTGCTTGTTCGTTTGACTTTATCTGCAAGAGACCTGCACTATTTGATGTAAGGTATTTTGTACTGTCTTATTTATTCTTGTATTTAACCTGTTCTAAACATTCCGTTACTGCAAAGAAACAGAGATCAAGTAAGAGTGATTTAGGGTTATACTAAAAAGTGAGAACGATGAAATAATTTATATCTTATGTAAAGAATATTGTATATTTGTATAGCATTGTTTGTAATGGAACTTTTATAAGCCGGCCGCGGTGGTCTAGCGGTTCTAGGCGCTCAGTCCGGAACCGCGCGACTACTACGGTCGCAGGTTCGAATCCTGCCTCGGGCATGGATGTGTGTGATGTCCTTAGGTTAGTTAGGTTTAAGTAGTTCTAAGTTCTAGGGGACTGATGACGACAGGTGTTAAGTCCCATAGTGCTCAGAGCCATTTGAACCATTTTTGAACTTTAATAAGCTGACGGCCTTAGTGGGTGTATATGGAACTTTCCTTTTTTCCTCTAACATGTTCGTGAATACAATTTTTTGTATTTATTTAAACTACAGGAGAAACAACTTGACTAGCATACGGACAAGGGACGAGCTAACGTAATACTTTTATGCCCGTCCGTTTCCTAAAGAAACTGTTATTTGCAAGCCAGATACCACCGACAACTGCCGCTGGAGCGCGCTGCGATCGCTATACCACATCGAGATACGAGTACCGTATGGACAAGCCGCATTGTTTCTGAGCTTTTAGTAACACTGTGAACTCGACCCTCTCAACGTTGACGCTCGAATGCACGGTCCGTATGCTGACGGCTTAAGGCGGCACTTCTGTTGATAACAGTGTTTGGAGTATGATTCAACCAGAGTTTACTGCGGAGGAACATTCAAAGTACACCCAGCAGCCCTTTGACGGTGCCATAAGGCGTGTGTTATCCCCGCGTACATAGAAACAGCTTCAACGGCCTCGACCTTATCTGCGCGTTCGTTGGTTTCCAACTAATGCTTGCCAAAATAAATTTTAGAGGTGTGAATACGTTGCGCGTATGTGCAACGCTTTAGCATGTTACCATTATGTTTACTGTGCGGTGCACTTGCCCAATTCGCACTCTTCCTCAGCTTATTTTTCAGACCTTCTTCCGAGATATTGTAATTCTCATGAACTTTCAATCGAGTTCATCCGATAAATTCTTTATCGAATTAAGGCCTGGCGACTAAGGCGGTGCGTGAATGACTTCGTGGCACTTGCAAAGAAGCCTTTCTTTTACAAGGTATGATGGGTGCTTAGAGTTATTATCTTAAAATATTTTAAGGTAGATCTAATTCCCACCTTTTCTACTCTCCTGTGCAATATTTTCTCCAGTATGTTGAATTTCACTCCTTATTTAAGCTGCACAGCATGAAAGTAATCTCTCCCACGCCACAAGACGAAATACATCACTATACCGAAACACTCTCCCCAGTATATTTTACAGTAGGTTGTAAACATACAGGCTTGTCAATTGGCTTTCTCCACACCATAGTTCTTCCGTCTGTTGAAAATATGTCTGATTTCCTCTCATGAGTAAATATCTTTGAACCACTCTGAACCTTCTGTGAACTGGAACTTTTTGGTCGGTCACTTTGTTTGCAGACGGTATGGTTTTTTCGTTGACACTCTTGCATTGTACCCACCGAACTGTTGTGCTTAGCAAATTTTTACAGCAGCTGGGTTACTGTTTCGGGTGCTTAATCGAGGACAATCTTACGATTAATCGTCTTTCTCTTTCAATTATGTCCCTTACGTACCCTTTTTCGAGAGACACATTTTTATGTGATCCTCCTTCCCAAGTCGTCTTATTCACCTATAGTACTTTTGAACACATCAGCAAACAAGTAACATCTTGGCGACCCAGAACCTTTACATGGCGAAAGATAAAAAGTTGTCGAAGAGTGAACGTGTTGAATCCCTCAGTGATCTTGTAGGCCACGCAGCAGAACAAGCGATTGGGCAGTGAGAAACAGATCGTACCATGCCGTACGCAACGTGCGTTTTAAAAGGGAAGTCCTTTCGCTCTTAAGTAATTGAACATTAAAGGTTCATTCTTTTACAACCTTCGGAATTAATTAATTCCAAATACATGTTCATAAAATTTCACATTGATTCAATTATGATTTGTTTCTTAAATGCTACCTTTCTACTAATCTCTGCGTTTTCGTGTACGGTTCGTATATAATCACTAGAGCCCGGATTTACATGTAAATGCGTGTTACATGTTTTTTTTTCAGTTGGGGAGTAAATTCATATTACGAAGATTGCATCGATATGCTGCGTGAGTTTAGACGTTTAAAGCCCGCATTATATCGTTTTCCTAGCATCGCTACATATATTACAATAACTTGCAGGGTGAACTTCTACTGGTGCTTTTTTTTTTTTTTTACCACGCCAAAAGTGCAGGAAATGAGTAATTTCGCGAATTTAGTTAGTCTGTAAACTTCATAGAGCAGATATTGGTAGATGTCAATATACTTCATGCCAATATACTTAAATATAAAAGGTGATCATTTGTTGTTAAGCGACGCTGCTCCGCATGTGACGAAGGTCGGGAAAGCAATTAAAATACTTTTTTCTAATATAAAGCACGTTACATATTTAGCCTATGGGCTATATCGTGTAGCTGAATCAGTACATCTAAAATATGACAAATTGAATAAACTGAAAACATGGTAAATAGGCGCACAAAATACAAAGGTCTGACAGATGTGACAGCACTCACTTAAATCTTGATAAGCTGCCATTGTAGCCGCAGTAACCGATCTAATAACTGCATCACACACTTGGTGTCTTATATAGGCGTTGCCGACCGCAGCGCCGTATTCTGCCTCTTTATTCTGTATATCTCTGCATTTGAATACGCAAGCCTATACTAGTTCCTTTGGCGCTTCAGTATATTTTAACCACATGGGGCACCAGCATAAATGCTGCCATCCTTTACAGTGACAATTCAGATGAAGCTAATTCGGTAAGAGATCGTAAATTCCCGCACATTTTTTGAAGCTAACATCTATTTCCTTTATTCTATCGAAAAACCTTAGGTTACTCCCACTTAATAGTTTTTCTTTCCAGTTTTTGATCGTAGACATTTTCGTAGCCACCAATGCCGCCTGCGGAAATGGCATTCAGATTTGAAGAAAGACCCGAATTACATTAAATCAAAATTTACCCACGTGTCTGCAGCAATAAGGAAGCTGGAAATCATAGGTAACTGATGGAAACTCTGACAGTTATTGAGGAGGTAGAAAAATCGTTGAATCATCCTGTGGAGAAATAGGTCTTGCAGCAGAAGATAAGATGAACCAAGTTATTGGATCTAATTCTTATTTTTGTGTTTAGGAAGGTGTCAAAAAATATTTTGCGACGAAAATGCAAAAGACTTTCAACTTGATCTGACTTTGTCCAAAATTACTTCACTTAAGACTGCATATGACACTTCTTGTGATGTAGAAACGTCATTCTCTATGTACGAGGGCAGTTCAATAAGTAATGCAACACATTTTTTTTCTCGGCCAATTTTGGTTGAAAAAACCGGAAATTTCTTGTGGAATATTTTCAAACATTCCCGCTTCGTCTCGTATAGTTTCATTGACTTCCGACAGGTGGCAGCGCTGTACGGAGCTGTTAAAATGGCGTCTGTAACGGATGTGCGTTGCAAACAACGGGCAGTGGTCGAGTTTCTTTTGGCGGAAAACCAGGGCATCTCAGATATTCATAGGCGCTTGCAGAATGTCTACGGTGATCTGGCAGTGGACAAAAGCACGGTGAGTCGTTGGGCAAAGCGTGTGTCATCATCGCCGCAAGGTCAAGCAAGACTGTCTGATCTCCCGCGTGCGGGCCGGCCGTGCACAGCTGTGACTCCTGCAATGGCGGAGCGTGCGAACACACTCGTTCGAGATGATCGACGGATCACCATCAAACAACTCAGTGCTCAACTTGACATCTCTGTTGGTAGTGCTGTCACAATTGTTCACCAGTTGGGATTTTCAAAGGTTTGTTCCCGCTGGGTCCCTCGTTGTCTAACCGAACACCATAAAGAGCAAAGGAGAACCATCTGTGCGGAATTTCTTGCTCGTCATGTGGCTGAGGGTGACAATTTCTTGTCAAAGGTTGTTACAGGCGATGAAACATGGGTTCATCACTTCGAACCTGAAACAAAACGGCAACCAATGGAGTGGCGCCACACCCACTCCCCTACCAAGAAAAAGTTTAAAGCCATACCCTCAGCTGGTAAAGTCATGGTTACAGTCTTCTGGGACCCTGAAGGGGTTATTCTGTTCGATGTCCTTCCCCATGGTCAAACGATCAACTCTGAAGTGTATTGTGCTACTCTTCAGAAATTGAAGAAACGACTTCAGCGTGTTCATAGGCGCAAAAATCTGAACGAACTTCTCCTTCTTCATGACAACGCAAGACCTCACACAAGTCTTCGCACCCGAGATGAGCTCACAAAACTTCAGTGGACTGTTCTTCCTCATGCACCCTACAGCCCCGATCTCGCACCCTCGGATTTCCATATGTTTGGCCCAATGAAGGACGAAATCCGTGGGAGGCACTACGCGGATGATGAAGAAGTTATTGATGCAGTACGACGTTGGCTCCGACATCGACCAGTGGAATGGTACCGTGCAGGCATACAGGCCCTCATTTCAAGGTGGCGTAAGGCCGTAGCATTGAATGGAGATTATGTTGAAAAATAGTGTTGTGTAGCAAAAAGATTGGGGAATAACCTGGTTTATTTCAGTGCTGAATAAAACAACCCCTGTTTCAGAAAAAAAAATGTGTTGCATTACTTATTGAACTGCCCTCGTATAAAAACGGTTATATCTGATAGAGGCGTAAGACTAAGTGAAGAAAACTTCCAGAAATTTGTTTCTGTGCACTGTTTAAGAAGAAAATAGAAATAATTATAGAACTGAATTCTGGTACTACATATTTTTGTTTTGTTGCGTCATTGTCCATAATTAAGGATATGACACTGCATGTACGTTTTACGATTTGATAGTGTATGAAAATCCGAGCTGCTGTAATCACTCAGTTGACATTATTAAAAAATGCCTCACCGAATATTAATGACAGACACTTTGTGCATTAATTTTTACTACAGTGGCGAGAGAACTAAACAAGAGCCGAACTTCTGTACCTTCCTTAGTAAAGGCACAGCCGAAAACGTGCTTTTGCATTTCTGCTCTTACTTTGCTACACTCAGTTTCAGTTACTGTACATCCACAAGGGTATATACAGTAATATACATCTACGTCTACAAATATACTCCGCAAGCAACCTTATTTTGTTTGGCGGAGGGTATTTTATGAACCACTGTCATTTCCTGTCTTTCTTGGTCTGCGGGAAGAATGGTTGTTGAATTTCTCTAATTTTAGCTACACGACCTTTTCGCTAAAAGTACATAGGGGGAAGCAGTATAGGGGAAGCAGTATACTAGGAACTAATCATCTTGAGCTCGACAGCGTTTCATGACTTAACAATTCATGATATTGATACAACTATGTGAGGATTTCTTATGAAGACTACTGGCATCGTACCTGATGTTCTTTTGAACGAAACCGGTAGTTACATGATAAATGTGTAACTTCTACGAACGTATACTCTCGGAATTTTAACAGTGATTCAGCATGTCTCTCTGGTAGCCTCTGATACTGTTGTTGGTTGAGCACCTGGGTGACACTTTCGCGCTTACCAAACGAACCTGCGTAACGAAACACGCTGCTCTTCTTTGATCTGTTTCCTCTATCGATTTTGTATGGTACACATCCCAGACCTACTAGTAATATTCAGGTATTTCATGAGCTACCTCATTTTTCGTGGACTACACAAGCTGACGATTCTTCCAATGAATCTCAGTCTTACATCTGCCTTACCTGCGATTTTCTATACCCATCCGATTGTAAATCTCTCCGTATGCACAATGCTAGGTATTTAATGGATATAAATTTGAGTGCTTCCAACCATTGTTCTGCAAACGCGTGATCATACAATAATAGGTCTTTCTGCATATTTAAAAGCAATATGTTACATTTGCTTATGCTCAGGGTCAATCGGCAATCCCTGCAACAAGCGCCGATTGTAGACCTTCCTGCATTTCGCTACAATTTACTAACGCTGCGACTCTCTGAAAACAGCAGCACATTGTGCCAAAAGCCTGATAGAACTTACGGCGTTAGGCTGCGGTCACAGTTGCACCGATGTGGGCAGTTTTCGCCGACGACCGACTTCTGCCGAATCAGTCCGCCAGTAAGTGCGCCGTCACACTGTAGCCGGTCTCATCGTCCCAACATGTACACTCCGGACGCACATCGGTGAAATTCAGATCAGTTTGTTTTCTTAGGATAAATAAACCGATGTTGTCAAACATGACAAATTGAATGTGAGAAACTGGTAAGTTTAATCCGAGAAAGAGTGAGTTTGTGGCATCCTGACGAGAAAAATATCATAATCCGGATACATTTCGGAATCTATGGACCGGAAACGCAGGTTTATTGGGAACTACAAGTGACTAATATCATCATCGGAAATTGTAGGCGGAAATTATAATCTCATAATATAATTTGTTCAAGTGGAAGTGCTTATCCTTATAGCCGGCCGGTGCGGCCGAGCGGTTCTAGGCGCTTCAGTCTGGAACCGCGTGCCGCTACGGTCGCAGGTTCGAATTCTGCCTCGGGCATGGATGTGTGTGATGTCCTTAGGTTAGTTAGGTTTAAGTAGTTGTAAGTTCTAGGGGACTGATGACCTCAGATGTTAAGTCCCATAGTGCTCAGAGCCATTTGAACCATTTTTGCTTATCCTTATAGTTACAGTAGTGGGTCTCTTTTGGGCTGTGGTAAGTGGTTATTAGCTGCCTACAAATTATTATTACTGTTTACTGGCGTTTTTAATGCCAGTAGGGTTGTGATTCTGTTACATGAAGTGTTTACAAATGTAGGGGACAGTATGTTTCCATTTTTCAGTGCCTTAAGTGTTCAAAGAATCTTGTTATAACTTTAAGCTATGCTGAATGGCAATTATTGATGTTAATTGACGTATGCCTGCACAATTTCAAATAAATATGGCAAAACAAAGTGTTTGTTATCTTGCTTTTCAAAGTCATCACGAATCATCTCGAGTATGTAACAGAAAGCACCTACGTTCATCTTATGTGTTCGTAGGCTTGTCCGATTATTTCGACAACCGAGGAACTGTATACAGTAGAGGGTGTTTCAAAATGAACTTACCGGTTTTAAGGCGTTGTAGCATTTATTACGTTAATTTACAATTTTAAATAATACACCAAATGAAAGAGCAACTCAAACAGATTTGTTTGTATGCCTGTGCGCAGTGGGAAGAGTATGGAATGACAAAGAGTGAGAGTCTTTCACGCTTAGCCCCAAGAAATATCCCCGCGGAAAGTTTATGGGCCTTTCTTTTTCGGTGAATCAATTGTAACTGATGTTTCTTATCTTGATGTGCTACAGCTATGGCCCGTGCCTCAATGGGAAGAAACTGAACAACATATTTTATTTGGGAGCAAGATGGTGCGGCGCCTCACTGGCATAGCTCAGTACACGACTGGTTAAGCGACGTTGTATCCGAGCGGTGAACCGGTGGCGAGGGGCCGGTTGACACGGCATTTTATGCATGAATTCCACGTTCACACACGATCTGAAGCGATGATGCATACAGGGTGTTACAAAAAGATACGGCCAAACTTTCAGGAAACATTCCTCGCACACAAATAAAGAAAAGATGTTATGTGGACATGTGTCCGAAAACGCTTAATTTCCATGTTAGAGCTCATTTTAGTTTCGTCAGTATTTACTGTACTTCCTCGATTCACCGCCATGATTTCATACGGGATACTCTACCTGTGCTGCTAGAACATGTGCCTTTACAAGTACGACACAACATGTGGTTCATGTACGGTGGAGCTCCTGCACATTTCAGTCGAAGTGTTCGTACGCTTCTCAACAACAGATTCGGTGACCGATGGATTGGTAGAGGCGGACCAATTCCATAGCCTCCACGCTCTCCTGACCTCAACACTCTTGACTTTCATTTATGGGGGCATTTTAAAGCTCTTGTCTACGCAACCCCGGTACCAAATGTAGAGACTCTTCGTGCTCGTATTGTGGACGGCTGCGATACAATACGCCATTCTCCAGGGCTGCATCAGCGCATCAGGGATTCCATGCGACGGAGGGTGGATGCATGTATCCTCGCTAACGGATGACATTTTGAACATTTCCTGTAACAAAGTGTTTGAAGTCACGCTTGTACGTTCTGTTGCTGTGTGCTTCCATTCCATGATTAATGTCATTTGAGGAGAAGTAATAAAATGAGCTCTAACATGGGAATTAAGCGTTTCCGGACACATGTCCACATAACATCTTTTCTTTCTTTGTGTGTGAGGAATGTTTCCTGAAAGTTTGGCCGTACCTTTTTGTAACACCCTGTATGTGCCTCCTATACCAGCTGATCTATCCGACTTTAGAAACAGCGTTATTGCAACAGTTACTCCGGACACATTGATCAAGGTTTCGGACCAACTCGCCTATCGACTCGATATGTGATAGGTGTTCACACTGGATAATTGTAAGAAAAACTGTTTGTTTTTCTCTTTCATTTGGTGTATTATTTATAATTGTAAGGTGAATGTAATAAGTGCTACAAAGCCTTAAAACCCGTATATTCATTTTGAAACACCCTGACTTGCTAATTTCTTTTCGAGTCCCATTCACATAGATCTGTTTGTTTTCTTAGGTTAAATAAACCGATGTTGTCACACATGAAACATTGAATGTGAGAAACTGGTAAGAAAGAGTGAGTTTGTGGCATTTAATAGCAAAACCTGCAACATAGCACTCGTCTCCAGTTACAGACATCTTGGTATCCACACCACCCGAGAAAAAATCTAACCTACTTCGTACATACGACGTAACCTAACCTTCTTCACTCCGCCAAAAACTGAGGAAGGGGGTAGGATGCACTGTAACCAAGCTGTAGGCCGATGTTATCAGCCGACTTCTGGCGACGGCGTTTGGCGAATGTTGTCGGTGCCACTGTGAATGCAGCCTTACCCACTAGATCGGGGGTGTCCAAACCATGATCCGGGGCATACGTGCGGTCCAAAGCAAGTATTAGTGAGGCTCAAGACGTAAGTTATCCATCACACGATCGGTAAAAACAAATTCCACAAAATTCCTTATATATAAGGTGTAAGTAGGATGTTGAGGTTTTTATTTTGGTAACGCCACGTAGCGCTCTGTATGAAAATCACTGGCTGTGCTGTGTGCAGTCTGTGGCTGGTTGGACTCATTGTTGGAATATTCGCTTGTGTAGTGCTGGGTAGTTGGATGTGAACAGCGTATAGCGTTGGGCAATAGAGATGGGCAAACTGAAACACGTTAACTGTTTCGAAACAAATGAAACAGTACAATGTAATGTTTCGATACGCTGTTTCGAAACAGTGAAACAGTTTGTGTTTTGTAATCTAATAAACCTACACATTTTATCATCTTGACTGTCTACTGTATAAGTATGTCCACATAAACACAAATGAGGTGCGAGAGCGCTGATCATATCGCAGAAAGTATGAAATTATCACTTAGGCGTCTTGGCAGTTTCGTATTTCTGCAGCAAATGCGCTGCTTTCGTGTCGTGTGACTTTCATATTTTTCAATTGGCCGAGGACAGCCATAGCTGAAGACAGAAGAGCCACCACGAACGGAACTGGAGGTGGGAGCAAACTGCAGAAACAACGGATATGCTACTGGGATTCCCACATTCCGTTAGTATTGGTAATATACCCATCCTGCTAATTTCCATGCACACAAAGGGAATCATTGAGGATAATAGGCACAGTGACTATAGACCTACAAATAACGCCAAATAATTCGAATAAATAACAAAATATAACAGAAAAAATTTTGTCTTTCAAGGTGTTTCGAACCGTTACTATAAATTCACCATGCATCCTAGTCCTTCCCGTTCACCATTACACTATCAGTGATGTGAAACAGATTGCTTGCAATTATACCTACATCAAATTTATGTATATGTCTAATAACTGTCAGTCTACGCCTTTTTTTATTCGAAATGTTGTAGGTTTACTTACGTTTCTTAATATGATTGCTATACATGAACAGAGAAGCGTATGTTATCAAAAAGTGTAATTTAACTGAATGATTTTCACATATTTATTATTTTGAATGTGAATAGTATGCGTTGTTTTATTGCTTGGTTAGTGTTTATAAAGCAGATGTTACGCCATTTCGGAATATGACGGTCAGCTAGAAACGAAGCTTTATTTTCGGATATCTTAAGCTTCATGCTATTGCTTGTCAAAAAGATTTTGACACTCTTGAAAGTGTTTCATGAAGTGGTATGTTAAATGTGTTTCAGTACCTGTGCCGAGCCCGAATCTCGTCCGACACGGAGGGGAATGAAACATCACTGTTTCGATACAATTAATCCGTTCCAAGCACTGGTGGACTGAAACAGCCTTATTCTGAAACAATGATACAGTTTCTGTGTCTGGCTCGAGACCGAATCTGGTCCAGTTATCTGAGACAGGGGTGGAATGAAACAACACTGTTTCGAAACAGTGAACCGTAGCCGTTCCGAAACACTGAAACAGTACCACTGTATCAAAACATAGAAGCAGTGGCCAAGTCTATTGCGCAGTTGGAGGTGAGCCGCCAGCAGTGGTGGATGTGGGGACAGAGATGCCAGAGTTTTGAGAGATTGCCATAAACGGACGACCTGGACGTGTGTCCGCCAGAAAAAGGAAATTTGTAAAGATGGATGTCACGAGTTGATATATATATATGATGACTTTTGAACATTATTAAGGTAAATACATTGTTTGTTCTCTATCAAAATCTTTCATTTGCTGACTATGCCTATTAGTAGTTAGTGCCTTCCGTAGTTAGAATCACTTAGCTGGCAATATTGGCGCTCGCTGTATTGGAGTAGTTCGAATAACGAAGATTTTTGTGAGCTGAGTGATTCATGAAAGGTATAGGTTATTGTTAGCTAGGGCCATTCTTTTGTAGGGATTATTGAAAGTGAGATTGCGTTGCGCTAAAAATATTGTGTGTCAGTTTAGTGATGATCAGAATAAGTAAAGAGAAAACTGTTTGAGTTCGTTGAGTTTTACCCACCTGTTTGAAAATAACATAACGTAAGAGGTTTCCCAGCACAGTAATTCATAATTTTTCTAAGGGGACTTTTCTAAGGTTATGTATAACTAACTGAATATTTTCAATCTGGAGCTCCCACCACACGATGATATGTGCTCTTTTTGCTTAGTGCTTTTTGTTAATTTTAAGTATTTTATATGCGGCCGAAAAATACCCGTCTTCTTTCAGTGTGGCTCAAGTAAGATAGAAGGTTGGACACCTCAGCACTAGATCGTTTATACATATTGTGGGAAGCAATGGTGCTATAACAGCTGGAGTACGCCCGCAATAACTTTTACGTCTGAAGACTTCCCTCCGTTAAAAATAACAAAACATCTTAGAAGAATAAGGATCATAGGCGCTCTAGGCAAGGCGCACTTGTAGTGTTTCCGAAAGATCCAGCCAGGGAGGCAGGCAATGCTCTTGGCCCAGCGGTAACAAGAAGAACGCGTTCTTCAGCTGCTGCGCGCGTGTCCGCCGCTTTCTGGCTACCCGGCTGCACGACCTGGTGGGGAGGATAGCCCTCCCCCCCTCCCACCCCCCGCCCATCTATTCAACGCAGCCAAGGCCGTCTGCCGCCGGCAGCTTCATGCGCCTGTTGCGTCGCAGAACAGCCACTGACTCAAGCGCGAACCCGCTACCCGTCCCGGTCGGCGCATCTTTTTACCTTGGTTCTCTCTGTCGGGTGTGGTTGCATGAGCATTACAGTGTGACACTGTTTACAGTACAATGTGGAGCTCTTTACAGCGTGCCACTGTTTACTATAGTGAGTGACTGAGTTACGATGAGTGCCTTCTTGTTCTCCGGTCTCTAATTGGAAGGTGGAGGTTTGCATGGCAAGCGACCTTGTGTTGGCCTTGTCACTGAGAGACACGTACACTCGGCCGGCAACGCAAGAGAGGAGCTTTTGATCGCGGCCGTTTCGTCGAACGCCTTGCGCACTGGTTCTGCAGTTGTCACAGTCGGAGCACTGATTCGGATCCAGCCGCTGGTGGCAGGGTCAAGTGCCCTGATATGCAACATGAGGAACGCAGCCGGCACCATCAGCAAGCTTGTATTTGATCTCTGGCTATGAGCGCACAGCAGCAGGTCTTTCTCCATTTCAGTTCTGGAGAACCACGTACGAACATATCCATTTCTTTTTTTTTTACTACCTATCGTCCATCACCTCGAAATAGAAATTGGTTGTACGGTTCACTACCCAAACTACAACTAGTCAACTAATCAAGTGTTTTATTAATAACAATTGCAGTCTGCAATGCTCTATAATTATCCTGTGACCTCTTAGTCTCGACAGTCTAGATCTTATAAGTTCCCTGCGTCTTTGGAGATTATATGGGTTAATTAATGATTATTATGTAACAATCCTCTTGTTGTAGTTGACCATGTATATCGAGACTTCGTTCATTGTTAAATGCAATGGTGTGGTACTAACTGATGGAGACGCATTAAGAACTGATAAAATTTAATTTATTTCCCTTATCACACTGCACAAACCTTAACACACTATTATTCAAACTGTGTGCCACTACTATTAAACATTGAGATAAATCCTTCGCTACGCAAACGCCTTTGGCTCACGCAGCCTACACCTTCCACAGCCTCTCAACAACTGCCTCTGCCTGCGACTCTCTGCGCCACTGGGCTTGTCGCCCTCCAAAGAACAGCCACTTACAGATACTACGCACCAGTACCCTCACAATCTGTAGTTTCCATTCCTGTCATTGAGGGGACTAAACTGTACTATAACGCTATTCGCTGCTCTTATTCACAAATGTATTTATCGCATATGTACCCATGACTGTAAACCGGTTTCGACCCAAATGAGTCTATAAAAGACAAAAATTCAGAGAACATTATCGGACCTAACTTATAACTGATTAAAAAGGTCAAGGTAAGTATAAAAAATAAACGTGCAGGGTGAATCACCTAAAATTTGCACCACAAATATTGCGGAAAGAGAAATTGCTACTGATGTCCAGGTTCAACAAACTGGATTGGTAGTCAGGGGCTCATACTGTTAGCCAATAAACAGATTATAAGAACACACAGAAAGTGAGTGTTTTGTGGAAACACACAGCTTTTTTTAAATGGAACAATGCCTGTTGACATTAACAAACTAAAAATAGGGGTAAATCAGAATGTTACAGGCTTTTGTTGCTGTATTCTAGTGGATTTGCTAGGGACGATATAGTTACATTTGCTTACATTGTGTTTGTGTGTTCCCTGAGTGCATTGCAACTTGCTAGTCAGTCAGTGTGTGACACTCAGAGCAGTAGCTCGTGAGTGGACGATGGAATTTACCAGTGGAAAAAAGCCGACATGCTCATGGTGTATGGAGAGCGTAGGAAGAATGCAGTTCGTTCACGTACGTTGTACGCGGCAAGATATTACCATACTCGCCAACCATCTCGGCAAATAACTTATCAATCTCTTCAATCAGTCACGAGAGAGTGGAAGTGTAACAACCAGACAGTGTAACAGAAGGAAACATGTGACAACAGAAGAGGAGGTAATTAACGCTCTTGCTGCTGTTGCAGTGTTTACGCACCTTAGCTACCGTGAAATCGCACGAGAAAGCGGCGTGAGTCTGTAAAGTGCCCTACGCACTCTCCATCGACACAAGTTCCATCCCTATCACACTTCTCGCAATCAAGAACTGCACGCAAACGATTATGAGAATCGCGTTTTAGGTTCTGTACATGGACATTAAGATAGGATGCTCTAGATGAGTTATGTGTCTTGTTTAATGATGAAGCCACATTTACAATCATGGCCCGGTGGACCGTCGAAACATGCACTATTGATCTGTTGACAATCGTGTTGGCTTCGTCAGGTGAAACGTCAGCGTCCATGGAGTGTAAACATGTGGTATGGGAAAGTGAACAACAACGTCATAGGCCCATTTCTCATACACAGAACATTAAACGCGTACAAGTATCGCGGCGAGCTAACAGATCATCTTCCACGGATGCTACGAGGGTCACTCCAAAAGAAATGCACACTACTTTTCTAAAAATACAGTTTCCTTTTTGCATGCGTGAAAGTTTTACAGTGTGTAGCTACATCCTTCCCGCTTGTTTTCAAACTTAGTTCAACCTGTTCCCGTGAGTGGCGCCGTCACAGCACGTCTTCAAGACGGCTGCTACACTTGACGTCCGTCAGAAGCAACGTGCTGTCACAGAACTCCTGTGTTGTGAGAACGAGACAGTGGGAAACATCCACAAGAGGTTGAAAAAGGTGTATGAAGATGGTGCAGTCGATCGCAGTACAGTTAGTCGGTGGGCAAGCAGGGTACGTGATTAAATGGTTCAAATGGCTCTGAGCACTATGGGACTTAACATCTGTGGTCATCAGTCCCCTAGAACTTAGAGCTACTTAAACCTAACCAACCTAAGGACATCACACACATCCATGCCGGAGGCAGGATTCGAACCTGCGACCGCAGCAGTCACGCGGTTCCAGACTGAAGCGCCTAGAACTGCACGGCCAGACCGGCCGGCTACGTGATGAAAGCGGACACGGCAGTTTTGAGGATTGTCCTAGCAGAGGCAGGCCTCGTTCTGCACACACTCCAGACAATGTGCAGAAAGTTAACGAATTGGTGACTGCTGACAGCGCATCACAGTGAACGAATTGTCACGCTACGTTGGGATGGGGGAAGGAAGTGTTTGCAGAATACTGAAAGTGTTAGTGTTAAAAAAGGTTTGCGCCAGGTGGGTTCCCAGGATGTTGACAGTGGCTCACAAAAAAACAAGAAAAAAGGTATGCAGCGAACTTTTGGAACAATACGAGAATGGTGGAGATGAATTTCTTGGAAGAAAAAAAATGGTTCAAATGGCTCTGAGCACTTTGGGACTTAACATCTGAACTCATCAGTCCCCTAGAACTTAGAATTACTTAAACCTAACTAACCTAAGGACATCACACACATCCATGCCCGAGGCAGGATTCGAACCTGCGACCGTAGCGTCGCGCGGTTCTAGACTGTAGCGCCTAGAACCGCTTGGCCACCCCGGCTGGATCTTGGATAAATTGTGACAGCTGATGAAACGTGGAACCATCATTTTTCAACAGAAACGAAGAGGCAATCAATGGAAGGCATCATGCAAATTCATCCAAGAAAAAAAAATTCAAAACCACACCTTCTGCTGGAAAAGTTATGGCTTCGGTGTTTTTCGATTCCGAAGGGCTCTTGCTTGTGGACATCATGCCAAGTGGAACCATCATAAATTCTGATGCTTATGTGACGAAACTGAAGACACTTCAAGCTCGACTGAGAAGTGTTCGACCACATCGGCAAAAGCAGGATGTTTTGCTGTTGCACGACAATGCACGGCCACATGTCAGTCAAAAAACCATGGAAGCGATCACAAAACTCGGATGGACAACACTGAAACATCCTCCTTACAGTCCTGACCTGGCTCCATGTGACTATCATCTCTTTGGGAAACTGAAAGACTCTCTTCGTGGAACAAGGTTTGAAGATGATGACTTCCTTGTGCACGCTGCCAAACAGTGGCTCCAACAGGTTGGTCCAGAATTTTACCGTGCGGATATACAGGCGCTGGTTTCAAGATGGCGTAAGGCAGTTGAGAGGGATGGAAATTATGTGGAGAAATGAAAACATTGTTCCTAAAGGATGTATCTACACACTGTAAAACTTTCAAACATGTAGAATAAAAGATGGATTTAAAAGAAAAATAGTGTCCATTTCTTTTGGAGTGACCCACGTAGAAGACGTTCCTCTGCAGTTTAGGAGGAGCTTGTGGTACCAACATTGTGGCTGTCAGCCGCATAGTACACAAGCACTACAACATATCTTGACGAATAGTTTCCAAATCGTTAGATTTGGCGCAGAGAACCTGTACCTTGGCCGGTCCGTTCCCCGGATGTGATGCCTATAGACATTTTTCTGTGAGAAACTTCAAAGACATTGTCTACAAGGACGTAGCAACTACATCCGATGATATGAAACGATGCATTACTGCAGCCTGCTCGGACACCTCCATTGAAATGCTAGCACATGTACAGCAGTGGTTCCATGCTAGAGTGGAAGAGTGTATTGGCACTGCCGGTGGTCATTTCGAACACAACACGTGATGCTCAATTGTCTCGTTACTGGTGGGAATCTACATAGCTGGTGCATCCACTTGCGTTGTTCTTTAGTATGTGCTACCATAGGTATTGTACAAGTGTCGGTGTGGGAACAATTCAAAATACGATATCCCGTAAACGATTCGCACTAGAATCCTGCAACAAACACCACTGACATTCTAATTTACCCTACTTTCAATTAATTAATGTCAGTAGGCGTTGCTCAATTTAAAAAATGTATGTTTCCAACACTTTTCAGCATTATTACAATCTGTTTATTGGCTAACAGTACGATCCCCTGACTACCAATTCATTCTGTGGAAACTGCTCATCAATAGCAATTTACACTTCCGCAATATTTTTGTGCAAGTTTCAGGTGGTTCAAATGGTTCTGAGCACTATGGGACTTAACATCTAAGGTCATCAGTCCCCTAGAACTTAGAACTACTTAAACCTAACTAACCTAAGGACATCACACACATCCATGCCCTAGGCAGGATTCGAACCTGCCACCGTAGCGGTAGCGCGGTTCCAGACTGAAGCGCCTAGAACCGCTCGGCCACAGCGACCGGCTTTAGGTGATTCACGCTGTACGTATGAGACACTACTGGCCATTAAAATTGCTACACCAAGAAGAAATGCAGATGATAAACGGGTATTCATTGGACAAATATATTATACTGGAACTGACATGTGATTACATTAGCACGCAATTTTGGTGCATAGATCCTGAGAAATCAGTACCCAGAACAACCACCTCTGGCCTTAATAACGGCCTTAATACACCTGGACATTGAGTCAAACAGAGCGTGGATGGCGTGTACAGCTGCACATGCAGCTGCCCATGCAGCTTCAACACGATACCACAGTTCATCAAGAGTAGTGACTGGCGTATTGCGACGAGCCAGTTACTCGGCCACCATTGATCAGACGTTTTCAATTGGTGAGAGATCTGGAGAATGTGCTGGCCAGGGCGGCAGTCGAACATTTTCTGTATCCAGAAAGGCCCGTACAGGACCTGCAACATGCGGTCGTGCATTATCCTGCTGAAATGTAGGGTTTCGCAGGGATCGAATGAAGGGTAGAGCCACGGGTCGTAATACATCTGAAATGTAACGTCCACTGTTCAAAATGCCGTCAATGCGAACAAGAGGTGACCGAGACGTGTAACCAATGGCACCCCATACCATCACGCCGGCTGATACGCCAGTATGGTGAAGACGAATACACGCTTCCAATGTGCGTTCACCGCGATGTCGCCAAACACGGATGCGACCATCATGACGCTGTAAACAGAATCTGGATTCATCCGAAAAAATGACGTTTTGCCATTCGTGCACCCAGGTTTGTCGTAGTGTACACCATCGCAGGCGCTTCTATCTGTGATGCAGCGTCAAGGGTAACCGCAGCCATGGTCTCCGAGCTGATAGTCCATGCTGCTGCAAACGTCGTCGAACTGTTCGTGCAGATGGTTGTTGTCTTGCAAACGTCCCAATCTGTTGACTCAGGGATCGAGACGTGGCTGCACGATCCGTTACGACCATGCGGATAAGATGCCTGTCATCTCGAATGCTAGTCATACGAGGCCGTTGGGATCCAGCAAGGCGTTCCGTATTACCCTCCTGAACACACAGATTCCATATTCTGCTAACAGTCATTGGGTCTCGACCAACGCGAGCAACAATGTCGCGATTAAGATAAACCGTAATCGCGATAGGCTACAATCCGACCTGTATCAAAGTCGGAAACGTGATGGTACGCATTTCTTCTCCTTACACGAGGCATCACAACAACGTTTCACCAGGCAACGCCGGTCAACTGCTGTTTGTCTATGAGAAATCGGTTGGAAACATTCCTCATGTCAGCACGTTGTAGGTGTCGCCACCGGCGCCAACCTTGTGTGAATGCTCTGAAAAGCTAATCATTTGCATATCACAGCATCTTCTTCCTGTCGGTTAAATTTCTCGTCTGTAGCACGTCATCTTCGTGGTGTAGCAATTTTAATGGCCAGTTGTGTATGTTGATACGGAAGTAACTCGCCAACTGGTCATCAACCACTCATTCTGGGCACAGGTTGTGGAAATCTAAATTTTTCGTTGGCGATCTCTCCTGGAATTTCACGATCCTGTGACCAGTGATGAAATTCGTGGGCTGCACAGAGTGGCACGTATCGTTGAGAAGATGAGGAATAGCCGTCTGCAGTGGTATCGACACGTACTTCGAGCAGATCAAAAAACTAAAATAAAAATGGTGTTTCCTTTGAAGATCGATGGAAAATCACCTATCAGGGGATCGAGACAACACTGGCTAACTACCCTCCATACAGACCTCAAGATGGAGCGTCTCACTCCTGACCGAGCACAAGGCTGCTCCAGGTTGAGGCAGCCAGCCAAAGAGGCAAGTCCCAATACACTGCTGGACAAATGCTGCGGAAGAAGCAGGAGAATGAGATGAATGCCCTACTGAGCACATTATATGTATTGAGCGTAAACCAAAAGGGGCAGAAGTGTTACGGACCACCAGAAATGGGATTAGTGATAAATTTAGCGTCATACCGGGGGAGACGTAGAAAACAAAGTGAAGTAATTCTGCCACCCTGGAAGCTAAAATAATGCACGATGAACGAAGCAAGGCAAAAAAAAAAGTGGCCCGGAAAATATTTTTAAGGCTGATGCGGAACTGATCCTTGTTAACGAACAGGACCGCGACTTGGATGCACCGGTCAGTGCTCTCACATGTTTGTGTGAGTGCATCCGCGATTCTCTCGTGCTCTGACCCGAGTCCTTTGCTGTGTCACAAACCCCGCGGCGCATAGCGTCCACTATAGTGGACAGCTATTAATGGCCGCTTCTTTGGCGTTTTCAGTCGGTACCGAGGCTACAAATGCATGCAGTCCATTGCAGTGGGCACTCCATACTGGTGCTGTGCCCTGCATCCATTTGCAGCCTCGTGACTGAAAACGCCAGAAAAGTGACCATTAAAAGTTGTCCACTGCAGTGAAATCCATGCACCACAGGGATTGCAGTTTGACTTCATGAGAGAAGCAGACGTGTTTAATGACCCGTTGAATCCAAAACAAAATGGTGCTCATGATGAAACAGGGCATGTTCATTGTCGAGTTTTATGTGAAACACAATTCGTGGAAAACGTGTGCGTAACCTTTTGCACAAGAGTTTACGGCTAGAGGTGTTTTGGCAAAACCTGTAGATAAGTCTGCAATGCAAAATTTAGTGGCAAAATACCGCGAAACGGGCTCTGTAACGAATAAAAACCGTGACGTTTGTTAATAAGGGTCAATCAATCACTCTAAGACAAAAAAGAAGAAGTGTACATAGTAGACCAGGCTACGTTCCTTGGCAACATACTTAAAGCGGGCGTCTGGAAGTGATTACAGGGTGTTTGCACTTGGACTGCAATGACGAGCTGCAAAACATTAGCAGAGCATTAGGGATCTGACGGCTCGCTTTCGATTACAGTTTCTTTACCGAGGCGAAAACAAGCGAATGCGCATTCACAAACAGTGCGCGGGCGATTCGTTAGCTCTCATCATCAATGAATTCTACCTGCGCATAAGGATTTACGCTGAGCTGTACTGAAGAGAACTCGAGGGAACGAACATTGAAACATATGCTGTGTTTTCTTTTAATGTTGTCGTGGTGAAGTTGATTAACTTAGATTCCGTGTAGAGCGATGGAGAACAGAAACGTACTACTTTATTTTGTATGTCCTCTGAGATCTGAACCAACACAGATTAAAAAAAAAAAAAGTGCGGGAGCAAGAAATGAATGTGCACAATATCTCAAATCGGATAATGGCCGGGTAGAATGGCAGGATAAATATCGTTAAGCTGGATAGACATACTGTACAACTCTTATTAAAGTAAAAGGGGCTTTCAATAAGCAATAAAACGCTTTTTTTCTTCGCCAACTTAAGTTGAAAAAATGCAGAATAAGTTGTGGGACATGGTGGAATATTCCCGCTTGAGTACCTATAGTTTCATGAAGTTCTGATAGATGGCGGAGGTATACGTAGCCTTCAAAATGGGGTTTGTAACGGAGGTGCATTCTAATCAGAGAACTCCCATTGGTGGAAAGCCGTACCATCAAAGATATTCACAGACGGTTGCAGAATGACTGACAGTAAAAAAAAAAAGCACGGTGAGTCGTTCAGCGAAGCGTTTGTCGTCATCGCATCAAAGTGGCACAAACATTTTTTTTTTTTAATCTCATTTTGTTCATTTTTGTTCGTTGTATCTGCTCGGGGCGGACGTCGCAAGACACCCGTTTCAGTTCGTCGTTGATCCATTAACTCAGCTTTTTTATTACATAGGGCGGCGAACCCCCTGACCGAACACGCTGAGTTACCGTGCCGGCAATATCCGATCTCTCCATAGAGAGGTGGCACACCACCTCTGCTCCGAAGAAAAAGTTCGAATTCGAAACCTCTCCTGGTAAAGTCATAGCGACTGTCTTCTGGGACTCTGAAGATGTTATTCTGCTTAACGTCCTCCCTCACGGTACAACGATCAATTCTGAAGCTTGTTGTGCTACCCTCTCTGAAATGAAGAAACGACTTCAGTGTCTTCGCCGCCACAGGAATACAAATTAACTTCTCCTTCTCCACGACAACGCAAGGCCTCATACAACTTTGGGCACCCGAGAAGAGGTTACAAAGCTTCAATGGAATGTTCTTCGTCATGCACCTTACAGCCCGGATCTCACACCTCCCGACTTCCATCTGTTTGCCCCAATCAAAGATGCACTCCGCGTGAAGTAGTAAGTGGATGATATGGAGGTAATTGATGGACCAAGACGTTGGTCCTACATCAAAAAGTAGAGTATTACCATGAGGGCACACAGGTCCTTCAAGTAAGGTGGCGTAAGACCATTACATTAAACGGAGATTATGTTGAAAAACAGGATTTTGTAGCCAAGGAGAGTGCAATAATATGGTGTATTGGAATCCTGAATAAAACCATCCTGCTTTCAAAAAGTAAAGTGTTGGGTTACTTATTGAACGCCCCTATCAAATAAATGCAAAATACTGTTACCACATTTTTATGAATATATTTACCTTTGAACATCTGCCTTTCCTCACATCATGTTTATCGAGGAGAAATGAAAGTGTTTGGCAGGCAAAACCTCTGGAACTATGCTTATCCACGGCATCCATTCCCGAGGTTATACGTTGCTTACACCTTCCTAGCCTTGAAGAAGATTGTAGGGAGATTATTTTCTTCTTCACTTCTCTTACATTCATTTACAGCACTTCGGCAATTTCATGCCAAGCACAACATTTTTTAGTATGTATTTCATGCTCTGTATCTCTAGGACGAAACAAGCACTAGTGGGTTCTGCACCCTTCATTTCAACATTCGTACGGTATCGTCCAGCCATTCCATCGGTTACGTAAATCGCATCCATTAACAACAACAGCAACAAATAGCTCGAGCACGAAAAACAACGTACTGCGGCAAAGCGAATGCACTCTGTGTATCACAAAAGCTAGCGCCGCAGCGGATGGCACGCGAACTTTCTTTGAAGGTACATTGAAAAACCGACAACCAGAGGAAGACGAACGAACAACTGCGAGTGTGAACCGCGCTTGTACGGAAACGAAGCGAGATAAAGCTATCAGCAATGCAACGCACCACGTCGAGCGCTTCGTTCCGTTGCTCCTGATTAGTTCCAGGAAGCCGTAACCGCAGTTCATTTTTCCTCCTCCTCTGAAATGTGGAGACGAGGACATTATCGTATTGGGTTGTTTGTACGAGTACCTTAATTCACTAGTCTTGAGTTTCCAGCACCATGAATCATTAATGTTGTCAGTCAACTTCCTTCAGTTACTCTCTACTTCCACTGCCGTCTTCAACACTGTACTGCTACCGTTAATAAATAGAAACCGCAGCAGATCGTGTTCAGGGCACGGGAACTAGAGATAAGAAATGAGTTCCGTATAGCCACTTTAAAATCGCTAGCGAGTCCTATGACGCCATCTCCGTACTCGCCGTCTCCGTGTGCCTGCTGTAGACACGACTCGGAGTATCCGCCGTAGCCCACTCGTCACTCTTGTTACCAGGTACAAGTGGACTCCAATCGCTCAGAAAGGAGACCGAATACGCGAGTTCGCAAGTATGACAGTGTACTAGCAGCAACCCCTCTTCACATCCAAAGATTATGAAAGAAATTTCGCCACTAAGCTCTAAATTACTGTTCATTTATTTCACATAATCATGATCCAGGCTTTGTAGCCATTCTCAATAGCAAACTGAAATGTCAAAAAATGTTCTACTTGGCTAAATGACAGAAGGAAACTATATACCAATACAACGACTGATCGGTTGGCAGTGAGTTATTGCTCTGTTTGTACATACATTTATACAGATAAAATTTTTTTGAAGACTGCTATAAGTTTGTTTTAATATGCACGATGAATCACCTAAAACTGGTACCGCAAATATTGCAGAAATGGGAGTGATATTGATGTGCGGTTTCCGCAGAATGGATTGGTAGTCAGGATCTCATATTATTAGCTCATGAACATATTGTAATAATACTTAGAAAGTGTATTTTTAGTGCAAACATACGCTATCTTAGAAGATAGATTAAGGAAAGACAAACCTACGTTTCTAGCGTTTGTAGGCTTAGAGAAAGCTTTTGACAATGTTGACTGGAATACTCTCTTTCAAATTCTGAAGGTGGCAGGGGTAAAATACAGGGAGCGAAACGCTATTTACGATTTGTACAGGTACCAGATGGCAGTTATAAGAGTCGAGGGGCGTGAAAGGTAATCAGTGGTTGGGAAGGGAGTGAGTCAGGGTTGTATCCTCTCCCCGATGTTATTCAATCTGTATATTGAACAAGCAAAAAAGTAAACAAAAGAAAAATTCAGAGTAGGTATTAAAATCCATGGAGAAGAAATAAAAACTTTGAGGTTCGCCGATGACATTGTAATTTCGTCAGAGACAGCAAAGGACTTGGAAGAGCAGTTGAACAGAATGGACAGTGTATTGAAGGGAGGATATAAGATGAACATCAACAAACGCAAAACGAGGATAACGGAATGTAATCCAATTAAGTTGGATGATGCTAAGGGAATTAGATTAGGAAATGAGACACGTAAAGTAGTACAGGAGTTTTGCTATTTGGGGAGCAAAATAACTGATGATGGTCGAAGTAGAGAGGATATAAAATGTAGACTGGCAATGGCAAGGAAAGCGTTTCTGAAGAAGAGAAATTTGTTAACACCGAGTAAGTGTCAGGAAGTCGTTGCTGGAAGTATTTGTATGGAGTGTAGGCATGTATGGAAGTAAAACATCCACGATAAATAGTTTGGACAAGAAGAGAATAGAAGCTTTCGAAATGTGGTACTACAGAAGAATGCTGAAGATTAGATGGGCAGATCATATAACTAATGAGGAGGTATTGAATAGAATTGGGGAGAAGAGAAATTTGTGGCACAACTTGACTAGAAGAAGGGATCGGTTGGTAGGACATGTTCTGAGGCATCAAGGGATCACTAATTTAGTATTGTAGGGCTGCGTGGAGGGTAAAAATGGTAGAGGGAGACCAAGACGTGAATACACTAAGCAGGTTCAGAAGTATGTAGGTTGCAGTAGCTACTGGGAGATGAAGAAGCTTGCACAGGATAGAGTAGCACGGAGAACTGCATCAAACCAGTCTCTGGACTGAAGACCACAACAACAACAACAAC
This sequence comes from Schistocerca serialis cubense, assembly GCF_023864345.2. Lineage (NCBI taxonomy): Eukaryota > Metazoa > Arthropoda > Insecta > Orthoptera > Acrididae > Schistocerca > Schistocerca serialis. The sequence continues at coordinate 405,751,462 of NC_064639.1, read as the reverse complement.
ACTTTTTTAAATGGAACAATACCTCTTGACATAAAATAATTAAAAGTAGGGTAAATTAGAATGTCAGTGGCATTTGTTGCAGGATTCTAGTGCGAGTCGTTTACGAGATATCGTATTTTGAAAAATTTCTGCACCGATACTTATTTGCGCCTTTCAACCTGCTCAGTGGCTACGTTCGATGTTGTTATGTCTGCTTACATGTACTTGTGTGTTCCTTGAGTGCATTGCGACTTGCTAGTCAGTTAGTGTGTGACAGTCCAAGCAGTAGGTGGTGAGTAGACGACGGGATTTACCAGGAAAAGCCGACATGCTCATGGTGTATGGAGAGCGTAGGAAGAATGCAGTTCGTTCTTGTACTTTCTTTATCACCCTCTTCAACCAGTTACGTGGAAGTGGTAGTGCAGCACATACAGAACGTCGTTGTTCTACATCTACATGGATACTCCGAAAAACATATTCAAGCGCCTGGGAGAGGGTTCATCGAACCACCTTCACAATCCTCTATTATTTCAATCTCGTATAGCACGCGGAAAGAATCAACACCTATATCTTTCCGTACGAGCTCTGATTTTCCTTATTTTATCGTGGTGATCGTTCCTCCCTGTTTAGGTCGGTGTCAACAAAATATTTTCACATTCGGAGGAGAAAGTTGGTAATTGGAATTTCGTGAGAAGATTCCGTCACAACGAAAAACGCCTTTCTTTTAATGATTTCCAGCCCAAATCCTATATCATTTCTGTGACACTGTCTCCCATATTTCGCGATAATATAAAACGTGCTGCCTTTCTTTGAACTTTTGCGATGAACTCCGTTAGTCCTATCTGGTAAGGATCCCACACCGCGCAGCAGTATTCTAAAAGAGGACGGACAAGCGTAGTGTAGACAGTCTCCTTAGTAGGTCACTTACATTTTCTGAGCGTCCTGCCAATAAACGTAGTCTTTGGTTAGCCTTCCCCACAACATTTTCTATGTGCTTCTTCCAATTTAAGTTGTTAGTAATTGTAATACCAAGGTATTTAGTTGTATTTGCGGCTTTTAGATTAGACTGATTTATCGTGTAACCGGGGTTTAACGAGTTCCTTTTCGCACTCATGTGGATGACCTCACACTTTTCGTTATTTAGGATCAACTGCCACTTTTCGCACAATTCCGATATTTCTTCTAAATCGTTTTGCAGTTGTTTTGATCTTCTAATGACTTTATTAGTCGATAAACAACAGCGTCATCTGCAAACAACCGAAGACGGCTACTCAGATTGTCTCCCAAATCGTTTATGTACATAAGGAACAGCAAAGGGCCTATAACACTACCTCGGAGAACGTCAGAAATCACTTCTGTTTTACTCGATGACTTTCCGTCAGTTACTACGAACTGTGATATCTCTGACAGGAAATCACAAATTCAGTCACATTACTGAGACGATATTCCATAAGCATGCAATTTCACTACGAGCCGCTTGTGTGGTACAGTGTCAAAAGCCCTCTGGAAACCCAGAAATACGGAATCGATCTGAAATCCCTTGTCAATAGCACTCAACACGTCATGTGAATAAAGAGCTAGTTGTGTTTCACAGGAGCGATGTTTTCTAAACCCATGTTGACTGTGTGTCAATAGACCGTTTTCTTCGGGGTAATTCATAACGTTCGAACACAATATATGTTCCAAAATGCTGCTGCATATCGACGTTAATTTAGTGGATTACTCCTACTACCTTTCTTGAATATTGGTGTGACCGGTGCATCTTTCCAGTCTTTGGGTACGGATCTATCGTCGAGCGATCGGTTGTATATGATTGTAAGTATGGAGCTAATGCATCAGCATACTCCGAAAGGAACGTAATTGGTATACAGTCTGGACCAGAAGAGTTGCTTTCATTGATTTAAGTTGCTTCACTACTCCGAGGATATTTACTTCTACGTTACTCATGTTGGCAGCTGTTCTCGATTCGAATTCTGGAACATTTACTTCGTCTTCTTTTGTGAAGGCATTTCGGACGGCTGTGTTTAGTAACTCTGCTTTGGCAGCACTGTCTTCGATAGTATCTCCATTGCTATCGCGCAGAGAAGGCATTGATTGTTTCTTGCCGCTGTTATTGTGGTCTTCAGTCGAGAGACTGGTTTGATGCAGCTCTCCATGCAACTCTATCCTGTGCAAGTTTCTTCGTCTCCGAGTAACTACTGCAGCCTACATCCTTCTGAATCTGCTTAGTGTATTTATCTCTTGGTCTCCCTCTACGATTTTTACCCTCCACGCTTCCCTTCATCTCTTAATTGGTGATCTCTTGACGCCGCAGAACGTGTCCTGTAATCGATCCTTTCTTCTAGTCAATTTGTCCCACAAATTCCTCTTCTCTCCGATTCTATTCAGTACCTCCTCATTAGTTACGTGATATACCCATCAGCTTTCTTCTGTAGCACAATATTTCGAAAGCTTCTATTCTCTACAGAACATAGCAGAAGGAAAAAAGTGACAACAGAAGACATTGCTGCTGCTGCTGCTGCTGCAATGGGTCCGTGATTAGTTACTGCGAAATCGCATGAGGAAGCGGCGTCAGCCTGGAAAGTGTCCTACGCACTCTCCATCGACACAGGTTCCATCCTACCACACTCTCTTCATCATGAGCTGCATGGAAACGAATATGAGAATCGTGTTAACTTCTGTACATGTGCATTGAGACAGGATACTCCAGGTGCATCATTCACCAATCATGGCCAGGTAAACCGCCGAAAAATGCACTACTGCCGGCCGGGGTGGCCGAGCGGTTTTAGGCGCTACAGTCTGGAACCGCGCGACCACTACGGTCGCAGGTTCGAATCCTGCTTCGGGCATGGATGTGTGTGATGTCCTTAGGTTAGCTAGGTTTAAGTAGTTCTAAGTTCTAGGGGACTGATGACCTCAGAAGTTAAGTCCCATAGTGCTCAGACCCATTTGAATCATTTGCACTACTGTTCTGATGACAATCCCCGTTGGCTTCATCAGGTGGAACGTCAGCGCCCATGGAGTGTAAACGTGTGGTGTGGGACAGTGAACAATCAGAGCTCATAGGCCCGTTTTGCATAGACAGAACAGTGAACGTGCATAAATATGGCATCCTACTGACACATCATCTTCCACGGAGGTTATAGGACGTTTCTCTGCAGACTAGCAGGAACATGTGGTACCAACGTGATGGCTGTCCAGGCCATGGTGTACTACAGCATGTCTTCACGAATTTTCCAAATCGGTGGACACAGACATCCTGTACCTAGGCCGGCCCGCTCCCCCGGATTTGATGCCTGTTTTCTATTTTCTATGGGGAAAACTGAAAGGCACTGTTTACAAGGACATACCAACTACACCCGATGATATGAAACGACGTGTTACTACAGCCTGTTCGGGCATCTCCGTTGAAATGATAGCACGTGTGCACCAATCGTTCCATACCACACTGGAAGCGTGTATTGCCACTGGCAATGGTCTTTTTGAACACGGCCTCTGATGGTCAGTTGCCTCGTTACTGGTGAGAATCCACATAACTAGAGTATGCACGTGTGGTGTTCTTCAGTGTGTGCTACTACATGTGTTGTACAAGTGTCGGAGTGGGGACTTTTCAAAATACGATATTTCGGAAACGACTCGAACCAGAACCCTGCAACAAATACCACTGACATTCTGATGTGCCCTACTTTTAATTTGTTGACGCCAATAGGGATTGTTCCATTTAAAAACATTTATGTTTGCACAAAAGTACACTTTCTAAATATTATTACAATCTGTTGATTGGCTAACAGTACTAACTCTACGAAAAGGAAGTTTTAGGTGATTCAGCCCATATATGTCTATTCAGAGAAAGGCTAACAGTTCACGTTGACATATACACATTTTCGAGATGTTGCCGTTCCTGTATCAGCAGTACCGGAAAGCATGACTGAAGATAAAGTGCAGTCTCTAAATGGTGATTAATTTTAAAATAAATCACAGAAATGAATGACAAGATATATAACTCACTGTTGGTCCATGGATACGAGTTGCCTTGACCAAATGAATACGGAAGTAGCGCGTTTTTTTGTTGCAGGGATATAACTGTGACGTTGCTCTGAGTCCAGTATTCGTTTGACGCAGCAGGTGGAATAAAAAAGAGTATAACCATAACCCCATAAAGGAACAGTCACGGAGTTCGATAGCGTTCACTATGGATAAAATTCATATAACCATTTTGTTTACATTCGACGAAATTTGTATGTTTTTCGTCTGAAGCGTGAACTATAGCGTGAAACTTATTCCAGATATCACTCCTTCTGTAATGGAATACTTTTGAAATTTTGTAATTTGCATCAATTAGTTTTTGTCTTACACCCTCCACAGTCTCACAAATCACTGCTTCGTCACGGACCTTCTCTTCTCGACAGTCGGTCATTTCACCTTGTCAGTGCTACTTTATAACAGCAATATCGTGCTCTCGTTTTCCGTACAAGCAATAAGTCGCGACTCGCCTTACACTGCTGCATTCTTAAGTGAGAGAGAACGAGTGGACGAGTACGAGGCAACCGCAACATCACCGCTCTCAGACGCGGTCATGCTCGCGGAAATGCAGCTGGAACGAAGGAAGACCGTTAGCTCTGATGTAACAGCGGCGGCTTCACTTACGAAGTATGCAACCCTCAATATGATATTCGTACTCGCTTCCTTTCAAGTCACTAACGGCAACTCTGGCCAAAGCCTCAACAACAGCTCAACTGAGTCTCTTTGCGATAAGCTACAGAATCAGCTAAGGGGGAGATCAAATCACACTGAAACACTTTCGCAACGGTTAGTCGTCTGTAGTTATATTTGTACACAGCAGTTCGATCCACGGTGCGTGGGCGTGTGTTCATTACGTACAGCGATTACACCTGAACTATTCTCCTAGCGGATGGCGCACAGAGACGATGACTTCCATAAGTCCGGTCTAGAGCTGTATTTGTTTGCCTATACGGTCGTGACCATTATGCAATAAGTACGTGGAATGAAACACGTTCAGACTTTAGATGTTAGGAATAAGTTTTTACATGGTGTACGATATCCTCCCTAGTGTCTAACAGTGGCTTTTGTTGAGGATTTTCTGGACACTATTGCATTAACTAAACACACCCAAGATGAATCAAAAGTCTTTAATTTTCGACGTCTTTTATTCTGGAGTGTAGACAAAAAGAGAATGGAACCTTTTGATATGTGGTGTTACAGAAGAACACTGAAAACTAGGTGGGTAGGTCAAATATGTAATGTGGAGGTAGTGGGTTGAATTGGGAAGAACATAAATTTGTGGCACAACTTGATTACAAGAAGGGATCGGTTGATAGGGCACAGCCTGAGGCATCAGTCTGGTGATGGTGAGAATTATAGGAGACAAAAATCGTCGAGGGAGATCAAGGCTTCATTACAGTATGCAGGATCAAATGTACGTAAGTTGCAGTTCTTGTCTGGATAAAAACAGGCTTTCATCTACAGCTACATAATTACTCTACAGATCAAACTTAACTCTTTGGCAGAAAGTCTGTAGAACCATTTGCTTACTTTTTCTCGGCCGTTACACAAAAGTGGGAAAAATAAACACCTATATCTTTCCGTGCGAGCACAAATTTCTCTTATTTTTTGGCGTTGGTAATTTCTCCCTATGTAGGTGCGAGTCAACAAAATGTTTTGGTATTTGGAGGAGAAAGCTGGTGATTGAAATTACGTGAATATATATCTTCCCTAATTCACGATAATACAAAATGAGCTACCCGTCTTTGAACTTTTTCGATGTCTTCTAGCAATCCCGTTTGGTAAGGATCCCATACAGTGCAGTAGTGTTCTAGAGGGCGGACAAGTGTAGTGCAGGCGGTCTCTTTGGTGGATTTGTTCTGGCAATGAAAAGCTGTCTTTGCTTCGCCTTTACCGCGACATTTTCTGGGTAATGGATCCAATTTAAGTTGTTTGCAATTGTAATTCCAAAGTATTTAACTGGATCCAGATTTCTCCATGGTTTCCTTTCCCGTCAGCTCAACGTACAGATCGAATGATATCAGGGATAGGCTAAAAATCTATCTCATTACCTTCTTAAGTACCACTTCGCTTTTGTCATTCGACTTTTACGGCTGCGGTCTGATTTCTATACAAGTTGTGTATAACCATTGGCTCTTTGTGTGTTGTTCCCTCTACGTTCAGAAATTCGAGGAGAATATTCCAGACAACACTATCAAACGCTTCTTCTAGATTTCTAAAGGCTAATGTTTACGTTATTCGACCTATCTTCTGCGATAAGTCGATGGGTCAATACTGCCTCACGTGTTTCCACTCTTCTCCGCAACGCCTGCCGTTAGCCTAAGCAGCACAATGGTGACAAGCTGTTAAACAATGCGCAATAACTACGTAGCGACTTCAGGAAGTAATCTACACATACGTCTCACGTTAAGAATATTGCACATCATGTATTGTTACAGGAGAGCCCGTTTTCTGCAGATACAGTTCTGCTGCAGTACAGATAACACAGGTGCGCCAAAGTATGCGATACAAATGGCGCAGCAACTGGAAAAGTACTGCAACGTTGAAGCGTGGGGAATAACACGGTTCTTGTGGATAAAACGTCTAAACTGGAGGTAGATTCACAGTGAAATTGTGGCATTATACGGACCTAATGTAATATTGTGCCCAGCCGTAGTGAAGTGGTGCCAACAATTTGACGAAGGCTGCACAGACGTGGGTGATGTTAATCGGGAAGTACAGATGTTCAACCATGCGATTTCCATCTTTTCTGCAAGATGAAAGAACGTGGAGGAAAAAGATTTTCCAATGACGAAGATCAGCTTTACTTCTGCCAGTATCTCGTCTCCTACCTTCCAAACTTTACAGAAGCTCTCCTGCGAACCTGCAGAACTAGCACTCCTGAAAGAAAGGATACTGTGGAAACATGGCTTAGCCACAGCCTGGGGGATGTTTCCAGAATGAGATTTTCACTCTGCAGCGGAGTGTGCGTTGATATGAAACTTCCTGGCAGAGTGAAAATCTCATTCTGGAGAAATGTATCATCTGTACAGGAAAATACGTAATCGATGTACGAGTACAGGCTGTTGACATATCTTTGACGAGATATGGAAGTTTCGGTCTCGCCGTGAGTCATGCGCGGATAGCCCGATGATAGCCGGTACAGTAGCTCAACGTGTTCGAGCAGAGGGTTAGCTGCCCTCTGTTAAAAAAAAAGAACTGGGTGAATGATGGACTTGAACGGGTATCACGGGACGTCTGCCCAGAAAAAAATGCGAAGAACAATACCGAATAAAATGAGATAAAAAAATTGTAATGCGACGCTCGATATGTGGGAAATCCGGGTTCGAGTCCCGGTCCGGCACAAATTTTCACTGTCGTCGTTCCATACTATAGCCGATGGTCGTCCATATTCGCAATTGCGAAAGCATTTAATGTATTGAAGAACGTGGTCCGACCGTTGTTTACAGACTTTGTCACTATGTTGAAAAGTAGTGTCACGTATCTGCTTCGCTTTGACGTATGGTGCAGCATTCAATAAAAGTCGCCTGGCCTGCCACAGTAATGGTTGGCTTACAATTTAATGTCTCCCCTTATATGGAAACAGAAATGCACGGGAGAATTAAAATATACTGTGTCGCCATTGGCAGGTGGAGTGTGCAGGGGCTGTTGCTTCAGCAGTCGTCGGCCTGCCATCTGCAGAGCTGTGTGTATTTCTGCGGATCGATGCAGCCGCTTGAGACTCGGAGGCGTTGGCTGTATCCTTCAGCCGCACGTGGCCAACACGACTACTGTGGCCAACACAAATGCGGCGCATCGACAAGCACTCATTGTGAGCTGTGTTCAACCTATAGTGGTAGTCTAAACCGAGACTCTTGAGAAAAACTAACATATGCACACCGGACTAAACATTATAAACCCACAGGAGACATCACATTAATGCCGTGTAACCCTGCTTCTAGCCCTTACAATGACCTCAGTTCGGCGAGGTAAAGATGACACAACTTTCTTCAGGTATGTCATATCAATTTGAAGCTACTCATTGATGGTCAGATACTGTAAGACTACGAAATTCAGGTGATGTTGATTACTACATTTCACCGGCTGTTCCAAACTGTCCCAAAAATTTATGTGGTATTAAGACCTGATGATCTACCTGAAGATTCTAGCTGATATAGGGTGCCTGAGTGTCCGTCAAACAAGTAACGTATGCTTGCAGCTCAGTAAACACAGCTATTGTGATCTGTGAGGACGGTAGTGTCAACATAATCATAATGAGGATGTAGACGAAAGGGCAACACTGTTATATTGAACTAAACGTCCTAGGTCATATTCACGGTAACCTGAATGATTGGGCGCAAGTTATGGAACAAAAAATATGCCCGAAACATCACGTAACCTCTTCCCCTGAACTATTCCCTCCGAACACTGCTCGTTAAATGCCTCACCCCCGCGTTGTCGTGTCGGTGCCCTCGACACCTCGCATCGTTTGAAGGGGGGCAGAATCGCAACACAGTACGTTGTATCATCGTAGACGTGCAGTAATACACTGGTGTCCAAAATTAAAGCAACAAACCGAAATTTTGCAAAGTTGTGTTTATTTTGCCACAAAACAGCATAAACAAGTGATAGTAAAGTAGAAACAATGTAAAGAATACAGAGTGTAAACAACTGCAACATCGGTCAACGTAATGCCTGCCCATACCATTAGCGATGATCCTCGATATCAGTCACTTTCCACAGTGGTTGGATCCTGAAATCGTGTTCCACGTTCCCTCCAGATGTGAGTCCGTCAAGAATCACTGTCCAGACCAAATCGGGACTCGCCTGTGAAAAGAACATTGACCCACAGTTCGATCGTCCGGGTGGCATGTTGACGGCTCCACTCTAAATGTTCCCTTCTGTGAAGACGCGTCAGAGTTACACATACAATAGGTCTCCGACAATGGAGGGAGCCTTCTGTAGCAATAGTTGCTATCACGTCTTCGAATGAAGCAATCGTATAACAACTGAATTCACGATGCTCAGCAGTGATTTATAGCGCTATACGACAAGTTCGTTTATTTGAATAGATGAGTATGGGGCCTGAGGATGGCATAATGAAATGCCGAAACTGGTTGCCTTCACAATAAAATACTCAAGCAATCACGTTAAGAACGCGCTATTTCGTTGTGATTTGATCGAGCAGCGAATAAAATTGTTTTCCATGATATCTAAGACAAGATTGAAACTATGAACTTTATACACTCCTGGAAATTGAAATAAGAACACCGTGAATTCATTGTCCCAGGAAGGGGAAACTTTATTGACACATTCCTGGGGTCAGATACATCACATGATCACACTGACAGAACCACAGGCACATAGACACAGGCAACAGAGCATGCACAATGTCGGCACTAGTACAGTGTATATCCACCTTTCGCAGCAATGCAGGCTGCTATTCTCCCATGGAGACGATCGTAGAGATGCTGGATGTAGTCCTGTGGAACGGCTTGCCATGCCATTTCCACCTGGCGCCTCAGTTGGACCAGCGTTCGTGCTGGACGTGCAGACCGCGTGAGACGACGCTTCATCCAGTCCCAAACATGCTCAATGGGGGACAGATCCGGAGATCTTGCTGGCCAGGGTAGTTGACTTACACCTTCTAGAGCACGTTGGGTGGCACGGGATACATGCGGACGTGCATTGTCCTGTTGGAACAGCAAGTTCCCTTGCCGGTCTAGGAATGGTAGAACGATGGGTTCGATGACGGTTTGGATGTACCGTGCACTATTCAGTGTCCCCTCGACGATCACCAGTGGTGTACGGACAGTGTGGGAGATCGCTCCCCACACCATGATGCCGGGTGTTGGCCCTGTGTGCCTCGGTCGTATGCAGTCCTGATTGTGGCGCTCACCTGCACGGCGCCAAACACGCATACGACCATCATTGGCACCAAGGCAGAAGCGACTCTCATCGCTGAAGACGACACGTCTCCATTCGTCCCTCCATTCACGCCTGTCGCGACACCACTGGAGGCGGGCTGCACGATGTTGGGGCGTGAGCGGAAGACGGCCTAACGGTGTGCGGGACCGTAGCCCAGCTTCATGGAGACGGTTGCGAATGGTCCTCGCCGATACCCCAGGAGCAACAGTGTCCCTAATTTGCTGGGAAGTGGCGGTGCGATCCCCTGCGGCACTGCGTAGGATCCTACGGTCTTGGCGTGCATCCGTGCGTCGCTGCAGTCCGGTCCCAGGTCGACGGGCACGTGCACCTTCCGCCGACCACTGGCGACAACATCGATGTACTTTGGAGACCTCACGCCCCACGTGTTGAGCAATTCGGCGGTACGTCCACCCGGCCTCCCGCATGCCCACTATACGCCCTCGCTCAAAGTCCGTCAACTGCACATACGGTTCTCGTCCACGCTGTCGCGGCAAGCTACTAGTGTTAAAGACTGCGATGGAGCTCCGTATGCCACGGCAAACTGGCTGACACTGACGGCGGCGGTGCACAAATGCTGCGCAGCTAGCGCCATTCGACGGCCAACACCGCGGTTCCTGGTGTGTCCGCTGTGCCGTGCGTGTGATAATTGCTTGTACAGCCCTCTCGCAGTGTCCGGAGCAAGTATGGTGGGTCTGACACACCGGTGTCAATGTGTTCTTTTTTCCATTTCCAGGAGTGTAGTTCTACGGAATTACGTGTTGAAACTGACCAAATTGTTCTGTGCATCTAACTACCAATTATATTCAATGATATATGGTAAAACGTCGGCTTGCTGTTTAGATACACAGTTAAGTAGTCGTCATTGTCGGAAGTGCTAAATCAGTGTCCGCAATATTCACTAAGCGGACATATCCTGTCCTGTTTGCTGTTTGGAAACAGTTACTCTTATTTACAGTGTGATCTCCTCCAAACGATGTGCACGAGCAGCTGTGAAGTTGTAGTTCGATTTGGTAATTAAGTTTCTAATTAACGAGATAGCCGTCGCCATATTGCTGAGGTCCAACAACTGCATCACGCCAACAGCAAAGAGATACCACACTACAGTTCATCACAACGTGAGCAATATCAGCAATTCAGAGATTAATTATCAACAGCCATCTTTGTTGCTGCGTCGTGCGAAACAAACACCCAATAAACTATTAAGTTAAAGTCTACTAAATTAAAAGAATAGTGTTAGCTTCCCAGAACAAAGTGTTCCATTGAATTCCAGTTACATTAGCAGCACATAAATCTCCACTGTGGTGCGAATTTTGCAATCATATACATCGGAACTGTGTTAAAGAGATAGTTTGTGCATGGAGCGTCATCTTTTTCTATTCTCATCCCTCAATTTGTCATTACTAGAATACTTTTGTTAAATACTTTCGAGGAATAAGATTAAAGCTATAGAATTGGTTCAAAGGGCTCTGAGCACTATGGGACTTAACATCTGTGGTCATCAGTCCCCTAGAACTTAGAACTACTTAAACCTAATTAACCTAAGGACATCACACACAACCACGCCCGAGGCAGGATTCGAACCTGCGACCGTAGCGGTCTCGCGGCTCCAGACTGAAGCGCCTAGAACCGCACGGCCACACCGGGCGGCAAAGCTATAGAAACTCTGGTTAGGCATAAGTGTTTAAAGATAAAACTTCTTGTGAAGCATAACCGAAACTTACATTTAACTGACAAAAGCACTGAATTTAGAATTCATACACAAATAACAATATCATTCACTGCTTTTAAGCGCAGTACCGATTAATTAATTAATTAACGCTGGTTGCTATTCACATCGTCATGTGTATCCGGCATTTACAACAGCCAACATTTTCTTAATAAGTTATATCTGTATATCTTACAATACACCTATCTGCTAACACACGTCAGTAAAGCGTTTCTGTTCACTTTGCATTTTTATAACGATTTCACCAAACATAACGAAATTACCTGTCCACATATACGCATTCAGTAGCAAACAGCTAACTATCAGTAATTATCATACAATAAAACGTCTGACATTTGTATGTTTGCCCTTATTTATGTACTTATTTATATTCATTACTTTGTAATGGTGAATGCGAGAGCATGAGTGCGTTTCATTGCTCACCTCATTCAAGCATTAGAGGAAAGCTAGCCACTAGCCAATTGCAGCGGTCTATTTAGTAGGATATTAATCTTCTTTTGCTAAGTAGTATCTGTCAAAAGAGACATGGTGCTTCGAGTTAATATCTCGTAAGCAATGTGTTGTTGATATGCTGTGCACCGTGATATAAAACATATGTGAAATTACAGTAAACTCTTAATCTCAGAACATTAAATGCAATGTAGGGTGAATACTGGCTACGCACATGTCTATAAACTACAGCTGGAGATTTCTAGATTACGACAGGGATTTACGAGCTCAACTAACTTTTTCAAAACTGTCTTAACTAAATCAGGTAACCGTAGTCAATCCATCACAGAGGGTAGAGAAGTACTTAGGATAGTTTTAATACAACAGTAACAAATTTAATAATGTATGTCTGAAAATTTGCCATACAAATTAGTGAACATCGTACGTTGACATATTCACTCGCTGTGGAAGTGTTTAGTGTGCCCTGTCTTAGATCCCTCAAACTGTGCACAACCAACTGCATTCACCTTGATCGCTCCAGAGCCTTCAGTCATAAGAAACGGAGAACAACCACTTTGCTGCTGAAACAGGAGCAGACCGAGCTTAGAGCTTTAATTTGCCAAGGCGTTTCAAATCGGTGCACAGTCCACTGATGAGTGGAGCGTTATTCTGGGAACCATCGCCTACCCAGTGGCCACGCCATTTCTCTGCAGTATCCTTTCTTCCAGGAGTGCTCGTACAGCAAGGAATACAGGGCAGTTGTCAAGATCAGAAAGCAGGAGAGATGAGATACTGCTGTGAGAGGTTCGTGAGCCGAGCTAAGATAGCTCAATCCCTAGGGGACTTACTGGTGAAAGTGAAGGTTCCCGGTTCGAGCCCCTGAGAAGCAGACAGCATTAATTACTTCTTGAAAAAGTGCGCTGCTGGTATAAGATACCTCTAGTACCCTTAAAATTGTAGTGAAAATACGAAAAATTATAGAATTTGTAGTACGAGGGGATTTCAGGAAGTTAATTACACATTATTAAGGCAGGCCAAGTAGGTAATTTTCATTGAATGCTGCACTACACCTCAAGGTGACACAGATACATGACACTATTTTTCCTGGTAACTGATTCTTCCGTCGGATCTTCGTACAACAACATTATAATAAATAAAAAAACTCTAATTGTATCCTGTAGACACTGTTTTCATCACAGTTATCAAGTCTCTGAAATGACGTTTCGAAGGTTTTGTCAATATAAATTTTTGCTAGTGCGACATCCACAACTCTTCTGTAAATTGTCCATGATTAAAAATACCACTACAGTTGTATTAATTGTTATCGGTGAAGTTTTTTACACAATCCGGTTTGGGGGTTTCAGACACATCTTCAGATGCCACTCTAAATTAAAATGAAACTAATTACCTGAACAATAAGACCCATAAAAACGCTACCATTAGTACAGACAAATAGGGCCAAAAATCATAAACAGCATTAAACATACCAAAAATCTGTCCAGGCTAAGTTAAAAGGCAGTGTGTCCGTCATACTTGGATCATCAGAGGGAGCATGAAAAAGTGATTACGCTGAAACGACCTTTTAAAAGTCTCTGGCGTAAGCCCGTTATACGTTGTGAGCGCCACGGAGAGGCTGAAGTGTAGGAAATGAAGCCGGATTGAAAACTATATGTAAGGACAAAAGCTGACAAATAAGGCTAAAAGCTGTTCAGTTCCACTTACGAAAGGCCCAGCCGATGCCAAGTTTGAACAAGCTGTCACAGAAAGACAGTCCGCCAATCGACAAAACTGTAAGAGACGAAAACTATTTAAAAAATCCGAAATTAAGTAACTAAATGTCTGAAAAAGACGTAACCGCGCACATCTGCCACACATCATTTACTCGCAGAAAGCGCTGATGTGTTCTGACGATTCAGAGGAACGAGGACAGAGGAATGCAAGCTCGAGCTGCACTAAGGTAAACACTTACGTTGGACTTACGTCACACACATTTGAAACGTGGTTTCGGCGTTGTCACTTTTCCGCGCTACCTCTGAATAGCCATGTACGACAGATGCACTGCATTTTAATCTAGCCTGGATACGTACAGCCATACTCAAAAGTATCCGAACGACCTGAATTGCATTTCGTCAGATTCGCATGCAACCCACATAACGCAGCTGTCCAGCAGGTCCTCTAATCGCTCCTTGGTACAGTCGTTTGACTATTGAAAATGGTTGCAACAAGTCACCACTAGAAAACACTGCTCTGTATCGCAATAACTCAAGATGTAAAGTAATACTACGATACTACAAATATCAGGGAACACCTTATCACGGATAAGATTGTCCTTAAGGATTGTAAGCTCACATTTATTACAATAAGTGACATACCTGAAATGTTACCACTCTAATTATTACGTCACATAGGTAATGCACGTAGTAAGTTCGTCGTATTCATGATTTCCTCTTCAAAGTAATATACCGTACTTATTATTAAACACAAAATGACATTAAGAAATTAAGTTATTCACGAGCAGCTAGTTGAGAATATGTATGACCTTCAAATGGCACGACGAACCGTCTCGTTCTGCATATGGATTCAAACCCAGGTCATGCAGACTAAGCAAAGATTTCGTGACTGACGGAAACTAACAGTCATTCCTGATTAGGCATACAGAGAGTGATATACCTCGATTTTAGACAGTATCAATTAGCAAATACCAACTTTAAATTACATAACGCAAACATTTTTAACGGACGCGAATTCCTGCCCAGCACCTATTGTCCCTGTTAACGAACTACGAGATATGTTGAATATTGTTTCTTAACAAGTAACTTACTTGAAATGCCGTGAGGTAAACCTTTGTGTTGGACCGGGATTCCGAACCCAGAACCTAATAAGATAGATATCGAAGCACAATCAACTGTGACATATCGCATTTTCTTGGCAGTAGCTAGATGTTTTAACTGAAATGACGAGGTGAAACATTAATTTTTTCTTTCTCAGGACTCCAATCCGGCACCTATCGCTATTATATTCTAGAGAAAACGAACGTTAAATATGGGTTTGTTGCACCAGCAGCGACATGTGAGCATGTTTGAACTAGAAATAATATGACGAAGAGTTCAGTGCCGACTGGGAATAGAGCTCCACACATATCGTTGTTGACTACACACAAAGAGACGCCAGCTACCAAATTTTTCTCCACCAGCAGCTCGGAATAACATCTTGAACTTATAGTGATCTCGCAAATAGTTCTGTGTCTCATTGGGAGTCAAAAACGTCAAATATCGTTAGTGTGGACAACGAATGAAAATACATTAAACATCGAAATTATTATCCACCAGCAGATAGGTGTTCTCATGGTAGATCTTGATAATACATAAAGAAATCTTTAGTGCCGGGCCAGGATTCGAACCCATTCTCGCGCAATATGTGGAGATGTTGAGGAATCTGCAGTTTTGAACAAACAACAAATTGTAGACGAGCTATATGGTCGCGAAGGGAACAAATTCCGCGTTAAGGGCGGTCTGAGTTGTATTCCCAGTTCAGAACCAATTTTATCGGCATACAGAAGCTCAGATAAAAGATGGAATAAGTGACCTGTGATCCTACATAGCGTTTGTTTCGTTACTAGAAATACATAACTAGTATAAGAAAGGTTACTGGTGATAAAGTTTCTATATGTCGCCACTCCAGACTTTATTGTGTCTCAATCTAACGTCTACTTCGTAGAGAAGGAATATCATTTTTAAAGTGAATTTCAGACCACAATGCCATTATATCTTCTTCACTTGGTGTAGCCAGAAGAGAATGGAATCTGTCTCTCCCTATCTAAAATCACTGACCGAAGTTGGAATCGAACCCAGACCATAGATACATGAACCTATCATCAGCCCAACAGACCACAAAATCCTCTCCTCACCGGCTCAGTTTTCTATCACAACGCCGTTGTGCCACACTGGCTGAGAATTCTGACACACAGGCTGCCTGTATCAATTTGCAGCATGTTCAGTAAATTCATTTACTTGGTTGACCGAATCACCATGAACTAGATGGCTCGGCAACCCAGTGCATACATTGAACTTTATTTTGTAATCACCGAAATAAAATCACGTAACTGCCACCTACACAGAACTGCCAACAGTGTAGGATGCAGAAATTTAAATAGGAAGTGTTCCTTTCCGCTTGAGCTACTGAGCGCTATCTGTTTGTTGAAAACGTCGTGCAGTGCAAAAGAGAAGGTATAACTGTTTCTCTCTCATAAGTATTGACGTGGCCATATGCATTATCCCAAAGCGCTGTGGAATGCAGAAGTTCTGGAGTAATTGTTCTTGACTTCTGGAGCTGTTATAGCTACGTGTCGCGCGCGGTAGATGAGATGTCTCGAGTTCGAGTACATTCACTGCTATATTTTTTTTAAACGCATTTCTGCTGTCTGCTACAGTTATCAATCTAATGGAACTTGTAACATAATTCTCTTCACTTCCCAACCCAAAATAGTCGCATGTGGGAAAATGGATAACTTCTGCGACATTTTTTTCTTTTCAGGTTTAATAGACAACCAGGCAGCAGACGCATCTCGAAACTTTTGTATTATGTATGGGGAAAGCGCATCGTGCCAAAATACCTCGGAAAAGTATTTTCTACATTAGCTGTCGTCTGGTAGTGGCATTTTATTCTTCTTCAAACCTTGTTTGACAGCTTTAACTCAGAACAAGTTTTCTACATGCTTGTAATCAATAAACCTTCCCGTTGGTGGGGAGGCTTGCGTGCCTCAACGATACAGATAGCCGTACCGTAGGTGCAACCACAACGGAGGAGTATCTGTTGAGAGGCCAGACAAACGTGTGGTTCCTGAAGAGGCGCAGCAGCCTTTTTAGTAGTTGCAGGGGCAACAGTCTGGATGATTGACTGATCTGGCCTCGTAACACTAACCAAAACGGCCTTGCTGTTGTGGTACTGCGAACGGCTGAAGGCAAGGGGAAACTACAGCCGTCATTTTTCCTGATGGCATGCAGCTTTACTGTATGATTAAATGATGATGGTGTCCACTTGGGTAAAATATTCCGGATGTAAAATAGTTCCCCATTAGGATCTCCGGGCGGGGACTACTCAAGAGGACATCGTTATAATGAGAAAGAAAACTGGCGTTCTACGGATCGGAGCGTGGAATGTCAGATCCCTTAATCGGGCAGGTAGGTTAGAAAATTTAAAAAGGGAAATGGATAGGTTAAAGTTAGATATAGTGGGAATTAGTGAAGTTCGGTGGCAGGAGGAACAAGCCTTTTGGTCAGGTGAATACAGGGTTACAAATACAAAATCAAATAGGGGTAATGCAGGAGTAGGTTTAATAATGAATAGGAAAATAGGAGTGCGGGTAAGCTACTACAAACTGCATAGTGAACGCATTATTGTGGCCAAGATAGACACGAAGCCCACGCCTACTACAGTAGTACAAGTTTATATGCCAACTAGCTCTGCAGATGATGAAGAAATTGATGAAATGTATGAGGAGGTAAAAGAAATTATTCAGGTAGTGAAGGGAGACGACAATTCGACAGTAGGAAAAGGAAGAGAAGGAAACGTAGTAGGTGAATATGGATTGGGGCTAAGAAATGAAAGAGGAAGCCGCCTGGTAGAATTTTGCACAGAGCATAACTTAATCATAGCTAACACTTGGTTCAAGAATCATGAAAGAAGGTTGTATACATGGAAGAATCCTGGAGATACTAGAAGGTTTCAGATAGATTATATAATGGTAAGACAGAGATTTAGGAACCAGGTTTTAAATTGTAAGACATTTCCAGGGGCAGATGTGGACTCAAACCACAATCTATTGGTTATGAACTGTAGATTAAAACTGAAGAAACTGCGAAAAGGTGGGAATTTAAGGAGATGGGACCTGGATAAACTGAAAGAACCAGAGGTTGTACAGAGTTTCAGAGAGAGCATAAGGGAACATTTGACAGGAATGGGGGAAAGAAATACAGTAGAAGAAGAATGGGTAGCTTTGAGGGATGAAATAGTAAAGGCAGCAGAGGATCAAGTAGGTAAAAAGACGAGGGCTAGTAGAAATTCATGGGTAACAGGAGAGATACTGAATTTAATTGATGAAAGGAGAAAATACAAAAATGCAGTAAATGAAGCAGGCAAAAAGGAATACAAACGTCCCAAAAATGAGATCGGCAGGAAGTGCAAAATGGCTAAGCAGGGATAGGTAGAGGACAAATGTAAGGATGTAGAGGCTTATCTCACGAGGGATAGGATAGATACTGCCTACAGGAAAATTAAAGAGACCTTTGGAGAAAAGAGAACCACTTGTATGAATATCAAGCGCTCAGATGGAAACCCAGTTCTAAGAAAAGAAGGGAAACAGAAAGGTGGAAGGAGTATATAGAGGGTCTATACGGGGGCGATGTTCTTGAGGACAATATTATGGAAATGGAAGAGGATGTAGATGAAGATGAATTGGGAGATACGATACTGCGTGAAGAGTTCGACAGAGCACTGAAAGACCTAAGTCGAAACAAGGCCCCGGGAGTAAACAACATTCCATTAGAAAAAAAAATGGCTCTGAGCACTATGGGACTTAACATCTGTGGTCATCAGTCCCCTAGAACTTAGAACTACTTAAACCTAACTAACCTAAGGACATCACACACATCCATGCCCATGGCAGGATTCGAACCTGCGACCGTAGCAGTCGCGCGGTTCCGGACTGAGCGCCTAGAACCGCTAGACCACCGCGGCAGGCAACATTCCATTAGAACTACTGATAGCCTTGGGAGAGCCAGTCCTGACAAAACTCTACCATCTGGTGATCAAGACGTATGAGACAGGCGAAATTCCCCCAGACTTCAAGAAGAATATAATAATTCCAATCCCAAAGAAATCAGGTGTTGACAGATGTGAAAATTACCGAACTATCAGTTTAATAAGTCACAGTTGCAAAATACTAACGCGCATTCTTTACAGACGAATGGAAAAACTGGTAGAAACCGAAATCGGGGATGATCAGTTTGGGTTCCGTAGAAATGTTGGAACACGTGAGGCAATGCTGACCCTACGACTTATCTTAGAAGAAAGATTAAGGAAAGGCAAACCTACGTTTCTAGCATTTGTAGACTTAGAGAAAGCTTTTGACAATGTTGACTGGAATATTCTCTTTCAATTTCTGAAGGTGGCAGGGGTAAAATACAGGGAGCGAAAGGCTATTTACAATTTGTACAGAAACCAGATGGCAGTTACAAGAGTCGAGGGACATGAAAGGGAAGAAGTGATTGGGAAGGGAGTGAGACAGGGTTGTCGCCTCTCCCCGATGTTATTCAACCTGTATATCGAGCAAGCAGTAAAGGAAACAAAAGAAAAGTTCGGAGTAGGTAAAATCCATGGAGAAGAAATAAAAACTTTGAGGTTCGCCGATGACATTGTAATTCTGTCAGAGACAGCAAAGGACTTGGAAGAGCTGTTGAACGGAATGAACTGTGTCTTGAAAGGAGGGTATAAGATGATCATCAACAAAATCAAAACGAGAGTAATGGAATGTAGTCGAATTAAGTCGGGTGATGCTGAGGGAATTAGATTAGGAAATGAGACACTTAAAGTAGTAAAGGAGTTTTGCTATTTGGGGAGCAAAATAACTGATGATGGTCGAAGTAGAGAGGACTTAAAATGTAGACTGGCAATGGCAAGGAAAGCGTTTCTGAAGAAGAGAAATTCGTTAACATCGAGTATCGATTTAAGTGTCAGGAAGTCGTTTCTGAAAGTATTTGTATGGAGTGTAGCCATGTATGGAAGTGAAACATGGACAATAAATAGTTTAGACAAAAAGAGAATAGAAGCTTTCGAAATGTGGTGCTACAGAAAAATGCTGAAGATTAGATGGGTAGATCACATAACTAATGAGGAGGTACTGAATAGAATTGGGGAGAAGAGGAGTTTGTGCACAACTTGACTAGAAGAAGGGGTCGGTTGGTAGGACATGTTCTGAGCCATCAAGGGATCACCAATTTAGTACTGGAGGGCAGCGTGGAGGGTAAAAATCGTAGAGGGAGACCAAGAGATGAATACACTAAGCAGATTCAGAAGGATGTAGGCTGCAGTAGGTACTGGGAGATGAAGAAGCTTGCACAGGATAGAGTTGCATGGAGAGCTGCATCAGACCAGTCTCAGGACTGAAGACCACAACAACAACACTCATGGACGTCATGTAGCTACCTCTTCTGGGAGCTAAGCATTTTAACTGCGCCATCACTATACATATATTCGCAAATGAAATTCGTCATTAATCATTCATCACAATTTGAGAAAAACAGTGATTTCCATACCTGCAACACTACCTCCATACCTGCATTATCCATTATTAAGTCTGTCAGCGGCTCAGAAAGGAGTTCAGTATGCAGCAACGAAAATCTTCGATAATTTGCCCAGTAACATGAAATATTTGACTGGTAGCAATGCAAGTTTTAAATCTAACTTAACCCTAGGATGCATGGTGCCGAAAACACACATGAATGCATATGCAAGGCCTCCAAGGCCCTGCCCTAATTTAAAATTTTCCTCTTTTCATATAATCATTCTTTGGAGTTCAATTCATTTCTGTCAATTTTATTGTCATATTGTAAGAGTGAATTTTTATTAGTTACATCCATTTACATACAACATATACAAATAATTTTATTAATTCACTTATAAGTTGCAGTTTACATTTTATAACATTTATTACAACCAATTTCTTCAACTGAAACATACTCATTATTCACAATATTATGTATATAGGCAATATTTTGACAAAAAGTTATTATTCATTGTTCACATAAAATTGCATTTTTCTTAGTTTTCAACATGTGACAAACAAGAAGCACAAAGAACGCTACTATGTTCCTTACAAATGTTTGTTTTACACTTAATGCATGTCATAGCACTTTTCCTGTGTTTATTATATGGACAATAATTGCATCATCTTCTTTTTCCTGAAACAGGTAGTTGGTTCGGCAATATTACATCTTTTTGAACACCACATCTTTGCATGGCATCAAGGATTTTCTTTGGAAGATTTAGGATCTGAATACGAAGTTCCATTAGTGGTCTTACCATTTCCTCTGCAAAATCTCTTAGGAACAAACGCCTTTTATCACTTCTTCCACTATGATATGTCAGATGTTGGGCGGAAAATAAAATTTCACTGTTCATTGCTGCGACGTCCATCATATTCATCCAAAATGCAAATGGCCATCTTCTTGTTTGTCTCTTGCAAGTGTAATAACGAATTTTCTGGTCAATTTGATCTACTCCACCCTTCGTAGAGTTATAGAACTTTATTATATCTGGTTTCTTTTTTGCATGAGTTTCATCAATGTTTCTGTCGTGATGCATTGTGCTAATGAGAACTACAGACTTTTTTCTGTTTGGGAACATAACTCACCATTGTAACGTCACCTCTAAATGTAAACAAAGAGGAATGAATCGCTCTTGAGGCAGATGGTTTCATCTCATTAGGAATATCTGGTTTATTTTGTTTGATTGTAATTTGCTTCTGAAGCATCTCTTCTACCAGGTGCCCACTAGTATAGAAGTTGTCAACAGTAATATTTTTTGATGATCCTTCACCCAATGCTTTTAGCAAGATGTTTCACCACATTCAATCCAAGATTTTTCTGAATAGGCTCATGGCGCATCCTTCCAGTGTAAACAATTCCATCTAAAGCATACGCAGATGTAGCATCACATAACCAAAATATTTTTATGCCATACTTGGCTGGTTTAGAGGGCATATACCGGGTGAAGCTGCATCTTCCACGGAAAGGGGCTAGCTGTTTGTCAACTGTGAGCGAATCATTGGGAATCATTCTATTTCTACACTTGTCAAGAAATAGTTCCCATACATAGCGAACAGCTGCAAGATTGTCATCTGCAGATCGAGCTTCATGGGTACACCTGTCATCAAATCTAATCATTCTCCTTATATTCTGGAATCTCTTTACTGACATGGTGGCCTTATATGTAGGATTTGCCTTTTCATGCAAAAATAATTCTCTAATCGGGACATCCCAACTCTTCTCAACACCAAAAAGCAGTAAAAGACCAAGAAAACCCTAAATTTCAGCAAGCGAAACGTTTTTCCACGTTTTATCACGTAAAGCAGCCACTCTTCTGCCTTTAATATTTGTGCAGTTGATTTCCTCTAGTATTTCCTTGGAGATGAAATAGTCCCAGGCATCCTTAGGTTTACAGGTTTTCAAACCACGGGCTGGACCAGGTGCCTTCTTTACGATATTATGGACTGGCGTACGAAAAGTTGCAGGATGATCTAATTTTCAAATTGTTCTATTCCGACTAATGTATGTGTGGTCTTCTATACCTTTTTGTGGTGGTTCTTCAGTTTCAGACTCTGATGAAGTAATATTATCGGAAGGACTGTCATCTGCCTCAATATTCACATCTGCGGGTTCATTGGCTGATTCTTCACTACTTGCATCATCAAAAATATTTCCTTCCACGCAAGAATCATCGTCTTCAAACCACTGAGCCACAACACTCTCAAAATTAGCTGCATTTGCACGAGCTGACTCTTTTGTTTTGCGTGTCGAAGCCATAGCAAAAGGCGTATCTCTCGAACAGCAGCTTGTGCAGCACTAAACGAGTCATACTCGTAACAATATGGGCCTTGCAGCAACAAACAAACTACAGTAACAATGAGGCTGAGAAGAGCAGCACAGGATAACAATACTATGCAATAATAAAACATTTGATAGGAAAAAGGATCAATAATACACCGATATCGCCAATATGTGAAAGTAGTGTGTACGAGTAGTTGGTTATACTATTACTACTACAGCTACTGCTGCTGTTGGCACTCTTGTTGCTGGAAATACCACTACAGCTATTGTTGAATTAATAACTGCTCCCAAACAAATGTTTAAGACAATGTAGGCTAAAGAACATTTATAAATGTGTGAGGGGCTCTGAAGCCCTGCTTATGCATTCACAGTGTATGGGTAAACGCATTGAATTACACAAAAAATTTAAAAAGGTATCTCGTTCAGACTTGATTGGATGAATGTCACAGTGTTACTGAAAGAGTACTGGAAAGCAGTTTGAAATCAAACAAAAAATTACAGATTTTTTATAAAAATAAAGACATACAAGGGCCTTGGAGGCCCTGTATATGCATCCTAGGGTTAAAATCATTTCTCCTGAGCAACAGTTGTATTCCACTGACGAATTTTTGCTTAAAAGCTGATAGTCAGTAACAAAATGAAGAGTAAAAATAAAATAATAAAACCCTTGTTTTTAATTCTAAGGCATGAGTAGAAATAAAATCATACTGCGTTCACTAATGTTAACACTAATCCCGTGTACAGATTCTGCAAACTGACTCGTTCCACACCATTTCGATAAAAGAATCGTTCAAATGATGTACGGAACATTTCACTGACTAACTTTCTGAAGTCCCTACGTAAATCAGTGCGGCAGCAGGTACTGGTTGCAGCCAGCCGTCGGTGTACTTGGCCTGTGCGACGCCCCAGCGGGCGATTACCCAATAACAATTGCCCCTATTACCGCTACGCCCTCGCCAGCAACAGTTCAGCTAAGCCTCCTACGCGGCAACGGCGCACGTAGAAGTTGCTGCTGCCTCACGGGACCGTCTTCCCTCTCCACAGATACTTGCTGGACGTGTGAATAGACGTAAGTGTAGGATTTGAGCAGATAAACATCCAAGTGCATTACAAGAATAGGAACAGGACGTATCAAAGGAAAACGTGTATGGGGATTACAAGATCAAAAGTACGATGTGTTCGTGTTTCCTGAGACAACAGTAGCTGGTAACACCTAACATGACGTACTGCAACAGCATGCAGCTTCATTTGATTCAGAGTATTATGCGTACTGTCGTCTGCCGACAAGATGGTGCACCTCCACATTGTTCCATAACTGTCTGGTACCACCTGAACACCACTTTTCCAGAGTGATAGACTGGCCGTCATTATGGGATCTCTGGTCGCCCGATTTGAGCCCAATGGACTTTCCGTCTGAGACTATCAACTCCGAGGTGTAGCAAGTGAAGATCAATAAGCATCAACAATTGGAAAACTACATTTTTACTGATGTGAAACAAATAACGACAGCTATCCACTACATTTGTCTTAAGAAATGTCTCATGGTAATTTATTTATAGCTCGTAAAACAGTGTTTAATTGATTTTATAAACACCCTCTACTGAAGATAATGTATGATAAAAGGATAAATAGAAACAAAGGGAAACTTTATGAAGCGCATGTGTGAAGAGAAAGGGAAAGAAAATGTGTTTGCGATAACAGACAGCTGTTAAGGAGAAAACAACGGTGGTATATAAAATATCCTAAGCAGACGAACAATTTCCTCGAAGGCTTAATACAGAGCACACGAAGGGAGGAAGGAAGATCAGAGCTTATCGATCCGTCGACCACTAGTTAATTGTGATGGACGACAAGCTTGGATTGGGGAAGAAAATCGGCCGCATCCAGTTCAGAGGAATTATCCCACGATTTTCCTTAAGTGATTTTGGAAAGCATTCCATAGCAAGTTTATTAAAGCACTGCCAGTTTCGTGGCATATAGCCACATCATCACAGGTATATAAAAATTAAAACATGGTAGGCAACATGGCGGAGAATATACACACATAAAAAAAGTTTTGTATCAACCAAGTTCCCAGAACTCCTGAAGATAGGCGTTGACTGTGGGTATTGTATCACAGACACAGTCCCTTTGACTGTTCAGGGATGTCACTAAGTGGCCAAGCGGTTCTAGGCGCTACAGCCTGGAACCGCGAGACTGCTACGGTCTCAGGTTCGAATCCTGCCTCGGGCATGGATGTGTGTGATGGCCTTAGGTTAGTTAGGTTTAAGTAGTTCTAAGTTCTAGGGGACTGATGACCTCAGAAGTTTAGTCCCATAGTGCTCAGAGCCATTTTTTGAACTCTGAGGGATCTACGCCGAATCACCGCTGAGGAGTGGGACAATCTGGACCAAGAGTGCCTTGATGAACTTGTGGATAGTATGCCACAACGAATACAGGGATGAATCAATGCAAGAGGACGTGCTACTGGGTATTAGAGGTACAGCAATCTGGACCACCACTTCTGAAAGTCTCGCTGTATGGTCGTAGAACGTGGTACAACAAGCAATATGTGGTTTTCATGAGCAATAAAAAGGGTGGAAATGATGTTTATGTTGACCTCTATTCCAATTTTCTGTACAGGTTTCGGAACGCTCGGAACCGAGGTGATGGAAAACTGTTTTTGATTTGTGCAAAAGGCTCAACTTTCATAGTTAAAACCATAATGAATGTTGGACCTTTTATATTCTCCGCCATGTTGCTTTCCATGTTTTAATTTTTATATGCACCTGATGATGTGGCTATAAGTCACGAAACCGGTAGTGCCTTAATAAAATTGGTTCTAGATCAGTTGCTATAAAATGCACTACCACAGCTACGGATGCCCCTACCACGGAATCATTTGTCATTGCACGGAGAACCTAGAGCTGGATGGTCGTCCTGCCGTCCAGTGAATGACTACTCCGCCACCTCTCACGGTCTCGAAGAATGAGCGGGTGGAGAAAGGGAGGGGATGAATAAAATCTGACCAGATTCGAGCATGACCCGCGCTCTGAGGATTCCGCACAAACTTAATTAAGTACAGAGACAGTTCATCCATTGTGGGAATCGAGGACCTCGATGATTTTAGCCTGTTGTTGACATTCTTACTGGCAAGATATTGGTCCCAGGGATTCCAAGACCCTTGATAATATTTTAATTTCAAACTTGAAGTCGGATAACAAATGACGAAAGAATTATTTTTTTCAAATTAACAATTTCGGATTTTTCACTTTGCTTGTACTTTGAAATCTTTCTTCTTGCAAAATTTCATAACTCCAGACTAATGGGAAGTACTCAATAGTTTTTGATAAGTCAGGTTGCGAAACATACATTGCCGTATCTTTCGACTACATTGACTTACAAGCTAACGTTTAATCTATCGTACCATACACCGTAGTGTGTGACATGAATTTCAAATTGAAACATCTACCCGTTCCTGAGAAAAAGAGACAGACAGTCTGAAAACAAATGTAAAACAAATTTCGTGTGATATAACTAAAAATTAACAATTGTCAAATTTTTCCCTTGGTTGTACTGTGAAACCTTGCTTCTTGATAAATTTCATGATGCTAGGTCAACGGGAAGTACCATGTAGGTTTTGGTGAGTGAGTTTACGAGCATTAAAATATGTGACGTAATTGCACTGATTTAGAAGTTTTTTTAATTTTTTTTTTATCGCCAAGGGATGTCCAGACATTCTGTGACCAAAATGGTACTAAAACAGAGGATGACAGACTAAAGGCCGAAATACTAAAACTCTTTTTCCAAAGCTGTTTCACAGAGGAAGACTGCACTGTAGTTCCTTCTCTAGATTGTCACACAGATGACAAAATGGTAGATATCGAAATAGATGACAGAGGGATAGAAAAACAATTAAAATCGCTCAAAAGAGGAAAGGCTGCTGGACCTGATGGGATACCAGTTCGATTTTACACAAGTACGCGAAGGAACTTGCCACCCTCCTTGCAGCGGTGTACCGTAGGTCTCTAGAAGAGCGTAGCGTTCCAAAGGATTGGAAAAGGGCACAGGTCATCCCCGTTTTCAAGAAGGGACGTCGAACAGACGTGCAGTACTATAGACCTATATCTCTAACGTCGATCAGTTGTAGAATTTTGGAGCACGTATTATGTTCGAGTATAATGACTTTTCCGGAGACTAGAAATCTACTCTGTAGGAATCAGCATGGGTATCGAAAAAGACGATCGTGTGAAACCCAGCTCGCGCTATTCGTCCACGAGACTCAGAGGGCCATAGACACGGGTTCCCAGGTAGATGTCGTGTTTCTTGACTTCCGCAAGGCGTTCGATACAGTTCCCCACAGTCGTTTAATGAACAAAGTAAGAGCATATGGACTATCAGACCAATTGTGTGATTGGATTGAAGAGTTCCTAGACAACAGAACGCAGCATGTCATTCTCAATGGAGAGAAGTCTTCCGAAGTAAGAGTGATTTCAGGTGTGCCGCAGGGGAGTGTCGTAGGACCGTTGCTATTCACAATATACATAAATGACCTTGTGGATAACATCGGAAGTTCACTGAGGCTTTTTGCGAATGATGCTGTAGTATATCAAGAGGTTGTAACAATGGAAAATTGTACTGAAATGCAGGAGGATCTGCAACGAATTGACGCATGGTGCAGGGAATGGCAATTGAATCTCAATGTAGACAAGTGTAATGTGCTGCGAATACATAGAAAGAAAGATCCTTTATCATTTAGCTACAATATAGCACGTCAGCAACTGGAAGCAGTTAATTCCATAAATTATCTTGGAGTACGCATTAGGAGCGATTTAAAATGGAATGATCATATAAAGTTGATCGTCGGTAAAGCAGATGCCAGACTGAGATTCATTGGAAGAATCCTAAGGAAACGCAATCCCAAAACAAAGGAAGTAGGTTACAGTACACTTGTTCGCCCATTGCTTGAATATTGCTCACCAGTGTGGGATCCGTACCAGATAGGAGTGATAGAAGAGATAGAGAAGCTCCAGCGGAGAGCAGCGCGCTTCGCGCTTCATTACAGGATCATTTAGTAATCGCGAAAGCCTTACGGAGATGATAAACTCCAGTGGAAGACTCTGCAGGAGAGATGCTCAGTAGCTCGATACGGGCTTTTGCTGAAGTTTCGAGAACATACCTTCACCGAGGAGTCAAGCAGTATATTGCTCCCTCCCACGTATATCTCGCGAAGAAACCATGAGGATAAAATCAGAGAGATTAGAGCCCACACAGAGGCATACCGACAATCTTTCTTTCCACGAACAATACGAGACTGGAACAGATGGGAGAACCGATAGAGGTACTCAAAGTAACCTCCGCCACACACCGTCAGGTGGCTTGCGGAGTATGAATGTAGATGTAGAGACCGTGGACTTTAATACGTGACATAATGCCATCTTGATACGCCTGCCCGTTCCTGAGAAAAGGCGTTACTAACATTCGGACAGACAGACGAGTGGCGCTGATAGCGACACTATGAGGTCAGGTTTGCTTTAAATACACATTGGAACGATAGTGAGCAGTTGTTAGTTTTGAGATTGGACGTAGACCAAGAATGCTTTTAAGGCGACATAGACGCCATTATTAACAACTCACAGAGTATGAACGTGTCTACCAGAAGCTTGATGTTGCTTCTGCAATATTGCTGATAGATTGCAGGAATACAACCCCTGTACATGATTGCTGTCTTTCTGGTAGCGGAGGCGACCAGAATGTACGGTCGCAAGAAGACCGGAGTTTGGATAGTCATGTGGCACTACCAAGAGGGAAGACCATCGTGGCTGGCCGCTGTTGGCCGAGCGGTTCTAGGAACCGCTACGGTCGCAGGTTCGAATCCTGCCTCGGGCATGGATGTGTGTGATGTCCTTAGGTTAGTTAGGTTTAAGTAGTTCTAACTTCTAGGGGACTGATGACCTCAGATATTAAGTCCCATAGTGCTCACAGCCATTTTTTGAAGACCATCGTGTTCGGCGCATGGCTCTGTCACATCCTGCTGCATCTGCAGCAGCGATTTGAGGAGCAGTTGGCACCACAGTACGCAACGAACTGTTACAAATGCGTTATTTCAAGGACAGCTTCGAGCCAGGCGCCCTGTAGCGTGCATTCCACCGATCGCAAACCACCGTCATTTGTGACCAGTGTTGTCAAGCGATAGCTCATTGGAGGGGAGGGTGGAGGTATGTCATGTTTTCTAATGAAAGCTGGTTCTGCCACGGTACAAGTGATGATTGTGTTGTGGTCAGAAGGAGGTTATTTGAGGGACTGCAACCAACCTGTCTGCGTGCTAGACACACTGAATCTACATCTGAAGTTATGTTCTGGGGTGCAATTTCTTATGACAGCAGAAGCAAGCTCGTGGTTATCCCACGCACCCTGACTGTAAATTTGTACGTCAATCTGGTGATTTGTCCTGTTGTGCTGTCATTTATGAACAGCACTTCAGGGTGTGTTTTCCAATAGGATAACGCTCCCCCATTCACCGCTGTTGTAACCCAACATACTCTACAGAGTGTTGACATGTTGCCGTGGCCTGCTCGATCACCAGATCTGTTTCCAATCGACCACATATGGGACGCCATCGGACGACATCTCCAGCCTCATACATAAACAGAATTAACTGTTCCTCTACTGGGTGACCAAATGCAAAAGTCATGGAACTCTATCCCACAAACTGACCTCTGGCATTTGTACAACACAATATGTGCACTTTCGCATGCTCTCATTCAACAATCTGGCAGTTACACCGGTTACTAATGTATCAGCTTTTCACAATTGGAATACTTTATCTCGCGCTTATACACTCCTGGAAATGGAAAAAAGAACACATTGACACCGGTGTGTCAGACCCACCATACTTGCTCCGGACACTGCGAGAGGGCTGTACAAGCAATGATCACACGCACGGCACAGCGGACACACCAGGAACCGCGGTGTTGGCCGTCCAATGGCGCTAGCTGCGCAGCATTTGTGCACCGCCGCCGTCAGTGTCAGCCAGTTTGCCGTGGCATACGGAGCTCCATCGCAGTCTTTAACACTGGTAGCATGCCGCGACAGCGTGGACGTGAACCGTATGTGCAGTTGACGGACTTTGAGCGAGGGCGTATAGTGGGCATGCGGGAGGCCGGGTGAACGTACCGCCGAATTGCTCAACACGTGGGGCGTGAGGTCTCCACAGTACATCGATGTTGTCGCCAGTGGTCGGCGGAAGGTGCACGTGCCCGTCGACCTGGGACCGGACCGCAGCGACGCACGGATGGACGCCAAGACCGTAGGATCGTACGCAGTGCCGTAGGGGACCGCACCGCCACTTCCCAGCAAATTAGGGACACTGTTGCTCCTGGGGTATCGGCGAGGACCATTCGCAACCGTCTCCATGCAGCTGGGCTACGGTCCCGCACACCGTCAGGCCGTCTTCCGCTCACGCCCCAACATCGTGCAGCCCGCCTCCAGTGGTGTCGCGACAGGCGTGAATGGAGGGACAAATGGAGACGTGTCGTCTTCAGCGATGAGAGTCGCTTCTGCCTTGGTGCCAATGATGGTCGTATGCGTGTTTGGCGCCGTGCAGGTGAGCGCCACAATCAGGACTGCATACGACCGAGGCACACAGGGCCAACACCCGGCATCATGGTGTGGGGAGCGATCTCCTACACTGGCCGTACACCACTGGTGATCGTCGAGGGGACACTGAATAGTGCACGGTACATCCAAACCGTCATCGAACCCATCGTTCTACCATTCCTAGACCGGCAAGGGAACTTGCTGTTCCAACAGGACAATGCACGTCCGCATGTATCCCGTGCCACCCAACGTGCTCTAGAAGGTGTAAGTCAACTACCCTGGCCAGCAAGATCTCCGGATCTGTCCCCCATTGAGCATGTTTGGGACTGGATGAAGCGTCGTCTCACGCGGTCTGCACGTCCAGCACGAACGCTGGTCCAACTGAGGCGCCAGGTGGAAATGGCATGGCAAGCAGTTCCACAGGACTACATCCAGCATCTCTACGATAGTCTCCATGGGAGAATAGCAGCCTGCATTGCTGCGAAAGGTGGATATACACTGTACTAGTGCCGACATTGTGCATGCTCTGTTGCCTGTGTCCATGTGCCTGTGGTTCTGTCAGTGTGATCATGTGATGTATCTGACCCCAGGAATGTGTCAATAAAGTTTCCCCTTCCTGGGACAATGAATTCACGGTGTTCTTATTTCAATTTCCAGGAGTGTATTAACCCGTGATCATGCAATGTCAATCACTTAAACATGTTACCTAGACAACTATATACCCGAAATTTCAGCACTGTACATTAATTATTTTTTGGTGTCGCAATTTTTTTCCGTGAGTGTCTCAGCTGTAGAAAACGGGTAGAAGACAAGACATGTCCTCATTTCATCATTTTGCTCAACTTTCGACATCAGTGTAAGATAGCTGTATACAAGTGCCACCCCCTTCCGGAGACATAATGTAGGGGTGTGTGCAGCCAGCTAGCGCATCGAATGAAGTAACCGGACCAGATATGAGCGTTCACCCGGCGCGGCCGCAGGTCAATAGCACTATTGTGCTGAGGGTCACCGCATGGCGGCTCCCGCTACCACCTGACCTGGCGCACACCCTTTACCAACACAGCACCGGAGAACGTACCCGTGACACTAGAGCCGTCGGTACACGGGAAGAGGCAGCTAACGTTTACGGGCACGCAGACGGGATATCCTCGCTTCCCACGCCCGGGTTCCCGGGTTCGATTCCCGGCGGGGTCAGGGATTTTCTCTGCCTCGTGATGGCTGGGTGTTGTGTGATGTCCTTAGGTTAGTTAGGTTTAAGTAGTTCTAAGTTCTAGGGGACCGATGACCATAGATGTTAAGTCCCATAGTGCTCAGAGCCATTTTTTAGACGGGATATCCAACGTTACGAAACAGTGTTTTCGGCACACGACACGAGCTGGTTAACGTGTTATTGCGTTCTCAGTGTTCTCCAGCAGCAGTTGTCGGCTTTATTTGGCTCGCAAATAATACAGTTTGTACACGAAAAAGGACGCGTCAAGAATTGCTACCTTGGCTCTATTAGAAATTACTCTTTCTTTCTTGACCATATGCTAGTCTGTGGTATAAAAGCACTCCGTCGTCAGGCCACGAGTGGGCTACCGGTACCATCCGACAGCCGTGTCATCCTCAGTGAAGGATGCGGATAGGAGGGGCGTGGGGTCAGCACAACGCTCTCCCGGTCGTCATGACGGTATTCTTGACCGCAGCCGCTACTATTCGGTCGAGTAGCTCCTCAATTGGCACCACGAGGCTGAGTGCACCCCGAAAAATGGCAACAGCGCATGGCGGCCTGAATGGTCACCCATCCAAGAGCCGATCACGCCCGACAGCGCTTAACTTCGGTGATCTCACGGGAACCGGTGTATCTACTGCGGCAAGGCCGTTGTCCTAGTCCCTGGTATACATAAATAAAACTTCAACATCCATGAACGTGTAATAAGGCAAAAATGATACAGTTTCAGCCAGTAAGGGCACCATCTTATAAAACTTCACCAAACCGAACCAACTCACTCCTGACAGGGAGCTCACGCACACTATGTGATCAAAAATATCCGGACACTCCCAAAAACATACCTTTTTCATATTAGATGCATTTTGGTGCCACCTACTTCCAGGTACTCCATATCAACGACCTCAGTAGTCATTAGACATCGTGAGAGAGCAGAACGGGGCACTCCGCGGAACACACGGACTTCGAACGTGGTCAGGTTCGTCTGTACGAGAGATTTCCACACTCCTAAACATCTCTAGGTCCACTGCTTCCGATGTGATAGTGAAGTGGGAACGTGAAGGGGCACGTACAGCACAAAAGCGTACAGGCCGACCTCGTCTGTTGACTGATAGAGACCACCGACAGTTGAAGAGGGTCGTAATGTGTAATAGGGAAACATCTATCCAGACCATCACACAGGAATTCCAAACTGTATCAAGATCCACTGCAAGTACTATGACAGTTAGGCGGGAGGTGAGCAAACTTGGATTTCATGGTCGAGCGGCTGCTCATAAGCCACACATCACGCCAGTAAATGCCAAACGGCGCCTCGCTTCGTGTAAGGAGCGTAAACATTGGAAAATTGTATAGTGGTAAAAGGTTGTGTGGAGTGACGAATCACGGTACACAATGTGGCAGGCCGGCCGAAGTGGCCGTGCGGTTAAAGGCGCTGCAGTCTGGAACCGCAAGACCGCTACGGTCGCAGGTTCGAATCCTGCCTCGGGCATGGATGTTTGTGATGTCCTTAGATTAGTTAGGTTTAACTAGTTCTAAGTTCTAGGGGACTAATGACCTCAACAGTTGAGTCCCGTAGTGCTCAGAGCCATTTGAACCATTTGAACCACAATGTGGCGATCGGATGGCAGGGTGTGGGTATGACGAATGCCCGGTGAACGTCATCTGCCAGCGATGGTAGTGCCAACAGTAAAATTCGGAGTCGGTGGTGTTATGGTGTGGTCGTGTTTTTCATGGAGGAGGCTTGCACCTCCTATTGTTTTGCGAGCCACTATCACAGCACAGGCCTACATTGATATTTTAAGTACCTTCTTGCTTCCCACTTTTGAAGAGCAGTTCGGGATGGCGATTGCATCTTTCAACACGATCGAGCACCTGTTCATAATGCACGGCGTGTGGCGGAGTGGTTACACGACAATAACATCCATGTAATGGACTGGCCTGCACAGGGTCCTGACGTGAATCCTGTGTAACACCTTTGGGATGTTCTGGAACGCCGACTTCGTGCCAAGCCTCATCGACGGACATGGATACCTCTCCTCAGTGCAGCACTCCGTGAAGAATGGGCTGCCATACCCAAAGAAGCCTTCCAGCGCCTGATTGAACGTATGCCTGCGAAACTGGAAGGTGTCATCAAGGCTAAGGGTGGGCCAACACCATACTGAATTCCGACATTACCGATGGATGGCGCCACGAATTTGTAATTCATTTTCAGCCAGGTGTCCGGATAGTTTTGATGACATAGTGTATTTAGGTATAATATAAAATATTGCAGAAATTATTTCTACTAATTTCCTACATAAATCCTACAATTTTTTCGAAAACGTGAAGACGAAAAAAAAAAAAAAATGTATTCAGCAGTACGCGAACCCTCTACCGGAGCGCTTTAGCAATTACACTGTGCTGAAACATTGCTTATACAGACCTCGAATTTTGTGCTACAGTCTTCTAAAATCTTTAATCGTCGAAATGTTATTAATTCACATTTAAGTATAACAAATCCTAACAAGAACGACACGTTTTCACGGATCTTTAATGGGTCGTTGCCTTAAAATGGCTTACTATCACAACACGCGAATTAAAACCTCGAAAATAACTAAATGCGAAAATTCTTTAACCGTTAATATGACGTATCTCATCATTTTATTACAACAAATCGTGCCAATAACGATTCGTTCTCGAGGCATTCAGTGCGGTGGTGCTTAGAAACAGCATAAGTATAT
Organism: Schistocerca serialis cubense; assembly: GCF_023864345.2. Lineage (NCBI taxonomy): Eukaryota > Metazoa > Arthropoda > Insecta > Orthoptera > Acrididae > Schistocerca > Schistocerca serialis. Next base: position 405,717,289 of record NC_064639.1, on the reverse strand, counting down.
TCATAATAAGATAAAACCCACCGCTCATGGGCATCTACTGAACACGACAAATACAGTATGACGTCTTCTTGTGCAGTAGGGAGAGCTCTTGCGTTTTATTGGTGGCACGTTGTCGAAATATTGCGGATTTTTTTGTGTGTGTTTTACGTGACGAAATGGCTCCTAGATGTGAAATAGCAGCAAGTGACGTCATGAAATCCGTAGAGCACCACATTAACGTCAGCTAACTCGTCCCGCGTGCCGACGGCTTAAGCTCGAGCTCGGTGGCTTAAACATGCTAACGATTACATTCCAACATCAGTCACATAATGTTAGGAAGAACTCCGCTAACAGCTGGAAAAGTTGTTGTTTATTAAAACACAATCGGTCTCAAAAAAATGGCTCTGAGCACTATGGGACTTAACATCTGTGGTCATCAGTCCCCTAGAACTTAGAACTACTTAAACCTAACTAACCTAAGGACATCACACAACACCCAGTCATCACGAGGCAGAGAAAATCCCTGACCCCGCCGGGAATCGATCCCGGGAACCCGGGACAACCGGTTTCGCAGCTTAAAGCCGCATCATCAGGTGCAGCAACGTTAAAAGATCATAGGCATAACCATCGCTCCTATTGAAAATGTACTATTCAGAGAGTAATGGAGATAATATGACGAGTAGTACTGACGATATTCTGTGAAGAGCAAATTTTTACTAGCTTTTTACGAGCTTTGATTTCTCTTATTGCACCTAATGATGCAGCTTTAAGCCGCAAAACCGGTTGTGTTTTAATAAACAACAATTTTACCAACTTTTAGCGGAGTACTTGCCAACATCACGCCTTTCAACAGCTGCGGTTGCCCGGAATATAAAATAGTTTGTCAGTCACATTTTCTTCCCATCCTAGGCGCAAGTTGCAGGAAAGATTTGTTTTCACATGTGTACCTGCATTTAAATACGTACTCCACAAAGCACTGTGAAGTGCACGCAGAGAGGATTTGTCATTGTACCGCGTATAGGGATTTCTTTCGGCTCAATCCACGTACGCAGCACGGCAACAATTATTGCCTATATGAGTCTGTGAGCGTTGTAATTGGTCTAGTTTTGTCTTCGCGCTCTCTACAAAAGTTGTGCTTAGGAGGCTGCTTTATAATATATTCCTAGTTTCCTCACTTAATATGGCTTATGAAACTTTGTAAGCAGACTTTCGCGGGATAATTTGTGTCAATCATCAAGCGTCTGCCAATTCAGATTTTTCAACATGTCAGTGACGCTCTCCCGTGAGTCTACATCTACATCTACATCTACATGACTATTCTGCTGTTCACACTTATGTTCCTGGCAGACAGTTCATCGAACCACCTTCATACTACTTCTCTGCCGTTTCACTCTTGAAATGCGCTTATGAAATATGAAAACGTAAACCTTTCCATACGAGCTTTGATTTCTCTTATTTTATTATCATGTTCATTTCTTTCCATGTTGGTAGGCGTCAATAAAATATTTTCAGATTCAGAAGAGAAATTTGATGATTACAATTTCGTGAAAAGATCTCCCCGCAACGAAAAACGACTTTGTTTTAACAACTCACTTATTATATCCGTGACACTCTCTCCCCTGTTCCGTGATAATATAAAAAAACGACCTGTCCTTCTTTGGACTTTTCCAGTGTTCTCCGTCAGTTCTATCTGGTAACGATCCCATATCGCATAGCAATACCGTAGCAGAAGACAAACAAGCGCAGTGTAGGCAGTCTCTTTAGTAGAAATGTTATATCATCTGAGTGTTCTGCCAATAAAATGGAGTCATTGGTTTCTCTTCCTCATAATATTATCTATGTGATAAATCCAATCCGAAGTTTTTCGTAATTGTAATTTCAAGTATTTAATTGAACCAAAACCCTTTCTGTAATTTACCGTGTAGCCGAAATTTACAAAATCCTTTCAGTACTCCAGAGGATGACTTCACACTTTCCTTCCTGTCAATTGCGACTTTTTTCACCATGCAGATTTCATTCTGATGACTTGAGTAGACGATAAACGACTTTGTCACCTGCAAACAATCTAAGAGGGCTGCTTAGATTGTCACCTGGATTGTTTATACAGATTAGCAACAGCAGGCCTACAACACTTCCTTGGGGAATCCCTGATTTCTCCTTTCTCACCTTTTTACTCGATGCTTTATGTCGATTACTGCGAACTGTGACCTTTCTGTCAGGAAATCAGTAGTACAACTGAGACTACACTCTGCAGCCAAGCTATTTGCTCATTTAACTGATAGTCCAACCAACGAGTGAGCGTTCGTGTTGCCCTTCTTTGGATACATTCAGTATTCACCGTTAGTTTTGATTGGTATAGGTCCCATACTCTTGAGTAATATTAGAGAATGTTTTATAACGAGTCTGCTTTAGAAACAGATTGCCCTTTGCCAGTATCCCACCAATAACTTAAAAGCCTGCAACGTCCTTTAACTAGGAACGAGCCTATGTGAACTCTGTATTTCGTATCCCTACAAAATTTTTACATGCCGGTATTTATCAGCTGACAGAGTTCAATCGACTCATTGATATTGTCATCAGAGAACAGTACTTTTTTCGTTTTGTGAAACGCACAATCATGCATTTCTGAACATTTGAAGAACGTTGCCAGACCTTGCACCTCTTGGAAATCTTATCAAGATATGACTTTGTGTTTATGCAGATATTTTTAGACAATATTGCAATATAGATAACTGCATTATCTGTGAAAAGTCTGCAGTTACTATTTATATTGTCTGCCTGGCCATCAATTCGCAACAGGTACTACAATAGTCCCAACACATACGCCTGAAGTAACTGTTACTTCTGTCGTTGACTCTCCATGCAAGATAACATGGTGCATCTTCCCTGCGAAAACTTCTGAACCCAGGCACTAATTTAGTTTGATACTCCATACTGACGTACTTCCGTAATAAGTGTTGATGTGGTACTGAATCGCATATTTTCTGGTAGCCAAGAAATACTGCACCTAGCTCTTAACTATGGCTTTTAGGATGTCGTGTAAGAAAAGCGCGAATTCGGTAACGAATGATTGATGTTTATTGCTAGAAGATGGGCCCAGGATAGAACCACCATCAAATTTCTGCGGCAAAGAGGCTAAACGGTAGTGTCACTCCTTAAAACAAACGAAAAACTAAATTGAAGGAGGTAAGATATTAAGTATTGCTATAGAGTCGAGGCGGAAAGCACACAACATTTACTTTAACCGATAAAATTTCGTGTCTTCGCCTTGAAGTTTTGAATGAAAAAATGAGAGCATTAAGGGTTTTTTTCCATCTGAAAAGCAGTAATTTATTTTACATGTAAGCGGAAATTCTACAATTTCCGACAGCTGTAAATGTAATCACTGGTTCACATGCGCAACAGATATCTTCAAGCCCACATGGCGCACGAATATTTCCATGAAATCTTCTTTCTCTATATTTCGCTTCATTCACCTTAGAATGAATTGTGTATATCAAAAAGGCCAAGTGTGCTGTGGTTCTGAATACACGTTTAATTTTAAGTCCCACAAGCTATAGCTGTTAGTTATAAAGCCGGAAAAAGGTAAGAGCACACTACTTCCGACAGGACTACTCCCAAAGAATCAACAGTGAACTAGAAATAAAAGCCATTCATGAGAAACAAAGCTTGCTTTACTCATACTGAAGAGCTATCTGCAAACAGTAGAAGCAAGTGTGTACCTAGATTCGGTCTTCCTGGATTTCCGTAAGACCTTCCACACTGTACCACGTTGCCCGGTACTAAACAAGATAAGATAATTTAATTTCATTCATCATAATAAATGATTTTGGAAAAAAGAAATTTCGTGGTTTGGATAATAAAAACTGCTTCAGCGACATATTTTTTTCATGCTTAGCGCGATAGGTTCCAAGAGTGTTTTCTCATAGTTAAGTACGTTTTTTTTCTTGTAATGTTTGCATTTTTGATTTTCTGCCTCTCTTATACTGTAGTCGATTTTTTGAGGCTATGCTGCAATAGGAAAATCGGACAAAGTAAATCTTCAATTTTTTTTTAAATTCTAATGTTAGAAACAGAATTTTCGCCTGTCTACTTATATAGAAGTATTGTGCCTTCTCTATTACGCGGAATATCACACAAGCGCAAACAATCACTTACAGTGTTTGTTTTTGTAGTAAAAACATGCTGCAATACCGTTATGATAGTATAGTTTCACAAAGAGTTTGTTTACAGTCAGAGGTGCTACACTTTCTTTGAGTTACATTATTTACATAGAGATGTCAGTTATACAATTTATTTTACAGTTGCTGACTGTTACTAACTTTTAAATGATCGATTATGCTTTATGACCTTCTCGTATCAAGATTTTACCATACAGACTGTCATTTCAAATGTGTAACTGTCTCGAGGAGCATTTCGCACACTACGGCAAGAAAAGTAATAAGTCATAAAAAAACGGAAATTGTAGTTCTTGTCATTGAATAACATGTGTTAAGCGCTCCAACACGCATGAAAAAGTCACATCTCTATCTCGCAACTTGTCCACTCCAGGGCAGTTTTGTCAGTTTTCATGATTCGCCACGGTAAGAACGTTGACATTTCAACTTTGTTACTGGTGGATGTACACAGGTCACTCAAGAAGAACATCTACATTTATACTCCGCAAGCCACCCAACAGTGTGTGGCGGAGGGCACTTTACGTGCCACTGCATTACCTCCCTTTCCCATTCCAGTCGCGTATGGTTCGCGGGAAGAACGACTGCCGGAAAGCCTCCGTGCGCGCTCGAATCCCTCTAATTTTACACTCGTGACCTCCACGGGAGGTATAAGTAGGGGGAGGCAATATATTCGATACCTCATCCAGAAACGCACCCTCTCGAAACCTGGACAGCGAGCTACACCGCGATGCAGAGCCCCTCTCTTGCAGAGTCTGCCACTTAAGTTTGCTAAACATCTCCGTAACGCTATCACGCTTACCAAATAACCCTGTACGAAACGCGCCGCTCTTCTTTGGATCTTCTCTATCTCCTCCGTCAACCTGACCTGGTACGGATCCCACACTGACGAGCAATACTCAAGTATAGGTCGAAAGAGTGTTTTGTAAGCCACCTCCTTTGTTGACAGACTACATTTTGTAAGGACTCTCCCAATGAATCTCAACCTGGCACCCGCCTTACCAACAATTAATTTTATATGATCATTCCACTTCAAATCGTTCCGCACGCATACTCACAGATATTTTACAGAAGTAACTGCTACCAGTGTTTGTTCCGCTATCATATAATCATACAATAGAGGATCCTTCTTTCTATGTATTCGCAATACATTACATTTGTCTGTGTTAAGGGTCACTTGCCACTCCCTGCACCAAGTGCCTATCCGCTGCAGATCTTCCTGCATTTCGCTGCAATTTTCTAATGCTCAACTTCTCTGTATATTACAGCATTATCCGCGAAAAGCCGCGTGGAACTTACGACACTATCCACTAGGTCATTTTAGGTTGTGAAGTTTTTCGTGTGTAAGCTAAATTGAATGTAATTTTAAATAATACACACAGTGTCTGTCTCTCACATTACAGTGTCCTTTAGGCATGTCCGCATGTCTAAAATGTCTAAAGGGACAGACACTGTTTTCACGATTAGAGCTGTTGTAAATATTACGAATTTTCGTGTGCTGCAGCTTACACGAAAAAAATAGAATTTTTTCCTATAAAGAAAATTCATATTGAATCCATTTTCTTGGCGAAAAGTATTCCTACATTACATAAGCCAACTTATGATACTATGTTTTCGTAAATTGTATTCCTTAAACTGTACCTAATTTATATTCTTCATTAAAGTGTATTAATTTTCGTGAAGTACAATGTTGCATTTTTTATTTTTCTAATACAACAATTTAATCTTGTCTTTCATTTTTTATTGTAACTTAAATACTAATTTTGCCTGACGGAGGTTCGAATTTCACATTATGATACAGTAAGTGAAAAAAATAAAATAAAATAAAATGGGGGTGAGAAGCGACAAAATTATTACGTGAGGAGTCATAACAAAAACAAAAACTTTTTTGTGAATCCACAAATGTGACACAACTCAAAGAATTAATTAATAATTAACTGATACCATCTCACATTCGACGAGTACAGAATTACATGTCCGTATTACTGTTGTAAAGACTATAACATAATTTATTGCCAAAATTATTTATTTGAAATATGAAGGACGCTTATACTGTTTCAAGATAAGTTTTATAGAATTCTTTAAGTCGTTTTTTCTTAAGTACTGCATTTTTAGTTGTGTCACTGTTCTTCCCTGGGTGCGATTTGACTAACAGAATAGAGTACGCCATACTGGAGGGCGAATGTTCCGCAGGACGAATGCAGCATCGAGTCTGTCCCAAGGAAGTGTAATAAAACCTCTAACGATTATAAATTACAGGGTCGATTTATTGGACAAGATCAGAAGCACTATGATACTGCTCGTTAATGACGCTGTTGTCTACAGTGAATTGTCGTCGTTGCAGTACAGTAAAGAACTGCAAAAAGACGTAGGTAAGATTCCCACTTGGTGTAAGGACTGCAGCTCATTTTAAACGTGGGTAGAAGTACGAGGTGCGTCCAGTTCTGATCACCGATCAAGAAAACGAAAACATTCATAAATAAGAAATATTTGTTGGAATTCTTACGTCCATTCACTGGATACTTCACAATGTAGTCACCACCACCGATGAGGAATTTGTTGTAATGGTACATCATCAGTTGTGTGTCCATGTCATATTAATCTGCCGCCAACGTCTGGAGCCACTTCAGTCTGCACCTCCCCGTCGTTGTGGGGACGTTTTTTCTGACAGGCAACGCTTCACGAGACGGAAAAGATGTAAGTCACTTGGGGCGAGATCTGGGCTGTAGGGTGGGTGGTCAAAGATCCACAATCCAAGCTGACTCAACCAACTTCGTGTGGTGTTGGTTGTACGGGGTCTTGCATTGAAATGCAAAAGCATAACGCTTCTTGTCAACATCCCACGTCTCTTATTCAGCTACGCCCTCCTTAGATTTTTCAGTGCCTGATAATACCGATCGGGATTTACGGTCTCCCCTCGTAGTAAAAATTCGCACAGAAGGACTCTACATCAAACCCGTAAGACAGTGCACATGATTTTCTTGGCAGAGACTGTCTGCTTAAATTTGATTTACACATGAGAATCACTGTGCCGCCAATGCACGGATTGTTTCATCCCCAGTGATAACACGGTCGAAAGACGTCACCTTTCTCTGCGTACCACTGTACGACATTCAAAGCCACAGGCACACCTTTGGTTTCGTGTTCCTCTGTCAGCTGCCTTGGCACTTATCTTGCACACACTTTATGAAAACGAATAAACTGGGAGACAATCTCGCGCAACAGCGAGAGAGACATCTGGGAGGAATCACGAGTGATTTCTGAAGATGTGAAGCACGGAGCCTGAGAAGGTACTTGCCGCACGCTTTCCATCAGTCTTGCTGTTACCAGCGACAGTCGGCCACTACGGTCTTCGTCGTGAATATTGGTTCGTCCTTCAGCGAATTGCCTGCACACCGTCTCTCATAATGTCGTGTCCTACACGTGGCACAACTGGCGATGGATCTCTGCTGGAGATTGCTTCTGAGCGTACAAAAATCAGATGGTTGCTCATGCCTTGCATTTGCTGGGAGCCAATATCAGAGCACCCACTTTATCGTAGCACTGTGCGGTAATCACTGCCGTCACAAGACTGAAACAACACCGCTTTATTCCCGCGCATGCGCATTTCCATCCGACTACTCATACCATCTCTGGGCGCGATCGGAACTTACGTTCTGACTGCACCGAATAAAATAACGACTATAACAGACAGAAGGAACCCTATAGTATCTAAGTGGTGAACTATTTAGAGGAAAAGCCGTCGGCACATGGTCCCTGCATTTGAACAACTTGAGCGTGCCCAGCTCAACGTGTTGCTGAACGCTCAGGAACGATGCGACTTCTGCATACTGTACGTGGGCCCCACCGTGGTATACGCGATCGCAACGCGCTCCAGCGGCAGTTGTCTGTTGTATCTGGCTCGTAAATCACACTGTCTACGAAATGGACGGGTGCAAATGTCCTGTATTGTCGCTATTAAAACGTACTGTCCTCCCTTGTCCACATTCTAGTCAGGTTGTTCTGTCTGTAGTACACAAAAATAAAAACTTCAATACCCGCGAAAATATTATAAGGCAAAAAGGAAAGTACCATGTCCAGTCAATGAGGACATTGGTTTATACATAAAAGTTGCATTACATGTTTACAAAAGTTCTCCATGTGAAATAAAAATTATTTCATCATTCTCACTTTTTAATTAAGCCCTGAGGTCATTCTTACTTGATCACTGTTCTTACTCAGTAGCAGAACCTCGACAACATGTGAATTAAAAAATTTAAAAGACAAAAATGGCAAAATATCTTACTGCAAGTAGTGCAATTTGTAAATTGAGCCAAAGGAAGAAGCTCACTCCCAAATATAGTGCACTTATATTTACATAACATCGTGTATTATAGTACATTCTTATACTTAACTAATAGTAAAGTATGAGAACCTATTAAAAATGCGAAGGTTAGGGAAAAAAATCGAATGTCGTGTGATACGATCCATCAACATTTACCAAACCTTATCCATTATGTTGTGACGCAGTTCATTCCACTAAAGCTACCACTAATAACAGGCGATCTTATCTAGCTTGTTACCGTGTTCTGAAAGCTTTGATCGTAGCTGCATTACTCAATCAAATTTAATTGCAATGTATTGTATCAAGAACAACGTTTTTTTAATGGATGCTCAACATGCCGCTGCCTTCAAATGGCTTGCTCTCGTAATAATTCTTTTACCACGAATATGACGTTTCTCGTCATTTTATTACAAAGTATCATAAAATTAGCGCTAGATTTTTAAGAGCTCCTCAGTTCGCTGGTGCTCACAAAAGGCCTATATACGTATGGGCTTCACTTGAAAGCCAATATGGCGCCTCACAACTCTGCACCGAAGGGAGATAGCGTGTACGGCCGACTGGATGGCGTGAGAGTGACGTAGGAGGCGTTCTGCCGTCTCATTGGTCATCGTTCAAACGCACGTTGTTCATGGTATGTGATAGGCTAGATATTGCTCTACACGTCCGGAAAGACTCGCCAACGTGCTATTCCACGCTATGACGTCAGAAACTCGGCGCGCTCAAAACACAACGTTCGGATGCTCGATGCGTGTGCCGACTGCTTAACACCAAGAAGTGATATGAAACGAGACTGTCACGTAAAAATAAGTATTAGGGAAGACGAATGGAAGACTTGGGTTTGTCGAAACGGTTCTGTGAATAAGAGGGGTATCTGTAAAGGAAATAGCATACAAGACGCTTGTGCGGCCAATTCTAGCGTACTGTTCCAGTGTATAGATTTCTCATCAAGTAGGCACGCAACAGACACAGAAAGAATTTACAGATACGCTGGTATCGTAGGAGATCGCTATAGTTCATACACAAGTGTAGCAGAAATGCTCAGGGAACTTAACATGGGAATCCGTGGAAATAACGACGTAGTTGTCGCGAAACCCTCGTAACTTAACGAGACTAGGGAGAAACCCTCGGTGGAACTGAACAACAAGTAGTTATGTTTGTTGAGCGCTCGAGGAGGCCCTTACAATAGGAGACTGTAACTTAACGAGTCTTGGGAGAATCCCGAGACTGCAGTGAAACGTAACAGGTAGTTAAGTGGGTTTTGAATGTGACTAAGTACGAACAGAAAGCTATAAGCTTGGAAATGGTTTCCGCTAAGCAGGTATTGAGAGGGCCACCTAACGACGACAAGATTAGTGCGAGCGAGCGACTGGGTTTTACCGGCAGGGCGATTACAGGCGGCCGCAGGACAGCCGCGGTGGACCTCAAGTATACAGCCGGCTAACGGCAGACAAGGTACACACTTTAATAGCATGAAACGAGGCTAGGAAGACTGCCACAATAAATGTAAGAGCATCAAATCAATCAACAGAGTGCAATACAGCGTATAAAAATTAAAACTGAATCATACACACATTCACAATTAAACAACTAATTTCACCACAAATGTTTACACTTACTGAGTGGTAAATAATTTTATTATGCACAGTACAGCATATCACCGGTGATGGTACTGCACAGTAGATGTCATCGAGGCAAGCAACGAAAATTACAGTGTTGTCGTTAAATATTCTATAAAATTAAGTCGAACCAGACCGTTTCCCACAGTTACACTGATAAAATGAAACAGTATGTAGTTGTTAGTGAATCGATTTAATAATTTGTGGTCAATGCTGATTATAATATGAGTGGAGGTGCGCTAGAAGCACAAATGTGTCAATTTTAATGGGATATGTAATTAAAAATTATAAGAATTGGTTCAATAGAATGGTCATGGCATACCTTGTCAATTAGAATATTTATTTTATTTATAGATTAATTAGTATAGAAATGGTGGTCGATTTGTATATTCACAAACCGGCAAGAAATGAAATACAAGTCAAAACACGGCAATTTTTAGTACTTCTCGGTGAAATATACGTGTGAAGTGTCCCAACGTGAACAGGACATCTCTATTTCGCATTTTTTTCCTCTTCAAGGAAGTTGTGTGAGTTTGTTGCAGGCTACTACATTATTCGTCACGGCAAGAACAGTGCTGCTACAGCTTTGCAGGTGTGCGTGAGGCATTCAAGAAGAGCGGCACATTCTGAGTTGCGAAACTTTTCGTGTATTAGGTAAGTTATATGTAACTTTTAGTATTATTGATTATTACAATGTCTGTGTTTACACAGAGTCTGTATGTTACATTACAGTGTCTTTCAGACATGCTTTTGACGACTACAGCTGTTGTAAATATTACGAGATTTTATGGGTTGCAGCGTACAAGGAAAAAAAAATGGAAATTTCTGGTATAAAGAAAGGTCTCGGTGAAAAGTATTCCTGCCTTACATAAGCCCATGAATGATTCTAGGTTTTCTTAAAATTTGTTCTTTAAATTGTACCTAATTGATATTCCTCATTGAATTGCACTAATTTTCATAAACTACAATTTTGTATTTCTCTAATACGACAATTTAAGCTGTTTTTTTAAAAATAACTAATGAAGGTTCGAATGTTGTATTATATTACAGTAAATATACGAGAGTTGAAACTTTAATAGCGGTAACTATTTATTTACAGCTCATACAAAGTAGATACGTGTTTTCGTACAAAGTAGATAAGTGTTTCAAAGTTTTACTGACCCTCAAAGTAGTCACCAGCATTGTGTATAACCCATTTCCAGCGATGTGGAAGTCGTAGGATACTCTTAGCAGTGCCAGTTGTGTTGACAGTTCGAGCGGCGCCGTCTATTGCCCGACGAATTTGTAGCAATTCTGCAGTGAATGCTGTGAAGCGTTTCCTTCAGTTTATAAATGTAGTTGAACTCACGAGGTCTTAAGTCAGGGGAGTGCAGTAGGTGGTATAGCACTTAGCAGCCCCATCAGTCAAACAAATCAGTAACAGCTTGCACTGTACGTGCTTGACCATTGTCCTGCAAAATAATGGTCAGGTCCTGCAAAAAGTGTCATCACTTCTGTCTCGAAGATGGTCGTAGGTTGTGTTGTAAAAATGAACAGCATAGAGACAGAAGTGATGACACTTTCTGCACGACCTGATAGTCATTTTGTAGGACAATGCTCAAGCACGTACAGTTTGGTTATCTTCCCGTTGGAATCTCCCGGAAATCCGAACGAGGGAATAGTAGGGAATCTTTCGCCAATGGAAAGATCATCATGACACTTATTGAATTACAGATCACATGTCCTGTGAATGTACATCGTGTGTTAATAATGCACCTGCTTTCATTCCTTTCTGCGTACCGTTGACCATTGCTGATTCTTCGACCTTTCAGGGGCAATTTACCACGCCAAGCCCGCTCCTCCACCCTTTGTCACAAGGCCGTTATCAGATCGAAGGTGATTCATTATACCAAGACTCTACGGTCGCCATTGGTGATGTCTTTTTTTTTATCAAAATTTAAGAAATGACTGTAGTCGAACCCGGGACCTCGGACCTTGTGATTACTAGTCAGTGGTCTAGGATACTGTAATGTTGTGCAACGTGGGATAAACTCAACTTGGTAACACATATTGCGTTGTGTTATCACCCTAGGCGTGTGTTCGATCATACGAAAAGACTGAGAAACACGTTTTCTCCTTTCCCAGTGGCTGTCCTGATCACGGCTTTGTATGGACGCGTTGCCTTTTCTAGCATTTGATTGACTAGTTGTTGACAACAGGGGCTTCAGAACGGCCTGACATCAGGGACTGGTGTCAGTCTGATGGTCGAGGCTTGCAGTACAACACGTGCACAGCACCGGTCTGTACTTGCGAATAAACAATGTAATCAGTTAACAGTCTGAGGGTGAACGTCCAGGCAGAAAGACCTATACAGTGGAAGAATGTATTTGATTCTACAGTGAAGAGCCAAAGAAACTGGGATACCTGCCTAATATCGTGTAGGGCCCCCGCGAACACTCAGAAGTGCCGCTACACGACGTGGCATGGACTCGACTAATGTCTCAAGTAGTGCTAGAGGGAACTGGCACCATGAATCTTGCAGGGCTGTTCATAAATCCGTAAGATTACGAGCGGTGGAGATCTCTTCTGAACAGCATGTTTTAAGACATTTTAGATATGGTCAATAGTGTTCATGTCTGGGGTGTTTGGTGGCCGGCGTAAGTGTTTAAACTTAGAAGAGTGTTCCTGGAGCTACTCTGTAGCATCCTGGACGTGTGCGGTGTACCATTGTCCTACTGGAATTGCCCAAGTCCGTCGGAATGCACACTGGACATGAACGTATGCAGGTGACCAGACAGCATCCTTATGTACGTGTCACTTGTCAATAGTCGTATCAGAGGTACCATATCACTCGAACTGCACACAGCCCCACACCATTACAGAGCCTCCACCATCTTGAACAGCCCCCTGCTGACATGCAGGGTCCATGGATTCATGAGGTTATCTCCATAACACGTCCATCCGCTCGAAACAATTTGAAACGAGACTCGTCCGTTTCCAGTCATCAACAGTCGAATGTCGGTATTCACGGGCCCAGGCGAGGCGTAAAGTTTTGTCGTGCAGTCATCAAGGGTACACGAGTGGGCCTTCGGCTCCGAAAGCCCATGTCGATGATGTTTCGTTGAATGGTTGCACGCTGACGCTTGTTGATGGCCCAGCATTGAAATCTACAGCAATTTGTGGAAGGAATGCACTTCTGTCACGTTGAACGCTTCTGTTCAGTCGTCGTGGGTCCCGCTCTTGCAGGATCTCAATCCGGCCGCAGCGATGTCATATATTTGATGTTTTACCGGATTCATGATATTCACGGGACACTCGTGAAATGGTCGTACGAGAAAATACCCGCTTCATTGCTACATCGGAGATGCTGTTTCCCATCGCTGGTGCGCCGACTAAAACACCAAGTTCATAGTCGCTTAAATCTTGATAACCTGCCATTGTAGCAGCAGTAACCGACCTAACAACTGCGCCTGACACTTGTTGTATTACAGAGATGTTGCCGACCGCAGCGCCGCATTCTGACTGTTTATATATCCCTGTATTTGAACACGCATGCCTATACCAATTTCTTTACCGCTTCGGTGTATTTCAATTGTATGTCATTATTTTAAAGTACCAGTGATTACAGGTGATACACACTTCGAAAAGGTAGTTACTGTGACAAATAAAAGATATCGTGACATCCCTAAAAAATTAGTTCAGTACACACTGCCAACAGCCAAACAGCCTTTGTGTAGCGAACCTCACTGCATTCAAGGTGAGTGCGATCGACGGTCCTAAAGCGGTTGTTACCTTCTACGTAAGGGACACAAATACAGTAGACTCAAAGGGGGGCCGAAGGAACATTTGCAACATACTGAAGTATACATTTCCACCTGCAACACCCGTGTAAAAGTCTGGTTGTCACGTTTTTGGCATAAATGGCGAGTGTAGTTATTGCACTGTCTTTCAGTCGGGTGTTTTTTCCTAAATACCGATCCTCTAAGAAAACTCCTTTCGGTACAGGAACGTCACAATGTTTGAGCTTAGAGTATGCCCTAGAAAACCTGCAAAAGAGTAAACCTTAGAAATACACTACTGGCCATTAAAATTGATACACCGCGACGATGACGTGCTATAGACGCGAAATTTAACCGAGAGGAAGAAGATGCTGTGATATGCCAATCATTAGCTTTTCAGAGCATTCATACAAGGTTGGCGCCGGTGGCGACACCTACAACGTGCTGACATGAGGAAACTTTCCAACCGATTTCTCATACACAAACGGCAGTTGACCGGCGTTGCCTGGTCAAACGTTGTTGTGATGCCTCGTGTAAGGAGGAGAAATGCGTACCATCACGTTTCCGACTTTGATAACGGTCGGATTGTAGCCTATCGCCATTGCGATTTATCGTATCGCAACAATGCTGCTCGCGTTGGTCGAGATCTAACGACTGTTAGCAGAATATGAAATCGGTGTGTTCAGGAGGGTAATACGGAACGCCGTGCTGCATCCCAACGGCCTCGTATCACTAGCAGTCGAGATGACAGGCATCTTATCCGCATGGCTGTAACGGATCGTGCAGCCACGTCTCGATCCCTGAGTCAACAGATTGGGACGTTTGCAAGACAACAACCATCTGCACGAACAGTTCGCCGACGTTTGCAGCAGCATGGACTATCAGCTCGGAGACCATGGCTGCGGTTACCCTTGACGCTGTATCACAGACAGGAGCGCCTGCGATGGTGTACTCAACGACGAACCTGGATGCACAAATGGCAAAACGTCATTTTTTCGGATGAATCCAGGTTCTGTTTACAGCATCGTGATGGTCGCATCCGTGTTTGGCGACATCGCCCTGAACGCACATTGGAAACGTGTATTCGTCATCGCCATACTGGCGTATCACCCGGCGTGATGGTATGGGGTGCATTTGGTTACACGTCTCGGTCACCTCTTGGTCGCATTGACGGCACTTTGAACAGTGGACGTTA
This sequence comes from Schistocerca serialis cubense, assembly GCF_023864345.2. NCBI lineage: Eukaryota > Metazoa > Arthropoda > Insecta > Orthoptera > Acrididae > Schistocerca > Schistocerca serialis. The sequence continues at coordinate 405,702,242 of NC_064639.1, read as the reverse complement.
CATTTCAGATGTGTTACGACCCGTGGCTCTACCATTTATTCGATCCCTGCGAAACCCTACATTTCAGCAGGATAATGCACGATCGCATATTGCAACTTCAGTGCGGGCCTTTCTGGACACAGACAAAATGTTCGACTGCTGCCCTGGCCAGCATATTCTCCAGATCTCTCACCAACTGAAAACGTGTGGTCAATGGTGGCTGAGCAACTGGCTCGTCACAATATGGCAGTCGCTACTCTTGATGAACTGTGGTATCGTGTTGAAGATGCATGGGCAGCTGTACCTGTACACGCCATCCAAGCTCTGTTTGACTCAATGCCCAGGCGTATCAAGGCCATAGGTGGTTGTTCTGGGCACTGATTTCTCAGGATATATGCACCCAAATTCCGTGAAAATGTAATCACATGGCAGTTGTAGTGTAATATATTTGTCCAATGAATACCCGTTTATCATCTGCATTCCTTCTTGGTGTAGCAATTTTAATGGCCAGTCGTGTTCATCTCTGTATTTGAATACACCAGCCCATACCTGTTTCTTTGGCGCTTTAGTGTATTTCAATTGTATGTCATTATTTTAAAGTACAAGTGATTACAAGTGATACACACTCCGAAAAGATGGTTACTGTCACAAATAAAAGATATCATGATATCCCTAAAAATTTCGTTCGGTACACATTGCCAGCAGCCAACTAGCCTTTGTGTAGCGATTCTCACTGCACTCAAGGTGAGTGCTACCGATGGTCCTAAAGCGGTTGATACCTTCTGCGAAAGGGACACAAATACAGTAGACTCAAAGGGGGGCGGAAGGAACATTTGCGACATACTGAAGTATACATTCCCACCTGCAACACCCGTGTAAAAGTCTGGTTGTCACGTTTTTGGTATAAATGGCGAGTGTAGTTATTGCACTGTCTTTCATTCGGGTGTTTTTTCCTAAATACCGATCCTCTAAGAAAATTGCTTTCGGTACAGGAACGTCAGAATGTTCGAGCTTAGAGCATGCCCTAGGAAATCTGCAAGTGAGTAAACCTTAGAAATATACGCGTGCAATTTCTGCAGATCCGCTTCCCCCTTTTTTACGCTACTGCCAATTAAAATTGCTACACGAAGAAGAAATGCAGATGATAAACGGGTATTCGTTGGACAAATATATTACACTATAACTGCCATGTGATTACATTTTCACGCAGTTTGGGTGCATATATCCTGAGAAATCAGTACTCAGAACAACCACCTCTGGCAGTAATAACGGCCTTGATACGCCTGGACATTGAGTCAAACAAAGCTTGGATGGCATGTACAGGTACAGCTGCCCATGCAGCTTCAACACGATACCACTGTTCATCAAGAGTAGTGACTGGCGTATTGTGACGAGCCAGTTGCGCCGGCCGGAGTGGCCTAGCGGTTCTAGGCGCTACAGCCTGGAACCTCGAGACCGTTGCGGTCGCAGGTCCGAATCCTGCCTCGGGCATGGATGTGTGTGATGACCCTAGGTTAGTTAGGTTTAAGTAGTTCTAAGTTCTAGGGAACTGATGACCTCAGAAGTTGAGTCCCATAGTGCTCAGAGCCATTTTTTTGAGCCAGTTGCTCGGCCACCATTGACCAGACGTTTTCAGTTGGTGAGAGATATGGAGAATGTGCTGGCCAGGGCAGCAGTCGAACATTCTCTGTATCCGGAAAGGCCCGTACAGGACCTGCAACATGCGGTCGTGCATTATCCTGCTGAAATGTAGGGTTTAGCAGGGATCGAATGAAGGGTAGAGCCACGCGTCGTAACACATCTGAAATGTAGCGTCGACTGTTCAAAGTGCCGTCAATGCGAACAAGAGGTGACCGAGACGTGTAACCAGTCACCCCATACCATCACGCCGGGTGATACGCCAGTATGACGATGACGAATACACGCTTCCAATGTGCGTTCACCGAGATGTCGCCAAACACGGATGCGACAACCATGATGCTGTAAACAGAACCTGGATTGATCCCAAAAAATGACGTTTTGCCATTCGTGCACCCAGATTCGTCGTTGAGTACACCATCGCAGGCGCTCCTGTCTGTAATGCAGCGTCAAGGGTAACCGCAGTCGCGGTCTCCGAGCTGATAGTCCATGCTGCTGCAAACGTCGTCGAACTGTTCGAGCAGATGGTTGTTGTTTTGCAAACGTCCCCATCTGTTGACTCAGGGATCGAGACGTGGCTGCACGATCCGTTACAGCCATGGGGATAAGATGCCTGTCATCTCTACTGCTAGTGTCGGCCGGAGTGGCCGTGCGGTTCTAGGCGACTACGGTCGCAGGTTCGAATCCTGCCTCGGGCATGGATGTGTGTGATGTCCTTAGGTTGGTTAGGTTTATGTAGTTCTAAGTTCTAGGCGACTGATGACCTCAGAAGTTAAGTCGCATAGTGCTCAGAACCATTTGAACCTTTTTTTTTCGACTGCTAGTGATACGAGGCCGTTGGGATCCAGCACGGCGTTCCGTATTAGCCTCCTGAACCCACCGATTCCATATTCTGCTAACAGTCATTGGATCTCGGCTAACGCGAGCAGTAATGTCGCGATACGATAAACTGCAATCGCGATAGGCTACAATCCGACCTTTACCAAAGCCGGAAACGTGATGGTACGCATTTCTGCTCGTTACACGAGGCATCACAACAACGCTTCACCAGGCAACGCCGGTCAACTGCCGTCTGTGTCTGAGAAATCGGTTGGAAACTTTCCTCATGTCAGCACGTTATAGGTGTCGCCACCGGCGCCAACCTTGTGTGAATGGTCTAAAAAACTAATCATTGGCATATCACAGCATTTTCTTCCTGTCGATTGAATTTCGTGTTCGTGGCGCGTCGTGTTCCTGGTGTATCAATTTTAATGTCCAGTAGTGTATAAACATAAATAACCTGCGCTCTTTTCCAGCCCGTGCCCGCCTCACATTTCTTTCTTTTTACCCCCGTTCTCTTTCACTATTTCGGCTAGGCGTCTGAAATTTCACACCGGCAGTTTTATCCCGCCTGTTTTTTGTCGGCGCCGTGTCGGTTTGAGGACCACAGGTAAGGGGAGGCGCGCCCAGGCCGACGGCACAACGAAGCGGGTGATCGCCGCGGCCCGGCAAGCCGGCGTTCCACGGCGGTTGCGACTGCCGCTGCAGCTGCGGCGAGGAGCCTCCGCTCCGTGGCGTCGCCAATCGATGCCCGCGGGCGGCACCGCAAGGCTGCTGTGCGGCACGACGCTGCTGTACGGCCGGGGCGCCGGAAGCTTCAACCTGACAACAACGTCCGCCACTCGAGTGGCCACCGACACGGAGCAATGCTGGCCGTCTTCCGTTACACGTCACAAGCAACCACACCGAAAAACAACTGGTGACCCCCAGCAGATATCACGCAAGTGCGGCACCTCTAGCTTAAAAATTCGGCGAGAAAGGCAGTCCACGACTTTCTTCAGGTACACCATATCTGAAGCCTATCGTTGATAATAACATCACGTTTTATTTTGCAAGGCCGGTATTACACTATCAAATTTCTTTGTCCAATATCTTTGTCAAAGAAATTTGATGGTGTAATAGGGAACTTTGTCAAATGTCGGCAAATATTTGATCAAATCTAGGGCCTCGCTGTAGATTTGATCAAAGAAGTCGCTTGCCTTCTGTTCACTGCAATGTGGCGTGTTACCACGTGGAGCGCTTGCATCGCTGCAGCGTTCTGTCATCTGTAGTGTTTTTATAATATTGCCGGTAAATACAATTGGTGTGTACCGCCAACTACAAAATCAATAGAGATATATAAAGCTGAAGAGGCGCCTTACAACTTGAGGCACCCTGAATACAAAAATAGATTAAGAAGATTGGAGACCTAACCTAACCTAACCTAACTCTCTCCTGTAGCAAGGAATCGGCGTGTTACAGTGAGCCTGTCTTCTGCAGATGTAGCAGTTGTTAAGTGAATATTGTGCTTTGTGATATGAGGATACACTTCACTGAGCACATACAGTAATGTATGCTCAGCCATTCTTAAGTAATTGATGTAATACTTGACGTCCTCCACTATCAGCTCACGTAACAAATTTTGTTGAATGCTTTTATCGTGTCGTCGTAAAAGCCACGGCTTCTCCCAGGTACGTTTCCTTTTTTCCCCCACTTCTCTTCCGCATGTGCACACAGTGTAATTGTGGTACATGCAACTGCTGTGGTTAATAACTAGTTGTTGTTGTCAGCCATCTTGAATTTTTATGAAAAATATGATGACAGTGTAATACCCCTTCTAGCGCTATGTCAAAGATATTTGTCAAATACACTCCTGGAAATGGAAAAAAGAACACATTGACACCGGTGTGTCAGACCCACCATACTTGCTCCGGACACTGCGAGAGGGCTGTACAAGCAATGATCACACGCACGGCACAGCGGACACACCAGGAACCGCGGTGTTGGCCGTCGAATGGCGCTAGCTGCGCAGCATTTGTGCACCGCCGCCGTCAGTGTCAGCCAGTTTGCCGTGGCATACGGAGCTCCATCGCAGTCTTTAACACTGGTAGCATGCCGCGACAGCGTGGACGTGAACCGTATGTGCAGTTGACGGACTTTGAGCGAGGGCGTATAGTGGGCATGCGGGAGGCCGGGTGGACGTACCACCGAATTGCTCAACACGTGGGGCGTGAGGTCTCCACAGTACATTGATGTTGTCGCCAGTGGTCGGCGGAAGGTGCACGTGCCCGTCGACCTGCGACCGGACCGCAGCGACGCACGGATGCACGCCAAGACCGTAGGATCCTACGCAGTGCCGTAGGGGACCGCACCGCCACTTCCCAGCAAATTAGGGACACTGTTGCTCCTGGGCTATCGGCGAGGACCATTCGCAACCGTCTCCATGAAGCTGGGCTACGGTCCCGCACACCGTTAGGCCGTCTTCCGCTCACGCCCCAACATCGTGCAGCCCACCTCCAGTGGTGTCGCGACAGGCGTGAATGGAGGGACGAATGGAGACGTGTCGTCTTCAGCGATGAGAGTCGCTTCTGCCTTGGTGCCAATGATGGTCGTATGCGTGTTTGGCGCCGTGTAGGTGAGCGCCACAATCAGGACTGCATACGACGAGGCACACAGGGCCAACACCCGGCATCATGGTGTGGGGAGCGATCTCCTACACTGGCCGTACACCACTGGTGATCGTCGAGGGGACACTGAATAGTGCACGGTACATCCAAACCGTCATCGAACCCATCGTTCTACCATTCCTAGACCGGCAAGGGAACTTGCTGTTCCAACAGGACAATGCACGTCCGCATGTATCCCGTGCCACCCAACGTGCTCTAGAAGGTGTAAGTCAACTACCCTGGCCAGCAAGATCTCCAGATCTGTCCCCCATTGAGCATGTTTGGGACTGGATGAAGCGTCGTCTCACGCGGTCTGCACGTCCAGCACGAACGCTGGTCCAACTGAGGCGCCAGGTGGAAATGGCATGGCAAGCCGTTCCACAGGACTACATCCAGCATCTCTACGATTGTCTCCATGGGAGAATAGCAGCCTGCATTGCTGCGAAAGGTGGATATACACTGTACTAGTGCCGACATTGTGCATGCTCTGTTGCCTGTGTCTATGTGCCTGTGGTTCCGTCAGTGTGATCATGTGATGTATCTGACCCCAGGAATGTGTCAATAAAGTTTCCCCTTCCTGGGACAATGAATTCACGGTGTTCTTATTTCAATTTCCAGGAGTGTATATTTGATGGAATATTTTATCACATCTTTGAACAAATCGAGGATAGGAACCCGTGTCTGGAAACGTCTTCCGTCGACGCTACAGAGCGTCGAAGTTATAGGCGCCAGCGCCTGCTGCTTAGGCAGCAAATGTGACTTCGTACCTTAACTGGCCATAAGCAGAACGTCTCTCAATGTCGTTTGTTATTCAGTGATCGTGAATGATTGCCACAATTGCCAGTAGAGAAGATTGAAGTAGCTGCTACATAGAAAGGCCTAATTTTCTATGAATGCGATTCTCTGTTGCCTCGACGGGTGATGGTTTCCATCTCCAGTTTATTTTTCTTGCGGAAACAGCTAAAAATCTCCAATGTTTTTCTGAATACAGGAAAAATATAAACTGCAGATGTAAACCTGTGTCCAAAACCGTCAGAAAACAAGGCAATTGATCCTCGCATTTATAGGAGGCAAGTCTTGTCTATGCAGCAGCTAGCTCCATCCACTGGCGATCATGGCCATCGCTGAATAACAAACAATATTACGAGGCGTTCCGCCTATGATCCGACAGCATACAGTCACTTTTGCTGCTGAATGGGTTGCCTAGTGACAGGTGCCAGCGCCTATAACTTCAACGCAGTGTATCACTGCCAGATGACGTTTCTGGACACAGATTTCTATCTTCTAACTACGAGTATGTTTCTGGGACACCAATCCTAAGTTTGTTTCTCACAGATAGCAAAAACGTCTCTTAGCAATTACTATGAGAGCACTTTTTTGACGTCTGCATCATGGGTACCTGCCAAGTCATTCTTTGGAGCCCATCGACTCACAATTGCCTCGTCCCAAAAGCGAACATATACAAGGCTGACTAAAATGTGCAACCCATTTCATTCCTGTCAATTCTCGTTGAGAAATATTCAACTGCTTAGTGAAGATTACAATTTTAAGCCCGTATATTACCTTTGCTATCCACCTTGCTTGATGCTGAGCTCCTGCGATCCTGAAGCTGAAGTCGTTTTTTGACCAACCTCCTAGGTACAGGAGTGAGAGTAATAAGTCTTTGCAGTCTTCTCTTGGACGAATTCCGTCGTTTAGGATATTCTCAAAGTAGTTAACCATTTTCACTTGTTCTCCTAGAAAGCCTTCGATAGAACTTTCTTCATCCAGTATAGTCGTATATGACTTCTTCTCAAGTGAAACCCACAGACTTAGGAAGTTCCGAAAAATCTGCACGCCAGGATCATTATGGTATCCCACAACACTCCTCAAGCACTCTTTTCTATATTAGTTCATGGGTGTGATGTTAACAAGCCAAACACAACAATGTTACAATCCCTTTTCACTTTTGGTACGTGCCCCTTGAATCAGTCCTGTATCAGATGCTGTAGTATCAAAAGATAAACCGATGATATTGTCACGTAGCTCAAGTCGGTTCACTTTTCGAATTTATATTTCTGCCACCTGTTCACCAGTGCCTTTCAGGGCAACAGGTACGCCGAGCAAATGCTCTAAAGCCGGCGGCCGTGGTCTAGCGGTTCTAGGCGTTCAGTCCGGAGCCGCGCGACTGCTACGGTCGCAGGTTCGAATCCTGCCTCGGGCATGGATGTGTGTGATGTCCTTAGGTTAGTTAGGTTTAAGTAGTTCTAAGTTCTAGGGGACTGATGACCATAGATGTTAAGTCCCGTAGTGCTGAGAGCCATTTGAAATGCTCTAAATCTCCAAAGTTTTTACACTCCCGTGCGCAAGCGAGGGCAACAATTTACTATCACAATGCAAGACAGGGTATGCAAAGCGTGACTCTTCGATTTTCATTGCTATGTCACTTCTGTTGATCGCTCGAGCTCAGTAAACGGCAGCTGGAGATACCGAAGCTTTTGAAACATCGTGACCAAGGTTCTTTTCAGTAGCCATAATGCAGTACCTGCTTGTCGAATAGAGAGCTGTTCTCGATTCCAAGCAGACGTGAGTGTCTGATCATGAGGTTTAATCCAGGAGTTGAACGTAAGTTCATCGTCGCTGGAGGCGAAAACTCTGCCTCCATGTCACTGGGTGTTGATGATGGTGGAGATAAGTCTTCTATTATAACTACTGAGCGAGGTGGCGCCGTGGGTAACACACTGGACTCGCATTCGGGAGGACGACGATTCAAATCAGCGTCCGCCCATCATTAGGTTTTCCGTGATTTCCCTAAAACGCTCCAGGCAAACACCTGGATGGTTCCTTTGAAAGGAAAAAAAGTAATAACAGTGAAAGCTGATAAAGATAGTGATCTCGTCATAGTTTCAGAAGATGATTACGTGATTATAATACAAGAGTATCACAGTTTTCTTTTTATAAAGAACAGTATTTAAGCCACCCTTAAGGAAAAGTCTGATAGTGCGCAATTTTTTGTAGTTCCACATGAGAAACGAAGACTAATTAGCATGAATCCCATTCTTTCATCAGTTAATGCCTTAATAAAACTCCACAAAGAAAGAAAAAGTATGCGATTTATTATTGATGGAAGAGGGGCTCCAATGGCAGAACTAAATAGATTTTTGTTTAAAAAACTGTTGATCTCATTCAGGTTTCCGGTTAACTGTAGTTTACGAAATAATGTGGCTTATGCAGATGAAGCTATAGATTTGCTGATCACTGATGACATGCTACGTCATAGTAAACTAACAATAGATGAAACTTTAAAATAATAAGAAGCAATTTAATTCATAACAGCACCATGGAAATGGGTGAACTAATAGAATTTCTTGATCTATTGGAATTCAGTCTGAGTGTTTATCACTTTGAATTTGGTGAGAAAGTCTACCAACAGAAGTATTGTTTGCCAATAGGCAGGTACATCTCTAGGTTATCAGTGGACATGTGTATCAATAATATAGAGACGGCGGTGTTACAGAATAACACACAGTTGACACAGACGCTATGTAGACGATGTATTCATTGTAATAAAGGGAGGGGAGGAGGATCTGCATGCGCTGCAAATGATTTTTAACCAACAGTATCACAGTATTGAACACACTTTAGAGAAAGAGTCTGAAAGGACAGTAACAGGGGCAGAAAATAAGTTGAAATTTCTATTTACCATAAACCAACACATTCAGATGTAGTGATAATGGATGATACCAACCAACCACCACAACATAAAAAAAACGTATTTCTTTGCTATGGAAGCTTGCCTACGTAATCTTCCGTTAGATGAAAAGGAAATACAGCAGGAGTTATGCATCCTCAAACAAGTAGCAGTAGCCAATGGTTTTAAGACACGTTTAGTTACAAAAATCTTCAAAAAATACAAAAATATTACGGCCGTATTACCGAAAAGTTAGTGCACGCTTTCCGTAAACAGTACGAAATGGCATTTCGAGCTGCAGGTCAGTTAAACTAAGAAATAAAAGTAAAAAATTAAAACAAGTATTATGCATCTGCTGTGTACAGATTACAGTGTGTATGTAACATGTGATCTTTTTTACGTAGGTCAACTGGTTGGAATTTTGTAACTAGGTACAAGTAATAGATGAACTTAAACGACAAGACTGGTTTTGGTCATCATTTGCGAAGCACAAAACATACAGTGGGTGGTTGTGACACTGATATGAAAATTTTACACGTGGCACCTAAAGGAATGAAATTAGACGTAAGATTAAAAATCCGGGAAAATTGCCGAACGAACAGTCCGAATTTAAATACAACATTTTTTTGCTCTGTTTAAAAATGATTTATGAATCAGTAAGGCTGTAGCTTATGCTATCAGTAATTTATAGAACGGTGCGATAATATCTCAACCTTTACCAATTCAGCAGCTATGTATTTAATTGAAACATTATGATCTCTGAGAACTGTCAGGCACTACCTGACAATTCGTCCTACTATGGTGATCTCTGAGAGACAGAATATATGAACACACAATGAACAACCAATGAAAAACTGAAGGCGCCTGACAAATTTTTATGTCTCAAGAACTAAAGTTACATATCGAATTTTGAAGACAACGGTAACAGTGTCAAGTTACATTAATTACATTGCTCTAATGTAAAAAGAGATGTATTATGCTCAGTGAAACATTACACATGCAGGTACATCACAAAAGATTTATTGCACTACTGTAATCTGTACACACAAAATGTTTAAAAATGTTCTATTTCATGTTTTGTTCATAACATTGTATCTTCTAATATAGGCAATGGTTAGAGAATGAACGAAAAGTTCGAAACTAGTCATTAATAAAAATATTATTTGCAACACTGACGGAAACCTTAACTAATAAATTACAAATACAGTGAGTTGCTGATCCTGATACCAATATAATGTTGGAGTTACATAAAAACTAGAAGTAGTTGTTCCACTGAAGGGAGCCGAGCTCCTACAAACTCACCATTAAGCAATCACCTTTTCTAGCAGCCAAATTCCTCTTTAGGTTCCCATTTTAAAGGTCAGTTACCTGGAAAACATGATAGAAATACATGAAAAGATCAGTAATGGAAAGCACTTCGGTATAAAAAATTTCATTAGTTTCAGAGAAAATTGATCAATGTGTGCATCACCTAAATATTATCCAATCTTATCGAAATATGGCATATGTATCTTTTACATCATTGAGACTCGAGGTGCAAGCAAAGTCATATGAAAATCACATTTTTGGAAAAATGAAACATGCTAACCTAGAGCCACTACACTGCAGAGACGTTTATTGCTACCTCCCACCCTCAGTTCCAAACAGTCCCAGGCATTACTGTTAGATTTAACGCCGATTCTACCCCAGATCATATAAAATGGTAGATTACCCTCATAAAGTACGCAGGCTACTTGAAAAATCTTGTGCCGCGCATACTGGTAACCCCATAAAATATGTTCCTCAACTTATGAGGGCCTCGCCTACTTATGGTTTGAGGGCCCGGACATTCAATTAGATAAGTTACTTTATTAGTTACGGAATCAAAGAATTTTAATTGGTAAACATATGACTTCTTCATAAAACTAAGGAAGCAAGATACATTAACAGTGAGATCAACAAGAACGTTACAGTTACTTTACTACAACAAAATAAAACAGAAAATGAATTTTTATGAGGATCGCCACCAGTATGGTGCAGGATAATTACAACTGAATTGGTGCACAGTAACATAAAAGGACACACAATATATGAATTCAAACCGTGACATAATAAACTATAATAAAAAATACAAAAAACTGTACGAATCAGAACAGAGCCCAAAACAGATTGAGAGAAACGAAAAAATTAGGAAAATTTTCACAAGACGCATGAACTTCTATGAATCAATTAGCAACGAATCGAAACGTGAGTGGTTATCTGAATACGGAACAAGACCCCCTTGACACAGAAAATTAAAGTGTAGAACACACGCATACGAATGCGTGAGGCGCGTAGAACACGTGGTGCACAAGCTGATTCCATCAGTCGGAAACGAATTTCTCTCCCCTTACACTGACCGCATCCTGAAGTTTAACGTGTGCGTTGCAGTCGTCGTCTTAGGGGACATCCATTAATTACGCGAGCTCCAAAAGGGTACGGGGGGGCAATGAAAATCTCAAATCAACTTTCCAATTCAGAGAATATAGCCTACATTATTATAACGAGCAATACTTTGTTTTATACTTTGTTTATACCAGTATTAAAGGGCCCAGGAATCTTTACGGTCTCTCTGAAATCAACTAAATGCTTGCATGCCCGCGATTCCCGGATTGGAAACAAGTGCCGTGCAAGTTTCAGCTTTCATTCGCGGAGTTCCCTGCTGTGCTGGTGGAAATCACTGCGTGCCACTCGTGATATGCTGCAATGCATATACAGTTGAAGTTATCGTGTTCAAGGTGAATTCGTATCCAAACTTTTACAATGCGCCTGTTAAACGTCACACTCACAAGTTGCAAAACGCGTGTGAGCAAGAAGTTAATTGCTTGTGGAAAGAAGCTAAGGTGAAGTTCACCAACAAGAGTTCTCCAAGTGATCATATAAATCAAGAGAATAATAAACTACATAATTATACGGTTCGAAGGAAGATGCAAACAATGTTGTCTTTCATCTGCAAAGTAATTAAAGGTTCAGTGACATTTAATGCATATAATTATTAATAAAAGGTCAATCTTTTAGGTGTCCGTCAAAACGGTTAACAATATTTTCGCGGAGCCTTTTTGCCGTCTCTCTCTCTCTCTCTGTCCGTCCTTCCGAATACTACTCAGGACTGGCGTGTTTAAAATAAAGCGTTTTTAATCACATGATGAAATATTAATACTCATTGTAAATAAAACATGTTTTATTAAAGTGCTTTAATCAATATTTAAAACAAATAAAAAATTAATTTTACGTACTTTTACCCGACTATGCGGTAAACCTCACGTTACGGAAGGAGGGAGGGGGGAGGGGGAACACGACTTCTCACCAAAGAGAGAGAGAGAGAGAGAAAGAGAGAGGCCTGACATAATTACTGAAAGTCCGCTTATCATGGCTGTTGATGGGTCGTCGTGCACCATATGTAGTAGCTAATAATTGTGGGTAGTGTGGACCGGTGTGTTGTGACTGCGGGCCGCGGTCATGGTCGTCTTCAATGTTACTGATCGCGGATACGGAAAAAATCTCAAAATCCTGGTAGTTCAATGTTAAACTTCTAAGACTCGGCAGAAGGCCGAAGCCAAGAAAACACGGATTAGAAAGGGACTACGAGTTGCACCCAGACCAAGGGCAGGTCTCCATGAAGTTTTCATGGCCTTCCTTCAGACCTCCAGAAAGGCCTCTTCGCACAATCTTTTTAGCCCAGGAAGGGTCTAAGTCCTCCCGCAATGAGGGATCTGGAAGTCAGTTAGCTAGCTTCCCACGAACAAGTTAATCATATAATCACCAACGAGCTTCGCGTTTGCGGAAACGAGAACAGTATCGCCACAGTCCCAGGGCCGCACCCGCTTTTAGGAAATTCTGTAAATTTTGGTGTGAGCTTCGCCCTGCGTTCCCACGGAAACTCAGAGTCAGGGACTTTCACAGACGGACTTACGGCCAGGTGTTTAGTTTGTGGATCAGTGTCTGGAGACCAAACACAACAGGATAACAGCAAGTGGTCAGTTGTAGACTTCACCGAAAGTGAGTTATTAAACAGGCTGAATTCTCACACATACCGCTACAGGTCTCCCATTCTACTGATGACAGCGCAGGAAGCTCCTTCAACCGTCCTTCCGCCCTATTGTCCAGGTACCGGCAGGATTAGCGCTGAAAGGCTGACTCGGCTGTTAATGTGAATACTACCGCGAGAACAGCACTCTGAGCGACGCCTGTATTCTCAAGTGCGTACCAAAGTTTCACCTCTAGTCCGGCACAATCGAAGGGAGTTCCCGTAAGGCTCGCCTGACCTCTGCAGCTTCTACCCGCTGGTGGGAAACGAAACACTCGAGTTCGGCAACTCTTCTCAAAGCGCCTTCTGCGCTTCACACAGGAACTCGGTAACTTCTGCCTGCCCGCTAAATCTGAACGGAACAAATGTACGACTTCTTTAAAATTTATAATGAGCTTAAAGAATACAGTGTATACTGGACCAATGAAGAAGATTGTGTAAAATAAAACGAGTTATATATATAAATAAATAAAAACGGAGTAAACAGGAGAAAGCTTTAACACAAAACCCGTACAGCAAGCCTCCATAACAGTTCATATTAATAAACTGTTTCCTCCGTTTTTATTTATTTATTGTAAACAGGAAAAAACTTGAACACAAAACAGGAACAGCAAGCCTACATGACAGTTTATATTAATAAACTGTTTACTCCGTTTTTATTTATTTACTGTTCATTTTTTTACTTTTTATATTGCATTACCACCACATTGTCAAATATGTTATTTACTGTAGCCGGCCGGTGTGGCCGTGCGGTTAAAGGCGCTTCAGTCTGGAACCGCGTGACCGCTACGGTCGCAGGTTCGAATCCTGCCTCGGGCATGGATGTGTGTGATGTCCTTAGGTTAGTTAGGTTTAATTAGTTCTAAGTTCTAGGCGACTGATGACCACAGAAGTTAAGTCGCATAGTGCTCAGAGCCATTTGAACCAGCCATTTACTGTACTTTTCTGCTTCAATCTAGACGAGTAACTTCTCTTCCAATGCTGTTTACAAACACTGTAACTTCTTTGGTGACAACACTCAGTTAATGTCTGAAAATTGCCTTGCAAGCCGGAAACCGATTAACGCAATAAAAGTAATACTGTAGAACGAAAGCAAACTAGCGCTTTTCCTTTATTATAAGTTATAATTTCACCATTTCTGAGTAAATCTAATTTCTGTTCGACGAAAGCTTGTCACGTCCTGATTTTTGGGTCCGTTTTCATGATGTGGCCATTTTTTGCAAAGTTAATTCTTATGTATGTATCGGTTTGTTCATGGATCAGTCTTTTCAAAAACTTGAAGACATCTGGGTTAGGAGATTCACAGGAAACATTGAAACGGGAATGAAAGCTTTCACAAGCGTTAGTCGCTCTCCATAAGGAAGCGTTATCTGCTGCTCAAATGTTAGGAGGAAATAGCGTCGTGAATGTTATTTCAATTTACATAATCGACAAATTTGATGGGTTTTTGGTACTGTATGCTGACAAGGTCAGCAAAAACATCAGAAACATCTAAGACCAAGATGTAATGCAGGCACTGGCTTTTTTCACTGTTGTGGTCTTAGTAAATCGAAGCCAAATCAACTGTTTGTATTTTTTACCACCTGAAATATGTAGAAAATAAAATAAAGTTTGTGGGAATCTAAAAGGCAAAATTTGTAAGGTCCGCAACTTAATCAAGTACACAACTCTTGTTAGCGTGAACGATGTACAGCTATTATGAGGAATAACTGTATTCTATTGTGTTAAAAAAAGCATATAATATGCTACACTAATTAGGGCTCCTTTTCGTTCAACAGTAATACGGATTTCTTAAAATAACAATCACAGTTGTGCTTTTCCAGCTTGAAACCGACAAACAATAATCATTGACTGATAAGAAGGCAACGTTGATACTTTCAATGGATGGACAGTTCGAAGTCAATTAATACTGTTTTTGGACTTCAAACCAGTTGTCACTCCCATCATTCATCTTAAACACACTGCATATTTTTCATATATGTTTCTTAGTTACTTGAGGTTTGCAAGGCTGGACACAATGGTAGGACCTCCAGAGTAACTGTGGAGTATGAATAACTGGAGAAAGTGTTCCGCTACACACTGTTAAGTATCATCCTTCAATATACGAGGGTTGTAACTTTAACAGTGGGAAATATTTATTTACAGCTCGTACAAAATAGATACGTGTTTCAAAGTTTTACTGACCTTAAAAGTACTCACAGCATTGTGTATAACCCGTTGCCAGCGATGTGGAAGTCTTTGGATACTCCTAGCAGCGCCATTTCTGTTGACAGTTCGAGCGGCGCGGTCTACTGCCCGAAGAATTTGTAGCAGTTCTGAAGCGAATGTCGTGAAGTGTTTCCTTCAGTTTATAAATCGAGTTGAACTTACGAGTGCTTAAGTCAGGGGAGTGCACTGGGTGGTACAGCACTTAGCAGCCCATCAGTCAAACAAATCAATAACAGCTTGCACGCCGGCCGGTGTGGCCGAGCGGTTCTAGGCGCTTCAGTCTGGAACTGCGCGGCAGCTACGGTCGCAGGTTCCAATCCTGCCTCGGGCATGGATATGTGTGATGTCCTTCGGTTAGTTAAGTTTAATTAGTTCTAAGTTCTAGGGGACTGATGACCACAGATGTTAAGTCCCATAGTGCTCAGAGCCATTTGAACCATTTGAACACCTTGCACCGTACGTGCTTGAGCATTGCCCTGCAAAATGATGGTCAGGTCCTGCAGAGAGTGTCATCACTTCTGTCTCTATGCTGTTCATTTTTGGAACACAACCTACGACCAGCTTAGAGACAGAAGTGATGACACTTTCTGCAGGATCTAATCATCATATTGCAGGACACTGCTCAAGCACGTACAGTGCAAGCTGTTACTGATGGGGCTGCTAAGTGCTATACCACCTACTGCACTTCCCTGACTTAAGCCCTCGTGAGTTCAACCCGATTTCTAAATTGAAGGAAAACTTCACGGCATTCGCTTCAGAACTGCTACAAATTCGTCGGGCAATAGACTGCGAGCCGGCCAAGTGGCCGTGCGGTTAAAGGCGCTGCAGTCTGGAACCGCAAGACCGCTACGGTCGCAGGTTCGAATCCTGCCTCGGGCATGGATGTTTGTGATGTCCTTAGGTTAGTTAGGTTTAACTAGTTCTAAGTTCTAGGGGACTAATGACCTCAGCAGTTGAGTCCCATAGTGCTCAGAGCCATTTGAACCAATAGACTGCGCCGCTCGAACTGTCAACACAACTGGCACTGCTGAGAGTACCCTACGACTTCCACATCGCTGGCAACGGGTTATACACAATGCTGGTGACTACTTTGAAGGTCAGTAAAACTTTGAAACACGTATCTATTTTGTACGAGCTGTAAATAAATAGTTGCCACTGTTAAAGTTCCAACCCTCATAGTTTCCTGCTGACATAGGTGCTGTAGATTGGAGTCGACTAGGAATATATGAACATTTTCCGTACCATTATTGAAGCACAGAGGCTTCGCCTTTTGTAGTTGTCACTTCCATTTACGATGAGGCAACCTGAATTTCTATCGCGGATTTTAGCAGTTTGGGCATACTTTTCAAACGAGCGTGAGTAATATTGTTGTGAATATAACTTACATCCTTTCTCGTTAATATGTTTACGGTCATCTACTTTTTTGTATATAAGCCTTGATTGTGCTTCACCCAAAGTTTCGCCATTTTTTTTTTTGTAACAAAAAAAATGGTTCAAATGGCTCTGAGCACTATGGGACTCAACTGCTGAGGTCATAAGTCCCCTAGAACTTAGAACTACTTAAACCTAACTAACCTAAGGACAACACACACATCCATGCCCGAGGCAGAATTCGAACCTGCGACCGTAGCGGTCGCGGGGTTCCAGACTGTAGCGCCGGAAGCGCTCGGCCACCAGCGGCCGGCTTTGTAACAAAATTCGATAACATTCTCCTGTTCAACAAGTGTTCTGGAACTGATGTGTGATCATGAGTGCCTTCCAAACAGCTGCCTACTGCAAATAATTTAATAGAGCAACTTGATTTTTACCATAGCACTGCCATTCGTATTCTTCAGTTCCTAGAACTCTTCTGTAAGGTTTGAATTCATAATCATCACAGAGTAAACGTATATGGCTCTGAGCACTATGGTACTTAACATCTATGGTCATCAGTCCCCTAGAACTTAGAACTACTTAAACCTAACTAACCGAAGGACATCACACAACACCCAGCCATCGCGAGGCAGAGAAAATCCCTGACCCCGCCGGGAATCTAACCCGAAATTTATATTGCCACGGTCAATAAAGACAGGTTGGGAAACATGATTTTCTGTCATATTTGTCGCTTTGCAGACTAATTTCAACTACAGAACGAAATGCTGTGATACTCTGCACAAATCTTAGTGGACAGCTGTCGTTCACTGGACTGACGAGTTCGGTTAGGGCCAGAAACACCACCCCCGTTGACTCATAGCTAAGCTCGAGCCCTCCTGCTACCTGCATATAGAGTTTCCGATTTCGAGGGTGGGAGTCACTGACCCCTTCACAGTATCCTTCTTGTGGTCATTAAAAGTTGCCGAGTCCAAGTGTGCCCTACCCGTAGTCCCAATCCCAGGTACATTAAGCAGAATAGCTACTATTAGTATGAAATGTTAAATTAAACACTGAGAGATGGGTTATCTACATTGCTACAAGCAACGTCATAACCACTTACAGTGAGTCCAATAAGTATTCGTCTAGTTGTAACTTTTTTTTAAAAAACTTAGTATATGTCACGTGAAAAGAAAGGAACATAAAATGTGAAGATCCAGTCATATTCAACGAACCTTGGTAAGTCACTTTTATTGATGGACAAGGAAATAAGTACATCCAAAGCAATAACAAATTCGACAAAATGGAGAATTTATTCAAGGGCTACTTCAAAAAGTATTCGTCCACTCGTATTTTTTTAATTTACAATCTGAAAATATTATTTCAAATACAAAAATTAATATATGCTGGGGTTCCCCTTTGCAGCTATTACTGATTGTAGTCGTCTGGACATCGACCTGACCAAGTTTGCAGTCAGAGAGGCTGAAATTTTGTTCCATTCGTCGTGAAGTGCTTGCTTTAGGTCTCTCCTGTTAGAAACGTGTCTTCTCCAGATGCTATCTTCCAGTACTTTCCAAAAGTGTTCAATATGATTAATGTCTGGGCTCTGAGGATGGGTGTTGTGTTGTTTTGGGGTATTGTACAGGAGCCACAGCCTTGTATTTAGAGCCGTATGCTTTGGGTCGTTATCTTGTTGAAAAATGTAATTTCCTTGCAGACCTAAATTTTCGGTGCTAGGATTCAGAGTCCTTTATAATGTTGATATACATATGGTGATCAATTGTAACTTCTACGAAATGTAATTTTCCAACACCTGCAGCACTCATACAGCCCCACACCATCAGGAAGCCACCACTGCGTTTAACCGTTGGCACAAGATTACGTGGCAACATCTCCACATTCTTCTTACGCCACACCATTTGCCTGCCATCCGACACGAATACGTTATATTTACTCTTATGATAAAATATCACTCTATTCCAGAAGTCTTTCTTTTTGAATCTGTGTTCCATCGCAAAATGAAGACGTTTCTTTCGATTCTGTTGATCCAAAATTTCTTGCGCGCTACCAGGCCGTGATACCTATCCGTTTTGAAGGTATTTCTGATTGTGTTGGCGATAACCTTCTTTCCCCTAGACTCTAACTCCCCAGCCAACTTAGGAGCGCTGATTTTAGGTTTCTTCTTCGTTTCCGTCATGATAAATCTCAGGTTTGCATCAGTCATAATGTGGTTCAAATGGCTCTAGGCACTATGGGACTTAACTACTGAGGTCATCAGTCCCCTAGAACTTAGAACTACTGAAACCTAACTAACCTAAGGACATCACACAAATCCATGCCCGAGGCAGGATTCGAACCTGCGACCGTAACAACAGCGCGGTTCCGGATGAAGCGCCTAGAACCGCTCGGCCACAGCGGCCGGCAGTCAAAATGTGAGGGGGTCCGGTACGTGGTTGGTTTCTTAATGATTTTGTTGCCCAAAATCGATCTATTATCGACTGAACCGTGGACCTAGATCTACCGACTACTTTAGCAATCCCGTAAGAAGATATACACCCATTATGTAAGAGGAGAATAAGTTTCCTTTCGATCAGCGTCGTTTCACTACCCTTACGGCCCACGGCGCTAATTGCACTGAATCGGCGCTGCTCAGAACCACAACAGGCAATAGAGTAGTGGAGCGCACGGTTGACTCTAGGTTGAGCCAGGGGTCAGCGTTATAGTTTAATAACCGCACGCACAATTTCGGCATGTGCAGATGGTGGACGAATACTTTATGAACTAGCTCTTGTATTTCATTTTCTATTTTGTTAACCTTGCTTTCGATTTGGATGTATTTCTTTCCTTGCTTTTCAACAAAAATGTCTTACCGAGGTAACTGTTACGTGACCGGCTCTTTAGATTTTGTTAACATTTCTTTTCATGTTACACAGACTTTGTTGTCTAAGAGATATGCAGCCAGACGAATACTTTTTTGCCGGCCTGAGTGGCCGAGTGGTTCTAGGTGCTGCAGTCTGGAACTGCGTGACCACTACGGTCGCAGGTTCGAATCCTGTCTCGGGTTAGATGTGTGTGATGTCCTTAGGTTAGTTAGGTTTATGTAGTTCTAAGTTCTAGGGGACTGATGACCTCAGTAGTTAAGTCCCATAGTGCTCAGAGCCATTTGAACCATTTGAATAGTTTTTTGACTCACTGTACATAATCATCGCGTAATGATAGTGACATGTCAGCAAATGAAAACCGAATCGGAAAGTAAATGAAGTACGAATAATCTTACTAATTAAACTGCCGCAACACGACACAATTTGACGTTTGTTACATGCCGCCTTGACGGTGCTGCAATTTTAAAAGTCAATGTACATTTCGTAATGTACGTGATCTGTAAAGTGGTAGGTGGTGTTGTAATTTCCAAAATCATTAGTGTAATGAAAGCTATTGCCACGTAAGGCGACAGGGTTGTGCACGGCGGACGGCTCGCTGCCAGAAAGGAAGCACGCACAAGCCATTACTCGCCGCCAGCTGCCGGAAGGCACGCGAATGACCCATCAACTACTGGCCGCGAGCCGTGGGCGGAGGACGCGGCGACTGAAACGTGGCAACACGCAGCTGCAGAGGACGTCGCTGAAAGAGCGACGTCATATCTGCCCTTGTTAGTGACTCTGGCTGAATAGCGTGAGCGATCGGATAACTGATCACGAAACGCATGTTGCTGTCTTCACTAACGAGGCAAGTGTGTACCCTCTAACAATCAGAACCACACGAAAATTTGCTTAGCATATGCATGGTCTAGCCACAGTAAGCGTTTTGTTGTTCTTCATGGCAAGCTACTCTGGGCTTACATTTCAGCAAGATAGGCACGACCGCACAGTTCGATAGAGTTTCTACTGTTTGTCTTCGTACATGCTAAACCCTACCTTGGCCAGCAAGGTTGCGGGATCTCTCCCCAATTGAGAACGTTTTGAGCATTTCAGAATCGTCCAACCAGCTGGGTATTTTGACGGTCTAATGCGCTAATTGGACAGAACTGAGCACTATATCCCTCAGGAGGACATTAAACAACTACTTCAATCAATGCCAAGCCGAATAACTGCTTACATAAGGGCCAGAGGAGGAACAACGCGTTACTGAATTGTTCAGTTTGTTAAACACACTCTCTCGAATAAATCATCCAACTTTTCTGAAATTGTAATTATTTGTTTGTCTGTACATTACAAGTACCGATTTATATCACATTCGGACAATTACTTCGTGGTGCATCGTGTTTCATCTCTTAGACTGTACTTTCCCTGCCTGGTGACGTGTCCCGAATGTGCCCACAGCCGGTCATTAAGTGTCGCGATGGGTAGTGGGCATAAGATTTTCGCTCATTATTGTAGCTCAGCATTGCTCTAGAGAGCCTGTGACGAATCTTGCAGCTCACACAAGAGAAGATGTTTCACTAGGTTAATATGCTGTTGTACTTCTTCAGGCTTTCCCGGGTTTCTTAGGCGTTACGTCCCATGATGATGAGGAAACTACACAATATGCCAACACTGCAGCCGGCCGCGGTGGCCGAGCGGTTCTAGGCGCTTCAGTCCGGAACCGCGCGACTGCTAGGGTCGCAGGTTCGAATCCTGCCTCGGGCATGGATGTGTGTGATGTCCGCACGTTAGTTAGGTTTAAGTAGTTCTAAGTTCTAGGGGACTGATGACCTCAGATGTTAAGTCCCATAGTGCTCAGAGCCATTTGAACCAACACTGCACCTGCTCCTCATCTCTTTTGATATGCGACTGGAATATTGTACTGTTTACACAACACCATCCGACACAACGCCAGCGAACCTTTCAAGTTGAGGTATTGTTATTGGGCAACCTGTTCAGATGTTTTATTTATCAGCTTCGAAATTATTATAATTTTATCTTTATATGTGCTTGTAGTATTCGATCTCAGTTGAAACCCTGAAGTATATGAAGTGATCCAAAACGTAACCATACGGAGTTACTCTGTTTTTGGTCTTCATATTGGGTGCACACAAGAACTGGAATGTTCTACGTTCATAACTCGCACAAAATAACGTAAAACCGTTGCAGAAATGCATTCTCGTCGTGAGCGCTGAGAGAGACATCCTGTTGTTAGGAAGGGGTGATCGCTTCAGTTGACTGTCACCTGCCGACCTGCACGCTTCGAGCATTCTAGTTGCTATCTACGTACTATATAACATGACACTGCAGTCTTCAGACACCATAGATGCAGGGAAAGTCTTCATAAAGAGCATGTGTAATTACGTTATATAGTCACGTTTATGTCACGACCACCTATGCTCCACGTCAATGTGCAATAACCACTCACAAATGGTATATGGCAGCATCAGCATTGGAGGGTATATAAAGTGTGACGGGAGAAGCCGAAAACGGAGCAATCATTGTCGTAATGCGTAAATGGAGCGATTTAGCTGACATCCAAAAAGGACATGATCATTGGCTTCTGGGCCAAGGGTCGAAGAATTTCCGAAATGGCTAAGTTTGTAAACTGTTCTCGTAAATCGCCAATTTTCGGCGCCAATAATTACGAAAATGCTGCGTTACGCGTAATTTGCATACAAATTGTCGGTAGAAAGATAAAGAAATTTTTGAAATTGTCAGCGAGCTTTGTTTTTCTCTAGAACTTGTGCGGGAAAATTGCTTTCATTCGATGCAGCAGACACCGTTTTAATGTGTTTTCCACGTCTCTATGAAAAATATCCTGCAACTCGCAGTGTCGAAAGTACGTCCGATGATAAATCATACGTTACTCTCATATTCTTGCGTGTTGTAACTCATTGTACTATTGAGTAGCGGCTGGCCCCGGCGGTGGTTCGAGTCCTCCTTCGGGCATGGATGTGTGTGTTTGTCCTTAGGATAATTTAGGTTAAGTAGTGTGTAAGCTTAGAGACTGATAACCTTAGCAGTTAAGTCCCATAAGATTTCATACACATTTGAACGGCCGGCCGCGGTGGTCTAGCGGTTCTAGGCGCTCAGTCCGGAACCGCGCGACTGCTACGGTCGCAGGTTCGAATCCTGTCTTGGGCATGGATGTGTGTGATGTCCTTAGGTTAGTTAGGTTTAAGTAGTTCTAAGTTCTAGGGGACTGATGACCACAGATGTTAAGTCCCATAGTGCTCAGAGCCATTACTGAGTAAAATTTATTTACGCCTTCATTTATCTATGTTTGACTTCGGCTTTCCTTGAAACCTGTGTCTGCAGATCGAAGCGTCCAGGTGCAAAGCAGTTCTCGGGACATTACCCATTTGAAATTCAATAAAAGTTAATTCAAATACACGTCTCTTTTCATCATGTTACCTTTCAAACGTAATATGTATAAAATAATGTGATAAGTGTTAAAAAACAATATAAGTTTAAAAAGAAGGTATGTGTAGGACTCGATACAGCGATCCACTAATTACGGAGCTTGAACGCTAACCACATGACTGCTGCCTGCTCATGCTCAGGGTCGCAACGCACCGGTACAAAACTGACGCTTGAAACTTCGCTTGCGATTTTCTCGAAATCGCCCTATTAGTACGCCTTGCTACTTGCACTTTATGTTATCGTAATAGACTACTAAAAGTGTATAAAGTTCGAAGTAAATTCGTGTTCCGAACGTCGTGTCCTCCCCTTGTTAGACCTTGGATAGGTGATCATTTAAAAGTCTCTCGTGATAAGAAGCGCAGTTTTCATGCGAATGTCTCGTACCACTGACCGAGCGAGGTGAAGCAGTGGTTAGCACACTGGCCTCGCATTCGGAAAGACGACGGTTCAAGTCCGAAAGCGGCCATCGAGATTTCGGTTTTCCTTGATTGCCCTAAATCACTTCCCGGTGCGGTTACTTTGAAAGGGCACGACCGATTTCCTTCCCCATCCTTGCGACAATCTGAGCTTGTGCTCTGTTGGTAATGATCCCGATGCCGACGGGATGATAAATCCTAATTCTCGTTTCTGTTTTTCTTACCACTGTTTTTGGAATGAGCAATTTACATTGTCCAGTCAAATTAATGAGACCACCTGTCAGAAACCTGAATAACCATCCTTTGCAGTGCGGGCAGCTGCAAGACATGCAGGAAGAGTCAGTGAGGTTCTGGAACATACCGATAGGGAAGTGGAGCCATGTCGACTCCCGTTACGTGATCAGCTGCGCTAGGTATCACGATTGAGAATCCATGGCGCGTTAAGGCTGATCGAAGTAGTCCCTGAAAAAAGTATAATTTAAAAAAGAAAAAGATGAGCGGGACTCGATCCATTGATTACGGAGTTTGGCTTTCGCAAAGTGCCCCTACAGCCGTTTCAACACTGGAGATGCTATACTAGAGTTTGTGTTGACAATTCAGAGTATATATTAGCTTGATTTCTACCCACGCATAGGCATAGGCAACGCTTCTGAGGGTTGTAGGTCAGGCACTTCTCTTGTAAGAATGCTCAGGTAATACTGAACGATCCAGTAATTACAGTACTTACAGGCTAATGTTCGAAACATAAGCAACACTGCCGGCCGCGGTGGTCTAGCGGTTCTAGGCGATCAGTCCGGAGCCGCGCGACTGCTACGGTCGCAGGTTCGAATCCTGCCTCGGGCATGGATGTGTGTGATGTCCTTAGGTTGGTTAGGTTTAAGTAGTTCTAAGTTCTAGGGGGCTGATGACCATAGATGTTAAGTCCCATAGTGCTCAGAGCCATATGAACCATAAGCAACACTGAGAAATGCTGTAAAATTCAGTTCGCTCTGTTCTTCCTAGATGATACCGTGTTCCTTGACGTCTGGAATGTATTCTATAATGTGTCGCACTCTAGATTATGAAGAAAATACAAGCTTAGGGAATTTCGGATAAGTTCTATGACTAAATTCAGGATTTTAGAAGAGACAGAACGCAAGATATGAACAAATGTTTGGGGATTTTAACTACTACATGTGCGTATATTTAAAAGCAGTTATACTCATGAAAAATAACCTTCATGATTACCGCACAAATAGATATCTCCATGACTGTGTAACAAAATATAGACTGAATTTTCATTTAGCGAGACAGGATAAACATAGAACTCAAAACACCATTTTCTACCTTGAAATAAAGCCGTACAATAAATTGCCGAAGGAGATAAAAGAGATTACTAAAACGAACTTATTAAAAAGGGAATAATAATAACAATAATTATGATCTGTCATTTCACAATTTCCTGAGAACCTTACTCCCAAAGTTCTGCGATGTATATATAGTACTAATACCTTTTAATCGCTCTGAGCTCAATATCTCACTCTTTGTGGAGGGATGCTGACGCAGCGTTTCAGGCAAGCAAAATATGGAAACCGGACATCGTCGCTTATGGTCCAGATGTCAGCTGAGAGTGCGTTTAGTGTTACATTATGAACTGATGTGTGTGTGTGTAGTGTGTTCGGTGATCGTAGTGAGAAACGAATGAAGAGCGCGGCACTAACATTTTACACCATTGTATAACTTCTTTGCAAAATAGGGTTGTACACTAGATATAACAGAAATTAGGCTGTAATCTTTTAGGCTGACTGGGCCTGCATTCGGAACGATAAAGGCTCCGATTCCTATCCGCCCATTCTGACTCAAGTATCACGTGCTTTTCCTAAATTATTTCAGGTACATGCAAGACTGGTTCCTACTATAAGATCACAGCTGACCACCTCTGCCATCCTTGTCACACTATCCTCGCAAATAAGTAGCAGCGTGCAAATATACACTCCTGGAAATGGAAAAAAGAACACATTGACACCGGTGTGTCAGACCCACCATACTTGCTCCGGGCACTGCGAGAGGGCTGTACAAGCAATGGTCACACGCACGGCACAGCGGACACACCAGGAACCGCGGTGTTGGCCGTCGAATGGCGCTAGCTGCGCAGCATTTGTGCACCGCCGCCGTCAGTGTCAGCCAGTTTGCCGTGGCATACGGAGCTCCATCGCAGTCTTTAACACTGGTAGCATGCCGCGACAGCGTGGACGTGAACCGTATGTGCAGTTGACGGACTTTGAGCGAGGGCGTATAGTGGGCATGCGGGAGGCCGGGTGGACGTACCGCCGAATTGCTCAACACGTGGGGCGTGAGGTCTCCACAGTACATCGATGTTGTCGCCAGTGGTCGGCGGAAGGTGCACGTGCCCGTCGACCTGGGACCGGACCGCAGCGACGCACGGATGCACGCCAAGACCGTAGGATCCTACGCAGTGCCGTAGGGGACCGCACCGCCACTTCCCAGCAAATTAGGGACACTGTTGCTCCTGGGGTATCGGCGAGGACCATTCGCAACCGTCTCCATGAAGCTGGGCTACGGTCCCGCACACCGTTAGGCCGTCTTCCGCTCACGCCCCAACATCGTGCAGCCCGCCTCCAGTGGTGTCGCGACAGGCGTGAATGGAGGGACGAATGGAGACGTGCCGTCTTCAGCGATGAGAGTCGCTTCTGCCTTGGTGCCAATGATGGTCGTATGCGTGTTTGGCGCCGTGCAGGTGAGCGCCACAATCAGGACTGCATACGACCGAGGCACACAGGGCCAACACCCGGCATCATGGTGTGGGGAGCGATCTCCTACACTGGCCGTACACCACTGGTGATCGTCGAGGGGACACTGAATAGTGCACGGTACATCCAAACCGTCATCGAACCCATCGTTCTACCATTCCTAGACCGGCAAGGGAACTTGCTGTTCCAACAGGACAATGCACGTCCGCATGTATCCCGTGCCACCCAACGTGCTCTAGAAGGTGTAAGGCAATTACCCTGGCCAGCAAGATCTCCGGATTTGTCCCCCATTGAGCATGTTTGGGACTGGATGAAGCGTCGTCTCACGCGGTCTGCTCGTCCAGCACGACCGCTGGTCCAACTGAGGCGCCAGGTGGAAATGGCATGGCAAGCCGTTCCACAGGACTACATCCAGCATCTCTATGATCGTCTCCATGGGAGAATAGCAGCCTGCATTGCTGCGAAAGGTGGATATACACTGTACTAGTGCCGACATTGTGCATGCTCTGTTGCCTGTGTCTATGTGCCTGTGGTTCTGTCAGTGTGATCATGTGATGTATCTGACCCCAGGAATGTGTCAATAAAGTTTCCCCTTCCTGGGACAATGAATTCACGGTGTTCTTATTTCAATTTCCAGGAGTGTAAATGTTTTTTTCTTATTCTTAAATTTTAATACCGTGACTCGTTCCTTGGAAAAGTGATCCGCGGATGATTAAAACTACTACTACCACTACCACTAAAACGTCGTTCTTAACGGGACGAAATATTCAGATGTAAAAGTAACTTCAGTGTTTTGGACCCGTTATTGTTGGCGTAAGGCATAAAGCCTCTCCTGGAAAAGTCGTTAGCCTTGTGAGGTTGTTAACGGACGGTGCTGTTGCGAAATGCAGAAAGGCTTGAAGATCGACGAGTGGGGCAGGGACGGGCAGTATTTGGATGCACAATTTGTCATAAATCACCAATAGCAGTAACAACGATAAAATATCTAAGACTATCAGTGTGACAAAGTGAAACAACCAGATAAAACTAGTCGTAGCAAAAGCAGGTGGGAGGTTGACATTCACTGCAAGTATCTTAAGAAAATGCAATTTATCCGCGGAAGACGTGGCCTACAGAAAACTCGTTCGTTTTTTTACTGAAAAAAATGGCTCTGAGCGCTATGGGACTTAATTTCTAATGTCATCAGTCCCCTAGAACTTACAACTACTTAAACCTAACTAACCTAAGGACATCACACACATCCATGCCCGAGGCAGGATTCGAACCTGCGACCGCAGCGGTCGCTCGATTCCAGACTGTAGCGCCTAGACCGCTCGGCCACCCCAGCCGGCGTTTGTTTGCTGAGTATTGCTCGTTAGTCAGGGGCTCTCACCAGGTAGGAGCTAACACAGGAGATGTAGACGATCGAAGGAAGAGTGGCACGTTCTGTAACGGGCTTGTTTAGTTAGTGCGACAGCGTCCCTCACTGAGACGCCGACGAAACTCCAATGATAGAACAAAGGTGTTGACAGCACGGAGAGGCTTACTTGTGTGTGACAAGCTAAGCCATCAGCTCTGTCCCAAGGCCAGCCAGTATCAAGGACATTGAGGATAAGTTACAACAATTTTGGACCACCTTGTCTCGGGAGAGCATACGACGGCTTTATGACATCCTTCACAGCCGTATCAGTGGACAGATCTACAACAGGAGGGTGAACGACCTACTGATAACTGGGTTCATGCTGCCACTTTTTTTTAAATATGAGTTGGTTTTGCCTAAAATGATATCACATACACTCTCAAACCGTCAGATTTCGTTTCGTTTCCCTCTTCCCATCTGGGAGCTTTACGGCTTTTCAGGCAGTGTAGATTGCATACGGTGGAAGAAAATAAATTAGCAAAATGTTATTGTGCCCGTTACAAACGCGCCAGAAAAATGATGAAAACAGATCCCACTGCGGTGAAGACGGGTGTTCTGTGCTGCTGATGCTTGCTGGCAGCGAGGCTTATCTCTGTCGTATCGCGCCAGAGTTTAAATTACTCGTCGCTGTTTTCGCAGAGGCCTACACTGCAGCCGGCCGCGGTGGTCCAGCGGTTCTAGGCGCTCAGTCCGGAACCGCGCGACTGCTACTGTCGCAGGTTCGAATCCTGCCTCGGGCATGGATGTGTGTGATGTCCTTAGGTTAGTTAGTTTTAAGTAGTTCTAAGTTCTAGGGGACTGATGACCACAGATGTTAAGTCCCATAGTGCTCAGAACCATTTTTGAGCCTACTGCGTCACATCGCGTCCTGGAAAATACACCATGTTTCCCCACGCGGTAAATACAAGTGGCATTTTCAGAGCAGTCATGAACGAAATCACTGTTCCTCTTACTGCCACAGGAATAGTTAATTTCTTTGTCTATGGCACCATGCGTCTACTTCCAAATTTCACCCATTACATGCGACACTATTTAGTGGTTTATTCCCTTTTACAAGCAATATCGATGAAAAGTTTATCATCACCTCGAATGGACGTAGTTCAGTAATCAGTCATTAATTATGTGTTTGTTTGCGAGTGTAGCAAAAAAGAAAAAGTGCGGTCCTCGGCCCATTGATGAAATTGAGTATTGTGGGGTAATTCGTTCTCGCCAGTAGCGGAAACTTTGCAGCCGTGTCAGACCCATCCGGATGACTTCCTCGGGCGTCTGTATTGGCCCAACATAGCTGCAGAATCTCCATTTTGTTTTGGCTTCCCCAGCGGTGTGAGACGGTAGTATCAAGGGGTTTCAGTGTCTACCGGGTCTATAGAGATGTGCAGGGTGGAGCACGAACTGTGTCACCATTTGGTTTTTTAATAAACATTTACCTGCCAAGATATACTCAAAGGAACAAACAGTGCGAATCACTTAAAACCGGCACCGCAAATATTGCGCAAGCAAAAAGTGCTATAGATGTGCGGTTTTCACAGAATGGTTTGGCCGTCAGGGCGTAAGATTAGATTAGATTAGATTTACTTTCATTCTAATTGATCCGTAGTGAGGAGGTCCTCCAGGATATCAGAAAAACAGTAATACATGACAAATATTTACAACTCAAACAAATAAGCTAATGTACCTTCCACATGTCTACATCTACATCTACATAGATACTCTGCAAATCACATTTAAGTGCCTGGCAGAGGGTTCAATCGAACCATCTTCACAATACTCTATTATTCCAATCTCGTATAGCGTGCGGAAAGAATGAACACCTATATCTTTCCGTTCGAGCTCTGATTTCCCTTATTTTATCGTGGTGATCGTTCCGCCCTTTGTAGGTCGGTGTCATCAAAATATTTTCGCATTCGGAGGAGAAAGTTGGCGATTGGAATTTCGTGAGAAGATTCCGTCACAACGAAAAACGCCTTTCTTTTAATGATTTCCAGCCCAAATTCTGTATCATTTCTGTGACACTCTCTCCCATATTTCGCGGTAATACAAAACGTGCTGCCTTTCTTTGAATTTTTTCGATGTACTCCGTCCGTCCTACCTGGTAAGGATCCCACACCGCGCAGCAGTATTCTAAAAGAGGACGGACAAGCGTAGTGTAGGCAGTCTCCTTAGTAGGTCTGTTACATTTTCTAAGTGTCCTCTCAATAAAACGCAGCCTTTGTTTAGACTTCCCCATATTTTCTATGTGCTCTTTCCAAATTAAGTTGTTCGTAATCGTAATACCTAGGTATCTAGTTGAATTTACGGCTCTTAGATTAGACTGATTTACCATGTAACCAAAGTTTAACGAGTTCCTTTTAGCACTCATGTGGATGAGCTCACACTTTTCGTTATTTAGGATCAACTGCCACTTTTCGCACCATTCAGATATTTTTTCCAAATCGTTTTGCAGTTTTTTTGTCTTCTGATGACTTTATTAGTCGATAAACGACAGCGTCATCTGCAAACAACCGAAGACGGCTGCTCAGATTGTCTCCCAAATCGTTTAAATAGATAAGGAACAGCAAAGGGCCTATAATATTACCTTGGGGAACACCTGAAATCACTTCTGTTTTACTCAATGACTTTCCGTCAATTACTACGAACTGTGACCTCTCTGACAGGAAATCGCAAATCCAGCCACATAACTGAGACGATATTCCATAAGCACGCAATTTTACTACGAGCCGCTTGTGTGGTACAGTGTCAAAAGCCTTCCGGAAATCCGGAAATACAGAATCGATCTGAAATCCCTTGTCGATAGCTCTCAACACTTGACGTGAATAAAGAGCTAGTTGTCTTTCACAGGAACGATGTTTTCTAAACCCATGTTGACTGTGTGTCAATAGACCGTTTCCTTCGAGGTAATTCATAATGTGCGAACACAATACATGTTCTAAACTCCTGCTGCATATCGACGTTAACGATATGGGGTTGTAATTTAGTGAACAGATTCTAATAATACTTAAGAACTATATTTTATGTGTAAACATACACTTTTAAAATAGAACAAGGCCTACTGACATTAAAAACTTAAAACTAGGGTAGATTAGAATGTCAGTGGTGTTTGTTACAGGATTCTAGTGCGAGTCGTTTACGGGGTATCGTATTTTGTAAAGTTCCCATACCGTCTCTTTTACAGTACCTGTGGCTGCACACATCAAAGAACAACACAAGTGCATACAACAGTTATGTGGATTCCCATCCGTAACAAGACAATTGCGCACGGTTCCAGTCTGGTATGGAACGACTGCTGCGCACGTGTTAGCATTTAATATCTAAGCAGGCTGCAGTAATACGTCGTTGCATCTCATCAGGTGTAGTTGGTATGTCCTCGTAGACAGCGTCTTTCAGTTTTCCTCACAGAAAAAAGTCTACAGACGGCGAATCCGGGGACGGTCCGGCCAGTGTACAGGTCCTACAGATCCCCTATGTCCATTCCAACGATGTGGAAACAGTTTGTCAGAACAAGATGTAGTATTTCGTGCACTATGGGCTAGACAGCCATCATGTTGGTACCATAGGGTCCTTCTAGTCAGAAGAGAAACGTCCTCTAGTATCCGCGGAAGATGGTCTGTTAGGACGCTGAGATACTTGTGAGCGTTCAGTGTTCCGTCTATGAAAAGCAGGTCTTTGAGCAGATAGTTCACTATCCCATATCACACGTTTACATTCCATGGACGCAGACGTTCCAACTGACGAAACCAACTAGGATTTTCAACAGACCAATAGTGCATGTCCCGGCGATATATCTGGTCATGATTGGTGAATGTGGCTTCATCACCAAAGAAGATACATGATATATCTCGAGTATCCGACTTAATGGCCATGCACAGAAGTTAACACGAGTCTCATAATCGTTTCCGTGCAGCTCTTGATGAAAAGAGATCTTATAGGGATTGAACCGATGCCCTGCAAAATGCGTAAGACACTTTCCAAACTCATTCTGCTTTCTCGTGCGATTGCGCGGGAGATAACACGCGGATCAACTGCAACAGCAGCAAGAACTTTAATTTCCGCCTCTTCTGTCGTCACTTGATTGCTTCTGTGACGTAGTCGAGGTATTACACTACCATTTACACGTAACTGGTTGAAGAAGTATATACTGCTAAGACGGTTGACATCTGTTGGGATACCTTGTCGTATACGCCATACGAAAACGAACTGCATTCTTCCTATACTCTGCACACACCATGAAGATGTCGGCTTTTCCTGCATTGGTAAATCTCTTCGTCAACTCACGACTTACTTCTAGGAATGTCAAACACTAACTGACTAACAAGTCGCGATGCAATCAAGTAACACAGAAGCACATGTAAGGAAACGTAACAACATCTCACCTACAACAAAGCAGGATGAAAGGCGCAAACAAGTATTGGTGTGGAAACTTTTCAAAATACGATATCTCGGAAACGGTTCACACTAGAATCCTGCGACAAACACCACTGACATTCCAATTGACCGTACTTTTAGTTTGTTGACGTCAATAGGCATAGATCCAATTAAAAAGTGCACATTTGCACAAAAAACACTTTCTAAGTATTATTAAAATCTGTTTAATGGATAAAATACCAGCCCCTGACTACCAGTACATTCTGTGCAGACAGCACATCAGTAGCACTTTTCATTTCCGCATTATTTGCGGTGCAAATTTTAGGTGAAATTTGGAAATTTGTGGTAAGTTCTTGTGGGACCAAACTGCTGAGGTCATCGGTCCCTAAGCTTAGACACTACTTAATCTAACTTGCAGTAAGGACAACACGCACACCCATGCCCGAGGGAGGACTCGAACCTCCGAACGGGGAAGCCGCGCGAACCGTGACAAGATGTCCAAAACCGCGCGGCTTTTTAGATGATTCGCCTTGTATATTACCATGGAAAACACTCTGTGGAGAATTGTTTAAATTTAGCACATGTCCAATGTGTCCACCATTTTGATTCCTAGCTTCCCTCACACGAACACACGTTTGTGATAAACCTACGGCACATGTCTTCCGTGATTTCAGTACAAACTTGAAGAATAAGACGTCTGAGCTCCAGTAAATAAAGCGGACGTTTTGGGAAAACTGTTTCCTTTATGTACCCCCACGGAAAGAAGTGTGGACTATTGGCGAGGAGGGGAGGGCAAAATTGTTCGTCACTGAAAATCTGAGTGAAATGACCCGCTTGTCGAAACGCTCAGAAATGCAACACAGTGTTTGCAGTATGTGGCCTTGCTCCATTTTGGATGAACCACAACGTGTTGAAGGGTAACGCAGTAACAACAAGCTGGGGAATGAAGTTATTGTGGATTGTGCTCAAATAACGCGCACTTTTCACAGTTTCTTCAAAGAAAAAAGGATCAGTACGTCCGTGACGAAACTGCGACCATCATTGTAATCGTCGGAGCGTGATATTGTCGTTCATGAGGCACTTGCGGATTTTCAGTAGCCCAAAAGCGTACGTTTCGTTTGTTAATGCGCCTTGTCTGAAAACCAAACGTTATTGAGGGTTTGTCACATATCCTCCGCCCACTGCGTCGTGTTCTGTAGTGAGCCTCCGAGCAGAGCTCATCTTGTGCGGGTACATGAGGAGGTCATTTATAAGAATCCATTGAACGGAAAGTCTGCGTATGCCCTTTGCACTACTGCCTTTCTGCACGATTTGCCAGGGCTTCTCTGTGCAGCAACTCGTACCGCTTCAGTATTCTCCAGTGAACTAACAGGCTTCGGCCGAGATCGCTTCCAGTGTTGGTTCTTGCCGTACACATTGATCATACAGCCTGTGATCGGTTGTCTTGCAAGGGGCCCACGAGTGTTGAACAGCTGTCGAAACCGCCTCTGAGCGCAACAGTACTTTTCGTTTCGTGAAGAAGTAGCACAACTGCCGATCCCTGCTGCGTTGTTGGTCGTCCACTGTCGCCCACGTTGTAAACACTGTAGTTCGGTTAAAATCACTTGATACTTAGATGTCCGTCACTTGCTGCTATACAGTATTGCCACATCACTTCACAAGTGTTGCTAATGTGTGACGCGGAGCAATGTTGGAAGTGGCTGCCGCGAGGTACGGCTGTCAACGCTTTCTGTAGCCCTGAATTTAAACTCATATCCTAAGCTAACTGTAGCCTCGTGATACGCAATGTAACCGAGAAAACGGCGGTCAACGATCTGTGGCAGAACTAAAATCACGATCACTTTGTTCACGGCTATTAAATACCTCTACGAGCAAGCTCAGGACAGAAACAACTCCGTTTCAGTGATAAAAGCAAGCTGTAGCTTCTCCCTATTATTGTTTGCTTGAAACTGTCCTCACACTGATTACATGAGCTGTCGCGTTGCCAATCGATGAGCAGTACACGTTGACACTCGGCTGCATATTGTAGGTGAATAGACAGATTCCGAACAAAACAAGAATGGTAGGAATGAAAATAAGAGCAAACAAAAAATACGCTATTGAAAATGACGCAGCAAATAATTAGAAATAAAAAAATACATCGAGATCAATTACCTGAATAAAAATAGTAATCTAACTCATTTGATTAGATTTGGAAATAAAAAAATTTCGGCGCACATGATAAAATTCGAACCTACTATCTTCTGCTTAACAGAAGTAAACACAAACTGTTTGCTCTCTGGCATACCACTGGGATAAATAGTGGACTGCAACTGTAGTTGCCCAGTCGCAACGATGGATTCCACTGTTCAAAACTTCGGTTTCACGTAATGTCGGGTGAAGCTTATCTAATGTAATCCGATCTCTGTGATTATAATAACTGTGTATGTGACGCTGAATCGCGTCTTGTGTGAAAGTATCGAGTGGCGTTCGGTTAGTGCTACACATGAAATGTATAGCATCTTTGTGTGTGTATGCCGGCCGGAGTGGCCGAGCGGTTCTAGGAGCTTCAGTCTGGAACCGCGCGACCGCTACGGTCGCAGGTTCGAATCCTGCCTCGGGTATGGTTCTGTATGATATCCCTAGGTTAGTTAGGTTTAAGTAGTTCTAAGTTCTAGGGGACTGATGACCTCAGATGTTAAGTCCCCTAGTGCTCAGAGCCATTTGAACCATTTTTGTGTCTGTATGTGTTGTTTTTGGTGTTGTTATCATGTGTGAAGAAATGCGAAATACAAGTGGCACACCCATGATTAGAGATCCAGACACATCAAGAAAGAATGGCAGACAAGTAGTTGGACGTGAACTGACCAATTGTTGTCGGGCTAGTTTGGCAACGGCGAAGGTTTCGAGCGTGACGTTGAGCGCTCTGATTGGAGAAAACTAGTTCCAGCACATGAAGCGTCAACTGTCAAGTTATTTTAATCGGACTGTAGGCCCCTAGCGACGGTATCGTGAATTACGCGTCATTTCGTAACTCCCTTGCTTCTCCAACCTCTACTGCTCTGGTGCGACTCATAAATTATATACGAAATAAATGGTGATACATTTCATGTGCCACCGTTTGCTTACAAACAAACAAATAAAAAATTTCTGTAACATAAAGAGCAACCTCCTTCAGTAAGAATCATGATTTTATTTCAAAGCACGATGCATTTGAGCCCTGGGGACTCATCTTCAGGTGCTTTGACAGTCTACAGCGACTATTTTTCCAGAGTTACGGTAATTCTGGCCCTCGTGAGATTACATTGTATTTTTCCAGAGTTAGGTAATTAACCTAACTCTGGAAAAATAATCGATTTAGACTGTCAAAGCACCCGAAGATGAGTCAATAGTGCTCGATATGCATCGTGCATTGAAATAAAAACACAATTGTGACTGAAAGCGGTTGTTCTTTATTTTACAAAAGTAATACAGTAACGAACAAAACACTGACAGAAACGGATAAAATAAAGTAAAATAATTAATTAGGTAACTTTATTCTGTCGAGGTGACAATTAAAAATTCGTGACCACCCCTCATATTTATGTATTCTTTGGACCAAATGTTTTTGTCTGTTTGCATTAACTTTTGAACCCGGTAAGTGTTTCTAAATAATTCTGATTATAATCACACAAAATATTAACGAAATTAATACAAAACTGGCTTTATACGTGACATAACAGTAACGTCGATCTAAGAGGTAAACTGGGTACCCTGTAACAAAACTTCTGGCAGCTTTTCTAGATGGCCTCCTCTTCTCTTTTAGCAGTACAGTTCACTATTACAGACATCAAATCTGTAACAACTCGAATAAGCACCCGACACAGATATTGTTTATCTAACTATCGGGACACCTATTAGTGGACATTACTGTAAGGTGTATTCACGGTTCGCCTTATGACGACTTGATCTTTGCTGAGACACTTTCAGTCAGTTGCCTGAATGCCGTGGAGGAATGGCAGCCCACTCTTCCTCATGAGCCGATCCCAGAGAAGGTAGTGATGTTGGACGCTGGAATCTCCAGAGGACGACGTTGTAACTCATCCAAAAGGTGCATAGTTGGCAAGATTTTCAAAAATGGCTGAAACAGCAACTGTTGAAATTCCTCAAGGTAAATGATGACAGCCAAAACAGTTTCAGGATAAAGATTTATTAAAATTCTTGACCACGGTTTCGGTGTAGATGATGTTTTAACTACTGACGACGCCTTTGGCACAATTGTTTTATGAATCTCCATTGCAGGATGTGATTTTAGTATATTTTACTTCTGATGATGGTATATTTAGATATACCGAAACCGTGGTCAAGAATTTTAATAAATCTTTATCCTGCAACTGGTTTGGCTGTCATCATTTACCGTGAAGTACTTTGGTGAGTAAGGGCGCGGACTCTGAGCAGGCCAATTAGATTCAGAAATGACACTGTCCACAACCCATTGTCTCATAGATGTTGCTTTATGACAGGGTACATTGTCATGCTGATGCAGTCATCTTCTCAGAACTGTTCCTCTACTGAACTCAGTACGCATTGCTGTAAAATGTGTATCCTTCAGCAGCTAGCCTTTTCTTAAGCGCAATGACGGAACTACATTCTGAAAACGAAAAGCACATCCATACCGTAGCACCACCTCCTCATACTTCACTTTTGGCACTATACTTGAAGCCAGGTAACGTTCTCTAAGCATTCGCGAAACCCAAACCCTTGCAAAGGATTGTTGCTTAGTATAGCGTGACTGATCACACGAAATCGCTCGTTTCCAGTCATCCGTTCTCTTTTGGCGTTGCTCTTCACACCACCTTAAGAGTCGCTTAATGTTGGCTGTAAATGTGTGTGGCGGAGACTTGGGACTGTACGGACAGTTATACGACGAACTGCCTCATTTTCCGATTACTCGAATAAGGGATTGCGCCGTAGCAGTAACGTCAGTTGTCGTGCTATAAACTGCCACGTCACAGCGCTTAACCGTGCGATGCCAGAGGATGAAGGAGTATTGGGCGCGGTCAGCAAGCTGATCTGGGTTACGCAGATGAACGATAATCACATTGGGTTCGTAGTTGAGTGGCAGCGATGTGGCGCTTTTCCTGGCCACGCAAATCACTCTGAGCTGCGCACTTGCTGAAAACATGCAATAAAAACCTTAATCGCGTAAACCTGCCGTCGACTGCCGTGCGCAAGTGCGACCTGTTGCTTTCCTGTAGATTTTCGTGCTTGATAGGTTTCCGGCTTGCAACACTCGGCACGCGGCCTGCATTGCCTATTAAAAGTGATATCAGGCGCCTGACATGGCACTTACTTTTCCAGGCAGTCCCGCAAACCGGATGCGAGAAGTGGACTCTTTGCTTATCTCTCTGAGGTAGCAGTGGGGAGAGGAAGAGAGGAGGAGGAACATGGAAGAAGAATAGCTTCCCGGTGATGTCGCTGTGCCGATAAAATTAATTCACACGAAGAATTAAAAAAATTATCCCTTGCACCAGCAACTTTTTCCTACCTGCTGGAGAGGTTTGTGTCCTGTGTTTTTTTTAAGAGTGGATTTCCTACTTACCGTGACGCACAAGACATTGGATATCTATATATCACATATAAATATGATCCCTGTTCCTCTCTGGCCTTATGTCGTCTTCTTAGCCAAGCCATTAGGCGTTTTTGACTCAAGTATGATACTTGCGGGTTTGTCGCTTTAAATGTCGACGCATTTTACACATTTTAATGTGGCTATAAAACGGAAATGGGGAAAAAGTTCACCCGCATTACGTCCGTCTTCCACGTTGGTGTGCATCTTTTAATCGTAATAATTTTACTTGAATTTTATTAAAAAAAAAGAGTTTTATTGTTAGGTAGAAGTTCTAGATCCGAATGGCGCAGTATTGCGTGTTAAAGGGGGGGCCTATTCATCTGAATTACATTGTAATTCTGTCAGAGACAGCAAAGGACCTGGAAGTGCAGCTGAACGGAATTGACAGTGTCTTGAAAGGAGGATATAAGATGAACATCAAGAAAAGCAAAACGAGGACAATGGAATGTAGTCGAATTACATCGGATGATGCTGCGGGAATTAGATTAGGAAATGAGACGCTTAAAGTAGTAAATGGTTTTTGCTATTTGGGGAGCAAAATAACTGATGATGGTCGAAGTAGACAGGATATAAAATGTAGACTGGCAATGGCAAGGAAAGCGTTTCTGAAGAAGAGAAATTTGTTAACATCGAGTATAGATCTAAGTGTCAGGAAGTCGTATCTGAAAATATTTCTATGGAGTGTAGCCATGTATGGAAGTGAAACGTGGACGATAAATAGTTTAGACAAGAAGAGAATAGAAGCTTTCGAAATGTGGTGCTACTGACGAATGCTGAAGATTAGATGGGTAGATCACATAACTAACGAGGAGGTATTGAATATAATTGGAGAGAAGAGAATTTTGTGGTACAACTTGACTAGAAGAAGGGATAGGTTGGTAGGACATATTCTGAGGCATCAAGGGATCACCAATTTAGTATTGGAGGGCAGCGTGGAGGGTAAAAATCGTAGAGGGAGACTAAGAAATGAATACACTAAACAGATTCAGAAGGATGTAGGCTGTAGTAGGTACTGGGAGATGAAGAAGCTTGCACAGGATAGAGTAGCATGGAGAGCTGCATGAAACCAGTCTCTGGACTGATGACCACAACAACAACAACAACATTCACTTGGATGTAGGTTGAGTAGGTACTGGGAGATGAAGAAGCTTGCACAGGATAGAGTAGCATGGAGAGTTGCATCCAGTGCGACCGCTACGGTCGTAGGTTCGAATCCTGCCTCGGGCATGGGTGTGTGTGATGTCCTTAGGTTAGTTAGGTTTAAGTAGTTCTAAGTTCTAGGGGACTGATGACCTCAGAAGTTAAGTCCCATAGTGCTCAGAGCCATACGCTCTGGCTACCAACTCTAGCGATTGTTACCTGAACGAACCACCTCTGACGTTTACCTTGCAAGAGCCAAAGGCAAGCTCCTCCTTTAGCTGGGAAGACGCAGACACATTGTATCGAAAGCAACAAACATTCCTGAGATTCTCTAACGGCCTAAATTCTCACCTCTGTTCCCACGCTAAGACTTTCGAAGCAGCTTTCCTGTATCTATTTGCAATATAACTGTTAATTTAAATTCAAAATGGCTCAAATGGCTCTGAGCACTATGGGACTTAACTTCTGAGGTCATCAGCCCTCTAGAACTTAGAACTACTTAAACCTAACTAACCTAAGGACATCACACACATCTATGCCCGAGGCAGTATTCGAACCTGCGATCGTAGCAGCTGCGCGGTTTCAGACTGAAGCGCCTAGAACCGCTCGGTCACTCCGTCCGGCATTTTAAATTCACTTGACATCTTGTGCATGAGGTTCACCATAAAATTAAAATGTTTTACAACAAAAGATTTTAAGACCTGAAGATGACAGCAAAGTCTGTTGAAAGCAGTTGTCTTAAATTAAGAAATAAGAGGGTTCGAACTTGAATAGTGGCAAGTATTTATTCACAAAAGATACAAAAAGTTACATGTTTGCACCTGTTACTGTCTCCAGCGTTGTGTAGAACCCGTTGCCAGCGATGTGGAAGGCGTAGTATACCGTTAG
This sequence comes from Schistocerca serialis cubense, assembly GCF_023864345.2. Classification (NCBI taxonomy): domain Eukaryota; kingdom Metazoa; phylum Arthropoda; class Insecta; order Orthoptera; family Acrididae; genus Schistocerca; species Schistocerca serialis. The sequence goes on along the minus strand of NC_064639.1, from coordinate 405,663,017 downwards.
GAGAGCCTCTTCTGTTGATGCGTGCGATTGTAGCGGTCTACTGCCTGTCGAATCTCTGGCACAGTTCTGAAGCGAATGCCACGAAGTGGTTCCTTCACCTTCGAAATCAAATCAAAGGTACAAGGACTTAATTCCGGGGAGAATGGTGGATGGTACAGCACTTCCAGTTCCATCGACCGAACCGAGCCACAGCTTGCGCTGTATGCGCCCCTGCATTGTAGTGCAAAACGATGGGTGGGTTGCGCAGAAAGTGTCGCAAAGCTGGTGGCAGGTAATGCTCCAAATGGTGATGATGGTGAAGTCCCATACTCCTTGACAGAGCGTAGGGGACGATGCGGGAGACCCGCACCGCTGTACTAGGCAAAGTCCTAGCGGAGGTGGTTTGCCATTGTCTTCCTCAGACGGTAATGGGGATAAATGATGATGATGAAGACGACACAACAACACCCAGTCATCTCGAGGCAGGTGAAAATCCCCGACCCCGCCGGCATCGAATCCTGGAGCCCGTGCTCGGGAAGCGAGAACGCTACCGCGAGAGACCACAAGGTGCGGACAATGCTCCAAAAACGAACAGAAATACTGTGTATTGACGGTCTGCCGTGGATGAACGTATTGCGTTAGGATAACACCATCACAGTCGTACACGACATTCACCATAACTTTCACCATACTGGGGCACTGACACACTTTCGACTTTCGCGGCGACCCATAATGACGCCATTCGTTGGATTGGAGTTTCAGTTTTTGCTTCGTGGCATTCGCTTCAGAACTGTTCCAGAGATTCGACAGGCAGAAGACTGCTCCACCATCAACAGAACAGGCTCCGCTAACGGTATACTACGCCTTTCACATCGCCGGCAACGGGCTCTACGCAATGCTGGTCACTACTTTGAAGGACAGTAACAGGTGAAAACATGTAACTCTTTTGTATCGGCTGTGAATAAATAGTTGCCACTATTTAAGTTCCAACCCTCATATTTTATGCGATACTGGCTCTTGAATGTTTTTTACAATTAAAACAGATCGCCATTCAGTATTCTCAAAATGAGAAAATTCAATTTAATTTAAATAGAAGTTCAATCTGTGTCACGTTTAATGGTCATGTTATACGTTTCAGTTCTGACATAGTGTAAGCTGCCTGGAACAATAGAATCTCCCGCTAAGTGTGAAGTGCGTACTGTCATTCGAGCTCTTCATACTGAGGGGTCTGGCCGACTTCATGCAGCTCGCACGACGTAACTGCCCTGCGTGCCACAAAAGTGAGGCAATGGAGCAGCAACTTTGAAGCAGGACGAACAGACCTTCATGATGCGGGTGGTCACGGAAGGAAAGGAGTGTGACAGTCGATGATAATATTCAGTGAGAGGGCAGGCGACTCAATAAAATCGTATACGAAGGGCAGTTTCTGGTGAAGAAGAATGTTGTCATCAGGCATTGTGCTTCTTCATGACAACGCTCGGCCACACACTGCAGCTGCATCGTTGCCGGCCGGAGTGGCCGAGCGGTTCTAGGAAATTCAGTCTGGAACCGCGCGACCGCTATGGTCGCAGGTTCGAATCCTGCCTTGGGCATGGATGTGTGTGATGTCCTTAGGTTAGTTAGGTTTAAGTAGTTCTAAGTTCTGGGGGACTGATGACCTCTGCTGTTAAGTCCCATAGTGCTCAGAGCCATTTGAACCTGCAGCGTTTTCGATGGAAAGTGATCACCCCACCACACAGCCCAGACCCGGCTGTCCCTCTGATTTTCATCTCTTTGTTCACATGAACTGCGTGCCATGTTGACAGCATTATGGTACAGTCAGCGAGCTGCTGACCAGGTACAGAATTGGCAGAAAACACGGGCGACTGCCTTCTGCGACAAGGGTATTGGAAAGTTGGTACCACACTATGACAAATGTGCAATTTGGAGCAGCGACTGTGAAGAAAACTAGTTGCACACAAAACTGTTTTGTTTTTACTGCGGTTTCCATTTCGCGATCGATCAGACCTTGAAAAAAAAAAAAAAGAAAAAAAAAGAAAAAAAAAAAGTAATCCTCGTGTTTCAATCTTTCACATGAAGAGTGCTCTATCCTGGATCGTATGCCGTCACGCAATAGAGGAATGTCGGCCGGGCTGCCTGCACAGCAGATGTCAACGTCACAGCAAAAACATGTTTACAGTCTCGCCTGTGGAAGACTCCGCTCGCACCGGCGGCGCCAAAATCGACACAGGCTGTGTTTGAGTCGCTGTACTATTTTCCTACACTGATCACATGCCCAAAAAGAAAGCGAGACGCGTAACCTTCCTCTCAGCTAGTATTTACGAAGTCACATGGCTCCATGCCAATAATTCCGGTTGCAGACGCAGTTCCAATTGCAGCTCCACTGCAGAGAGTCACCTCCACATTGAGCAAGCAGCTAAGCCTAGTCGTCGGGAAGCCATCTATTGACCGTCAACCTCTGACCTTCAACAGGTCCTTGGACTTTGTGTCTATGTGATGAGATATCTCTCTTAGATTGTACTTTGCGTCTAAGTGATCCTTTGACTCTCAGTCATTTAACTCTCTTATTTTGGACTTGGTATAAAAACTGATGATTTGATTGTATTGTTTGGATTTTTCACCCATGTGATAATTAAAGGACCAGTATAATTCGCATTTCGACTCTTCTTACGAGTTAAACTGTATCTACTGTGACTTTATTAAATGTTTTGGTTTTGGTGACACTGTCATTTGTAGTTATGTAGTCACCTATGGAGGAAACGGAAATTTTGGGCATGCAGTATAGCACTCAGAGACTGATTCTCTCCCAAGTAGTACCTGCCTATTAATTTGTACGTTTAAGTCATAACTCTTTAAATGGAGGAGGGTACCTACAGTCGGTCGCACCCGTTCTGGAAACAAAGTACTGCTACACCTTCCCCAACTGTCTTCCATCTCCTGTGGCACTACTGCGTTCAACTGATGACACTGAACTTCTTCCAGGGGCTGAGCGCTATTCCCCCGTTGTATCTCTCGGTGATATACACAACAGCATAATTCGGAACAGAGCTGGACATCGGATTAGATTAACTAGCGAGAACTCGGAATTCCCGATTAGTGTGGTTCCTCCACTTACCTCCGGTACTACCGAAGGTGCCAGCGAGCAGTCGGAGCAAACGAAAGGAGTAGTTATCTAAGCAGTGCACACACAGTTGCGGAGTCCGTTAACCAGCGAGTAAATCGGAGCTTCCAAACATCGCGCTTCCTTTAGTTGTCTACAATGCTGTCATTGAAGGCGATGGGGAAAAGGGTGAGGCGGTGACCTGATGAAACACAGAGCAAGTGTAGTGACACTGTGTTTTTTAACGGAAGTGAAGCTGCATACGCTACAAGAGAGGTATTCTGCACCACTGTGTGGTTTACTTGAAAATTCCGAATGTGTACGTTCCTAGAAGAGTTCTTCCTATGTATATACTATCTGCTCACAAGTATGCAAACACCTATTAGTGGAATTCAATATGGGATTGTCCACCCTCTGCCATTATGTGGCATGAACTCTACTGGTGACACTTTCAGTGACGTGTCTGAATGTCTTTGGAGTGGCAGCTCATTCTACCACTAGAGCCGTATCGAGAGAAGGTGGACACTGGGATATGGAGAGATGACTATCTTGCAAGTCGTCCAAAAAATGTTTACTTTGGTTGAGGTCTGACTCTGCGCTCTGCACAGGCCAGTCCATTACAGGAATGTTACAGTCCACAAACCATTGTCTCACTGACGTTACTTTACGACAGGGTGCATTGTTGTGCTAATACGTGTTCAAAAAGTCTCTGCGCTGTTCCGTATGTTTGTTAGCGGCGCGTGCCGTTTGCCGCAGTGAATATACCGAAATGAAACTCAGTGAAATACAAGTTATTAATTTATTGAATACTCATTTTTACTTACAAATTTTCACATCAAATGTTGAAAGTGTCCCCCCTGTTGTTGAATACACAATTCAATTCGTCTAATCATGTTTACAAACACAAGCTGTAACATTTCTTCCGTAACAGAAGCAGTGAAAGTAGATATTACAGTTTTCAAATCGATGGATTTTGTACGGTTTTTATAGACAGTTGCTTTCGCTGCACCCCAGAAGAAAAAGTCAGGTGGTGGTAGGTCAGACGATCGTGGAGGCCAAAGTCCCTGTGAAATTATGCCATCACCAAAAACATTAGCAAACAGTAACATTGAAACGCGAGCTATATGCGCGGTTGCACCATCTTGTTGAAAATAACCGTTCAGTATTTCACTTAACGCAAGTTCTCCTATGAATGGGCACAGAATATCACTGCAGTATCGTTGTGAGTTTATTGTTTCGTTGAAAAACATGGGACCCACAATCCGACGTCTAGAAATAGCAATCCAAACACCTATTTTCACAGAATGATGTGGTTCCTAATGAGTACACAATGGATTTGCAGTACTCCACATACGAGAATTTTGCGAGTTCATGTACCCGGATAAATGGAACTACGCCTCATCAGTGAAAAGCGTTTCATTAAAAATATCCCTTCCATTTCGTTGAAGGAAATTTTTGAACCATTGACAATAATGCAGTCTCTTGCCATGATCAGTATTTGTCAGTTATTGCACGAGTGTCACTTTGTATGCGAAAAGTTTTAATTTTTTCCTTACAGCTGTGTGGGCCGTTCCGACACTAACATCGATTTCCTGGGCGAGTTTTCTTACTGATTTGTTCAGACTTACTGACTTTTATCGGAAATATCGAGTAGTTTATTCTCAGACAAAACGCTAGGACAACCACTTCTCGGTGCATCTGCCATTGTACCCGTACTTCGAAATTTGTTAATCGAATCTCGCACAGTATCGCGATGTGTGAGTGTTGTCTCCGGGAAAACTGAATGAAATGTTTGACGAACTGAAACTCTGTATTTACAGCCAGTTTTGAACACCTGTTCTACTAAAAACACACTTTCTTCAATGGTTATCATTTTGACAGAGACAAAAACGAAACAAACGAACAAAGGAACTAAAACGTTCACGTCGAGACGTAACGACACACACCAACGATACTACTGACGCTGGTTGAGATAAACGAAACAGTGGAATGTTGGGAGGGTCCACTTGAAGGGAAGTAATCCAAGCAGGCGAACAATCATACGGCACGCGCGGGTAGTCATACGGCACTGCAGAGAGACTTTTTGAACACTCCGTGCAATCATCGTCTCCGCACTGTTCCTGCCGCGCGGGATTAGCCGAGCGGTCAAAGGCGCTACAGTCATGGAATGTGCGGCTGCTCCCGGTGGAGGTTCGAGTCCTCCCTCGGGCATGGGTGTGTATGTTTGTCCTTAGGATAATTTAGGTTAAGTAGTGTGTAAGCTTAGGGACTGATGACCTTTAGCAAATTAAGTCCCATAGGATTTCATACACATTTGAACATTCTTGCACCATTCCTCTATTGTACGCAGCACACAATGCTGTAAAATATGCTCGTATCCTTCTGCGTTTAGCATTTTCATAGGCGCAATAAGAGGCCCTCACCCTAACAACGAAAAACATTCCCATAGCGCAACACTGTCTCCTCTGTACCTCACTCTTGACGCTACACGTGATGGCAGGCAACTTTCTCCAGGCGTTCGCCTAACCCACGTCCTTACATCATATTGGTATCCAAATGACGCTAATACCGAGTTCAATGAGTTTTAAATATTTATGAAAGAGCTCACTTTCTGATATCACCCAATTTTTCAGAGAAAAATTGAAAGTGGCTGTGAAAAAAGTGAATCTTGAGGCTTATCAGTGATTGATCATTCCAAATTACGAGGTGAGCGTGAGTCAAATGAAAACCTTAAATATTTTTTTAAATATTGTTTATTGTGGAGAAGTGGTACAAAGCCGTATCACTTTTCAACATAATCTCCCCCACGCTCAATGCAAGTCCTCCAGGGCTTACAAAGTACATAAATTCCTTTAGAAAAAAATTATTTTGGTAGTCCGCGCAACCACTCATGCACCGTGTGGCGTACCTCTTCATCAGAACGGAACTTCTTTCCTCCCATAGCGTCTTTGAGTGGTCTAAACATATGGAAATCACTTGATGATGAGGAATGGCGCCATTCCTTGCTCGCTCTCTTCGTTTCCGGTCGGTGGAAGTGAACCCAGGTTTCGTCCCCAGTAAAGATTCTTGCAAGGAAGCCATCACCTTTTCGTTCAAAGCGCCGCAGAAGTTCTTCACAAGCATCAACAGGTCGTTCTCTCATTTCAGGAGTCAGCTGCCGTCGTACCCGTCTTGCAGACACTTCGTGAAACTGGAGCACATCGTTCACAATGTGGTGTGCTGACCCATGACTAATCTGCAAACATACTGCAGTGTCATTCAGTGTCACCCGGCGGTTTTCCTTCACTATGGCTTCAACTGCTGCAATGTTCTGTGGAGTCACAACTCGTTGCGCATGACCTGGACGAGGAGCATCTTCCACTCAAGTCACACCATTTGCGAACTTCCTACTCTATTTGTAGACTTGTTGCCGTGACAAACATGCATGACCGTACTGATCCTTCATTCGTCGATGAATTTGAATAGGTTTCACACCTTCACTACTCAAAAACTGAATAACAGAACGCTCTTCTTCCCTGGTGCAAGTCGCAAGTGGGGCGGCCATCTTTATACTGATACTGCGACGGTATGAGTGCATCTGCACCATGCTGCTACCTACAGGCCATTCTGCACGCTGTTTGTAGCACGCTTACCAACTTACAGGATAACGGCGCGAAATTTCGATTTGTTATTACTAATTTAAGGTTTTCATTCGACCCATCCTCGTACTTGTTTTCAGTCGTCCACTTCCCAGTGTCGTCGCTCTTTTCACTACCGTAGCAATGACTTGGGAAATACTTGACTCACAAGGAACTGCTCGACCACTGTACCCCATTTTTCTCAACTCCCTGAGCGTCGCCGTTGTGCTAGCTGGACTGCTAGTAGCACTTTGGAAATCACCAGTGACTGCTTCCGTTGATTTTGTGTGACTTCTTACAGCTTCCAGCTGCAATGCTCAACGGTTCCTGCCCGCTAGTACTTGCGGTCTCCCTGGTCTTGGTGTAGCTGTACTTGATCCTTCCCGTTTCCACTTCACAGTGACTTCACAAATAGTCGACTCGAGCAGCTTTACAGGGTCTGAAATGTGCCTGATTGATTTATTGCAACAGGTAACGTCCAGTGACTAGTTCACGTTCAAAGTCACTGAGTTATCCTCACCGAGCCAGTCTGCTGTTACTGCTTCTCTCCTGATAACACAGTACTCCCTACGTCCTTTAATACTGGCGGGTCCGCTTCTCATGACATCTAGTCGTCAACTCCGCATTACATAGGGTTGTCCGGATATTTTTGATCAGTTGTTGCATCTCGTGAAAAGACCAAGAATTTAAGATCAGGTAGGTTCGAGATCACACGGAGGCTTCTCAACAATTAGCGACTGTAACAGGAAAGGGAATAAGGTATACTGGAACACAAAGTACTTTTCGTGATACACCATAAGGTGGCTTGCGGAGTATAATTGTAGACGTGCGTTTGAGACTACTGCCAAGTTTTTAATCGTAAAAGACACCGTCCTGCAAAACATGAGAACGAGATGAATAAAGCAATATAACATTAATTTACTCGGTGCGAATGAATGAAGGTGCGGAAGCGTATTCCCAGAGGTCTCCAAGGTGAGCGTTCGCCCCCATTAGCTGAGTGGTGCCGGCACGGTACCTCAGCGTGTTCGGTCAGAGAGCTGGCCGAGTGAAAAGATCAACAACGAGCTTCGACGGATGTCATGTGGCGTCCGCTACGACGAAATACAACGAACCATAACGAACAAATTGAAAAAAAAAAGAAACAAGTGGACAGCGAGGCGGAATGTCACGCCAAGGGAGGCCAGGGTTCGATTACCGGGTGGGGCAGGAGATTTTCTCCGCTCGGGGACCGCGTGTTGTGTTGTTCTCATCATCATTTCATCCCCATCTCCGACGAGTAAGTCACCAATGTGGCGTCGAATGCAATAAGCACTTGCCCTCGGCGGCCGAACTTCACCCGAATGGGGGAGTCCCCGTCCACCATGCCGTATGCTTATTTCCATTTTTTTCCCCAGGTGAGCACAAAAAGTTGAGCGTCGCACGGTGAGAGGTAAGCGTATAGGGCCAAATGGGACTGGCCCCATAACACGAGGAAATTAACGGAATGGGAAAAAGACAGTGTGTGTCTATCAGAGAGCAGTTACGGTACACTGTGGTGGTGTTTGTTGTTGGTTACAAGTGTGTGTGTGTGTGTGTGTGTGTGTGTGTGTGAATTCCTAATGGACCAAACTGCGAAGATCATCGGTCCCTAGATTTACACACTACTTAAACTAACTCATACTAAGAACAACACACACACACACATGGCCGAGAGAGAACTCGAACCTCCGGCGGGAGGGGCCGCGCAGTCCGTGATATGGTGCCTCAAATCGCGGGAACACTCCACGCGGTTCTTGGTTACAATATGTCCAGAAACTATATCTGGATGTCTTCTCACGGGGAAGAATGATTGGGAAACTAAAACAGGACGAAGTGTGACGATTGTAGCCCAGAGGTTTGGTATTGCACACAGTATTTTTCAGGTTCATGGGGAGCTTTCCGAAAGACAGGCACTGCTCCCGGAGGAGAGGAGGTGTCACAGTGACCACGTGGGGGTGGTATCTTTGTCCGACGACCACTATGTTTTGTTCTGTTCACACCAGCACATCTGCGGCACATTTTGCGACGGTGCCAAGAGCATAGGAACTGGATCACCGAGGAGTGGAGTCACGTGCTCTTCTCGGATGAGAGTAGATTCATTCTCAGTAATTATTCCAGACGTGCGCTCGATGGCGAGAGGTGAGAACACGTAATGTACACAGGAACGTTGTCGAACATTATTGTTTTGGTGGTCCAAGTGTAATGGTGTGGGGAATCATAATGTTGCACGGGTGTACTGACCTTCAAATCTTTGAACAGGTACATTCACTGGTCAACATTATTGTGACACTGCATTGCTTTCCCATGAGCATGTTTTCTTCATTTTTATGGGTGACAATGGGCCACAAAATCGAACAGCGCAGGAGGAGGGGCTCTTGAAACTACAGGATATTCGGAGAATGGACTGGCTTAACCGGTCCCCCGACTTAAGACTCATAAAGTGTTAGGGAGAAGTATGGCTGCCTACAGCAATGGACGTCTGGTAGTTCTCTTGCAGACGTGCGTGACTGGTTTGTGGTGACTGACAAAAGTACGGAGATGGAATGTGTTGACACTTCTGCGGAGCCCAAGACACTGCGGGTAGCTTTTTTTCTGTCTCATTCTTTGGCTTCGCGAACTCACGACCAAACTATCGCCTTCCAACCTAAACCATATATCGGTCTAGCCACAGATCAGTGACCACAATCAAGTTTTTTGCTTTAACCTTCGTTCGCTTCGCCGTCTCACAGACTTTCCAACCTAACCTAGATCTTGGGCAAAAGATGCCGACCAGTCACCACAACTAGGTTTTCGCCAACTGACATCCAAACTGTCACATTCCAACCTGGAGACCTCGCCTGAAACCTTTAATGGCAAAATAAATTATCATAAAAAAGTGAGTGGTTGTAGTTTTTTCAGCATTTCAATGTACATCAAAACTAATTCCTAGTAAGACATGTCGTAGACTACAGCACACTGCGTTACGTTGGCAGACACGAAACAAATACTTAGTGTCCTTTATGCCACATGCTAAATGCTGCTTATCCCAGCAACAGCTGCAGGCTTCGCAGGAATGTCTCTCCGCACGAGAGTTCCACATCCGGTGTGCAGTATGACATGTGCTTTTGTTTGAGGAAGCGAAAAGGCAAACTGCGCCTCTGGGTTAGGGCTGTGGATAAAATGTTCGATATATCGATATTACTTCGGGGGAATGTACATTGGAGTTACTTCCTCCACCGATATATCGATATCAAAATGGTAATATCGACAACCGATATTTTTTATTTTATTTTTTTTCACAATTTTTGGCAAATATTTAAAGTTGCTTCTTTTGAAGTTGTAGTAGAACATAGTTTACTTTCACTCTGTGAAGGAGTCTTATTACTTTCTGAGCTTTCAACACGCTCAATCTTTTCTGTGGTCTTGCAGACTGTGTAAAGCAAGTGCACGTGGCACAAAAGAAGAAGTCCGATTGCACTGGGGGAGGGCGACACCTTTCATTGTGCCACTTACATGCAGTTACCATTGTTAGCAAAGTGGTCATAGCCATGTGCGAAGGTGGATATTTTTCCTTTCAAGTCTCTAAGGGAGATAGGAAGGCTGCTAGCTTTCTGATGTACATAGTACGTAATAATAAATATAATAAATCAATAAATATGCAGCTCTAAAACCGACTGCATATTTACAATGTGCAGCCGATATTTTTATAGGCAGATACTTTGATATTTTTTCCATCGATACATCGATATTATTTTTCGATAAATCGAGAGCAGATGAAGATGTGTATTAAAAATCAATACTTCGGAAACTCGATATTTTTTAAAAAAATATTGTAAGGTGGCATGGTCTCCTGACCTTCAATTTCATACATATTCCGTCCTCACAATCGTACTCTACACATCAAGACGCTTCATTCGAACCCAAACTCGGTAAGGTAGAGTCTGTTTTGTATGAATTCATGTAAGCGATATGCAAATCTAATAAGTAAATCGCAAGTGCGCACCGACGTTGAAAAAAGTCGAGGCTGGCGTACACAGCATGACGGCCACAGGAATTTTCGTTCTAAAGAGGAAACCAGCCCGCTGGGAAGACTGTCCCTTCAGAGGGCTGGGTCAACAACTTATCTACTTCGGCCGAAGCGATCGCCCAGAGAGAAGACAGCTTTTGAAGGAGCGAAGGGATAACGACCCCCGTGTTCGACTTAAAAGCAAATTCCGCTACATTGTGCGGGAGCACACAGAAGACGCATTTTTTCACGGACTGACTGCGCAGTTACGGAGTTCTCACAGGAGGACAGTATACGCCTAATGGAGATGCTACAGATTTCTGCATTGTCGACTCAAACGAAACGTCATTCTCCCGTTTAAAAGAGCAACGCTGATTGGCGGAATATTCCTAACGCAAACAGCCAGAGGAGTGAGGGAAGACAGTGAATGATATACCCTTTCAACGTTACCAAAAAAAGAGGTCACTCCATTGTCGCTCTTGGAGCGGGAACACGTAACGAGAGCGAGTGCACTTGTACGTGAACACAAAGAGCGAGGAACAAAGTCTCTCCTCAGTATTTCACCGGGAGAGCACCTCTGTCGTTAGCGAATCGGATTGACGCTCTATATTGAGTCGCTCGCTATTAAACGTTGTTCACTGTATTGGCCGCCACACTTATTGTACGGTGTAAACACGGACAGGGTACTAGTTAAACGTCTGCGAGCGAGTATTGAGTGGCATCGCGGTGGACTGGTTATCTGACCGGTGTACCGCGCCAATAGTTAGACTAGGGGCGGGTAGGAGTCCTTGACTTCATCAAGGCGTAGGGAGAGTTTGATTGGCGAAGGTCAATCCAGATAGAAAGAGATAGTTGTGTTATTTGTCAGCAGCGAGCGACGCAGGCAGCAGTTGTCGCGGCTCACGGTATTGTGCGCTACAGCGTATGCGAGTCCATCTGTCCTCCCTAGCAGTACACTCCACTACAGCCTTTACTGTACCTAGAAAAGTTATTCAAGTTGTGTAGGAGCGGCTCTCAGCCATTCTGCCGAGTAAATAACATTCTTAAAGAAAACGGAGAAAAGAACCTTTCAATACTTTGTAAAATAATAGCATTCCTATCCATAAGAGGCAATCTTCTCTTCCGAAAAGAACCCGGAAATTTATTAACTTTTTATAAGAAAAAGTTTCACTTGATTTCTCAGATTTTTTTTTTTTGCAATAAATAATATTTTTCGTTCGTTTAGTGTTTTTCTTACACTAACTAGCAATACGACTGTACCCAAGTATCCCACTAGTTATGTGAGAAAATAGAATACTTTTGTGTCTTTTCCTTACAGCGGACGACTTCAGAAGATATTTGTTGATGAATGTTTTTCAAGCAGTTCTTGTTGGTACATTAGGAGCGTCTGTCTGACTTCTGTAGTAGTGTGAGGTGGAAATTGTTTCTTACAGGAGACAAAGGGTAGTTGCTGGATCAATCTATTGCGCAATTTGACAGAATAAAACCCACACACTCACAATATCAACAGTCCCGCTCTGGGCTAGTAGGATGTAGAAGTGCAACAGAACAGGGACTCAAGAGACCGTGCTTAGAGCAGTAGGGACGCGCGGCTGTGCGTCGCACGTGCGGCGCCATGGCGCTTGGCACGGGTGCGGTCTGCAGCACGTGCTGCGGCTGGCATGCGGCCATTCGCCTGTATTAGAAGGGAACTTTTTTCGTTGGCAACATTCGCCGCGGTAGGCGCGCACAAAAACATAACGCGCCGGTCAATGAGCTCCTTTAGGAACTCGGGGCCAACAGATTAACCACTCGGCAGTCACAGATTGAGACTGAGTTTCGAGGACACGTGCAACGGAGAGAACAGACCGACTGTTCTCTCAACGGCAGTCGACACCACACGCGATTTTCGCCGCAAAAGAGACTGAGCTACTGCTTCCTGTTACAAGGACGAATGCTTAGTGTTACGGAGTAAAGTCAGCCGCGGCACGCCAGTCGGGAACGATAGAGAAGAGACGGCTGTGAGAAGAAGTCGGCAAATCACACGCGGACCGACCTGCCTCCAGGACGACAACGCGCCAGCAGCGACCCCTACGTGGAGAGGACAAAGGCCGCGCCCGATTGGTGGGAGCCACTTCGATAGCACCGTCAACGTTAGACTTTTGTTTGCCTGTTCTGAAGAAGACTGATTCTTTTGCTTATTGGATGGATTCGCAGTTGCGAATAATGACTACCATCAGCGGTAGAATGGAATGACGACAATGAAAATTTGTGCCGGACCGGGACTCGAATCCGGATTTCACGCTTGTCGTCATTTCAGTCTACAGCTGATGGTAGCCATTATTCGCAATTGCGAATTCATCTGATATGTTTCGTAACGGCTGTGGTCGCCACAGTGCATCATTATTAGAATAACACAGGCACTGCAATATCGTATATATCTGCCGATACCGTGCTTGCGACTTTCAAGCACAACGTCTGATCTGAACGGGAATACGCAAAATGGATATGCAAGTACAGATCGTAGACGTATGGTTGATGACATATGGATGTTTGGGTTTGTCCACGAGTCGTGTGCGGATAGCCAAATGGGTGGCTGGCACGGTACCTCAGCGTGTTCGGTCAGAGGGATAGTCGCCCCTGTACTAATAACAAAAAAAGAAAAAATCTGAGTGTACACATCAACGATGGACTTGCACGGGTGTCACGGGACGTCCGCCCCGAAGAAATGCAATAAACAAAATTTGATAAAAAAATGGTAAGGTGACCGCTCACGAAACAGGGAAATCCGTGTTTGAGTTCCTGTCCGGCACAAATTTTCACTGTCGTCATTTCATTCTACAGCTGATGGTAACCATTATTCGCAACTGCGAATTCACCTGATGTGTTTCGTAACGGCTGTAGTCGGCGCAGTGCATCGTCATCAGAATAGTATAGGCACTGCAATATCGTAATTATTTTCCATGTCGCCCTTTGCTTGCGACACATAGCAAATTTACGTAATTGCAATTGTCTTTTGTAATAAAACTCATTAATACGAGTTGTCTAGCGAACCGAGTATGCAGGATTCCTGGATACAGCACGTACTGTCTCCGCACAAAGGGTTGATTCTGTCAAAGAAGAGAACAGCAAGTGACCACCGTTAATAATACTATTTATTCACTCAAGTAATGCCGTTACCGGTTTCAAACCGACAAGTCCGTCTTCAGACGGCTGCTCACGTTTAGATACACACTTGTTCATGTTTACGTTAGTTTTCGGTTCTTTAATCCCCGTTGTGATTAAAGCTTCTTGAAGTGTTGGTGCATTACACAAAACACGATGTGAGAAACAGTCTGTTTAACTGAGCCCAATAGCGGTTGAATACATTGTAAACAAATATTTAAGGTGGAACTGTTTTAGTATTAGGTTACCTACGTCGAGAACGATGATCCTGGATTTTCGGCCTAAGTAACCGAAACTAAAACGGTTTTACCTTAAAGATTTGTTTACACTGTGTTCAATCTATATTTACAGATAAATAGGCAGTTTCTTACATCTTTTTTCGCTGCAGGGCGCCACCGCGAAGGAGCTTTAAACATAAGGGAGAATAAACGGCTGAAAACTATGTAAACATCAACAACCATCTCTCTGCATGAATTTTTTTCTTGCTGTCAAAAATGTATATATGTATTGGCTTTTGAGGTTACTAGACGACATCGCCAAACAATTTTGAAAAATACGTTGTCTTTTCCCAAATGTAAGAAAAGAATGGTTTGGCACATCTCTGGCACACCACGCATGAAACGTGCAGTATCTAGCATTTCAGTTTTGTTTTCTACTACTTTACTATGCAGCTTAACCTCGTAAGCTGTTCAGTGGCATACGATCTACATCAATACTCTTTTATTTACGCAGTGTGGAACATTTTAAAACACATTCTACACAAACGAACCACTATTGGACACTTACATTTATGGGGAAATCGACGCCGACGCAAATTTGCAGAAAGCAAGGACGGATAGATCCTTTGTCCAATGTATGAGGTGAGTTCATTTCCATGTGCATAAGAACATAAACTGTGTCCAAATGTTCCATACTGCATGAGTAAAGGAGAGTTGATGCAGATCATGTCCCATTGGTTACCATGAGTAAAATAATAGTCATGTCATGCAGTACAGCGGTAACAAAAAAAGAAACAATGAACTGGTAGTATTGGACCTTACATGCATGGTGTGCCAAAAATTTGGAACACCAATTATTTTCTTATACACTCCTGGAAATGGAAAAAAGAACACATTGACACCGGTGTGTCAGACCCACCATACTTGCTCCGCACACTGCGAGAGGGCTGTACAAGCAATGATCACACGCACGGCACAGCGGACACACCAGGAACCGCGGTGTTGGCCGTCGAATGGCGCTAGCTGCGCAGCATTTGTGCACCGCCGCCGTCAGTGTCAGCCAGTTTGCCGTGGCATACGGAGCTCCATCGCAGTCTTTAACACTGGTAGCATGCCGCGACAGCGTGGACGTGAACCGTATGTGCGGTTGACGGACTTTGAGCGAGGGCGTATAGTGGGCATGCGGGAGGCCGGGTGGACGTACTGCCGAATTGCTCAACACGTGGGGCGTGAGGTCTCCACAGTACATCGATGTTGTCGCCAGTGGTCGGCGGAAGGTGCACGTGCCCGTCGACCTGGGACCGGACCGCAGCGACGCACGGATGCACGCCAAGACCGTAGGATCCTACGCAGTGCCGTAGGGGACCGCACCGCCACTTCCCAGCAAATTAGGGACACTGTTGCTCCTGGGGTATCGGCGAGGACCATTCGCAACCGTCTCCATGAAGCTGGGCTACGGTCCCGCACACTGTTAGGCCGTCTTCCGCTCACGCCCCAACATCGTGCAGCCCGCCTCCAGTGGTGTCGCGACAGGCGTGAATGGAGGGACGAATGGAGACGTGTCGTCTTCAGCGATGAGAGTCGCTTCTGCCTTGGTGCCAATGATGGTCGTATGCGTGTTTGGCGCCGTGCAGGTGAGCGCCACAATCAGGACTGCATACGACCGAGGCACACAGGGCCAACACCCGGCATCATGGTGTGGGGAGCGATCTCCTACACTGGCCGTACACCACTGGTGATCGTCGAGGGGACACTGAATAGTGCACGGTACATCCAAACCGTCATGGAACCCATCGTTCTACCATTCCTAGACCGGCAAGGAAACTTGCTGTTCCAACAGGACAATGCACGTCCGCATGTATCCCGTGCCACCCAACGTGCTCTAGAAGGTGTAAGTCAACTACCCTGGCCAGCAAGATCTCCGGATCTGTCCCCCATTGAGCATGTTTGGGACTGGATGAAGCGTCGTCTCACGCGGTCTGCACGTCCAGCACGAGCGCTGGTCCAACTGAGGCGCCAGGTGGAAATGGCATGGCAAGCCGTTCCACAGGACTACATCCAGCATCTCTACGATCGTCTCCATGGGAGAATAGCAGCCTGCATTGCTGCGAAAGGTGGATATACACTGTACTAGTGCCGACATTGTGCATGCTCTGTTGCCTGTGTCTATGTGCCTGTGGTTCTGTCAGTGTGATCATGTGATGTATCTGACCCCAGGAATGTGTCAATAAAGTTTCCCCTTCCTGGGACAATGAATTCACGGTGTTCTTATTTCAATTTCCAGGAGTGTATTTTGGAAAATTCTCTTCTTCTCACTGAACGCGTGGTTAGGGGTACTGGGCGATCAACTCATTGAGCCACACAATCTTCCACCACAACTTAATGGACAGACGTACCTTAGCTTTCTGCGGCGTCATCTTCCAGGATTGCTTGAGGATGTTCCCCATCAGCAACGTCAGAGTATGTGGTACATACATGATGGAGCTCCGGTACATTTTGCTGCTGGTGTAACACGGCATCTATCACGAAGATACGGCGAAACATGGATAGGTCGAGGCGGACCTGTACCTCGGCCTCCAAGATCATCACCTGATCTAAGTCCTTTGGATTTTTGTGTGTGGGGTCATCTCAAAAGCAACGTGTATAGCACTCCCGTTAACACGGTTGAAGAACTGGAGCAGAGAGTTGTACATGCTTGTCAAGAATTCCGGAATGGTCCAGGGGTTTTCGAAACGATTCGAAATTCATTGCAGAGACGAGCACAGTATTGCATCCAGATACAAGGAAAACTCTTCGCAATACCTCATTTAACAGGTACCTCATACGTAAAATGTGAACTAGTTGCGATGTACAACCCAATAGTAACGTCTAAATTTCAAATTAATGCTTACTAACTAGGACGACGTTTACAACGACGTCAGTGGCGGCTTGGAACCATACAGTAGTGATTATCCCTCAAGCGGCTCGTTTACAGACCCGTGTTTACTGGGACTTTTGTGCTTCTACTATCGTGTACTTTCAGCCGTGTAAGTTTGCACCATCATTTTTGATACACCCTGTATAGGCGCTGCCGACCGCAGCGCCGTATTCTCCCTATTTACACGTCTTTGTATTTGAATATGCATGTTTATACCAATTTCTTTGGCGCTTCAGTGTAAAAGCCAGCAACAGCTGTAGCTTCAGCACTCTAACCCAAACACTTTCTTTCGGCAGCTATACCGACTGAACTATCCAGGGGCGATTCATCGTCTGCTTTCCGAGCAATCACTTATAAGCTTGACTGCATTGCGAGTCAATTGATTTTCCCACCAATCAGTTGTGGAGTTGGCCGTTCTTGTACAATTTTTCTAACACCGTAACTTCAAATTCAGATTCCCCGTAACTGATACTGGAAGAATCCACCTGAGCGCAGAATTAGTGGTGCACTTCGCTAGGGTATTTATCAAGGTATTTTCAATGTTTTATTCTCAGTGAAAATATCTAAGTCGCCAGACTGTCCCCTTCTGGGCGAATGAAAATGATAGATAAATAAGTAAAATACCATAGAACGCAGCAAACTCTCAATTTTAAGATGATTGCACATTAAAATTCCATGTCTCACAGCCAGAGGTTACAATTGCCAGTAAACTGTGGCTACAGACTTCTCGGAATCGATACGTAAGGAACTACGCAGAATGATAGGATAATATTTGTGTCTGCTCGAGCTGATAAGAGTCACTGCCGGCCGCGGTGGTCTAGCGGTTCTAGGCGCTCAGTCCGGAACCGCGGGACTGCTACGGTCGCAGGTTCGACTCCTGCCTCGGGCATGGATGTGTGTGATGTCCTTAGGTTAGTTAGGTTTAAGTAGTTCTAAGTTCTAGGGGACCGATGACCACTGCAGTTAAGTCCCATAGTGCTCAGAGCCATTTTGAAGAGTCACTGTCAGCTCACTTAAAGGAAGTACTGAGAACATTTAAATCGTATCGGGCAAACGCAGAACAGTTTTGATTATAGCTGGAAAAATTTTTATAAACTGCAGTAGATATCTGTATGTTCCAAGAAAAGCAACAAAAAACTTCAAAGCACCGCCGTTATGTAATGGTTCCAAGCAGAGGCTGTTGCGAAAGCAGACTACTACGCTACCGCTGAAACAGAGATTGCAGGGAAGCTTATGGAGAAAAGTTGTGGGCTGGCTATACGTATTGTTTTGGTTACTCTGTAAATTCTGTTTCTTACGTAAATGAAGCAGGCAAAAAGGAATACAAACGTCTCAAAAATGAGATCGACAGGAAGTGCAAAATGGCTAAGCAGGGATGGCTAGAGGACAAATGTAAGGATGTAGAGGCCTATCTCACTAGGGGTAAGATAGATACTGCCTACAGGAAAATTAAAGAGACCTTTGGAGATAAGAGAACGACTTGTATGAATATCAAGAGCTCAGATGGAAACCCAGTTCTAAGCAAAGAAGGGAAAGCAGAAAGGTGGAAGGAGTATATAGAGGGTCTATACAAGGGTGATGTACTTGAGGACAATATTATGGAAATGGAAGAGGATGTAGATGAAGATGAAATGGGAGATATGATACTGCGTGAAGAGTTTGACAGAGCACTGAAAGACCTGAGTCAAAACAAGGCCCCCGGAGTAGACAACATTCCATTGGAACTACTGACGGCCTTGGGAGAGCCAGTCCTGACAAAACTCTACCATTTGGTGAGCAAGATGTATGAAACAGGCGAAATACCCTCAGACTTCAAGAAGAATATAATAATTCCAATCCCAAAGAAAGCAGGTGTTGACAGATGTGAAAATTACCGAACTATCAGTTTAATAAGTCACAGCTGCAAAATACTAACACGAATTCTTTACAGACGAATGGAAAAACTAGTAGAAGCCAACCTCGGGGAAGATCAGTTTGGATTCCGTAGAAACACTGGAACACGTGAGGCAATACTGACCTTACGACTTATCTTAGAAGAAAGATTAAGGAAAGGCAAACCTACGTTTCTAGCATTTGTAGACTTAGAGAAAGCTTTCGACAATGTTGACTGGAATACTCTCTTTCAAATTCTAAAGGTGGCAGGGGTAAAATACAGGGAGCGAAAGGCTATTTACAATTTGTGCAGAAACCAGATGGCAGTTATAAGAGTCGAGGGACATGAAAGGGAAGCAGTGGTTGGGAAGGGAGTGTGACAGGGTTGTAGCCTCTCCCCAATGTTATTCAATCTGTATATTGATCAAGCAGTAAAGGAAACAAAAGAAAAATTCGGAATAGGTATTAAAATCCATGGAGAAGAAATAAAAACTTTAAGGCTCGCCGATGACATTGTAATTCTGTCAGAGACAGCAAAGGACTTGGAAGAGCAGTTGAACGGAATGGACAGTGTCTTGAAAAGAGGATATAAGATGAACATCAAGAAAAGCAAAACAAGGATAATGGAATGTAGTCTAATTAAGTCGGGTGATGCTGAGGGAATTAGATTAGGAAACGAGACACTTAAAGTAGTAAAGGAGTTTTGCTATTTGGGGAGCAAAATAACTGATGATGGTCGAAGTAGAGAGGATATAAAATGTAGACTGGCAATGGCAGGGAAAGCGTTTCTGAAGAAGAGAAATTTGTTAACATCCAGTATTGGTTTAAGTGTCAGGAAGTAATTTCTGAAAGTATTTGTATGGAGTGTAGCCATGTATGGAAGTGAAACATGGACGATAAATAGTTTGGACAAGAAGAGAATAGAAGCTTTCGAAATGTGGTGCTACAGAAGAATGCTGAAGATTAGATGGGTAGATCACATAACTAATGAGGAAGTATTGAATAGGATTGGGGAGAAGAGAAGTTTGTGGCACAACTTCACCAGAAGAAGGGATCGGTTGGTAGGACATGTTCTGAGGCATCAAGGGATCACCAATTTAGTATTGGAGGGCAGCGTGGAGGGTAAAAATCGTAGAGGGAGACCAAGAGATGAATACACTAAGCAGATTCAGAAGGATGTAGGTTGCAGTAGGTACTGGGAGATGAAAAAGCTTGCACAGGATAGAGTAGCATGGAGAGCTGCATCAAACCAGTCTCAGGACTGAAGACCACAACAACAACAACGTAAATATCGATGTGCATAGCTCTCACAGAGTAAAAGCATGTAGCTAAGTAATCTTTGACCATTGCTACAATATCTTTGTGTTGCTACTCCGCCTCTGTCTGAGAGCGCTAGCAAAGTTACACACATTCTAAGTTTCGCAGTGTTGAGTAGTAGACATATTTTGAAGAATGGTCAGAAAATTTTCTTTATAAATGTGACATGAGATTGATGGAATTAGTGAATAGTTTTGACGCCATTATGGAGAGAGAAGCTAAGGAGATTATTCGTGAGTTTTTCCGGAATGTTGAGAGATTAAGGTAAGCCCTCACGTGGGTAGCAATATTTTATGTTATTGAGATTGTAGTAACGTAAGCTCAAATAGTAGGGTTGTCGTATGGATTGCTCTGATAGGAAGATGATATTCCGCTTGTTTAAAGTTATTTCTTGAAGCCATATTATATAAATACTAGTGTGAACATTTTTAAAGCATTACTTTTGAATATAGAGTTTCATTTGAATTTTGTCAGACGACGTTTCCTACCAGTTAAAACTCCCACTGTTTATTCAGTTAGTTAGGTATGTACGCACATTTTACTTCATGGCGCAGAATTTTATGTCGCAGTTTCTAATGCTGACTTGCTGCTGTACGCTGCTTTTAAGAAATCAGCAAAAATGTGAAGACACTAGTAAATGTAAATACAGTTTCGGGCCAGGAATTTCTTTGTAGGTTCAGCTGCGCATTTATTTCGGAAGTCAGGCTGTATCCAGTGAAGTACTGCATGTTTACTGGAACAGCTAGCTTCAGTGTTGAGCAGACCGTATTAAGTCTTTATATAATTCACTATAGGCAGAGTTGTGCGTAGTTCACGAGTTTAAGTTAGGAATTAGTTTGTCTGGTGACCATTTGAGAAGTTTTGGTACACAGTTTTAGGAGGATTCGCTCAGACAGAGAGAAGCAGACAAGCGCTTAAGTTACGAAGTTAATAGCAAATCCTTCATACATACGAAGAGCAATAAAGTCTACAACAGCTATCTTAGATCCCGGCGAAAAATCTATTAGAAAGTAGTAGCAATTCCTGGTCGTACGCAAAGTCAACGAATGGCCCCAAACATTCCAGTGAATCTCTCGTGGACCCATCTGTTTCTGGAACTGAAGACAGCAGACAGAAAGCAGAATTTTTAAATCCCTCTTTCAGCAATTAGAAGCACAAGGATACTACCGTAGCAATGTTTGAGCGCCGCGGAGACCCACTAATGAGAGATTTCGGTTTTAGCACTCGTGGTATTCAAAAACAATTACGACTACGTAAAATGAACACGACACCAGATCATGAAAGAATTACAATTAGCTTTTGCGTTGAATATGCCGCGGAACTGGCTGCTTTCCCAGCTTATTTCTATCTAGAATCTGTAGCGGAGCGAACGGTCGCGGGTCACTGCTCTTTACAAAAAGAGTAGAAGATCGAATTCATAGAATTACATATCAGTAACGACGGCGACTGTCTGTTTCAGCAAATTCTATGTTCAAAAGGTATGACGTTCGTGGAGGAAACAAGTTCTCTCAAGGAGTCAGGATGTATTCAGAAGAAACCACTCGTGTGAAATACAGTTTGCATTATTCATACACGACATCTTGCAAACAGTAGATGCTGATGAACAGGTAAATCCCGTCGTCCAAGATTCACGAAAGGCGTTCGACAGCGTACCACGTCGTCAGCTGCTAATCAAGATATGATCATCGGGAGTTTCTACGCAAACACGAGATTGGCTTGATGGGTATTTATGAACCTGAACATATACAGAACCCGTTAAGCTATAGAGGATGGTGAATATTCCACAAAAACAAAAATAACATTAAGCGTTCCCCGAGGCAGCGCAATAGTTCCATTACTGTTTCCAGTGTGCCCCCACGAAAAAAGTGATGCGCCCAAAAGACATCGTCGGATGTCAATGTAACTCTGTAGCAGGTAGAACAGCCACTAGTGGTGTCGTTCGTGTTTAGTGTCGTTGTCAGACCTGACGCGGTATATAATGAGCCTGAACAGCGTCAGACGTTCAGTAATCACTGAACGACGCGGATATGCGGCCTACTCGTATGCAGGACTGTTGATATTTTTGAAAATACTGGGAACCTGTTCATCGATATTTAAAAAACATCATTATCTGCTCTCGTTATATCGTAAAAACTATTGATATACCGACGGAAAAAATGTCGACGTACTTGCCTGTAAAAAAAATCGGTTGCGCACTGTAAATATACTGCCAGTTTTAGAGTTGTACATTTCAGTGTTGATTTATTGTGAGATATTCTATAAATCAACAAGCTAGCAGCTTGCCTATCCCCCTAAGAGCAAGAGTTGAAACGAAAACGATGCACGTTCACGCTTGGCGATAACCACTTTGCTAACAATGGTAACTGCCTTTAAATGGCACAATAAAAGGTGCCCGATGGGTCCGTCGTTCGGTTTCGTCACACTTCATGTTGACTTCCCTATTTCTTCATTCCCGCAAATACCAGCTGTAGTGTCACAATTGCGTACTGAAGCTAAATGTTGCAGTCTCTGTTGGTAGCGTCGGTTACGTCAGTATTTCCCCTCGCACATCTCCGCTCACCACAATGACCAATCTTGTCATGTAGATTTTTGTTAATCATTATCAGCAACTCATTTGAAGAATGTAGATGTGAAGAAATGGCACACCAGTTGCGTTAAAAATTGTTTGTAACGCAACTGGTGTGCTGTTTCTTCACATCGGAAATCTTGTTCATTCCATTCACACCACCGACCCCCAGTGCAGTCGGTGTTCTTCTTTTGTGCCATATATACTTGCTTCACAAAGTCAAAGAGAAAGACTGCACGTGATGAAAGTTCAAAAAGTAGTAAGACAGTGAAAGTAAAATTATGTCCTACTACAATTTCAAAAGAACAACTTCAAATATTTTTCGAAAATTGTAATATACGTATAAAATAAAAATATCAGCATTCGATATTGCTATTTTAGTATCAATGTGTCAATATGTCCTGAGAAGAAATATCGCCTATATATATCGACATTTTTCGGAAAAAATATGGATATATTGATGTTTTATCAACAGCCCTACCCGTGCGAGGCAACGTCATGAGCTACTGACTGAGTTTTAAAGGGTCCTCATTTTGTGTCTCCATCTGGCCGGCTGCTCGAATCATGCAGTACCCAGATTTGTAAGGCATTCGGATGTGACAGTGCTTCGATTTGGACTGAAGTAGAAAGGCGTGGGAAGGCATACTCGTCGAGAAGGCTCCAGACGACCATTTCTGAACACCACGAGGGGGGATCGCCGTACTGTGGACCAAGCTCATTGCAACCTCTTCACAGCTGCGCCTGCCATCCGAGAATAAGTAATAGGACCCTCTGCAGCATTGTCTCATTCCAAACCATTGGTCTGAGACTATCAGCAGCCGGGCTAGAGGAGTTCTGTCCCGTGCATAGGTTGCCATCAATACCACAACACAAACGGCCGCATCTGGAATTGTGCCATGAACGGGAAACATGGACTGCTGGTGAATGGAGTTGGATTGTGTTCAACGATGTCACTATTCTATACTGCCCCGGACAACTTTCGTCGGCCAGTATGTCGGCGACCAGTGGAGACGTCCCATTTTTGAAATGTTTTGATGAGGCACTGCGCTGTTACCCCCGGCGTCATGATGTGGAGAACCATCGAGTATGACTTCAAGTCATGGGTCGTAGAGATTGAGGGAACTCTGACTGCACCACTGCACATCATGGACATTCTGCGTTTTCTTGTAGTACCTTTCAAGCGACAGTACGTGGTGTCATTTTTCAAAAAGACAATGCTCGCCCATGCATTGCACTTGCCTCTACGAACTGTGTGCGAGGTGTTACAACCGTCACCAGCAAGATTCCCATAACTGTCCCCGACAGAAGATGTGGGACGAGCTTGGACGTCAACTCTGACCCAGTGCAGTATCCAAGGTATCAATAACAAGTTACATCTGTTGGCCATATGCCGCAGGAAAGGACAGCAGCGTTATACACTGAAGCGAAAAAGAAACTGGTATAGGCATACGTATTCAAATACAGAGACATGTAAACAGGCAGAATTCGGCGCTGCGGTCGACAATGCCTATATAAGACAACAAGTGTCTGGAGCAGTTGTTACATCGGTTACTACTGCTACAGTGGCACGTTGTCGAAATTTAAGTGAGTTGGAACGTGGTGTTATAGTCGGCGCATAAGCGATGGGACACAGCATGTCCGAGGAACGGATGAAGTGGATATTTTCCCGTACGACCATTTCACGAGTGTATCGTGAATATCAGGAATCCGGTAAATCATCAAATCTCCAACATCGCTGGGGCCGGTAAAAGATCCTGCATCAATGGGACCAACGTCAGCTGATGAGAATCGTTCAACGTGACAGAAGTGCAACCCTTCCACAGATTGCAGCAGATTTCAATGCTGGGCCATCAACAAGTGTCAGCGTTCGAACTATTCAACGAAACATCATCGATATGGAATTTCGGAGCCGAGGGCCCACTCGTGTATCCTTGATGACTGCATGATACAAAGCTTTACGCCTCGCCTGAACCTGTCATTGGACTGTTGACTCACTAGAAACATGTTGCCTGTTCAGACGAGTCTTGTGAATCCATGAACCCAAAATGTCAGCAGGGGACTGTTCAAGTTGGTGGAGGCTGTGTAATGTGTGGGGCGTGTGCAGTTGGAGTGATATGGGACCCCTGATACGTCTAGATACGACTCTGACAGCTAACACGTACGTAAGTGTCCTGTCTGATCACCTGCATCCATTCATGTGCACTGTGCATTCCGATGGACTTGGACAATTCCAGCAGGCCAATGCGACATCTCACACATCCAGAATTGCTACAGAGTGGCACTCTTTTGAGTTTAAACACTTCCGCTGACCACCAAACCCCCCAGAGATGAACATTATTGAGCACATCTGGGATGCCTTGCAACGTGCAGTTCAGAAGAGGTATCCATCCCCTCGTACTCTTACGCGTTTATAGACAGCCCTGCAGGACTCATGGTGTCAGTTCCCTCCAGAAATGCTTCAGACATTAGTCGAGTCCATGCCACGTCGTGCTGCTCCACTTCTGCGTGCTCGCGGGGGCACTACACGACATTAGACAGCTTTAACAATTTCTTTGGCTCTGTAGTGTAAGACTGTTCGCTTACAGAAGTATCGTCACTGGTCGATAGTAAGGAACTGCAAAATTACTTGTACGGAACTTACACTTATATGGATAAATACAGGACAATGGCTATTACAGAGAGAATGGAGGTCATGGTATCCGATTACTGCATTCCTGGGTAACATCGAGTAACAATTTAGTGCTAATACCAAGAAGTGGACTGAAACCTACTTTTACAAATATTGTTACAGTAGCGTCTCCATAGTTCGAGGTGAACGGGACTGGAACCACCTCGAACTATTGAAAGCTCAGACTATGGAAATTTGCGTGAGGAAAAAATAAAAATAAAACGACGTTGAAATGAATGCAGGCTTCAAAATATGAATTTTATTCAAACGCAGTGTTTACACAGGCATTTACATTGACAGATCAAAGGGTTTAACTTAAGTCCGGTAACAGTTTACTTCGTGAAATAAAGATGGAGTGTCTTTTGATTGACGAAGCTGCGATGTTTCTGCGCGGCTACATCACAGCACCGTCTAAAAAGGGCATGGTTTCGTTTGGTGTCACCTCAAGGCTGTTGTTCTACTTGGCACATGGCGGCTTCAGGTGCAGCGCAGCCACTGGTGTATAGGTTCGGCTTCATCATCTTATCGGTGTCACACTGCACTGGGTGTCAAACGTCTCAATTACAGAAGAGTCTGTAACTTCCAACTGTTCGTCTAAATTTAACCACTCAGTAATTTTCCCATTTTCTGCCTCTTTACAGCCTGGCAACATTCTGATTAAATCACACAAAGGGTAATCGTCTTCGTCGTCTGTCTGAGGCCTGCGTTCCTGTAGAATTTTTCTACGTGACTTAGAAACCGCCGGCCGGGGTGGCCGAGCGGTTCTAGACGCTACAGTCTGGAACCGCGCGACCGCTACAGTGGCAGGTTCGAATCCTGCCTCAGGCATGGATGCGTGTGATGTCCTTAGGTTATTTAGGTTTAAGTAGTTCTAAGTTCTAGGGGACTGATGACCCACAGTGCTCAGAGCCATTTGAACTTAGGAACTGTATCTGACTTTATCTTGCTCCAAGACCCACTGATCCAGTACACAACTTCCTTCACAGTCACTTTCTTTAAATCTCCAACGATGCTTGCATTGTCTTTCGGATGCAAGACTGAATCAGCCAATGGATAAGGACGTTCTAGAATGCCTGAGGAGAAAGTAACGCTTAGTGGGAGAAACAGGGCGCGGATCCCGTCGCACTGTAGTTCGTCTGCGCTTGAATGTCACGACGCATTATCCATTGCCAAAATAGCTTTGCATGGCACCCATTTGCGGTGTGTGTACAAACAAAAACAATCAACAAAGAAAACGAAATTCAACACTGTGCTGTACTGACAATGACAAACCTCCAACACTCTTTCAGCAAAAGGATTGCCTGTGTAAACAATTGAACACCGGGACTAGGTATGCGTGGTTTCACCGACACAGACATAACTAAGGGAATTGAGTATTTCGACAGGTGTGCTGTGAGCGGGGCGGGGAAACGGATTGAGAATCGATACGCTCTACAGTTGTTTTATTTATTTACGTTTACGAGGTTCCGATTAATGGAAACCTCGAAATAGTGAGACTCTACTATATAACGGAAGGCAAATGGAACAGTTAGATTTGTAACAAGGTTTCTGAGCAAATACAGTGCATTTGTAAAAGAAATTGTATATATATATATATATATATATATATATATATATATATATATATATATATATATATATATATATCGAAACTCTACTGCATTAGGGAAGGCAAATGCAACGCTTAGCTTTGTAACAAGTTTTTGGGAAAATGCATTGCACCTGTTAAGGAAATCTCTTACAAGGCACTAGTGGACCAGTTCTAGAATATCATTCCGTCTTTTGGAGCCCTTATTAAGTAGGCATGACAACAGGCACCAAATGAATTGAGAGACACATCCTAAGAGTTCGGTACAGCCCATAAGAAAGTGTAATAGAAATTCTCTGGAACGGTCCACATAGCGATAAATTATTTACGTTTAAATAAATATTTAATTAAAAATGGGAAATAAACAATTTATTGCTATCAGAACTGCTTCTTATTATTATTCTTATTAAGATGTTAAGTACGATCACTTTGGTTCCTTAATGACATAAAAAATTGTAAATTTAGAGAAACTATATTCGAAGAAGACTGTGCGCCCATTATACAGCACATATCTCGCATAGCGGTCATGAAAATAAGGGAACGTGCAGAGGCACATACATATTATTCCTCGCTCAAAACGAGAACGGAGTAAGACGATATTGGTTTAGTGGGTTGACATAACACGGTGCTGCAGAGCCAGTCCTATCAACAGACTCCTTTTGTTTTCAAGACATTGTGGAAAAGTAAATGCTGTGAAGATTTGAGGTACACTTTACTTGTTGGGGATTAGTGGAGCTCCACCAAAGTAGCTAGCTAGGCCTTTGCTTTGAGAACACACATGCTGCTTATCAGTAAATGTGTCATCTTGTCTCTGAAGTAACACGCGTTACGCAGCGGGTGGCGGCACACACAAGAAATACTGGCCTTGTTTAACTTCATGGTTCTCGACCGGTTCCCACAGTTCTGGCTCTAATAGTTACCAGGGCCACCGTTATATGTGCTTCCGCGAAACGACGTATTTTACGTCCTCCTGATTCCACAGAAGGCAGCTTGCACTGAGCTCACGAGTAACAAAAATACATTACACTCGTAGTATATACAAAACACAATTGTAAGCATACCGAACAAAAAATTAATAACTACCAGCTACATCGCACTAACACTGTGTGACATCGCATCTAGCCTTGATAATAACCTCAAAGCGGACAGAAACAGGGCCCTCGGGTTTTTTCGGGTATATCATATTCAGCTGAAGCGACTAATTAACAGTTAAATCCCTAGAGCTACCAAATTGCTAGAGTACTGACTGTTACTTTGCACTCGCTGTACCGAACAGTCCCAGGCATTCTCTATGGGACTGAGATCGTGCGATTTAGTGTATCCGTCGAGGAGCTTTAGGGTGACTGAGTGTTCGACGAAACAGAAGCGTTTGCGTGTAGTCCTCTGAGCACGACTGCTGTCAGCTTGTAAGACGGGAGTCCACCTCATACGCAAGATAAAGATGTAGAAAAAAACGGCAAACTTGGGCGTCAAGAATGTTGAAATAAATATTCTGACTTAACAAGAATGAAATTACGCTCTGCAGCGGAGTGTGCACTGATTTTAAACTTCCTGGCAGATTAAAACTATGTGACGTACCGGGACTCGAACCCGGGATATTTGCCCTTCGCGGACTAGTGTTCTACCGACTGGTACATCCAACAACGACTGACGTCCCACGCTTCATTCCAGTAATATTAATTCTCTCACCTTCCGAACTCCACAGACGTTCTCCAGCGTACCTTGCGAGTCTATCACTCCCGGAGGAAATTAGATCATTTGTAATGTATCTAAAGAATTTTTCTGTGAAACTTTGTAAGAGAAGTTTATGAGTTTCACTACAAAAGAAATAAGCTTCATACTCCTATCAACTGGAGCGTGTATTATGACTCTTTTGAAATCGCGACAGTAATTTAGAATAGACCTGCATACAAAGCGTCACGTCATCTCGACTAGCCAAAAATAATACCAACGTGAACGGTGTTACATTTCAACCTGTATATGAAATCGCAGAGTATGTACGGACTTAACGCATGATACCAATCAGTAATACACAAAATAATATAACACCCCAATAAACAAAACTGTAAACAGTGATCACATTCAGAGAATGAAATAAAACTAAGCAATTCTTGCTGCCTTGATACTGGTTCCACAGCACGGCGCGCTTTACATACCATAAAACGTAAAAAGATTCAAAATACTGTTACCAGCTTTGTGACTATATTCGATACTACCAAACATACACTGAAGAACCAAAGAAACTGGTACACTTGCCTAATATCGTGTAGGGCCTCCGCGAGCACGCAGAAGTGTCGCAACCTGACGTGGTATGGACTCGACTAATGTCTGAAGTAGTGACAGAGGGAACTGACACCATGAATCCTGCTGCGCTGTCCATAAATCCGTAACAGTACGAGGGGGTGGAGATCTCTTTTGAATAGCACGTTGCAAGGCATCCCAGATATGCTCAATAATGTTCATATCTGGGGAATTTATTGGGCAGCGGAAGTGTTTAAACTCTGAAGAGCCGCTCTGTAGCAAGTCTGGACGTGTGGGAGGAATTGCCCGTCGAAATGCAACGATGGACATGAACAGATGCAGGTGATCAGACAGCTTCGTATGTGTCACCTGTCAGAATGGTGTTTAGACATATCAGGGGTCCCATATTACTCCAACTGCACACGCCTCACACCATTACAGAGCCTCCACCAACTTGAACAGTCGCCTGCTGACATGCAGGCCCCATTGATTCATGGGGTTGTCTCCATATCCGTACACGCCCATCGACTCGATACAATTTGAAATGAGTCTCATCCGACCAGGTAACATATTTCCAGTCATCAACAATCCAATGTCGGTGTTGACGGGCCCAGCCGAGGCGTAAAGCTTTGTGTCGTGAAGTCATCAAGGGTACACGAGTGGGCCTTCGGCTCTGAAAGCCCATATCGATGCTGTCTGTTGAATCGTTCGCACGTTCACACTTGTTGATGGCCCAGCATTGAAATCTGTAGCAATTTGCCGAAGGGTTGCACTTCTTTCACGTTGAACGATTCTCTTCAGTCGTCGTAGGTCCAGTTCTTGCAGGATATTTTTACAGCTACAGCTATGTCGAAGATTTGATGTTTTACGGAGTCCTGATATTCACGGTGCACTCGTGAAATGGTCGTACGGGAAAGTCCACAATTCATCGCTACCTCGGAGATGCTGTGTCCCATCACTCGTGCGCCGACTATAATACCACGTTTAAACTCACTTAAATCTTGGCAACCTGCTATTGTAGCAGTAGCAGTAACCGATCTAATAATTGCGCCATACACTTGTTATATACGTAGATAATGCCGACAGCAGCACCGTATTCTGCCTATTTACATATCTCTGTATTTGAGTACGCATGCCTATACCAGTTTCTTTGGTGTTCCAGTGTATCTTCCTAATGAGGTGAAATCATTAGCTGTCCAAGTAACATCAGGATTCTCCCGAGGAGATGTTAAAGGGAGGTTAATGGTATATAACAAGGCATAGCAGCACCGAGACGTGGAATTTTAATGAAAAAACAAAAGCTGTGTATGCCTTGGAGAGCAGCACAGTAGCGTTCAGGGTCGCAAAATCTAGTTGGTGGAATGAGGGAGGTACCTACTCTCAGTTCGAATTCAATTGTGGACAGAGGAAAGATGATTGTGTCGCGCACAGTTCCTGATAGCCTATGGTGCGCCTATGTGACTAGCAACTTCCAAACCTCTCTGTTGTGATCTATGAGAATGTGGCGCGAGATATTGTCGATGATTCACCTGGTATGGACGAGGGACTCTGCCCCCTAGTGGTTTTGCAGAGCAGGAGAGTCTGAACTCACCGGAAAATATTAGTTCCCCCCCCCCCTCCCTTCTTACCCGACATTGATCACTTTGGAGCGCTGTAGATGGTGTACGACTGGTACCTAGCGGTCATACGACCGTGATTCAAATGAAAAACTTAAAAGTTCCACAATATTTCTAAAATTGTGTGATGGGATTTGTAGATAGTAGTAGTGTTCCCTGAGGTTCAGAAAGTGACCCACAGGTGGCAGAATGATGCTACAGCTCAAGGGAAGCAGCAGCGTCCACAACACGATGGCCACCCCACTGTCCGCATACACCGAGCGATCTGAGATGCGTTTTTTTTTTTGTGTCAAACCAATTGAAATTATAACACAATGACAACGCATTACAGTGATTCGTATTTGTCGTTGCAGCAAGTGTACGAGTGGTGTAGGAAGTTTAAAAGTGGTTGAACTTCTATGAAGTATGCCCCAAGACCAGGGCAGGCTCACTGTGTATTCTCGGGCGGGAAAAAAAGCATTAATGGAGGAGCTAACAATGGAGGAAAGGCACGTAACTCTGAACGAAATAGCCACAAGTTTGAAAATTAGTAATGAGTCGACACAGAATATTGTCCATAATGTACTGCACTTAAATATGGTGTCTGCAGAATGGGTGCCAGGCCAGTTGACTACCGAATCGAAAGACCGTTGCGTCGATGCCTGTAAAGAACATTTGCATCGTTTCCAAGTCGAAGGTGACGCACTTCTGGGAAAAAATTGTTACAATGGAGGAAAGGCACGTAACTCTGACCGAAATAGCCACAAGTTTGAAAATTAATAATGAGTCGACACAGAATATTGTCCATAATGTATGGCACTTAAATATGGTGTCTGCAGAATGGGTGCCAGGCCAGTTGACTACCAAATCGAAAGACCGTTGCGTCGATGCCTGTGAAGAACATTTGCATCGTTTCCAAGTCGAAGGTGACGCACTTCTGGGAAAAAATTGTTACAAGTGATAGACTTTGGTCCAGTATCACCAACCAGAAACGATAAGGTCGAGCAAGTAATAGCGCCATAGCCCATCGCCAAAACTAAAAAAATTCCACACTCGACCATCAGCTGGAAGTGATGCTCATTCTCTTCTGGGATGGAAATGGAGTAATTTTGGAACATTAAAGAGCGACGGTAACAAGTACGTCTCATTCAGACATGATGACAGATGAACTTTGCCCTGCGGTCAGGAGTAAACGACGCGGACTTCTGACTTAAAGAGTACTGCTATGACATGACAATGCCCAACCGCATACAGCTGTAACACAATTGAGACTATTCAGGAAATTAAATTTGATATCTGGTACATCCTACTTATTCACCACACCTCGCTCCTAGTGACTTTCCGATCTATTCGGCGCACTCAAAGAAGCAATGGTAGGCAGGTATTTCAGAAATGACGAGCAGGTGAAAACGGCAGTCCATGACTGGCTACCAAAAGAATTCTTTCATAGTGATATCTATGCGCTTCTGAAGTGGCGGAATACATACATTGAGTTATGTCGAAAAATGACATATAAGTTTTTTGTTCATTGCTACAGTTAAAAATATCATAACACTTTTAGGATTTTCATTTGAATCAGCCTCGTACAATCTCCACAACTGACAAACTCATAGTAGTGAAGTGGTATGTATCTGTCGTTCAGTTGTATTGTAACAGCGCAGTAAAACGTGTCGGCATGGAGGCGTCACAGAATGGCAGGAAGGAGAAATCGTCTCTGGAGGTGTCCACAAATTACAACACGAGTGAAGTTGCCTGATTTGGTGGTGTACCAACGCAGACTCTCCGACAGGTCTACATGGAATGCTGCAGCACTTCCAGGCACATAAGAGGCGTAAGAACGATGCTCGCAAAAAGATCTTAACCGTCAGAGACTCGAGACGAGTGTCACGCTTTGTCAATGAAAATCGACTTCAAACCCCACAGGAACTGCTGTTGCCTCAACCAGTTTCCGAGTGAACATTCCATGCAGTGGACATCTTGAGTCGGGTACGTCGCAAAATATCAGTGCTCAAGAGGCACATAAAGCTTCAAGTCTTTATTTGAGCAGATGGGACAGGAACCTGACAGCAGTTGACTAGAGGTGTGTACTGTGGTGCGAATAGCCATGTTTTTAAATCATAAGGCGTCGGTGGCCCAATGAAGCATTTAACCTGTAACGTGTGGAGGCTGTAGTTGATACCGGAGGTGGTTCTGTGATTTTTTGGGGCTGTTTTTCGTACCATGACTTGGGTGCACTCATTCAGGTGATCATGAGCATGAAGTAACATGTTTAACTTTCTCGGTGTCCAGACGTTACCCTTTCTTCTAGATCTCAATGTATGTTGTGGACAATCCGATGTTGACAACTGGTGCTTTCACAGGACACACTGCTGGTTTGACAAGCGCCCACACACCCTGTCACACGTTACTAGTACACTAAATCATCCGATATCAATCATACAGAGAATGTCTGGGGCTATTTGGAACTGAGGGTGAAACGTGGCAATGAACATACTAGTAACTTTGTAGCTCTGCGGGATCTAATGAATGAGTAGATTCAGCTGGATGTGGCTTATCTGAAGAAACTTACGGATTCTTTTCCTTGTCAAATAGAGGCCATTATCAAGGATATAGGCGGTTTATTGGTGTGATGTCTCCTAAGTGTGACTAATATCGTTTCAGGTGTGCTTACGTGCTGGTGTCAGACTTCATTCTCTCCCTTCCTTAAATACAGAACTCGTCCCTAGCGACACGGGCATAGTATTAGCTTGTGCAGAGATCTACCCCAGTCGTCCACAGGATACAACTACACATCTGAAGCAGCATTTAAAGGTAGGAGGAACGCAGCAGTACATTGACGCTTTAAAGGAGATATATATGCGGTGTTTTCTTTTTCGGACATGTCTGAAGACACAGACACCATACATAAATAATTAAGGCGATGACAGCCAAAGATCCCTTCAGTGCGAACGCACATTACGCTCGAACTGTAACAGGAATCGGCTAGATGCCGCAAGCAATGAAGTTAGTAAGCAGGGGCGCTACATCAGTAATGTGTGGTATAAGTTGAGAATTTAGATCTGACGAGAAGCGTGCTAGGATAGTCCATGGCCCGCATCTCGTGGTCGTGCGGTAGCGTTCTCGCTTCCCACGCCCGGGTTCCCGGGTTCGATTCCCGGCGGGGTCAGGGATTTTCTCTGCCTCGTGATGGCTGGGTGTTGTGTGCTGTCCTTAGGTTAGTTAGGTTTAAGTAGTTCTAAGTTCTAGGGGACTGATGACCATAGATGTTAAGTCCCATAGTGCTCAGAGCCATTTTTGATAGTCCATGCAGTTGTCGTGACCACTGTGTGCAGATGGCGTAGTAGTCAGCGCATCTGCCTAATAAGCAGCAGACCTGGGTTCGAATCCCCGTCAATCACAAATCTTCAACCTGCCCAATTGAGATAAATCAAGGCCCACTGGCAACTTATGTTTTCTAATTCCTTTGCGTCTTCCTTAAAGAAGGCCCAACAAATCTACATCCAATTCCGTTTGATTCAGACAGCTCATTCATGTTTATACGAATTGTGAAGTCTCTCACCTCCTTTAGCTGGTCGTAAAAATGTAAAAATCACGAACAGAAACTATGTGCGACGAATTTTTACTGAGCATATCTGTAAGACGCCTCGATTAGTGTGTGAGTGAGAAGCACCTGTCATAGCAAATCTCTAACAATTCAATGCGCCTACGCTGAAGAGATTGTAGATTTTAAAAAAGAAGCATTTGACTACGTTGCCTGGAGTATGCTCTTTGAAATTCTAAAATTACCGCGTGTTAAAAGGGAGCAAATGTTATCTATAATTTGTACAAAAACCAAAGTGCAGTTCTAAAAGTTGGGGGACATGATTTGGAGGCAATAATTGAGAAAAGTGCATCCGCTATGTTATTCAGCGAGTACATGGAGCAAGCAGCAAAGGAAAGTGAGGAGAGATCTGGAAATGGAATTAAAATTGAAGGAGAAGAAATAATAAATTTACGGGTTTTCTCGGAGACGGCATAAGGCTTCGAAAATCAGGTGGACGGAAAGATTAAGTGTCTTGAAAGGAGCTTGTAAAATGAATACCTGTGAAAGAGAAACATGAGTAACGGAAAGTAGACGAATTAAGTGAGGTATGTTAATAGAATAGGATTAGGAAATAAGACGCTGAAGGTGGCTGACGAGTTATGTTGTTTGGGTAGCAAAAGGACGATAGTGGAAGTAAAGAGAATTTGAAATGCAGGCAGCGAAGAGCAAGAAAAACTTTCGTGGAAAACAGAATTACTTTAGCGTGAGAGAGAAATTTAAATGTTTGGAAGCATTTTCTGAAAGTATTTTTCTGCAGCCAAGCTTTATATGGAAGCGAATCGTGGACGATCAACAATGCCTAGAGGAAGAGAAAGAACTTTTGAAATGTGGTGCTGCAGAAGAATGTTGAAAATTAGATGGGTATATCAAGTATGTAATGAAGAGGTCCTCAATTGAATTGAAGAGAAATGAACTCCATGACTTGATGTGTGTGAAACTGGAGTGAGACATCAGAGAATAATTAATGTGATAGCGCAGTAAACTGTGGGGATGGAAATCAATTTTTGAGTACAATAAGCACGTTCAAATGTAAGTGGAGTGCAGTAGTTGTGCAGATGTGAAAATACTTCCACAATATATAGTATCGGGGACAGCTACATCGCATCACACTTCTCTTCGGATGACTACAATAACAATAACATCGTCGTCATGATAATTAGTATTCTGTCCAAAGGCAGGTTCTCACATGGTAACTATCCAGGCTCACCTGTTCCTGCTATCCTCTTCAGGTCCGCATAATTTCCGCTTCCGTTTATGTCTATCATCTTTTACCTACTCATTCCTTTTAATCTCCTCCCACAAACTAGTCGTTCCAAAGCGTCTCTTATCAAGCACTCCCGTCTCAATGACAGCACCATCTAGTTCGTCTTCCTTTCTCTTACAACAAGTAGCAACCTTTTCCAACACTCTTTCGTTACTCGCTCTTGCTATTCAGCTTATCGTCTTCATTCTTCTCCACACTCAAATGCTTTTAGATTTTTTTCATCCTCTCATCTCCGTGTCCAAGTTCCTAACCCGTAGAGTGGCTCACTCTAGACAAAACAACTGCCAAATCCTTTCCTAGGATCTTCATCTAGTTTGCCACATGATAATCTCCTTTTTCTATTACATGGCTCCTTCGCTATAGCAGTGTTTTCACCTCCTGATGACATCTCAATTCTCCAGTGATCTTTCTCTCAAGATATTAAATGCTCTTGCTTGGGCGATAATAATTTGTCCTATCTCAACAATTGGTGGTTTCCTTCCCATACCGATCACAATACTTTTTCTTTTTACTACACTGGTTTTCATCCCTTATTCCGCACTAGCTGCACTTGGATCTTCAAACATTTTATTCATACTTTGTTCAACTTCTGCCACTAGTAACATGTCATCGGCAGATCTCATACGCCCTATTCTTCTCCCATCTAATCCTTTCGCAATAGTGTCCTCCAGGTGTAAGTTGAACAGCGAAGCGGAG
This sequence comes from Schistocerca serialis cubense, assembly GCF_023864345.2. NCBI lineage: Eukaryota > Metazoa > Arthropoda > Insecta > Orthoptera > Acrididae > Schistocerca > Schistocerca serialis. The sequence goes on along the minus strand of NC_064639.1, from coordinate 405,626,649 downwards.
AAGCAACAGCCTCGTCTAACGCCCCTTCCATCCGGCAATACGCTTACATCGCAGACGCACAGCTGTACGGTATGCGTCGGTCTCAGCGGCCTGTCTCCTCCGGTATCAGTTTGCAACTGTGCAGCAGATTCCGAAGGCTGCGTGTTCAGCTTTGCCATACGCCACAGACGAGCTTTCATTTTGCGGCTAGCAAATCGCTCTCTAACGAAAAAATACATATTTTCATATGATATCAATTTTCTTACCTTAGGCAATACATTTACGAGGGTAAGTCAAATGAAAACCTTAAATTTGTAATAACAAATTGAAATTTCGCGCCTTTACCCTGTAAGTTGGTAAGCATGCTACAAACAGCGTGCAGAATGGTCTGTAGGTGGCAGTATAGTGGAGATGCAGACATACCGTCGCAGTATCAGTATAAAGATGGCCGCCCCACTTGCGACTCGTATGTGAAACCTGTTGAAATTCATCGATAAATGAAGGTTCAGTACGGTGATGCATGTTTGTCACAGCAGCAAGTCTACGAATGGAGTAGGAAGTTCGCAAATGGTGTGACAGTGGAAGATGCTCCTCGTCCAGGTCAGGCACAACGAGTTGTGACCCCACAGAACATTGCAGCAGTTGAAGCCATAGTGAAGGAAAACCGCCGAGTGACACTATATGACATTGCAGCACGTTTACAGATTAGTCATGGGTCAGCACATCACATTGTGCATGATGTACTCCAGTTTCACGAAGTGTATGCAAGATGGGTGCCACAGCAGCTGACTCTTGAAATGAGAGAACGACGTGTTGATGCTTGTGAAGAACTTCTTCGGCGCTTTGAACAAGAAGGTGATGCCTTCCTTGCAAAAATCGTTACTGAGGACGAAACCTGGGTTCACTTCCACCAACCGGAAACGAAGAGAGCAAGCAAGGAATTGCGCCATTCCTCATCACCAAAACCAAAGAAGTTTCGAACAGAACCATCAACAGGGAAGGTTATGCTGACTCTCTTTTGGGACGAAGTGTTGTGGACTGACAAGACAGCCAGTCCACAGTGACGGGTAACCGAAAGGCACGCGCTTAAACTCACGCGGGCTGGCGTGAGGTCTGAAACAGGATACGTAATGAATGCTATAAAGAAAAGTACGTAGCTGCTGGAATACTTAACTTTAATCCATAATTTGTATATCGCTCTTGACGATACAAGTTTGACTCTTTAGATACATGCACTATAATGCTAATGGCGCCTTGCTAGGTCGTAGCCATTGACTTAGCTGAAGGCTATTCTAACTATCTTCTCTGCAAATGAGCGAGGATTCGTCAGTGTTGCATCGCTAGCTAAGTCGTCCGTAGAACTGGGGCGAGTGCCATTACGTCTCTCTAGACCTGCCGTGTGGCGGCGCTTGGTCTGGATTCACTGATAGTGGCGACACGCGGGTCCGTTGTATACTAACGGACCGCGGCCGATTTAAAAGCTACCACCTAGCAAGTGTGGTGTCTGGCGGTGACACAACACGAAGAAGGCGTCATTTTGGAGTATTACATACCTAGAGGGCCACTGTCACCAGTGCATCATACACAGATCTCCTAAAAAATCATCTGCGGCCTGCAATCAAATCAAAGCGACGTGGATTGCAGTCAGCAGGTGTCCTTTTGCAACATGACAATGCAAGGCCCCACACTGCCCGTTGAACAGTTGCAACTATCACAGACCTGCATTTTGAGTGTCTTCCTCATCCGCCATACTCACTAGACCGTGCCCCAAGTGATTTCCATATGTCTGGACCACTCAAAGACGCAATGGGAAGAAAGAAGTTCCGTTCTGATGAAGGGGTACGCCACGCGGTGAATGAGTGGTTGCGAGGACTACCAAAAGAATATTTTTCTAAAGGAATTTACGCGCTTTGTCTGCTCTGGAGGACTTGCATTGAGCGTGGGGGGGATTATGTTGAAAAGGGATACAGCTTTGTATCACTTCTGCACAATAAATAATATTTAAAAAATATTTAAGGTATTCATTTGACTCACCCTCGTATATTGCTTTGACATATATTTTGTTTCGACGGGAAACGCCGGAAGACTTTAGATCACTGGTCGTATACGGCCCCAATCGAGTGTTCGTTCTGCCCGCGGTTCCCAGTCGTACTTTGTAGCAACACGCTTCTAGCAGCTAACAGCAGAATCCTAAAAAGGCCAACTGACTTTAAGAGCTACTTATTTTCCTTTCTCAGTTACAAACAATTTTACTTAGAGTGACAGTAATATTTTAAGAGTGCTTAATTTTAATTGACATTGGTGAATTCGGCAAGTTAAGTTAGCCGTTAACGTCAGAGACATAGTGGCATGTAGGGAGTCCACTGCAAATTAACAGAGGTATATTTTATTGTTTGTCTTCCAATGCTGAGAACTCACAAACGTGCGCAGCTCGAACCGGTCAGCTGTTGTGGTACAAATGTCAAACGGAAGTAAAATACGTCCGTGAATGCGCAGACGGTCATCTTGAAATGTGTACATGTTTGTAGGAAGTACTACGAAATCAAATTAAGGCTGTTGTAATACAATACAATGAGTAAAAGAAAAACTGCGCTCAAAACATTTAGTACACACTTGTGATCGTGTCTCATACAGCAGTTACTGTTATTAATTAATATAAGATACTAATTTTTGTAAGTCACCCCTCAATAGTATGATCTGTAAGGGAAGGTGTTGCAAAGAGGCCAGGACGGTAACGGTGGCCATTGCATATTTTTTGCCCTAAACGGTGCTGCTGCCTGCCGAGAAGTGCTCGGACTATTTCTAATATACATCGCCATTGTTATCAGTGAGATTGACAGAGGAAGCTTTTTTCCGTTATTTTTTAGTAGAAACTTTTTGTTTTTGAATAGTCTGATGCGAGGTAAGCCATTTTATTACTCTCTTTACCTCACTTGTATGGACAGTAATACCATATCGATCTTTAAACAACATCTTTTGGCCTACAAATGTAAGTCCTTGTTTACTTCAGTTTCTGTGGACCGCTAATGCCGACATGCTGTCCGATCGGCAAAACTGGCCCTACTGCTCGTCAGGAAAAGACGCCAAGGTGTTCACCCGAATAAGAGTTACTTCCAACAGCACGCGTAACACAACGGATAGAACTGACATTTAACCCCGTCATTTCATCCCATTTTGACAATTTCGAGTTAATTTATATTATTTACAGCCGTCTCTGTTCAGTTAACTTTGGCCTTTATAGAAGTCAAATTGAAAACGGTTTGCCTGCAGCCGCAGGGTATTCTTTCAGACACTAGGGCGTCAAGACACCTAGAAAATATACCCGGAAATCAGAGAAGCAAACACGGGATACTATTGCGGTGGCAATGCCACAGCACCCGCTTAGGTACGGAAAAAGGACACTATGTAAGCCTTACGAAAAGTGCATTTAGTTCCAATACATCATTTTGTTTTTCACTTAAAAATATTTAGTGATATACCTTATATGTAGATTCAAAATGTCTAAGTGATAACCTTCTATCAATCAAAGAGTTTGAAGCCATTTTGACTATTTTTCGACCTTGACTGTCTCAAGAAATATGTTTTAAAAAAACCTTTAAATACTTTAAATACTTCTATCAATTACCATGGTTTAGTGAAAACTGATGCCCCCACTCACTCACTTTCCTATGTGGTACGAAGCGTCGCCTTACAATGACAATCGGGTTCGATTCCCGGCGGGGTCAGGGATTTTCTGTGCCTCGTGCTGGCTGGGTGTTGTGTGCTGTCCTTAGGTTAGTTAGGTATAAGTAGTTCTAAGTTCTAGGGGACTGATGACCATAGATGTTAAGTCCCATAGTGCTCAGAGCCATTTGAACCATTTTTTACAATGACAATATTGGTTATTACGCAAAAAAGTTTGACGACCACTGTTTTAGATGACTCAATTGTACTACATTTATTTCACTATTGAGCACAACCTTAATTTTTTACCAGTGTGACGCTCAAGAACGCATTCGAGCACAAAAAGAGAATTTCTGGCCGTGGCGTTGATATAAAGGGAATTATGTTTTTGTAATAGTGATATACACGGGGAAGTCGTGCTCTCGGACAACACAGCGCGATTCCTTGAATACTTATAGTACAAAAATATCGGTAACAAAATTTCGTGCGGTGCATGTTTTCGGCGGAAAATGCGCGTCAGAGAACGGCAATTAGGCAACATTGTTGGCACCTGTATCTTCAAGTAGCATTGTGTTGCTGAGTCGAACAGTTAGTGCGCTGGGTACAGTTCTGCGGTGAAGCACTCGAATCCATTCCGGATCTTGGTGTATTCTTTTTTTTTTTTTTTTTTTTTTTTGAAATATTAGACTAGACTGCTTCATATGGTATCTGGCTTCTTCATCGATATACGACTGCTACAGGAAGACTTGCAAAAGTGACGGGCAGTTATTATCGTTTTCAGTATTCAACACTTTTAAAGACGTATTTTGCTTTTAAGCTTTTACTTTGTTCTCTTCGATGCACAATACTAAAAGAAAAAAAAAATACACACTTCGTCTCTCTTAAGGTTCCTACACGCGCACCGTCTCTCTTAAGGTTCCTACACGCGCACCGATCGAGAATTTGGACGTGTGTGGCGTTTTCGCCAACCGACTGACAGATTTTTCGTGTCGGGAGATCGAGTGGATATGACCAGATGACAGCTGGTTTATTGAGACATAGTTCTGAAATTGTTCAAATGGTTCAAATGGCTCTGAGCACTATGGGACTCAACTGCTGAGGTCATTAGTCCCCTAGAACTTAGAACTAGTTAAACCTAACTAACCTAAGGACATCACAAACATCCATGCCCGAGGCAGGATTCGAACCTGCGACCGTAGCGGTCTCGCGGTTCCAGACTGCAGCGCCAGAACCGCGCGGCCACTTCGGCCGGCTTTCTGAAATTGTGCGGCGCACGTATTACGGGGCCAGCGCACAAAACGTTGATAGACTCATTGTGGATTATTGCTTGAGTACTAACGGTTTAATTCGTCTTTCCTGATGCTTGCTCACAGCGATGGTGACTAAGCATGATTAAAACTAAGCAAAGGAGAGAAAAAGCACACCTGTACCTAAATAAGAGTTGACTACAGACTCAAACTTATACACGATGTCTCAAAATGAATATCCGGGTTTTAAGGCTTTGTAGCATTTATTACAGTCAGCCTACAATTTTAAATAGCACATCAAATGCAAGAGCAGCTTAAATAGTTTTTATTACGAATGTTCAGTGTGAGCACCATTCCTCACTCCACACACAGCGAGTCGATCGGCGAGTCCTTCCCAAACCTTGATCAGTCTGTCTGGAGTAATTGTTGCAACAACTGTTTCAATCCCGTTTCTTAAGTCAGGTGGATCAGCTGGTAGCGGAGGTACATACATACGAGTCTTTGTGAACCCCCAAAGATAAAATCGCATGGCGTCAGATCGGGCGAAGGTGGAGACCATGCAAAACAAGCCCTGTATCCGGCCCCTCAGGCCAATCCAGTGGTCGGGTACAACGTCGTTTAACAGCGTATCGAGTTATGCAAGTGCAGCGTTACACCGTCTTGCTACCAAATAAAGATTTGTGGATCAGCTTCTTCCGATTTAAGAAAGAGCCATAGTTCTAGCAAATCAAGATAACAGACACCAGTTACACCTACTTCACTGAAAAAGAAAGGCCCATAATATTTACGCCGGCATATAGCACGAAAAACATTCGATTTAGGAGAGTCTCGATACAACTGTACCATATTGTCTAGTAAAGTCATGAAAACAAATTGCAAAACGATTTAGAAGAGATATCTGTATGGTGCGACAGTTGGCAGTTGACCTTAAATAATGAAAAATGTGAGGTCATCCACATGAGTGCTAATAGGAATCCGTTAAACTTCGGTTCCACGATAAATCAGTCAAATCTAAAGGCCATAAATTTAACTGAATACCTAGGAATTACAATTACGAACAACTTAGAAAAAATGGAAATGAGCGTATGGCAGCACTGGCCGGGAGGCCCCTATTCGGGGAAGTTTGGCCGCCAAGTGCAAATCTTATTTCAGTCGACGCCACATTGGGCGACTTGCTCGCCGGTGATGAGGATGTAATAATGATGAGGACAACACAACCCCCAGACCCCGAGCGGAGAAGATCCAACCGGGCCGGGAATCGAACCCGGGCCCGCTTGCATGGGAGGTGAGCACGTTATCAACCAGCTAAGCAGGCGGACACGAACAACTTAAATTTGAAAGAACACACAGAAAATGTTGTGGGGAAGGCAAACAACAGACTGCGTTTTATTGGCAGAAAGAAGATGGAGCAGATCTACTACAGAGACTGCCTACTCTACGCTTGTCCGTCCTCTTTTCGAGTGCTGCTGCGTGTCTGAAATCCTTACCAGACAGGATTAACGGAGTACATCGAGAAAGTTCAAAGAAGAGCAGCACGTTTTATATTATAGCGAAATATGGGAGAGAGTTGTCACCGAAATGATAAAGGATTTGGAGTGTACATCATTAAAACAAAGGCGTTTTTCGCTGCGGCGGAATCTTCTCACGAAATTTCAGTCACCAACTTTCTCCGCCGAATGCGAAAATATTTTGTTGACGTCTACCTACACAGGTAGAAACGATCATCATAATAAAATAGGGGAAATCGGAGCTCCGGAGCTCGCACGGAAAGATATAGGTGTTCTTTTTCTCCGCTCGCTGTTCGAGGCTGGAGTAATAGAGAATTTTTGTGAAGGTGGTTCGATGAACCCTCTGCCAGACGCTTGAGTGTGATATGCAGAGTGTAGATGTAGGCGCAGATCCGTGGTTTTGCTGACTCCCACAAAGGCACATTATGTGTGTTCACATTTACACATAGGTAAAGTGTCGATACGTCACTGAAGACGACTCAATCTACAAAGCCTTCATCCTCAGGCAGTAACATTTCATTTGCAAAGTTGGCACGTATCGGCTCGATGAGTGCCGTGTCGCGAATGATACTCACCTTGAACGCTCGTAAGAAAAACTGAGTTGCACTTTCGTTCGATGTGTTATTTGCAATTGTAAATTGAAAGTAATCAAAAACCGAATATTCGTTTTGAAACACCAGTATATTGTTTCACACAGTCCCATGAATACATTTGCAAGAAGGCTCACAATTTAATAAATTAAAAATAACTGAAATGAGTTGGTAGGTTGAGATGGTGGAAGTGACCAAACGGCGAGGTCACCGGTGTCATCGGATTAAGGGAAGGATGGGGAAGGAAGTCGGCCGAGCCCTTACAAAGGAACTATCCCGACATTTGCCTAAATCGATTGAGGGAAATCACGGAAAATCTAAATAACGAGGGCTGAACTCGGTATTGAACCGTCGTCCTCCCGAATGACAGTCCAGTATGCTAACCACTGCGCCACCTCGCTCGGTATCTGAAATGATTCAAAAAAGTGCTGTCACTGTAGAGAAACATTGGTAAAGTGACCAGCAGACAACGGTTGGTGAATAACAAGAAATCATGGAATATACACATAGCAAAGCGAAAAATTAGAGCGAGCGAGAGAGATTCCGTATAGTGATGGTACAGGGCAATAGCGAGTTACCATCGAAATTTCGATGCATATTTTGTCGCTACTAGCTCGTTTGCTCGACAAAGACGGCAGTCCATTCTGAACTTCTGGTGGATCAGGCATTACTGTAGAAAGGCGCCCAGAGGTTAACTGTACGAACTACTGAAGAACATGTTCCCTGTAGAAGATTATAATAATAACTGCGTGTGGCTCAATGGTCGGATTCAAGTCTTTCCATTCGACGCCACTTTGGTGACTTATGTTTCCCTAATCTACCGCAGTTATCCCACTGAGGAAAGGAGAGCTACAATTTAACATGAAACTAGAACAACTTATCTTTCCTGGCAACTCCTCAAATTGTTCAGAGGTGAAGATTAAAGGCAATTTCCCTGATCTGGACAGGATTAGGTCAGCAACCTCTCAGCTTTCAGCCATGTGATTTATCGCTGAACCATCAGGCCAGGGGTCTGTAGGTCAAATTAGCAAAATGACGGCGACCGCTAGCTTTGAGTACTATATAAACCTTTGCACTCAAATAAAACGGTCGTCTGTAAGGATATTTGCTACATTTTATAGCCAACCTTGCTGTTTTCAGCTTTGGGAGGGCTGTTCAAACTGTTAGGTTGTCAGACACTAACGTCTTCTAACGGCTGAAACCGTCTGTCTGGTATATCCATACGCGAACCATTCTTCTAGTTCCCATTATAGCTTACTATTAACAGAAAACACCGGCTCAGTACAAATTAGTAACTTCTTAATAAAACAGAACCTTCTTCTTCTTCTTTTGCATACCCAGTAATGGATGTTAGCGAACACATGATGCATCTTTATTCTATGAACCGCAGTACAAAATAGCGGATCCGCCTTAGTAATCCTGACCACTGCTTAATGTTACCTAACCAATATGTTCTGTTTCCCTTAATCTTCCGCTCTATTATCAATTGCAGAAGCATACCTGATTTGATCCATTATAAATTGTTCTAAAGCATATATTTAATGTTCCGAAATACACTACTGGCCATTAAAATTGCTACACCACGAAGATGACGTGCAACAGGCGCGAAATTTAACCGATAGGAAGAAGATGCTGTGATATGCAAATGATTAGCTTTTCAAAGCATTCACACAAGGTTGGCGCCGGTGGTGACACCTACAACGTGCTGACATGAGTCAAGTTTCCAACCGATTTCTCATACACAAACAGCAGTTGACCAGGGTTGCCTGGTGAAACGTTGTTGTGATGCCTCGCGTAAGGAGGAGAAATGCGTACCATCACGTTTCCGATTTTGATAAAGGTCGGTTTGTAGCCTATCGCGATTGCGGTTTATCGTATCGCGACACTGCTGCTCGCATTGGTCGAGATCCAATGACTATTAGCAGAATGTGGAACCCGTGAGTTCAGGAGGGTCATACGGGACGCCGCGCTGGATCCCAACGGCCTCGTATCACTAGCACTCGAGATGACAGGCATCTTATCCGCATGGCTGTAACGGATCGTGCAGCCACGTCTCGATCCCTGAGACAACAGATGGGGACGTTTGCAAAACAAGAACCATCTGCACGTACAGTTCGACGACGTTTGCAGCAGCATGAACTATCAGCTCGAGACCAAGGCTGCGATTATCCTTGACGCTGCATCACAGATAGGAGCGCCTGCGATGGTGTTCTCCACGACGAACCTGGGTGCACGAATGGCAAAATATCATTTTTTCGGATGAATCCAGGTTCTGTTTACAGCATCATGATGGTTGCATCCGTGTTTGGCGACATCGTGGTGAACGCACATTGGAAGCATGTATTTGTCATCGCAATATTGGCGTATCAGCCGACGTGATGGTATGGGGTGCCATTGGTTACACGTCTCGGTCCCCTCTTGTTCGCATTTACGGCACTTTGAACAGTGGACGCTACATTTCAGATGTGTTACGACCCGTGGCTCTACCCTTCATTCGATCCCTGTGAAACCCTACATTTCAGCACGATAATGCACGACCGCATGTTGCAAGTCCTGTACGGGCCTTTCTGGATACAGAAAATGTTCGACTGTTGCCCTGGCCAGCACATTCTCCAGATCTCTCACCAACTGAAAACGTCTGGTCAATGGTGGCTGAGCAACTGGCTTGTCACGATACGCCAGTCACTACTCTTGATGAACTGTAGTATCGTGTTGAAGCTGCATGGGCAGCTGTACCTGTAAACGCCATCCAAGCTCTGTTTGACTCAATGCCCAGGCGTATCAAGGCCGTTATTACGGCCAGAGGTGGTTGTTCTGGGTACTGATTTCTCAGGATCTATGCGTGAAAGTGTAATCACATGTTAGTTCTAGTATAATATATTTGTCCAATGAATATCCGTTTATCATCTACATTTCTTCTTGGTGTAGCAATTTTAATGGCCAGTTGTGTATATGTCCAAGGTATGCATTTTTTTCTTGTTTTAAACGTTGCTAATAATTCTCACTGTTTGTATATTCATCGCAATACTTCAGTGTTACATATTCTTGCTGCCCGCGCTCTTTTAAGCATTCTGTGGTAAATCCACATTTCTAAGACCTCTCTATCTTCGTTGCTGTTGGCATTTTAAGGGTCCATTCTTCGGGTCCATATAGAAGTAGAGACCAGATACACCATCTTACAAACCGAACTCCAATTTTTAAGTCTGTACCTGTGAGAATTTTATGAAGGTGTTATGGGCGTTCTCTATGCGGCATTTTATGTCCAGGTCTGAATTCCAATACTTCACACAGCCGTGTTCGAAGGTCTACTCATGTCTAGTCTTTGTGGTATGGAGCCACTGTACCAGAGATTTTTATATGTAAAGGACTTGGGCTGTCGTCTGACAATCATGAAGTTCGACTTTTTGATGTAAATATTCAGAACTAGATTACTGTTGTAATCTCCTATTATTCTGAGGAATTGTTGAAAATCATCTAAACTACGAGAAATCAATAATGCATCAGCAGCATAGCGAATGTTGTTGACGAAGACTGGAATGATAATTAAATCGACACCCTAGCTGCAAACAGGCGTTGATATACATCATTGGGGACATGCTGAAAATGTGTGCGCCAACCGGGACTCGAACCCGGGATCTCGTTCGGGGCACTCATTTTCAGCATGTCCCCAATGATGTATATCAACGCCTGTTTGCAGCTAGGGTGTCGATTTAATTATCATTTCATTCTAGAGAAGCTGCACGGTCATCAATGGTATCTGTTCTTTCGGGAACAGATACTACCTTCATATATAGTTGACCAAGACTCTGTTAATCTTTACGCCTTTTTCTATTTTACAAAGTGTTTCCTGAAAGATACTCTTCAGTATGAATTGTATAACAGGGGTGACAGGTTGCATAAGAACAGAATAACGACCCATAAAAAAATTATAGAAAGATAAACCTGCGCATGATCACTAGCTATTTAATCTCTCTAGTCTTCCCTCATATCACAAATGAAATAAACAACAAAAATTAAGCACCTGTTAACAAAACCAAAATTCCAGGTTATATAAGGCCTCAGGGGCATCCTACGCTTTAATTACTTTAATTATTTGTTAAATGTCGCCAGGCCTAGAGTATGAGGCACTACAATCTCTAGTAAGGATCATAAAGGCAAAATAAGGGAGTTTAGGGCTCGTCAAGTAGCTTATAGGCAAGCAGTTTTCTCTCGTTCCGTTCGCGAGTGGAACAGTGAAGGGAATGACTAGTTGTAAAAAGTACGCTCCGCCATGCACTGTCCAGTGCCTTGCACATTATGCCTGTAGATGTACTTACGTCGATGTCTTTATTCAGTATTTTTAACCATTAGCAGTAGTTTATTGCCGTGGGACTAACAAAACACAGTTTGCTTCCTCTGACGACGACAGGAAACAGCGCGAAACTCTCGTTGCAGCACAGCGACGCAATTGCAAAGCGAGTTGCCGCCATTGTTCCTGTGTCCTCACACGGCAGCCGGCTCTGAATACAATATTAACAGCGAGGCGTAACAGGAAACACTCAGCAGCCGGAAGGACGCGGCATAGAGGTCAGTCAAATCAGAGCGGTACTAAATCAAACAGCAGAGCCACCAATAGCTTTCTCACAGTCGGTTTTTGTTGTTCTTTTGCCGCCAACGTTCCATTGTGCGCTTGCTCACTGTGAGTTCATACGGAAAGCTTGACTGTTATTCGTCTTCGTAGATGAGATCTCAGGGGCATTCAGCCACATTTCAGTAATATACTGTTACTGTATTACTGTATAATCCATTAAGCGGTTGTATTGATGGTATTTAACTGAAACGATGTCCGCCCCCTGTAGCTGAATGGTCAACGTGACGGATTTTCAATCCTCTGGGCCCGGGTTCGATTCCCGGCTGGGTCGGGGAGTTTTCTCCGCCCAGAGACTGGGTGTAGTGTTGACCTCATCATCATCCTATCATCCTCATCGACTGCAGGTCGCCGAAGTGGCGTCAAATTGAAAGACAGGCACCCGGCCAAGCCAACGGTCTGCACGACGGGGGGGGGCTAGCCATACGATTAAATAAATAAAAACTGAAACGATCCATTCCGAGGTTATTTCAACATCAGATGTCATTGTGGCAATATAACTCAACTCAAACATTGTGATACAAAAAGTAACCACATCAAAATCAGGGGCTGTGTCCACGTAAAATACACTCCTGGAAATTGAAATAAGAACACCGTGAATTCATTGTCCCAGGAAGGGGAAACTTTATTGACACATTCCTGGGGTCAGATACATCACATGATCACGCTGACAGAACCACAGGCACATAGACACAGGCAACAGAGCATGCACAATGTCGGCACTAGTACAGTGTATATCCACCTTTCGCAGCAATGCAGGCTGCTATTCTCCCATGGAGACGATCGTAGAGATGCTGGATGTAGTCCTGTGGAACGGCTTGCCATGCCATTTCCACCTGGCACCTCAGTTGGACCAGCGTTCGTGCTGGACGTGCAGACCGCGTGAGACGACGCTTCATCCAGTCCCAAACATGCTCAATGGGGGACAGATCCGGAGATCTTGCTGGCCAGGGTAGTTGACTTACACCTTCTAGAGCACGTTGGGTGGCACGGGATACATGCGGACGTGCATTGTCCTGTTGGAACAGCAAGTTTCCTTGCCGGTCTAGGAATGGTAGAACGATGGGTTCGATGACAGTTTGGATGTACCGTGCGCTATTCAGTGTCCCCTCGACGATCACCAGTGGTGTACGGCCAGTGTATGAGATCGCTCCCCACACCATGATGGCGGGTGTTGGCCCTGTGTGCCTCGGTCGTATGCAGTCCTGATTGTGGCGCTCACCTGCACGGCGCCAATCACGCATACGACCATCATTGGCACCAAGGCAGAAGCGACTCTCATCGCTGAAGACGACACGTCTCCATTCGTCCCTCCATTCACGCCTGTCGCGACACCACTGGAGGCGGGCTGCACGATGTTGGGGCGTGAGCGGAAGACGGCCTAACGGTGTGTGGGACCGTAGCCCAGCTTCATGGAGACGGTTGCGAATGGTCCTCGCCGATACCCCAGGAGCAACAGTGTCCCTAATTTGCTGGGAAGTGGCGGTGCGGTCCCCTACGGCACTGCGTAGGATCCTACGGTCTTGGCGTGCATCCGTGCGTCGCTGCGGTCCGGTCCCAGGTCGACGGGCACGTGCACCTTCCGCCGACCACTGGCGACAACATCGATGTACTGTGGAGACCTCACGCCCCACGTGTTGAGCAATTCGGCGGTACGTCCATCCGGCCTCCCGCATGCCCACTATACGCCCTCGCTCAAAGTCCGTCAACTGCACATACGGTTCACGTCCACGCTGTCGCGGCATGTTAAAGACTGCGATGGAGCTCCGTATGCCACGGCAAACTGGCTGACACTGACGGCGGCGGTGCACAAATGCTGCGCAGCTAGCGCCATTCGACGGCCAACACCGCGGTTCCTGGTGTGTCCGCTGTGCCGTGCGTGTGATCATTGCTTGTACAGCCCTCTCGCAGTGTCCGGAGCAAGTATGGTGGGTCTGACACACCGGTGTCAATGTGTTCTTTTTTCCATTTCCAGGAGTGTAACTTGGCAGACGCAGTGGTATGGAGGGGGCAGTGCTAGCGGTGACCCAATTTTGAATAACCACCGTGCGTTTCGAGAGATGAAGAGTATGCACAGACGTATATCTTGCATAACTTGTAAGCTACAGCCAGTGACTGTGCAATACGTATTCACATGTTATGTAACTTTGACAGATAATGAGACAATAGTTTCTCACAAGGGAACCGAAAAAGAAATATTCGCACAAACAAAGGCTCAACCAAAGCAAAGAAGATCGGCGACGTGCTACCAGAAATATAAAACAAAACAGGAGTAAAAAGTGTAGTGTAGCTTACCGCAATAATGGCAATGTAAAATAAAGAGCCATGTGTCATGTGAAAATTGTGCGTCAGACTATTAGCCTATCCGGCAGTATTGTCTAAGTATGAAATTTCCTTCCTCTTCATCATCATTCAGGAAGTAAGGAAGTTTGGGAAGTATAAGCGGCAGTCAAAAAGTTCCGTTTGAGAACGTTGCTGCAGCGAACGAGCATAGCGCTACTCCGATGTGGGTATATAAGTATCCATATGTAGTGGCACTGGTGTCTTTCCGACGTGCGTGTACTGAATGAGGAAAAGGAACTATGGCGACGTTCTTATCAAATGCGCCCAAACAATACTAACATGCTCTTACTCTTTTACTAGCTGCCGAAGGACAAACACCGGTAGACAAGCACTGGAGAATGAAGAATGTGTATGGGGCAGCATGTCTGTCGAAATCCATCGTTGTCGTACGGTGCGATAGGGTACCGCCGCTGCTACTGCTTCATAACGCACGGAACCATAAAGCAAATGTAACGCAGCAGTTATGGCAACTCAAATAGGAGACACTCGAGCAGCCGCCCTATAGTCCTCTCTCCATGCGACTGTCACGCCTTCGGTCCCTAAAAAACAGGTCTTGAAGGCTCAACGATACTTGTCGGACGATGACGTGCAGCAGGCATTTACAGACTTCTTCTCGCAGTAGGACAAGGTATTTACCAAACGGCTGCCATCAACCCGATGCGTTGCCGGAATGATTGACTCACGGCGATTTTGCCAGATTGGCATAACAATTCTGGAATGCACGGCCTTCGAATGGAAACTTTTTGACCGCCCATTATTCTTGTGGTTAGGTTTTCCCACTAATTCGTGCTCTTAGTTGAACATGTGGAATACCTTGCGCTTCCTTCAACCCTTTCAAGCACAGTTTTTTTATTGAGATTTTTGCCTCTTTTGACGACAGTTTAATGGCATTCCATATACACTGTCCAGTCACATTAATATGACCACCTGTCAGAAGCCTGAATAACAACCTTTTGCAGTGCGGACCGTTGCGAGACTTGCAGGAACAGTACCGGCGAGGTTCTGGGTGGTTCAAATGGTTCTGAGCACTATGGGACTTAACATCTGTGGTCATCAGTCCCCTAGAACTTAGAACTACTTAAACCTAACTAACCTAAGGACATCACACACATCCATGCCCGAGGCAGGATTCGAACCTGCGACCGTAGTAGTCGCGCGGTTCCGGACTGAGCGCCTGAACCGCTAGACCACCGCGGCCGGCGTTCTGGGTGGCACCGACAGAGATGTGGAGCCGTGAGAACTCCTATCCCGTGCCCAGCTGCCCAAAGTTTCTCGGTTGAGTATACATGATGTGAACAGCTCAATCGAGGTCGTCCCACAGATTCTCCATTGGATATAGATCCGGGGAGTTTGGTGGCCAGGGAAGAACGGTTAACTCACCCTGGTGCTCTTCGAACTGTGTGCCACATTGCGTTGTCCTGCTGGTAGAAACCATCGTGCTGATGGAAAAAAAAGCTGCATGTGGGAGAGGACATGGTCCCCAAGAATATATATATACTTGCACTAATCCATTGTGCCTTCCAGAATGTCACAACAATTTTTCCCAGACCATAACGTTCCTTTGATTGTGAAGGGTGTTTGCTTTCAGATGTTTCACACCGTACATGCAAACGGCCATGTGTCCGAAAGACCATACAACGTGATTCATCTGAAAAGGCCACATGTCGCCAATCAGTGGACTGGAGTTGCGAAATTGGCGTAAAAATTCCAGCCTTAGTCGGCGATAAACAGCAGTCGGTATGGGTGCATGAATGGGGCGCCTGCTGCCGAGGCCCATACGAAGCAGTGTTTTCTGAACGGTCGTCGAGGCAACACTGTTGATAGCCCGTTGGCGGTCAGGTGTTCGGCAGTTGGACCTTTGTTCGCCCATAGACATCTCCGCAGCCATCGTTCACCCATGTTCGTCTGTAGGCCGCAGTGCATCACACTTGCCTCGCCACCAATTTTGGATAGCGCCATTTTGCATGCACTGTACACTTTAACCACTGTGGGAAGCGAACAGTTTACGAACTTAGCAACTGCGGAAATGGTTCCACCCTTGACCCAAAAGACAATGATCATGCTCTTTTGGACGTCAGGTAAATAGCTCCGATTCTACGTCACCACAACTACTGCACTTTTGTCCCTTTTTCCCCCCTAGGCTTTATATACCCTACACTACTTGTGCTGTCACCGGCAGTCTGAGAGTGGTTATCGCACGTTGACATTGATGAGACTGTCCAATGTAACTAAATATGCTCGTTATGAAGACTTTCCCTGCACCTATAGTGTCTGAAGACTGTGGTATAATGTTATGTAAGCAGATAGGAACGACAATACTCGAAGCGTACAGGTCGGCGGGAGATAGTCAACTGAAGCGATCACCCCTTCCGAACAACAGGATGGACTCGCCCAGCGCTCATGACGAGAATGCGTTTCAGCACCGATCCTACGTTATTTTGCGCGAGATGTGAACATACAACATTCCAGTTCCTGTGTGCACCCAATATGAAGACCAAAAATGCAGTAACGGAAGTTTTACATCCAAGCAAAATTACACTTTTTACTGCTTTGCCATCTGGTTACTTATTGGATCACTTCATATACTTCAGTGTTTTGACTGATATCAAATACCCCACGCACAAATAAAGATAAAACTAATAATTTAGAAACCAGTCAAGTACATTATTAATCATAAATAAAATAGCTGAACAGATTGTCCAATAACAATACACCATGTGATCAAAAGTATCCGGACACACCAAAGAACATACGTTTTTCATGTTAGGTGCATTGTGCTGCCACCTACTGCCATATCAGCGACCTCATTCGTCATTAGATATCGTGAGACAGCAGAATGGGGCGCTCCGCGGAACTCACGGACTTCGAAAGTGGTCTGGTGATTGGGTGTTGCGTTAACCAGTGCGCCATCCGAGACGCAGTGTTAGCGCAACTCCGCGGACTATCTCGGAGCAGCTCACGGCAGACCCACATTCCCATCGAATGCCATCTATCCGCAGTTCCTGTCCATTCCCACCATGCTCGCTACTCTGAGAATCCTGTGAGAGGTCGGACGTACCCGTGCATCCACACTGAAGGAAATGGATCCATTGATCTCCGAGGCGAATCCATTAAGAACAGGCACAACACATTCACATAAAATCAGACACTTCGTACACTATCAATGTTATTTTTCTGTTAAGTGGGTCGCTGTAATGTCTCACGTACGCCAGATAGTACCGTGAAACGGTACACTTGAAGGCAGGACTGTGTAAATACGCCACAATGGGAGTCAGTTTGCATTTATGATCATTTACATTCATCAGAGAAAAGCGAACAGGTGTTTACAACGCGCCGGCCGAAGTGGCCGTGCGGTTCTAGGCGCTGCAGTCTGGAACCGCGAGACCACTACGGTCACAGGTTCGAATCCTGCCTCGGGCATGGGTGTGTGTGATGTCCTTAGGTTAGTTAGGTTTAACTAGTTCTAAGTTCTAGGGGACTAATGACCTCAGAAGTTGAGTCCCATAGTGCTCAGAGCCATTTGAACCATTTTTTGTTTACAAAGCAGCGAAATCAAGGAATGAGTATTGCACTGCCCGAGTCAACAGCTTTCGCCTTGTCAAATGTTTCCACACACAATGCAGACTGATCTCGATTCCACGGTTTATGTGTTTGCTCGTTTACATTTCCCAACGTCCATTATACATTTCCCAAGGTCCATTTTAGAGGCCGCGTCGACATCCGGCGTACGAACGAGCAGATTATACACTCCTGGAAATTGAAATAAGAACACCGTGAATTCATTGTCCCAGGAAGGGGAAACGTTATTGACACATTCCTGTGGTCAGATACATCACATGATCACACTGACAGAACCACAGGCACATAGACACAGGCAACAGAGCATGCACAATGTCAGCACTAGTACAGTGTATATCCACCTTTCGCAGCAATGCAGGCTGCTATTCTCCCATGGAGACGATCGTAGAGATGCTGGATGTAGTCCTGTGGAACGGCTTGCCATGCCATTTCCACCTGGCGCCTCAGTTGGACCAGCGTTCGTGCTGGACGTGCAGACCGCGTGAGACGACGCTTCATCCAGTCCCAAACATGCTCAATGGGGGACAGATCCGGAGATCTTGCTGGCCAGGGTAGTTGACTTACAGCTTCTAGAGCGCGTTGGGTGGCACGGGATACATGCGGACGTGCATTGTCCTGTTGGAACAGCAAGTTCCCTTGCCGGTCTAGGAATGGTAGAACGATGGGTTCGATGACGGTTTGGATGTACCGTGCACTATTCAGTGTCCCTCGACGATCACCAGTGGTGTACGGCCAGTGTAGGAGATCGCTCCCCACACCATGATGCCGGGTGTTGGCCCTGTGTGCCTCGGTCGTATGCAGTCCTGATTGTGGCGCTCACCTGCACGGCGCCAAACACGCATACGACCATCATTGGCACCAAGGCAGAAGCGACTCTCATCGCTGAAGACGACACGTCTCCATTCGTCCCTCCATTCACGCCTGTCGCGACACCACTGGAGGCGGGCTGCACGATGTTGGGGCGTGAGCGGAAGACGGCCTAACGGTGTGCGGGACCGTAGCCCAGCTTCATGGAGACGGTTGCGAATGGTCCTCGCCGATACCCCAGGAGCAACAGTGTCCCTAATATGCTGGGAAGTGGCGGTGCGGTCCCCTACGGCACTGCGTAGGATCCTACGGTCTTGGCGTGCATCCGTGCGTCGCTGCGGTCCGGTCCCAGGTCGACGGGCACGTGCACCTTCCGCCGACCACTGGCGACAACATCGATGTACTGTGGAGACCTCACGCCCCACGTGTTGAGCAATTCGGCGGTACGTCCACCCGGCCTCCCGCATGCCCACTATACGCCCTCGCTCAAAGTCCGTCAACTGCACATACGGTTCACGTCCACGCTGTCGCGGCATGCTACCAGTGTTAAAGACTGCGATGGAGCTCCGTATGCCACGGCAAACTGGCTGACACTGACGGCGGCGGTGCACAAATGCTGCGCAGCTAGCGCCATTCGACGGCCAACACCGCGGTTCCTGGTGTGTCCGCTGTGCCGTGCGTGTGATCATTGCTTGTACAGCCCTCTCGCAGTGTCCGGAGCAAGTATGGTGGGTCTGACACACCGGTGTCAATGTGTTCTTTTTTCCATTTCCAGGAGTGTATAAACACAAATGTTTACAAGCCGGAATTTAGAGGGGCAGCATTACAATGAGCTCTTTGTTGTCTTTCTCTTATCTCTGACGGTAAAAAGAAATAACACTATTGATAATTTTTTCTCGACGACTAAATGCTTTTTCTTATATTTTGTTTGTAACTGACAGCCTGTCGTGTCCAAAACCTTCTTGACGAGAAATCGATGAGGAAAAGGATCTGTGTTAAAACCGACAGAGGCGGCGCTGTGCTGAAGGTGCTACTCTCGCATCCGGAGGACGCCGGTTCAAATCCCCGTCATTCGTCCAGATTTCGGTTTTCCGTGGTTTTCACAATCGCTTAAGGCAAGTGCCGGGATTCTTTGAAAAGGACACGGCTGAAACCACTCCTTCCGTGTCCATTGAATTCATCGTCAACAGGACGTCAAACACTTACTTTTTTTTCCTTCTTTGTTATAGGAAGTTACTTGTGAGAACTATTTGAAGCGTAAATCGGAGATTTCAATCCGCCTCGCCCGCAATATTAAGCCTGCTGCTACCATGTTTTAGTTCAGTTTTCGCTGCGAGACTGCAATGGTTTTTAAGTTATCCAGAATTTCCTTAAAGGATGGTGACACTCATTTACTTCAAACACAAATACGAACAGAACAAAGCCAATACAATTACAGAAAGACTGTGTGCATTTCTCAACGTAAAGAATATGCCAGTTTGTAAGATTGTTGTCAATAATCGGCGTAATTTTCCAGCGGTGGAACAATTCATGAAAAAAAAGAGCTTACACTAATCTTTCTCATCCATTATCTATACCTCTTTCCCACATTCAGGCCGCATCTGCGATTACCCCTCTGAAGAATTATTCAAATTCAGGGTTGAAAATGTCATCTAGTCAAGTTTGAAAAGTATCTTCGTTATAGAAAAGTTTTTTCGAAGATTGTTACAGTGAGAATGAGATGTATGGATTTCTGAGAGTGCGTGAAGGGGCAAGTATGATAGAAGTGAATCTGCTGGCTAGCTACAAATCAGTGTGCACTATCATCTACCACCACCCACCTGAAACAGTCGCACCGCTCGTACCGGCTGATTGTAATTAAAGTGCAGCTACTCACAAAGATTCACTGTGGGCTGTAATCATCGTATGGCAGCGAAACTTGGTAGCTATTCTAATGCATTAATGTGGACTCGATTTACGCTGGAAAAACTTACTTTCAATTTCGGCCACCAGATGCAAAGCTAGCACTGTGAATGGGAGAAATACATATAGAAATCTTTCCGCAAGTGAACGAGACGTGGGCAGAAAAAGACAAACAGGCAAAAAAGGGCATAATGTTGAATTTATTATTAGCTGCTGCTTACATAATTTGTTAATATGAGCACTGGAGACACCGAGGAGATGCTGTACAGCGCCAGATTTGCACCTGATGGCCAAAACGGGCAGTAATTTTTTTCCAGCGTAAATCAGTTCCGCATTATTGCATTAGCACAGCTACCACGTTTCGCTGCTATACGATAATTACAGCCCACAAGGGTCTCCCTGTGTAGCTGCACTTTAATTGCAACCAACCGGTATTTCTTCAATTGAGACGTTGTCCACTTAATAAAAGTAGCGCAAGATAGTTGACTGGTCCTAGTTCATAGTGTGTGAGAATGCCTGGTTGATCTGAAGTGGTTCTCGTGGTTTAAAGTAATCTGGAGTTGCTACAGCATAGCCCGATGGTCTCTCTGGATGTTTTGATTCATTCGCGTCAGATCATCCCGCTTTAAACGACGCAGCTGTTTTGCTGGCGCGTTTCCACCAATAGCATTAACTTTATAAACCATCAAAATGAATTGCATCTTCACAGGTTCGCTTGTTAGAGAATAGTAATTTATCTGCAGCGCTGACTTTTTCTCTTCTTTTAGATAATACTCCACTTCTTTAGCTTCCAAGTAATTCAAATATGTTTGAAAAAATTGTATACTTTAGTCTATAGTCGTCAGATGTTCGAAAAAATTATTTGTTTTAGTCTATAGCCGTCGCAATTTTTTCCCCTACCGCCTACGGTTACGGTACCAAGTACAGTCATCAAGCCACCCTATGGTCAAAAAATTAAAGTACATACTTGAAATATTTCTTTAAGAAACGTTTGCACAAATTTTTTTCTCAAAGACAGCAAAAGCGCAAACTTAACTTAAAGAATAAAAATACCACACAATATGAAATGTGAGAAAACACATAATGAAAGAAAGAACAAAAGTCCCCTCTCTAATAAAACATTAAAAGCAAAATAACAGATCTAGGTTGGTATGTTTTCATTCGCCGTTTTTATACGGTTCATACTACTGTAAAACATCGATATGACCATGAAGCTTAACTGTCAGTTGGCCATGTTTGACATCAATTGTACCCTAAACAGGCCGGCTGATGTGGCCGAGCGGTTCTAGGCGCTACAATCTGGAATCGCGCGACCGCTACGGTCGCAGGTTCGAATCCTGCCTCGGGTATGGAAATGTGTGATGTCCTTAGGTTAGTTAGGTTTAAGTCGTTCTGAGTTCTAGGGGATTGATGACCTCAGATGTTAACTCCCACACTGCTCAGAGCCATTTGAACCATTTTGATTTTTACCCTACACACAAAATAACAGAAACTTGCCCATGTGGTGATGTAACTGTTTTGGTAGTTGTCACTTCCTTTCTCGTTATCGTATCTTGAATAACTGACATAAACAGGCAGTTTAAAGTACAGGTCCCATCAACGTGACATTTCACTTTCGTAAAATAAATTATTGTCTGCTGTTTAAAGTTCCTTGAATATTCCATTAAATGTGAAATGTTTCAGGCATCACGTCCTCTGTCCATCACATTATTCCGAACAGAAGCACCTATGTAACGTGATGGTCAGACGTGGGCCTTGTACTTCCGAGTATTGTCACACGAGAAAACAGCCATAGGATAATGAATTGGTGTGCAAAACATAAGGACGAAAGTAACCTTCGCACACTGTGTCACTGCCGAGTAACATAGCTCTATAAAACGTGGACCATACGTAGAAAGATGGTGAGTGTTCATCGGAGGTGAGGGTATCATCTGGAGTGCCCCAGGGAAGTGTGGTAGGTCCGTCGTTGTTTTCTGTCTACGTAAATGATCTTTTGGATAGAGTGGATAGCAATGTGCGGCTGTTTGCTGATGATGTTGTGGTGTACGGGAAGGTGTCGTCGTTGAGTGACTGTAGGAGGATACAAGATGACTTGGGCAGGATTTGTGATTGGTGTAAAGAATGGCAGCTAACTCTAAATATAAATAAATGTAAATTAATGCAGATGAATAGGAAAAAGAATCCTGTAATGTTTGAATACTCCATTAGTAGTGTAGCGCTTGACACAGTCACATCGATTAAATATTTGGTCGTAACATTGCAGAGCGATATGAAGTGGGACAAGCATGTAATGGCAGTTGTGGGGAAGGCGGATAGTCGTCTTCGGTTCATTGGTAGAATCTTGGGAAGATGTGGTTCATCTGTAAAGGAGACCGCTTATAAAACACTAACACGACCTATTCTTGAGTACTGCTCGAGCGTTTGGGATCCCTATGAGGTCGGATTGAGGGAGGACATAGAAGCAATTCAGAGGCGGGCTGCTAGATTTGTTACTGGTAGGTTCGATCATCACGCGAGTGTTACGGAAATGCTTCAGAAACTCGGGTGGGAGTCTCTAGAGGAAAGGAGGCGTTCTTTTCGTGAATCGCTACTGAGGAAATTTAGAGAACCAGTATTTGAGGCCGACTGCAGTACAGTTTTACTGCCGCCAACTTACATTTCGCGGAAAGACTACAAAGATAAGATAAGAGAGATTAGGGCTCGTACAGAGGCATATAGGCAGTCATTTTTCCCTCGTTCTGTTTGGGAGTGGAACAGTGAGAGAAGATGCTGGTTGTGGTACGAGGTACCCTCCGCCACGCACCGTATGGTGGATTGCGGAGTATGTATGTAGATGTAGAAAGAACTGCTGCTGTGTAGTACAGAAGGTGACTGAAAGAAATACGCAATCAGACGAACAGTATGACTCCTGTATCTAAAGAAGTAATTACCATCAAAGGTGGTTCCCTGGACCTAGCAGAAGGCCGGACATGGTTCTTAAGAGGATGTGTGATCACCAGCGCATGCTCGGCATCGTGCTCTTAGATTGGCCACACGGTTGGTAAGGAGTCATTGTGATAGGGCGTTCCCTTCCTCCACCCGTGCGGCTGGCAACTGGTGGACGGTCGTTGGTGCACGCGCACGTGCTGCAGTACGTCTCCCCAAGGCGTCCCAAACGTACTGGATGGGATTTAAGTCGGGGAAATGGGCAGGCCAGTCCGTTCACCGAATATCCTCTACTTTCAAGTGCTCCTCCACCTGCACGGACATTATACACCGAAGAGCCAAAGAAACTGGCACACATGCCTAATATCGTGCAGGGCCCTCGCGAGCACGCAGAAGTGTCGCAACACGAGGTAGCGTGGACTCGACTAACGTCTGAAGTAGTGCTGGAGGAAACTAACACTGTGCGGTTAGTCCCGGCGGAGGTTCGAGTCCTCCCTCGGGCATTGGTGTGTGTGTTTGTCCTTAGGATAATTTAGGTTAAGTGGTGTGTAAGCTTAGGGACTGATAACCTTAGCAGTTAAGTCCCATAAGATTTCACACATTTGAACATTTAGGAAACTAACACCATGAA
The DNA here is from genome assembly GCF_023864345.2 of Schistocerca serialis cubense. Lineage (NCBI taxonomy): Eukaryota > Metazoa > Arthropoda > Insecta > Orthoptera > Acrididae > Schistocerca > Schistocerca serialis. Next base: position 405,602,848 of record NC_064639.1, on the reverse strand, counting down.
TCCTGCAGGACTGTCTATAAGTCAGTAGGCGTACGAGGGGGTGGAGATCACTTCTGAACAGTACGTTGCAAGGCAGCCCAGATATGCTTAATAATGTTCCTGTCTGCGGAGTTTGGTAGCCAGCAGAAGTGTTTAAACTCAGAAGGGTGTTCCTGGGACCACTCTGTAGCAATTCCGGACGTGTGGAGTGTCGTTTTCTCGTACTGAAATTGCCCAAGTCTGTCGGAGTGCACAATGCATATGAATCGATGCAGGTGATCGGACAGGATACTTACGTACGTATCACCTGTCACAGTCGTATCTAGACGAATCAGGGATCCCACATAACTCCAACTGCACATGCCCCACACCATTACTGAGCCTTCATCAGCTTGAAGAGTACCCCGCTGACATGCAGGGTCAAAGGATTCATAAGGTTGTCTCCATACCCGTACACGTCCATCCTCTCGATACAATTTGAAACGGTATTCGTCTGACCACGCAGCATGGTTCCAGTCATTAACAGTCCAATGTCTGTGTTGACGGACCCCGGCGATGCGTAAAGCTTTCTGTCGTGCAGTCATCAATGGCAGACGCGTGGGCCTTCGGGTCCGAAAGCCCATGTCGATGATGTTTCGTTCAATGGTTCGCACTCTGACGCTTGTCGATGGCCCAGCATTGAAATCTGCAGCAGTTTGGGGAGGGGTCGCACTTCTGTCACGTTGAACGATTCTCTTCAGTTGTCGTTGGTCCCGTTCTTGCAGAATCTTTTCCCGACTGCAGCGATGTCGGAGATCTGAAGTTTTACCGGATTGCTGATATTTACGGCATACTCGTGAAATGGTTGTACGGGAAATTCCCCACTTCATCGCTATCTTGGAGACGCTGTGTGCCATCGCTCGTGCGCCGACTATAACACCACGTTCAAAACTCACTTAAATCTTGATAACCTGCCACTGTAGCAGCAGTAACCGATCTAACAATTGTGCCAGACACTTGTTGTCTTATATAGACGCTGCCGACCGCAGCGTCGTATTCTGCCTGTTTACATATTGCATTTGAATACGCATGCCTATACCAGTTTCTTTGGCGCTTCAGTATAACGTCTTTATTTCGATAGACTCTTACCTATGCTGTCCTATAAACTTCGCGTTTGCGCCACTCTGCTGGTCTCATCGTTTTGCATTTCATGATTATATTCAAGGCACTGCTTCGTTGTTTTAGCCGTGTGTGTCGCTGCTGTTCGTTGCACCTCTCCACCACAGTTCTAATTGCCTGCCCCACGTAAGACGGTGGTTGGTTGAGTCGGGGTGGGGACCAGGCAGCGAGGTCATCGGTCCCATTGGATTGGGACAGCGCTGGTTGGCATGGTTATGCTAAAAATACAAGTGAGAATTGGCCATGAGCTTCACAGTACTTTTGGACCAAGATATCTTACTTCTGCCATACTTACCCACGCGCCTCCAATCTTTTTTTGTATAATTAGCGATGCAGTCTGACAGGTTTTTGATGTGTGTAGGTTTGTTCAGTTTATACTACTTAATGTCTCGTAAATGCTTCAGAGAATATATACCGGAAGATTGTTACTTCCATTTCGATATTTCCTGTTAACTTATTTGTTTCTGATAGTGGAACTTTGTAAGGCAACGTTTCTAAACCACTTGCGAAGGATTAAGTGCTATAAACGAAATAAACTTACCGAGACATCCAAAACCTGTATGAGTACACCACTAATCACACAGTCCACAGCTCGTGGTCGTGCGGTAGCGTTCTCGCTTCCCGCGCCCGGGTTCGATTCCCGGCGGGGTCAGGGATTTTCTCTGCCTCGTGATGACTGGGTGTTGTGTGCTGTCCTTAGGTTAGTTAGGTTTAAGTAGTTCTAAGTTCTAGGGGACTGATGACCATAGATGTTAAGTCCCATAGTGCTCAGAGCCATTTGAACCATTTTTGAACTAATCACACAAAGAAACACTGAAGACACTTGCATATGGTATGGCAGAAGTAAGGTATATCTTGGTCCAGAAATTCTCTTTAACTCATGGCCAATTCTCGCTTGTACTTTTTGCAGTATGATTCCGTTTGCTTACATTCACGCAAAGCGCTGAAAGGGAATTTATAATCGATTACGAGACCTGTCGCGCGCCTGGATCAGAGGTGTACACATTCCGCTTTCAACCTGCCCATGCTTGTCTATTGTCAACGGCCTTGCCACACTGTTAACACCGATTTCCGTCAGATCACCGAAGTTAAGCGGTGTCGGGTGGGCTAGCACTTGGATGGCTGACCATCTGGTCTGCCGAGCGTTGCTGGCAAGCCGGGTGCATTTAGCCCTTGTGAGGCAAACTGATGAGCTACTTGATTGTGAAATAGCGGCTCCGGTCTCGTAAACTGACATAAGGCCGGGAGAGCGGTGTGCTGACCAGCTGTCCCCCAATATCCGCATCCAGTAATGCCTGTGGGCCGAGGATGACACGGCGACCGGTCGGTTCTATTGGGCCTTCATGGTCTGTTCGGACGGAGTTTTAGTATTTTTCTACGCTTGTCTATTACCCAGGCAGTCCGCAGCTCGTGGTCTTGCGGTAGTGTTCTCGCTTCCCGCACAGGGGGTCCACGGTTCGATTCCCGGCGAGGTCATGGATTTTTCCTGCCTCGAGATGACTGGGTGTTGTTGTGTCTTCATCACCTTCATCCCCATTCCGGTCAGAGGAAAGCATTGGCAAACCACCTCCACTAGGACCTTGCGTAGTACGAGGTGCATTCAAGTTCTAAGGCCTCTGATTTTTTTCCTAATTAACTACTCACCCGAAATCGATGAAACTGGCGTTACTTCTCGACGTAATCGCCCTGCAGACGTACACATTTTTCACAATGCTGACGCCATGATTCCATGGCAGCGGCGAAGGCTTCTTTAGGAGTCTGTTTTGACCACTGGAAAATCGCTGAGGCAATAGCAGCACGGCTGGTGAATGTGCGGCCACGGAGAGTGTCTTTCATTGTTGGAAAAAGCCAAAAGTCACTAGGAGCCAGGTCAGGTGAGTAGGGAGCATGAGGAATCACTTCAAAATTGTTATCACGAAGAAACTGTTGCGTAACATTAGCTCGATGTGCGAGTGCGTTGTCTTGGTGAAAGAGCACACGCGCAGTCCTTCCCGGACGTTTTTGTTGCAGTGCAGGAAGGAATTTGTTCTTCAAAACATTTTCGTAGGATGCACCTGTTACCGTAGTGCCCTTTGGAACGCAATGGGTAAGGATCTCGCCCTCGCTGTCCCAGAACATGGACACCATCATTTTTTCAGCACTGGCGGTTACCCGAAATTTTTTTGGTGGCGGTGAATCTGTGTGCTACCATTGATCTGACTGGTGCTTTGTTTCTGGACTGAAAAATGGCATCCACGTCTCATCCATTGTCACAACCGACGAAAAGAAAGTCCCATTCATGCTGTCATTGCGCGTCAACATTGCTTGGAAACATGCCACATGGGCAGCCGTGTGGTCGTCCGCCAGCATTCGTGGCACCCACCTGGATGACACTTTTCGCATTTTCAGGTCGTCATGCAGGATTGTGTGCACAGAACCCACAGAAATGCCAACTCTGGAGGCGATCTGATCAACAGTCATTCGGCGATTCCCCAAAACAATTCTCTCCACTATCTCGATCATGTCGTCAGACCGGCTTGTGCGAGGTTGTTTCGGTTTGTTGTCACACGATGTTCTGCCTTCGTTAAACTGTTGCACCCACGAACGCACTTTCGACACATCCATAACTCCATCACCACATGTCTCCTTCAACTGTCGATAAATTTAAATTGGTTTCACACCACGCAAATTCAGAAAACGAACGATTGCACGCTGTTCAAGTAAGGAAAACGTCGCCATTTTAAGTATTTAAAGCAGTTCTCATTCTCGCCGCTGGCGGTAAAATTCCATCTGCCGTACGGTGCTGCCATGTCTGGGACGTATCGACAATGAACGCGGCCTCATTTTAAAACAATGCGCATGTTTCTATCTCTTTCCAGTTCGGAGAAAAAAAATCGGAGGCCTTAGAACTTGAATGCGCCTCGTACGGTGGTGCAGGTCTCCCGCATCGTCCCCTACCCCCATCATCATCACTTGGGGATAGGCAGCCAGGCTGTCGCGTGTTATCAGCAGAGCAGGCAGGGTGCTTTACTTCTATCCAAGCCCAGCTTTGCTCAACCCAAGCAGGCTAAAGGAGTCTTGCTTGCCTCCACTTCCTCCAGCTCTGCTACCCTACAAAGCAATTTTTTTCAGCGTGCTTTCATTGTACTGTTAGGGTACAATTTGGAAGTTGATATAAAGTCTTTTTTTTACCTGAGCATTAAAGGGTGAGGCTCAATTAAATACTTATTCGTTTTAAATCGATGTAGGCTAGAAAATGGAGTTCATGTGTCCATTTTTTGCCTACCGGAGTGGCCGTGCGGTTCTAGGCGCTACAGTCTGGAGCTGAGCGACCGCTACGGTCGCAGGTTCGAATCCTGCCTCGGGCATGGGTGTGTGTGATGTCCTTAGGTAAGTTAGTTTTAAGTAGTTCTAAGTTCTAGGCGACTGATAACCTCAGAAGTTAAGTCGCATAGTGCTCAGAGCCATTTGAACCATTTTGAACCATTTTTTTTTCCTTTTTGGCGTATTTCGGGCTTATTTATTTATTTCGATGTGAAAGGTTTTTCCAAAACTTCACCTTCTTTCGACTAGATCTGGTTATTCTCAATTCGAACCACCATCAGGTCACCTTAATACATGTTGTCTTCTGTAGCCAGCAGAACCATCTCTGGAAACCCGAACTACAGAAAGATTTTGGAAATCTAGTTTCTGTAACCTTAGTGTGTTTCAATTAAATGTGACCACAGTTATACCAATTTTAATTATTTTTTCCAGGATATGTACGGCGCGTTTGCCGAATTCATTCTAAGTGGCCAAAATAGTTCATTCTAAATTTCCCAAATGCATTTTAGCAAACACGAAGTTCGTTTCTTGTATAACATTAATCTAAAAAGTAAATGTCTGGAAGAAGAAGCAGCCGGCCGCTGCGGTCGAGCGGTTCTAGGCGTTTCAGTTCGGAACCGCGCTGCTGCTACGGTCGCAGGTTCGAATCCTGCCTCGGGCATGGATGTGTGTGATGTCCTTAGGTTAGTTAGGTTTAATTAGTTCTAAATTCAATGCGACTGATGACCTCAGAAGTTAAGTCGCATAGTGCTCAGCCATTTTTGACAGCAATCCGTGCTTGGGCTTGGGCCGTGTGGACAAAGCCCGCGGTGACGAGCTTCGCGTGCGGCTCAGTGCTGTTTTTCTGCAGCGCCTTCCAGGGATCCTAGCCAGTCAGCTACGGCGAAACGAGGCAATTACGAGTCGGTCGCATTCCTGCCAGGTCTACTGCTTCCTGTCGGCCACCAAATCGCCTTTAAAAATGTTAAACGCCTGTAACTGCTCTACTTCCTGTTTTCGGTAGGCCAGTTCCAAAGCGCTGAACCGCTACAGGCTGTGGCCACAAGCCATGGCTCTTCACCTCACCGTCCCTTCCCCCCTCTCCCCCCACCCAATCTCAACTTGTTGTGAAAAGAGCGTCCGGCATGCTTTGTTACTTGAGTGACAAAGCTGGGAGGACAGAATATCCTGCCGTCTCGCTGAGACGCTACAAAAGGTGGACGCAAAATTCAAAAGGTTTGTTGCCTCTGCAACTGTGTTGGCTGTGTGAGTACAATCAGACGAGCTTTGTTACTCCAGACACCACAAAGATGGGATGGTACACTTGCTGTCCCTCAGTTGCAGCACGGGACAACAGCACTGTTCACGGTCTGAAGAAGTGGAAACATCGAGCCTGTTAGATCCAGCATGCCTTTCGCCTCATCAAGAAACACCGCGCGATATATTTAACCCCAATTTTAGCTCCGTTAGGAAGTGAAGTGAAGGAAAGTAATTTCCCTTTAATGTTCTCGAGTGGTTTCACATCCAACTATGGAAGATGACGTTTGGTAGACGTAGTAGGTTCGAACCTCAGAAAGTAAAATACACTTGTAGGTGGAGAGAAGGAGATTAGTGTTTAACGTTCCGTCGACAACGAGGTTAATAGAGACGGAACAGAAGATCGGTTTAGGGAAGGATGGGGAAGGAAATCGACCATGCCCTTTCAAAGGAACCATTCCGGCATTTGCCTGAAGCGATTTAGGGAAATCACGGAAAACCTACATCAGGAGGGGCCGGACGCGGGTTTGAACCGTCATCCTCCCGAATGCGAGACCAGTGTGCTTACCAGTGCGCCACCTCGCTTGGTAGTAAGTTACATATTTAGTCCCACGCTACGACTAATGCGCAACAAGACTGGCACAGCCAGGAAATAGTACATTTTCCAGGTCTCCAGCAGTCTTAGTTGTGCTGCGGTACTCATAACAGGTACTCCACAGTGTGAGATTGTAATGTCACAGCAATTGGAAACGTACTCCAAAGTTGAAGTGTGCGGGTCAGTACGATCTGTGTGGACAAAACGTCTAAACTGCACACAGATTCACCGTGAAATGCAGGTGTTGTAGAAAGCAAATGCAATGCCGCATCCACCCGTAGTGAAATGGTGCCAACGGTTTGACCGAGGCCATACGGATGTAGGCGACACTGGTTCGGGAAGTGCAGATCTTGCGTCATGCGATTTCCATCTTTATGGCAAGCTAGAAGAACATCTGGGGCGAAAGAGATTTTCCGATGATGAGGGCGTTCACAAAGCGTTTCTCGAACGGCTCCATGGCAAAGAAATGTATTTCTATCGTCGACGAATTGAACGAAAGTTACTTGGCCTGCCATAGTAATATGTAACTTACTTGTGTAAGTACCCCTTAGTAGCAGTAATGAGTCAACCTCAGTTCGAAGACTACCTCGATGCAGGTCTCCAAGCTACGTTATCCTATGCAAGACTCTTCGTCTTTACATAAACACTGAAAGCAAGTTCCATTTGAATATTATTACTGTTTTCGAGCCTCGCATTACAATATTTAATCCTCATACTCCCTCCACTGCCAAATTAACTGTTCCTTGATGCCTTAAGACTATTCCTAAAAAAAAGAAAAGAATCCGGTCTCATAACTCAAGTTATGTCTTAAATGTTCCCCTCTGATTAGATTCAACACCGCATCATATTCTTCATCATCATCATCATCGTCGTCATTATAATATTCTTGGAGATGTGTTTTGTCTATGCAACTAAATAAAAAGGTGTGTGTTTGAGCCACTCGCGCATTTTGTTTCATTTTACTTACGAAGCCTTGTAATATACGTTTCTATGTGTGTATAACAATTACTTTATATACTATTTCCAGCTACATTACCATACTACAGTTTTTTCGTTATTCTCTTATTGTTAGATAAGACACTACTTTTTGGAGCGTAAGTTTCGTAAGGGTAAATTACTGTTTAGTTTTACCTACGGTTTTTCGATCTTATTTAGTGCACATGTGTCACCCTGGAATTGTACGTCGTGCCTTACGTACACCAGGAGCCCGATTTTCGGAGTTTGCGAGCACATTTTACTTGAATTCTTCTCTTTCTCTGTATGTTGGTTGTATATGTTTACTGTATATGGTACTGCCAATTGTCAGTATTTGTTTCTCGGCCGCCGTTTGTTTGGGTTGTGCTGCCTGTATGCAGTTTCATATGTTTGTTTCACTAATTAAAATGCTTCGGCGTCTCCAAGGGGATTTGCACCTATTCCAAGGTCTGATGCACAAACTAACTCGCAACCAAAAGTGACGTTACATGTTCTGAATCGCGGCCAACGAGATAAACGGGCCCTGGGGCGGACAGGTACGTCACAGCACGTGACACTGCACTTGTGACGAGTTCCAGCGACCCTCTCCAGGAGGGAGCGAGTTGCTAATTGAAAACCCATCATAGCTGCGTGTTTCGGCTGACTCACGCTCTCTACAACATATGACAAAGTTAAGGACTTTATTGCGTACCTTTTCAATCAATGATTTTCCGCCTGGCTCCGAACATAGAAGAGCATTTGCGACAAATGTCTTGCAGGGCAACTAGTGTGACATCACAAAACTATTGCGACGTCACAAGTTCGTTGCGGGGCCTGTATTTCGCGTGGTTCTCGTTTCGAATAATCGAGCACAGTTGTCCATTGTATCAGTCTTCCACCTGAGGTGACGGCAATACCGGACGATACCAACCGACAACGGCCAGTAGCACTCGAGCGTTCAAAACATATGACATCACACCTCTAGACAAGAACACGCACCATGCGGAGACTGCATTTTACTTCAGCTAGTACCGAGCCAGGGTGTGCATCGTACCTTCAAAAAAGCTTAAGCCCTCTTTGAAGATGTCCTCCACAGATGGGGACGGAACGTCCGGTTTCAATAAGAAAGTTAGCGAGCACGCCGCGCGGTCTATGGGCGTCTTGCCACAATTCACGCGGTTCCCCCCGTCGAAGGTTCGAGTCCTCCATCGGGCATGGGTGTGTGTGTTGTCCTTAGCGTAAGTCAGTTTAAGTTAGATTAAGTGGTGTGTAAGCCTGGGGACCGATGACCTCAGCAGTTTGGTCCCTCAGGAGCTTACCTCAAAATCAACGGACACAGCATAATAGCCCGGAATATTTTAGTAAGTATGCCATCCCTGGTCGTTAAAGTTTACATTTTACTGTTAGTTTATTTTATGTTGGAGGATGTTCTTGGGAAGAGAGAAATGCATATAGAACTCGGGTGCTACCAATTGTTGAGTATTGCTCGAGTGTTTGGGATCCGTGCCAGGTTGGAGACAACTAAGACATCGAAGCAATTCAGATGGGGGCTGCTAGATTCGTTACCGGTAGGTTCGAACAACACGTAAGTGTTACGGAGATACTTCGGGAACTCAAATGGGAGTCCCTGCCGGGAAGGCGACGTTCTCTTCAGGGAATACTCTTGAGAAAATTTAGAGAACCGGCATTTGAAGCTGACTGCCGAACGATTCTACTACTGCCAACGCATATTGCGCGTAAGGTTCATACGGAGGCATAAAATTATGGCTCATACAGAGGCCATAGACAGTCGCTTTTCCCTCGCTCTATGTGCAAGTTGAACAGGAAGAGAAATGACTAGTAGTGGTACTGGGTACCCTCCGCCACACACCATTACAGTAACTTGCGGATTATGTATGTAGGTGTGGGAGGGAGATATTTGAGTGGAGGGAATCGTAAACATCAGACTTTTTCTTTCCTTCAAATCACACTATGTAAGCAAAGGTGGCAACAAAAGAATAATTTCCGACTTTTATTTGTGAAATCGAAAGCACCAGAAAATGTCGCTTCATTACTCTACTTGGTGTAACGAAGTACCATAAATTATTGACACTAAGTTTACGATTTCGCGATAGACCAGTTGTTTCGTCGCCCGCTTTGGCGGTTAACTACCGACAGTGGACTCTAAAAAAATAAAGGCGTTTAACAGCAGCAGTTCGCCGCTGCCACACACTTGTTCCTGGAAGTTCCAGGCCGCAGCAGTAGAGTCGCTCTGAATGTAGACCTGATGGCTGCTAGCCGAGCAGAAGAGAATCAGTTCAAAATTATCGCTACTACACAAGTATGTTACCTTTGAAGATTTCCTCCCTGTATACTCCATGCTCAGTGACAGACCAGCTGCTACTCTGAAACTTTCTGGCAGGTTGCGATTGTGTATCGGCGTACCAGACCAGGACCCGAAACTGGAACTCCAAAATTTCGCGGGCAGTGCTCCTACCGACTCGTGATCCGCCCTTACAGAACATCTTGTGCCAGAAGTTCTCACAGCTGGGCTCATAGCAGGCACGGATCCAGCGCTCAGTACTAGTTGGAAGGGGGGGGGGGGGGGGGGGGCGGGGGTGCGTGCCATAGTTTGTTACAGTCTCTCGCCCCCTCCCCCCCCCCCCCCCGGCAGAAATAATTTGCAACCCCCGCCCGCCCTCCACCACACACACAACACACATAAGCACATCTTTAAGAAGCTGTGAAGGAGGGTTCTGAATCGTTCTTGGATAGCTCAGTCGGTAGAGGCATTGCCCACGAAAGGAAAGACTCCGGATTCCAGGCTCTGTCCGAAATCTATCCGAGAAATTTGGAAATTACTATCTGTAAAAATATAAACGTTCTACATAATTTTTTTGCGGGAGGTGGAAGGGGGAGGGGAGAGGGGGACGCTCATGGCGTCCATGAAACCCCGTCTCCCTTGGATCCGCGTCTTTGTGATAACCCACATGCTCCTCTTGTGATACCACATCGTTTTAGGAGGGAATTAATACATTCAACACTGCTATCCCTCCTCTTCGACTGCGTTGGTGAACTGGCGATTTTCTTGCACATTTAGAGAATAGGTACACAACAGTCAGGTATCTTAGAGGCATACACCTAGCGTCACTTTAAACCCGCTACTTTATAGATCAGGAAATATGCTTGGACATATACATTCGCATCGGTACTGGTGTATTAGCGTTGCTGAAAACAAGAAAAATGTCTCCCCTCCGCCTCACCCCGGAAAAAATTTACATTTGCTTGCAAAGACTTGAAGTAGAAATAAAAACAAAAAATTATTTCACGATTGCGTATTTGTTTCGTATTTTACAACAAAAAAGATTAAATGTAATTTATACATAATTTACTTACAAATGGTAGTCTTGAAAACATTGATACACGAAGTCCAGCAATTACAGTCTTTGTACCTTTGCTTTCTTTCCTTATTCGCTTTCCAGCCTCTTTCTTTCCTTTGTCAGTGGCACAGGGTGTTTACCTTGTTGACAGTCGGTGATACCTTTTCTGGAAGATGTCTTAGGAAAACGCGAAAGAACGAAAAGTTTTATCACCACACGATTGTTTTGCTTGCGAATGAGTAGTTGATTGACATGGTCTACACCAGTCTTGGTCATATTATAATGTACGACAGTATTTGGTTTTACTGTTCTTGTAAAATATCCTTTTGAATGTACAGAAACCGCTTTGGTGGTTGCCTGACGTTTTGTGGAGAGACAACATATATCACGTTTATTTTTGCACTTGAGCGCTAAAATACGACCATTCCCGGAAAAAAATTTAAAAATATTGCTTCATCTTCCTTGTTTTGGAACTTGTTGGCAGGCACTTTCTGTTCTTCATGACAGTTTTGACAGCTAGTGTCTAATGTTCCTACAACATATTCAGTAAAGGCGTACTTACATGTCGACTTCTGCTGCATTTTGTGGACAAAATGTGAACTGCTACAGCTATCGTATACTCGGCAGTCGTGTAGCTTGCGCGAAAACACATTTCAGCGAATGAAAAGCTCCTCCAGCCCTAACAGATTTCCCTCGCAATTCGCTGGTAAGACAAACGCAGCTATTTGTAGGAACGGCCGTTTAGGTTAGCATTAGGAACTAGTGCGTACTCTGACAGTCTGCTTACTGGGACCGAGTAGTTAAATAGGGCTCAGCAGGATCACTCATCCTCAGTTTTGTCGGTGTTCAACACGTAGCGTAGCGCCAGCGTCCTTCAGCAAAGACCTCGCGGACAATCGCCAACAGCCGTCGCCACAACACGACGAGGTGCTACGGCCTATAAGACTCGGCAACGCGCCATGTGTTCCACTGTTGCCCCTCATTGCTAGCATTTTTCTCTCTCTCGCTCTTCTCGAGTTTATAGGTGCCTCGTTGATTGCGTTTTTGTAACTTTTGTTTTAAGTGATGGATGATAACACGTGAACTAGATAGTGGACATTAGTGCTCTCTTTCTTCCTGAATTCAGTTCTAAATATCCGTTTTCCGTTGTCTTGTAAGGCTTGAATGCAGAATATATCGCATTTAAGGAGTAGAATTTTGGCTCTTCTCATTGATACAACTGTGGTACTGCCCTTCTTGTCGACCATCTGAATGGCTAGCTTCGATTAATCAAAGTGACTGATTGATTCACATCTGCAAATAGGATGGAGTCGATAGCTTTCTAGGCCACAAGGTTTGGCATCACCTTCATTGGATTCTATTTGTTAGCGGAAGTAGTGCACAGAGAAAATTAACACTGAAAGGTCTCTAGATTATTTTTGATACTCGATGAGAGTGCTATGAGTTCTCTTTATGTACGACAGGTCATACTTCATACTTGTACGCTAGATATTTACAAGTCTTTAATAGTCGACATGTTACGCTACAGAGGTTCTGACTTCAAGTAACATGATCTTTGCTTGTCAGTAGTATTGTCGTTGCCAGTGAAGCATTCACGATTATTGTTAAGGGGCGCAGTCTCATGTCCGTCGCGCTGCTGTGCGGATTGACAAAATAACTAGCAGAACACGGAGATGAAGGCGCAGAAGATGTTTGTTTTTGGAAAAACTGTTTCGTAAAGGTTGATTTTAGAAGACAAGATATTCAGGTAATATTGACGCTGCATAGCTTGCTCGTCCGTAATTTATGATGAGATGAGAGACGCAAATTTTCTGTATGATTGTTCTTAATTGATTCGGATCGGTTAGTTCGAATCAGGAGACGAGGTTCAACAAAATTATCTAGTCACATACCTTGAACTCAGAGTCACAGATTGCCACTCCTTTAGCATTTCATTAAAGAGTTTCATAGCAGAGTTACATTTTTTTACAGTAAGTGAATGTTGTAAAGATTTTTGTAATCGTTAAGAGTCAGCTTCATAACACAGTTTTTAAAGGCTAGCTCTTTTGTGTCACTCAGTAGGTTCAGCTTCTTTTGACGGCCCCTTGCTAAAGCTTTATTCAGTAGTCGAGTGTTACCGCATTGCAGTTACCGGAAACAGATACTTAAAGCTTAAAGTGTAATATGCTTATCTTAGTTGCTTTTCCTTGCACTGCACTTGATCAAGGTTTTCTTTAGCTGGTCTGAATCTGAAGCAGCGCTGCATTATAACATCCACCACTTTCGAGCAGTGCCGAGTTTCCGTTGCAACGGGTTAAGTTACGAAAGTTTGTTGGGACCAGTTTAACATCACTGTTAGGACACTGTTCTGACGATTACAGCTGCGATAAACTTTACGAAGTACATGCGCATTCTGCGACTGTGCACTGACGTCAGCAGTTTGCGTCAAATGACTTTTGCGTAACATATGGAGAGTTGTATCGCTCCTGGAGGCGTGCTTTTAGCCGAAGTGGTTAAGGCGATCACTCGCGATAAGAGGGAAATATGGATTCGAGTCCCGGTGCAGCACGAATTTTCATGTGTCGCACACAGTTGACTGACGTCAAAACACAGTCGCAGAATGCGACTGTACGTCGTGAAAACTCTGTTGTTTAGGCGACAGTGCGAAACCTACGAAACGCTTTCTGGAAGTCACGTAACATGCAAACTACCTGGGCGCAGGCATGTACATCTCACGACAGGTTGCATCGCGTATGCTGTGAGGGGGTCGTGTGACTAAAATGTGGACGGTATTACCGAGTTTGGCTGAAACCGGAAATCGGCCGCGTGATGTCCCTCGCTCACTACTTTTGGTACACCACACTGGATTTACTTATTTCGTCGTTTTCGTGTAATAAGTTGTGTTCTGTGAGAGTATGCCGCTTCAAGGCAATGGTGCATTGAAGAGGCACATTTTGTTAGATTTAAATGCCGGTTAATGACACATCGTCGATAAAAGGCTTGAGGAGTTCCTAATATGAACGATAGTAGTGTTCAGAGGTGTATATATTCACCTTGGTCTAGTGGTTAGTGACGTACTGTTCTGGAGTCTAAAAAAGTAGTTTCGTGTTCTGCTGCATGCTCATATTTTTATCTTCGCGTTTGTAACACAGTCTGGGGCTTCCTTCTTCATGTAATAGAAGTATGTTGTGCAATATTGGATGCTATTTATGTACAGGGTACTTATAAATAAGTAATCTTTTACTGTGAAAAAGGTGCATAACTTACAGACATCTTTCATACAGCACTGAATGCAGTATATGTTCAAGTTTTATTTGCAAATTTTCATTGTGGCTGCCTTTTGTAACACGACAATTGTCCTATTTGTGACCAGTTGCCTGCCAAATACTATGGAGCAAGTTTTGATATACGGTGGTAGCTGCTTGTGTTATCCTTTGTCGCAGCTCGTCGATGTTCCACGAAAGCGGAGGAACAAACACTCTGTTTTTAATGTAACCCCGTATACAGAAATCCACTGAAGTTATATTAGGTGATCGTGGTGGCCAGAATATTGATCCGTCACACCCAGTCCAGATCGGCACATTGCTACGGAGATACGGAACAACTTCACAAGGGCAATACAGTGGCGCGCCCACTCGCTGTAAAATAAATTCTGTGTCCATATCCGTATTGTAATTGAGGCATTAGATAATGTTCAGGCATATCTAGGTGTGTCGTAACACCTTCCACACTGTAACACTAGGTGTATTCAATTCTAAGCTGGCAAGTTTCGTTGATTTACCCGGAATACGAAAGTAACACAGCCAAACTACACTGAAGCGCCAAAGAGACTGGTAAAGGCATGTGTATTCGAATACAGAGGTACGTAAACAGGCAGAATACGGCGCTGCGGTCTGCAACGCCTATATAAGACAACAAGTGTCTGGTGCAGTTATTAGATCGGTTACTGCTGGTACAACGGCAGGTTATCAAGATTTAAGAGAGTCTGAAAGCGGTGTTACAGTCGGCGCACGAGCGATAGGACACAGCACCTCCAAGGCAGCGATGAAGAGGGGTTTTTCCCGTACGACCATTTCACGAGTGTACCGTGAATATCAGGAATCTGGTAAAACAGCCAATCTCCGATATCGCTGCGGCCGGAAAAGATCGTGCAAGAACGGGGCCAACGATGACTGAAGAGAAAAGATTCAACGAGACAGAAGTACAACCCTTCCGCAAACTGCAGCAGATTTCACAATGCTGGGCCATCAACAAGTGTCAGCGTGCGAACCATTCAACGAAATATCATCGTTATAGGCTTTCGGAGCCGGAGGCCCACTCGTGTACCATTTGTGACTGCACGATACAAAGCTTTACACCTCGCCTGGGCCCGTCAACACTGACATCGGACTGTTGATGACTGAAACATGTTGCCTGGTTGGACGAGTCTCGTTTCAAGTTATATCTAAGCAGTTGGACGTGTACGGGTATGGAGACAACCTCACGAATCCATGGACCCTGCATGTCAGCAGGGTTAGTTGGACGTGTACGGGTATGGAGACAACCTCACGCATCCATGGACCCTGCATGTCAGCAGGATTCAAGATTTGTAATGGCGTGGGTCGTGTGCAGTTGGAGTGATATGAGACTCCTGATACGTCTAGATACAACTCTGACAGGTGACACGGCCGGCCTGGGTGGCCGAGCGGTTCTAGGCGCTCCAGTCTGGAACCGCGCGACCGCTACGGTCGCAGGTTCGAATCCTGCCTCGGGGATGGATGTGTGTGCTGTCCTTAGGTTAGTTAGTTTTAAGTAGTTCTAAGTTCTAGGGGACTGATGACCTCGGAAGTTAAGTCCCATAGTGCTCAGAGCTATTTGAACAGGTGACACGTACGTAAGCATGCTGTCTGACACCTGCATCCATTCATATCCATTGTGCATTCCGACGGGCATGGACAATTCCAGCAGGACAATGCGACAAACCACATGTCCAGAATTGCTACGAAGTGGCTCCGGGAACACTCGTCTGAGTTTAAACACTTCTGCTGGCCACCAAACGCGCGAGACATGAACATTATTGAGTATATCTGGGATACTTTACAACGTGCTGTTCAGAAGAGATCGCCACCCCCTCGCACTGTTACGGATTTATGGACAGCCCTGCAGGATTCATGGAGTCAGTTCCCTCCAGCACTGCTTCTGGCATTAGTCGAGTGCATGCCACGTCGTGTTGCGGCACTTCTGCCTGCTCGCGTGGGCCCTACGCGATATTAGGCAGGTGTACCAGTTTGTTTGGTCTTCAGTGTAGTTCAGCTGCTGCGTCAGAGATTGCTGGCCAATCCTGACGCAGGATCCTATGTGATACACAGCCATTTTCGGTGGAACGATCGTACCAATTAATAACAATTTGTCTCTGAGGTAGTAATTTGCGATATTTATAATTGGAGTAACGAACGATGGTTGTCAAGTATAGGCTTGTTGCGTTCATTTGCGTCACGTGTTATTCGACGACCATTGAGCGTTCATTGGTGTTCTCGGCGCACTGGTGTGAAAGTCGTAGACAATGAGGGCATTAAACGTGATCGTTGCGAGTTATTTAGTAAATTTTTATTCCACCTGTTGCGAGCTGTCACGTGTGACGGCGGTGGTAAGCGATAAATTCTGCACAAGCACGCTAGTTACATAATTTGCGGTATCCACGCTTTCTTAAAACGCACAGCGTATGCGCGTTCCGCAGCCATCACTTGGAACCGGCAATAATGTAATCCCCGTCCCCGTCTCGAGCTGAGCGAACCGCATCGTTCGTGGATGGGACTATAGTCGCGAATTGTCTCTGAACTGTTGTAGCGGATTTGGATTCATGAGACCATAAACGACAAGGCGCACGCTCTGGATCATTGTACGACTCGATGATGACTGCTGGAATAACTGATTCGCGCTTTCCAACTGTCGAGAACGTCGGGAGCTAACAGGGTTAGGTGGGAATAAAACTTGGAAGATGTACTGCATACAGTGTATGAAATATTTCTTTAAGTTTTTACCTTTTTCACAATTAAAGGTTACTTCTGTATAACTAATTTATAAACACTCTATGTAGGAGCGCGCTGTCTCAGGAATGAGTGTATTCCATTTTGTCCAGTCTGATTACAAAACGAAAGATGAATGTCACTAGCATCTGGCTGTTTTTTCCGAGGGTGCAGGTGGGCCGGAACCTAAAAGCACAGCTTCAATTGCTCAGAGTGGAACGAGCAGCAGTAACTTATATATTGCTGCTCGTCACAAATATTTAGCCGCGATCGAATCCATAGCAACGCTTTCGTAATTTCGGCGGCCAACCAAACGTCACACCACACAGGGAGCAAGGGACGTCATGTGACCCGAACGTTGTTCTAGCGTCCTCATTTCAGTCGCTCGCGTGAGGGGCGCGGCGTGGTTTAGTTGGTTGGTTGACTTTGGGGAGGGAACCAAAAGGGAAGGCCATCGGTCCCATCTGATTAGGGAAGGATGGAGAAGGAAATTGGTCGTGCCCTTTCAAAGGAACCGTCGCAGCGTTTGCCTGAAGCGATTTAGGGAAATCACGGAAAACCTATATCAGGATGGGCGTACGCGGGTTTGAACCGTCGCCTCCCGAATGGGAGTCCAGTGTGCTAACCACTGCGTCACCTCGCTCAGTGCGGCGTGGGTCGCGCCCGGACAGCTCACAAGGTAAGAGCAGTACCTACTTGTAAGGTAAGGTTCTGGATTTGAGTCCCGATCCGGCACACATTTTAACTTGCTAAAAGTTCTAAAACAGCTGAAGAGTGAATTTTAACTGTGTACCTTACAACATGTAGACTGCACATACATACACGACACTGGTATTTTGAAGGAAGAAAGAGGAATGAAATGTTTCTTTTAGGCAGGAGACGTCTCAAGCCACAGCTTTCTCTCGCGCCGTACTTATCTCCTAGCCACGGGAATGTCAGCTTATCTCTGATGGTAATAAAGTTACAGAGATGAGTACACGTAACGTGCAGCTTTCTTTCCAAACCTGAGTCGAAGTATGTGGAACGTCGACCCTAGCCATTCTGATGGTACGGAAATATTCAAAGTTCTAACACTTGTCTCAACCATTTTTGGGAACATTGCTGCATAGCTTTTTAAAAACATACGCCAAAATTATGCAGGATGTTCTCGGAGGAATGGTTAGTATTCAGGGATATGACAGCAACGATCATTCGAAGGAAAAAAGACTAGTAAACATGGGATCTAAACCGCATATCTTAAGACCTATGACCTCTAGTGCATCTTCACTACTGTGAAACACATCTCATCTACTGAACAACTGCTCGTAGCTCTTAAGTTCTGCATTTCAGAGCTCATTTTTAGAAGCCTTTTTGTTCCGAATGGTCGTTCTTGTCACATCCCTCAACACTGACAATTCCTCCTGGGACATCTGTGTAGCTAAAACTCTGCGCATATAAGAAAAGTATTATCCGCACCACAGGACTGCCGAATCCCGTACCAGCATCCGTGAGTCTTTTATGCGCAACCGTGGATATCAAATTTTTGAAAACTACTTCGACCTATTCGATTCGACGGAACACCGAGGGTAGGCTTCCGTTTTGGCTTACAGTCTTCTGTCGCTGCCGGTTCGTACGAAAGAGCTCATCGATCAGATGTATCAAAAATCCTGAAATTGGCACTGTCCTTTAACTCTCAATCACAAAGTAAGTATTACTGTGAATATCCTCCGATATAACCACAGATATGCCCCAAAATAATCGTTACTGTGTCCACAAAAATCCGCATCTGTGCAAATATCTACAAGTGTTGGAACTTCAACAGTGGCAACTATTTATTTACATCTACATCTACATTTATACTCCGCAAGCCACCCAACGGTGTGTGGCGGAGGGCACTTTACGTGCCACTGTCATTACCTCACTTTTCTGTTCCAGACGCGTATGGTTCGCGGGAAGAACGACTGTCTGAAAGCCTCCGTCCGTGCTCGAATCTCTCTCATTTTACATTCGTGATTTCCTCGGGAGGTATAAGTAGGGGGGAGCAATATATTCGATACCTCATCCAGAAACGCACCCTCTCGAAACCTGGCGAGCAAGCTACATCGCGATGCACAGCGCCTCTCTTGCAGAGTCTGCCACTTGAGTTTGCTAAACATCTCCGTAACGCTATCACGGTTACCAAATAACCCTGTGACGAAATGCGCCGCTCTTAATTGGATCTTCTCTATCTCCTCCGTCAACCCGATCTGGTACGGATCCCACACTGATGAGCAATACTCAAGTATAGGTCGAACGAGTGTTTTGTAAGCCACCTCCTTTGTTGATGGACTACATTTTCTAAGGACTCTCCCAATGAATCTCAACCTGGCACCCGCCTTACCAACAATTATTTTTATATGATCATTCCACTTCAAATCGTTCCGCACGCATACTCCCAGATATTTTACAGAAGTAACTGCTACCAGTGTCTGTTCCGCTATCATATAATCATACAATAAAGGATCCTTCTTTCTATGTATTCGCAATATATTACATTTGTCTATGTTAAGGGTCAGTTGCCACTCCCTGCACCAAGCGCCTATCCGCTGCAGATCTTCCTGCATTTCGCTACAATTTTCTAATGCTGCAACTTCTCTGTATACTACAGCATCATCCGTGAAAAGCCGCATGGAACTTCCGACACTATCTACTCCTACAAAATAGATACGCGTTTCAAAGTTTTACTGACCTTCAAAGTAGTCACCAGCATTGTGTATGACACGTTGCCAGCGATATGGAAGTCGCAGGATACTCTTAGCAGTGCCAGTTGTGTTGACACTTCGAGCGGCGCGGTCTATTGCCCGACTAATTTGTAGCAGTTCTGAAGCGAACCCCGTGAAGTGTTTCCTTCAGTTTAGAAATCGAGCTGAACTCACGAGGGCCTAAGTCAGGGGAATTTAGTAGGTGGTATAGCACTTAGCAGCCCCATCAGTCAAACAAATCAGTAACCGCTTGCACTGTACGTGCTTGAGCATTGTCCTACAAAATGATGGTCAGGTCGTGCTGAAAGTGTCAACACTTCTGTCTCGAAGCTGGTCATAGGTTGTGCTCAAAAAATGAACAGCATAGAGACAGAAGTTATGACACTTTCAGCACGACCTGACCATCATTTTGCAGGACAATGCTCAATCAGTAACAGTGCAAGCTGTTACTGACTTGTTTGACTGATGGGGCTGACAACCTTCTGCACTCCCCTGACTTAAGCCCTCGTGAGTTCAGCTAGATTTCCAAACTGAAGGGAAAACTTCACGGCATTCGCTCCAGAACTGCTGCAAATTCGTCGGGCAATAGACCGCGCCGCTCGAACTGTCAACGCAACTGGCACTGCTAAGAGTATCCTACGACTTCCACATCGCTGGCAACGTGTCATACACAATGCTGGTGACTACTTTGAAGGTCAGTAAAACTTTGAAACACGTATCTATTTTGTACGAGTTGTAAATAAATGGTGGCCACTGTTAAAGTTCCAACCCTCGTATAAATGGTACATCAGAGACTTTTTGGCAGTATAAATTTTGCGATCCAGGAGCTGTCTGCATTAATTGGAAAAAATTAGTTGCAGTGCCATGAGGGAATTCTTTCATCGGCGTAGGGCAAATTTACTGAACTCAATAACGGCACAGTAACAAAGCACTAGCGACACATCGGAAATGAAAGAAATTACACCATTCAATCGAGAACACACTATAATAAGGAGCACGTCAACGGTTGGCGAAACGAGCCAAGTCTCAACTGAAAGTACAAGTCCGTAATCAAAGAGTGGCTCGATGGGTGAAGGTAGGCGAGATTGATAGAATTATTTATTTTTTTCTTGCTTGTAATCACTATACCAGACAGCAGCATTCTAATGTGGGACGTGCTTCCACATAGTTATAGAAATTTGTATACGACGGTAAATAAACATTCACTTGAAGATTTCTAATGTAGTTTACCAATTGCCGAGAATTGGTGAAATTAGGTATAATACGAGGAGCGTTCAATAAATAGTGCAACACATTTTTCTTCTGAAAGCAAGTTGGTTTTATTGAGGATTCCAATACACCATGTTGCTCCCTACTCATTTGGTTACAAAACCCATTTTCCAACATAATCTCTGTTCAATGCGACGGTCTTACCCCACCTAACATGGAGAGCCTGTATGACCGCACGGTGCCGCTTTACTGGTCGACATCGGAGTCAGCGTCTTGCTGCATCAATAACTTTTCCATCATCCACGTACTGCTTCCCTTGGAGTGCGTCCTTCATTGGGCCAAACAGATGAAAGTCAGTAGCCGCGAGATCCAGGCTGTAGGGTGGACGAGGAAGAACAGTACAATGAATTTTTTTGAGCTTCTCTTGGGAGCGCAGACTTGTGTGAGGCCTTCGTTTGTCATGGAGGAGTAGTTCACTTGAATTTTTGTGGTTAGGAGCACGTTAAAGTCGTGCGGGAATCACAGCAGTTTGCGGCCGGTCGGCGGGGATATCGGCCGGGTTTGCGAGGATGGCAGAAGCCTCACCCAACGACTCATCGTGCTTTTGTTCACTGCCAGGTCTCCTTAACCACTGACCAAGTGCCTATGAATATCTACGATGCTCTTGTTTTCCACCGAAAGAAACTCAATGACAGCTATCTGCTGGGAACGCACCTCTGTTAGAGACACGTCTTTGAAGGCTACGTATACATCGGAACGTCATGAAATACATCGTAGTAAAGCAAAATGAATAAAACGTTGTTAACTGATTTTTGGAAGTAGCATAAATTATATCCCCCTGAACATTAAGAAACTCATTTCAAATAAGAAGGAGGAGGGCTACAAGTGGTGAACATCATCTAATAAATACAGCAACAAATACACAAGAAATAAAGCATTTAGCGACTGTTGAAACTGTAAAAAAAAAAAAAAAAAGCGACTGAAGTGGTAATATTCTACGATGTCCCACAACAAATTCCGAATTTTTCCAACTGAAATTGGGCGAGAAATTAATGTTGCATTTATAACTGAATACCCTCGCATAGAAAAGAAAAACCCTTAAACCATGATATATTTGTTGCTCGCCTACACTACCGTCGCAGCAGATGGCTTACAGCCAGTTCCTGATCTTAACCGCTGGGACATATCAGGAAGTTATATTCTTTGGGAAACACCTGTTGCCGAATTCTGCATGTATGACCTATGCTAGCATTACTTCTTTGAGTGTGGATTCCCCGGGAGAATATGCTAAATCTCTGGAACCGGAGTTCGAGGATACCCCTACTATCCGCTAACAACCCTAAACTCAAAGCTCTGAGATGGGGGCCACAGGTGGTCTAATTCCGACTTCGTGTCAACCAATGGGGCTAAAGAGCCATACAAACGCACCAACCGACCGGCCAATTTCGTATGCAGTCTAAAATACCCCGATTACAGCGACGCCTTTTCCAGTCGCTGGTTGCGAATTGTTTGTAGTGAGTTCATTGAGCTTATGGACGACGAGATGCTGCTTGGTATGACACAGATATAAAAACCGGAATTGTTTTGGCTGCTATAGATGCAACAAGGCTAAGAAAGTCAGAGAAAGCTGTGGGCAAAGATGTGGCGAATGCGTTGAAAGAAATTCACCAACGTTCTGTTACTTCAGGGGATGGGAGCCAATCATTTTCGTTAATTATCTAAGATAAGCTGGAACACGCTTTTCGGAGCTGCTGAACATCATCAAACCATTCTTAACAAAAATGAATACAGTCATAAAAGAGGCAGAAGCTGCGACGAGAGGCTATTAGCTACACTGCGTTTTCTGGTCGCTGGCAGAAGTCACGAGACTCCCAAATTCAGTGCAGGTCTATCCCTACAATTGCTATGTAAAATGATTGTTGAAACCTTCAGCGTGATTTATAATTTCCTGGGGAAATACATCGTACTAAAGTAAAATGAGCCGGCCGCGGTGAGCGAGCGGTTCTAGGCACTTCAGTCTACGTTCTAGGAGACTGATGACCTCCGATGTTAAATCCCATAGCGCTCAGAGCCATTTTGCCATTTTGATTTTTGGACGTATCATGAAATATATCCCCCAGAAGATTAAGAAACTCATTTCAAATCAAAAGAAGGAGGACTACAAGTGGTGCACATCATCTTATAAATAGAGCAACAAATACATAAGAAATGAAGCATTTAGCGACTGTTAAATCTGTTAAAATGTCCCACATTTTGTTCTTTGTAGCAGAGGGCATGACGACAGCCTGGATTTTTAATACTTCACAGAATGAAGCAAGTATATTTTTCGAGTAGAAGCCCATTGACAGTCGGTATTTTGGTTTTTAGGTTTTATTTCCGAAGCGTATCGAAAGTAAAACCTAAAATTTAATCTGTCTCTACTTCAGTCTTTTAATTTCCGATGCATCTGAAATCCAATAAGTACACTTCGGCTGTTAGATTTCATTTTCGAAAATCATCGGAAATACTAAAAACACAGACGCTCGAAGGACTTTTATTCAAAAAATATATTTATCCTTTAGTGTCTTGTGACACATGGAACAATTATGGATTCGTTAAAAAATGAAACAAGTGCTTCATATCTTACATGTCTGTTAGTGTAGTGGCTCTGAGCACTATGGGACTCAACTGCTGAGGTCATTAGTCCCCTAGAACTTAGAACTAGTTAAACCTAACTAACCTAAGGACATCACAAACATCCATGCCCGAGGCAGGATTCGAACCTGCGACCGTAGCGGTCTTGCGGTTCCAGACTGCAGCGCCTTTAACCGCACAGTCACTTAGGCCGGCTCTGTTAGTGTACTCCTCGCACGTTGTGTCTCACAAATGTCTGCAATCCTTAAATTTCTCCAGAAATTCTGTGGTCAAAGTTCGTACTCCTCGCACTCTCCCATGTTGGTCATATCTGAAAAGCGTTTAAACCGCGCGGAGTGACATGAGACCAACTTTTGTGCGGCGAATAGCGCGATAGCGCTGTACACGGCACATTGGTTCAAATGGGGGTGATTTGAAGTGGAAGGGGGGCGGGGTCGTCTGTCAGTTGTTCATATCCAACAACCAACAACTAATCTGCTGGTCGGTCGGCCGATTGGTGGCGCGTGTAGGGCCCTTGAACGGATCCACCACAGCACAACACAGAACACAACACCCAGTAATTAGCTCTGAATGGGAGAGACGCACATATAATCACCTACAACTTCTCATCCGTTCTGCTGGTTCTGCCACAGTTCCCATATTGTTGGCCACATATACACACATTGAACGAACACACACACCATCAGAACTGCCTGTAAAAGGCTGCGTGAGGGTAGATACAGGCCTCTGGTTGCTGGTGGTTGGCTACTTACAGCGTCACGCTCCTGACGTCGCATTTTTCGAAGCTTCCAAGACATTTTTTATTTCATCGCTAAACAAAGTAATATCCAGCTCTGTAGATTTAAAATCTTTAAAACAACCATGAAACTTACTGGAGCCTTCACCAACAGTGGAAGTAAACCTTGAAAAATTTGCTTCCGTGTATTCTTGCTACAAATCGCAGCTTGTTCACCACTGGTACCAATTGCAGAGCATTTTTTAAGACCACCAATTTTATCAACGCACTTTTTAACTCCATTAAAAATATCCAAACCTTTTGTTCTGTGTATTGGATCTAAAGCGAGTAACTCTTCATGTACAGAAAAGTCGTTCTCCAGCACGCGAAAAAATTTAGTAAAAAATGCTGTTTTCAGTCTGGAGTCTACATCTTCCCTGCTTCTAACGTCGCCATTTATTTTGCTGCCAAAATGCTTATTTTAATAAGAATCACTGTGTCAAACGTATAATTGGTTCTAAAATGGCTCTGGGCACTATGGGACTTAACATCGGAGGTCATCAGTCCCCTAGACTTAGAACTACCTAAACCTAACTAACCTAAGGACATCACGCACATCCATGCCCGAGGCAGGATTCGAACCTGGGACCGTAGCAGTCGCCCGGTTCCGGACTGAAGCGCCTAGAACCGCTCGGCCACCGCAACAGGCCAAACGTATAATTTTACTTTGCTTTTTTTACTGAGCTGTACAGGAAGTAAACGTTTCCTTTAGTGTAACGGATTGACCTAACAAGGCTTGTTGACACTGGTAACGCTTCTGGCATTCCGCGAGCAATGGATGATCTCACTTCTACGCCGGCGTCTCATACACTGTCCTGGGTCAGCCGAGGGTCCGCCAAAATTCAGTTAACTGGCTCTCCCACGCCCCTACTTCTACATAGCAGGCACCCGGGCAGAGCAGAGGCAGCCGTAACGTTGGGCGTTGGGGAGGGAGAGGAGGGCAACAAGAGGCACTGCAGGCAGTGGAGGGGGGTTGTCAGTTACTGGCATTGTTTGCTGCCGGAAGCCCGCGTCGCTGCGACAGCAGCGCCGGCCGCTGGTGCTGGAGAATTGGCGCGCAGCAGAAGGGACCGCAGCACGCATCCAAGACTTTCATTACAGGGAGGTCACAGTTTACTCACGTTTTAGGGTGATATTCAGAACATGTTTTTTTCTCATCGGCCTACCTATTATTTTTGGAGTTGGGAGGGGGCTGAAACTGACAGCTATAGCCTCTAGAAATCTTTTCCTTCTTCAGCATGTACTCTAGTTTCAACATAAATTCTCCATGTCCACAGATATTGTCCTCTCCCACCCCCCCCACCCTCTCTGGGCAAGTACAGGTTGTTTTAGCAGAATTAGTAAATATTTGGTAGTTTAGCAAGAATGGAGGACAAAGGAACGCTTGGCTTAAAAAGGATGTAATACAGGGATGTAGTTTGCCGTCTCTGTGTTCAATCGATATTTCGAAGATGCAGTGCTAGAAACGAAATAAAGGTTCAAGAGTGGGACTAAAATTTAGGATGAAAGGATTATCAATGATAAAGATTCGCTACTGACATTGCTATCTCCAGTGAAACTGTATAAGAATTAGAAGACTTGCTGAATGAAAAAATATAGTCAAATGATTACAGAAGACGAATTAAGGGTGAATCAAAAAAAGACGAAAGTAATGAGGAGTACCAGAAATTAGATTAGCGATAAACTTAACATCGAAACTGGTTATCACGAAGTAGATGAGGTTAAGGAAATCTGTTGCCTTGGAAACAAAATAACACATGATGGACGAAAGAAGGACACTAAACGCAGACTAGCACCGGCAAGGAGTGAATTCCTCGGCAAAGAAATCTACTAGTATCGAACATGGGCCTTAATTTGTAGAAGAAATTTTTGAGAATGCATATTTGGAGCACAGAGTTGAATGGCACTGAATAATGGTTTGTGGGAAAACCGGAAAAGAAGAGAATCAGAGAGTTTGGACTGATGAGATGAGGAATGAGATGTTCTGCGCAGAATCGGTGAAGAAAGTGACATATGGAAAAATAGACAACAAGGGGCAGGATAATAGGACATGTCTTAAGATATCATTTTAATGTGCGTAAGACATATATTCGATATAGGAAAAAATCCAAAATCATTAAGTGATACGTGTGGTGGCAGTGGTAAAGTCTTATGGGACCAAACTGCTGAGGTCATCGGTCCGATATGTGTAATCCACAAGTTGTGGAGAACAGAAATTTCAGAGAGAAACGTACTACAAAAAGTTTGCTTTTAAGTAAACTGTATGTAGCACGCAATTAAATTTGCGCTTTAAATATACTGTGTGTTACATGGATCAAATACAGAAACACTGACTCAATTATCAGGTATAGCACGACGTAACCTACCCAGCCAGTCTAATAAGCAACGAAGTTGTTGGCTCATCGTAAGTTTATGAAATTACGACACTACCCCGCTCCCAGCCAGCAGTGACATTTGGTTAAAAAGAACAAAGTCATGTTCTACAACGGGCCACCAATCTTTCATGAGTAGCCTATAAAAACAAAACATACAATCCTATTATTTTGGACAGGCAAGGAATGCTGTTTAGCCCCGTCTCACACTGTTATCAGAAAGAGGAATTTCATGCCAACTACGTAACATAAATTAATCAGCATTTACGTCCGAGGCGCCTTTGGAACGCAATTAGAACAGCGCGAATTTCTTAAAACAAGATTGGCCCAGTTACTTACTTGCTAGTCAGAGCACTCACAATTCTTGCCGAATGCTGAAACGGTGTTATAGACAAAAAGAGTCAACACTCCAACTTTATTTACAGCCTCAGATTATATAACCTATCCAAAGATGGAAAATTAACCTATCTCTGTTGTAATGACCACCTCACGCAAAGAGCATTCACTTAGGTCGCAAATAATAAGGGTAGCGGATTTGATCTATGTACGCACAAACAGAACTGTTACCTCAAACTTGGAACAGAAAATTTATGCTTCTCAGATTTTCTGACCAGACTGCTTTTTTTCCTTATAAAAAGCAAACCATACGAAAAGTATATAAACTGCGAGGTCTGTGGCATTTGAATGTAAGTCAATTAAAGAGCGTCTTATTACTGATACAAAAAGAAAACATTGGGAATTTCGTGTCGATTCTTGTCCTAAGTTTCAAAAAGGCGTTGACAGGTCGTTATTCTAACCCAAACGAAAATTGTACGCATATTAAAGCAATTTTCTGCACACGCCGCACGTTCAAGACGCCGCTTCCGAAATAATTATTCGATAGCGCTCAGATAGCTTTATGACGAGACTGGAGATATACAACACAACGTAGCGAAAATTTAAAAAAGCTAGAACAGTACAGCTAACACATATCGCTAAACTGGAATATGTCGTAAGATCAACGGATCACGCAGCCAAATCCACAAAATATTATATCATAAAAGACCAATTATCAAATATAGCAAAACATCATAAAGTCGCTAATGGAATCCGACAAGAGATAAAAATACATTTTACGACCTTTCCAGGGTCTGTACACTAATTCGTCAGCGCCAGGAATTCATATCCCGAATTCCACACCAGCATTACTTCCTCGGCGCCGATGATATATCCCACACAACTGTATAAATGCTATTGGTATCAGATAGGACCAAAACTGACACAGGTTTCTAACGATCTACTACGAACAGACGTGTTGGCAGGTAATTTTACGGAAGGGATCACCGTTTTGATTGAGTATAATCTTTTCAATCATCATCTTCTTCCTGTAACGTGTTTCAGCACTGATTAGAGACTTTACACGTGCGTCGTCAGCTCACGCTTACACCAAGTTGTTCACCGAGACTTCGGCGATTATCAAAAAAATGTAACTCCTGGACGAATACAATCAATGTAGTGGCTACATATCGTGATATGCTGGCGATGGCCTCGAACCTAAGTTTCCCTATGGTATTTGCGATATTATATTTTAAAACGCATGCTGTCGAGTAGGTCCTTCCTACACCCTTGAGTGCATGCATCAAAACGGTAAAGCCGATTGGTCTGTCAGAATAATCATGCGATGTGTTGCTAATACTACCACCAAAATTAAGATTCAGAAATCCCCAATCCTTCACCGCAGTAATAATGTTACCAAAAAGGTTTCCGGCAAGAATACCAGTATCAGCTACATTATTTGTTTTGGTTATAGAGCTGCTGCTGCGAATGTCACTCTGGTGAACCAAAACGTTATGGTCACCTACGAGGAGCGTTCGTTAAGTAATGCAACACTTTTTTTTCCCTGGCCAGTTTCGTTTGAGAAATTTCTTTTGAGACATCGTGGAATATCCCCTTCTGCTCCTATAGTTTCGGGAAGTTCCGGAAGGTGGCAGCGCTATACGTATCCTTCAAAATGGCGTATGCAACGGATGTGCTTTGCAAGCAGAGAACTGTCAGTGCCTTTCTTTTGGCGGTAAACCACAGCATCGCAGATATTCTTCATAGGCGCTTGCAGAATGTCTACGGAGATCTGACAATGAACAAAAGCAAGTGAATCGTTGGGCGAGGCGTTTTTCGTCATCGCAATAATGTCGCGCAATCCTGTCCGACCTCCCGCGTGCCGTCCAGCCACAAAAACTGTGACTTCTGCAATGTTGGTGCGTGTGTACACTCTCATTCGAGGTGATCTCGCTACACGGCTGGACGTATTTGTTGGTAGTGATGACACATTCGTCCATTAACAAAAGGTCGGCTCCGACATCGACCAGTAGATTGGTACAATACGGGCGTACAAGCCCTCCCAGTAAGTTGGGATAAGGTCGGTGCATTGAACGGAGATTATGTTGAAAAATGGGATTCAGTAGCCAAAATAGTGGAGAATGATAGGATATATAGCAATCTTGAATGAAACCTATCCATTTCCTTTTTAAATTTTCTAACCTACCTGCCCGATTAAGGGATCTGACATTCCACGCTCAACGCAAGTTTTCTTTCTTCTGATAACAACGTCCTCCGAGTAGTCGCCACCCGGAGATTCGAATGGGGGACTGTTTTACCTCAGGAATATTTTACCCAAGAGGACGCCATCATCATTTAACCATACAGCAAAGCTGGATGCCCTCGGGAAAAATTACGGCTGTAGTTTCCCCTTGCTTTCAGCCGTTCGCAGTACCAGCACAGCAAGGCCGTTTTGGTTAGCGTTACAAGGCGAGATCAGTCAATCATCCAGACTGTTGACCCTGCAACCACTGAAAAGGCTGCTGCCCCTCTTCAGGAACCACACGTTTGTCTGGCCTCTCAACAGATACCCCACCGTTGTGGTTGCATCTATCTGTATCGCTCAGTCTCGCAAGCCTCCCCACCAACGGCAAGGTCCATGGGGGGTGGTGGGGGATGGGGGAGGGGGGGGGCAAACCCATATAATTACAAATTGTACCCGTGTAAATTGATGAGCCAAAACAAGCTTAATAGCTTGTTTGTCCGTCTTTGGAACTAAATGGTTGGTTCTAAGCACTGTGGGACTTAACATCTGAGGTCAACAGTCCCCTAGAACTTAGAACTACTTAAACTCAACTAACCTAAGGACATCACACACATCCATGCCTGACGCAGGATTCGACCCTGCGACCGCATCAGCAGCGCGGTTCCGGACTGAAGCGCCTAGAACCGCTCGGCCACAACGGCAAGCTTGGAACTAAATAGATCACTAATACTGCGTACCGGGGACCCGACAGTTTGTTGGTAGGTTTGTGGAGGTATGTGGCATTAGATGTCTACGCACAGGTCATGTAATTCGCGTAAACAACGGGTCGCTGATTTCCATACGCGGAGATGGCCCCCGATAGCGAACGAGATGGGTTCCATAGGTTTTACATGTGGCGAAATTGGTCGCGGAGACATCGACGTGAGTTCACTATAATGCTCCTCCAAGCACTATAGCACGGTTCTGGCTCCAAGACACGGACAGTTATACTGCTCAAAGATGACATGGCCGTCGAGCAATACATCACACATAAAAGGATGCAGGTGGTTGGCAACTGTCAGCGTGTCTTCGATTACTACCGCAAGGCCCATTCAAGTGCAGGAGAATACCTCCCATAGCATAATACTGGTCCCACCTGCGTGTCTCCGTGGCGCGCTGCACGTTTCGAGTTTTGCGCCGTTCATTTCGATGACGGCATTTGTGGAGACTAGCATCAACCTAGTGCAGGAAAAATGTAATTCACCAGAAGAGTCGACACGTTCCCATTGATCGACTGCCGAATCCCGATGGTCTCGCGCCCACTTTAGTCGTAATTGACGGTGTAGTTGGGTCAACATATGAACACGTAGGGATGAACATATGAACACGGTGAACGGTGTGCTCCGACGCACTTGTTTGTCCACGAACAGTCTTCTGTATCGGCAGAGATGCCACAGATCACCACCTGTACTACATCACAGAGGAGAAAAGCCTTCGAACCCCAGGTCGTGGACGTTCAACCATTTGGCGCCTAGTGGTTGTTTCACCGTCCTTCTACCTCTTTCTGTAGATACGCACGACAGTAGCACGTGAGCATTCGACCAGCTTCGCCATTTTCTAAATACTCGTTCACAGGTTGTGCATAATGATAATAATCAGTCCTTTGTCAAAGTCGCTTCTCTCAATGAATTTCCGCATTTGTTATCGGATCACGTGACCGCAACACCACCAGACAGCATCCAACGTCCCGGTGGGCAGTGGTCATATATATACTACTGGCCATTAAAATTGCTACACCACGAAGATGACTTGCTACAGACGCGAAGTTTAACCGACAGGAAGAAGATGCTGTGATATGCAAATGATTAGCTTTTCAGAGCATTCACACAAGGTTGGCGCCGGTGGCGACACGTACAACTTCCTGACATGAGGAAAGTTTCCAATCGATTTCTCAAACACAAACAGCAGTGACCGGCGTTGCCTGGTGAAACGTTGTTGTGATGCCTGGCGTAAGGAGGAGAAATGCGTACCATCACGTTTCTGACTTTGATAAAGGTCGGATTGTAGCCTATCGCGATTCCGGTTTATCGTATCGCGACATTGCTGCCCGCGTTGATCGAGATCCAATGACTGTTAGCAGAATATGGAATCGGTGGGTTCAGGAAGGTAATACGGAACGCCGTGCTGGATCCCAACGGCCTTGTAACACTAGCAGTCAAGTCTCGATCCCTGAGTCAACAGATGGGGACGTTTGTAAGACAACAACCATATGCACAAACAGTTCGACGACGTTTGCAGCAACATGGACTATCAGCTCGGAGACCATGGCTGCGGTTACCCTTGACGCTGCATCACAGACAGGAGCGCCTGCGATGATGTTCTCAACGACGAAACTGGGTGCACGAATGGCAAAACGTCGTTTAATCGGATGATTCCAGGTTCTGTTTACAGCATCATGATGGTCGCATCCGTGTTTGGCGACATCGAGGTGAACGCACATTGGAAGCGTGCATTCGTCATCGCCATACTGGCGTATCACCCGGCGTGATGGTATGGGGTGGCACTGGTTATACGTCTCGGTCACCCCTTGTTCGCATTGACGGCACTCTGAACAGTGGACGTTACATTTCAGATGTGTTACGACCCATGGCTCGACCCTTCATTCGATCCCTGCGAAACACTGCATTTCAGCAGGATAATCCACGACCGCGTGTTGCAGGTCCTGTACGGGCCTTTCTGGATACAGAAAATGTTCGACTGCTGCCCTGGCCAGAACATTCTCCAGATCTCTCACCAAGTGAAAATGTCTCGTCAATGGTTGCCGAGCAACTGGCTCGTCACAATACGCCAGTCACTACTCTTGATGAAATGTGGTATCGTGTTGAAGCTGCATGGGCAGCTGTAACAGTACACGCCATCCAAGTTCTGTTTGAGTCAATGCCCGGGCGTATCAAGGCCGTTATTACGGCCAGAGGTGGTTGTTCTGGGTACTGATTTCTCAGGATCTATGCACCCAAATTGCGTGAAAATGTAATCTCATGTCAGTTCTAGTACAATATATTATATATATAATTGGTGTTTTGCCCTTAAAGAGCGCAGTTGGACTAAACTACATGGCCAATTCCTTTTGCTGCCTTCCTTGCTGGCTGTGATCTTGTTTGCGCTCTTCGGTCCATTTTACGCCTGTTCGTTTGTCACAGTGTATCTCATGTAGTTTTCTTTTCTTAATGATGTTTCTGAATTTTATTCTGTCGTTTATTGTGTCTGGTATGATGATGAGTTGGTTCAGGCCGTTTTTTACCTCTGCCACCAATTTGTTGTTTCTAGTGGTTACCTAGCCAAAGATCTGTTCGGTAGGTCTGTGTGATGGCATTCTGTATAGGTGTCCATAGAATTGTAGTCTGCGTTTTCTAATCTTTTCTGTGATTGTCTACGTATGTTTGTATAGTTCCTCTGTAGGTCTCTTGATTCATATTCCATTACTGTTAGTTGGGCCAAATATTTTCCGAACAGGAGAATTTTATATATATATATATTCCACTGATTTCAATTTTTTTAACATAAAGATATGAAAAATAACGATGTAAGTTCTTACTATTAAACATTTGGGCTCGCAGGATCAAATTGCCACCAACTGACTGATGGTGCTTGAAATGCTGGGCGGTAGATAGCTCGTGGGATGTTGCACTCGGAATTGAAGTTACGCGTTCGTGAGTGTTATACTTAATTAAGAAAACATTTACATTTAACGCAGTATTTCCTGACACATAATGTGCTTTACTTCGACACTGGAAGTACTGTGTTAATAATTGTTTTTATTTTGATTTAATTATTGCCACCTGTACAAGAGCATGATAGTTTTGTTGTTGCTCTAAGAAAGATAACTCATAGCATTTTTTTTTTTAAAGTCAGATGGTACTAAACAATACTGTATCTATAGATAGTGAAAACTGGCTTACGTTTTTCCACGAATTCATATGTATAATGACACTATGAAATAATCAACGTACTTATCACTCTGATCAGTTTCTTTTCTTACAGCTTTCCATGCCTTTTCCACAACAATATTGTTCGAATACTCTGGCAAACTTTGATTGTATAGACGCAACTGTCTCTCCCCTGCTTGGCGCAAAAACTTGGTCTCAGTCTGACATAACTAATAAGTTCGAAAGAACACACAATGCGGGGAGAGATGACACTAGCGTTGCATCAGAGTCACGACAACTGCCAGAGCAGTTGCATCGCATGTGGTTGCATAGGAGTTGCACGCAGGTTGCGTTGCAGTTGCGCCAGTGGACGAGGTACAATGCAGTGTAATGGGTCAGACGCGCAAGTGACTTCCGTTCGACGCTGACACGACATTTCGTTGAAGTTGCGTTGCGCCAGTGGACGAACGGCCTTTCCTCGCACGACTTAATTAAATAGTCTGCCTGAGCAAGGGAGATAGGAAACTTGATAAACAGCACGGAAGTTTAGGTTTAAGTAAAGCCGGGAGCCGGAACTTCATTTATTAAAGTACTGCCGGCCATCTCAACCGCCAGAGTCGGCTCTGCTGAGGGAAATTAAGTATCATGGAACGCATGGACGCCGTAAACTAAAAGTGCATCAAAGCATAACGTAGTGGGCACCGGAAGTCGAAATGTAGTGCGAAAAGCGTCAGAGATAACAACGAGAGCACAGTCTGAAGTCGGTGAAATAACACTTTTAACAACTTCACCCGTTACAGCTGAAGAAGATGGCGAAGTCAGTCACAGAAATATTATACGGAAATACATAAGCGCCAAGCCGACTGGGTAGCTGGAAATACACGATGTGATCAAAAGTATGGCTAATGGTTCAAATGGCTCTGAGCACTATGGGACTTAACAGCTATGGTCATCAGCCCCCTAGAACTTAGAACTACTTAAACCTAACTAACCTAAGGACATCACACAACACCCAGTCATCACGAGGCAGAGAAAATCCCTGACCCCGCCGGGAATCGAACCCGGGAACCCCGGCGGATCAAAAGTATCCGGACACCCCGAAGAACATACGTTTTTCATATTAGGTGCATTGTGCTGCCACCTACTGCCAGGTTCTCCATATCAGCGACTTCAGTAGTCATTAGACGTCGTGAGAGAGAGGAATGGGGCGCTCCGCGGAACTCACGGACTTCGAACGTGGTCAGGTGATTGGGTGTCACTTGCGTCATACGTCTGTACGCGAGATTTCCACACTCCTAAATATCCCTAGGTCCGCTGTTTCCGATGTGATAGTGAAGTAGAAACGTGAAGGGACACGTACAGCACAAAAGCGTACAGGTCGACCTCGTCTTTTGACTGACAGAGACTGCTGACAGCTGAAGAGGGTCGGAATGTGTAATAGGCAGACATCTATCTGGACCATCACATAGGAATTTCAAACTGCCTCGAGATGCTCTGCAAGTACTATGACAGTTAGGCGGAAGGCGAGAAAACTTGGATTTCGTGGTCTAGCGGCCTCTTATAAGCCACACATCCCGCCGGTAAATGCCAAACGACGCCTCGCTTGGTGTAAGACGCGTAAAGATTGGACAACTGACCAGTGGAAAAACGTTGTGTTGAGCGATGAATCGCCGGCCGAAGTGGCCGTGCGGTTAAAGGCGCTGCAGTCTGGAACCGCAAGACCGCTACGGTCGCAGGTTCGAATCCTGCCTCGGGCATGGATGTTTGTGGTGTCCTTAGGTTAGTTAGGTTTAATTAGTTCTAAGTTCTAGGGGACTAATGACCTCAGCAGTTGAGTCCCATAGTGCTCAGAGCCATTTTTGAGCGATGAATCACGGTGAACAATTTGGCGATCCGATGGCAGGGTGTGGGTATGGCGAATGCCCGGTGAACCTCATCTGCCAGAGTGTGTGCCGCCAACAGTAAAATTCGTAGGCGGTGGTGTTAATGGTGTGGTCGTGTTTTTTGCATGGAGGGGACTTGCACCCACTGTTGTTTTGCGTGGCACTATCACAGCACAGACATACATTGATATTTAAGCAACTTCTTGCTTCCTACTGTTGAAGAGCAATTCGGGGATGGCGGCTGCATCTTTCAACATGATCGAGCACCTGTTCATAATGCACTGCCTGTGACGGAGTGATTATACGACAATAACATCTCTGTAATGAACTGGGCTGTACAGAGTCCTGACCTGAATCCTATAGAACATCTTTGGGATGTTTTAGAACGCCGACTTCGTGCCAGGCCTCACCGAACGTCATTGATACCTCTCCTCAGTGCAGCACTCCGCGAAGAATGGGCTGCCATTCACAAGAAACCTTCCCGTACCTGATTGAACGTATGCCTGCGATAGTGGAGGCTGTCATCAAGGCTAAGGGTGGGCCAATACGGGATTGATTTCGAGCATTACCGATGGAGGGCGCCACGAACTTGTAAGGAATTTTCAGCCACGCGTTCGGACACTGTTGATCACATAGTGTATATCGTGCATTCCTAATTTTTCTTTCGATTGTTGGAGTCCACTTCCATTCATCCGCAGGTTAATTTCAACATTCAGCTTTGCGTTCTTGTTCTTTTATGTGTGTTACACTTTTATTCGATAATTTTGCCACACGCGTTTGGTATTTTGTAAGGAGGTTTCTTGTGAACGTGTCCACGGCTTTGTCGCAGATCGTCGAAGTTAAGTGTTGATGGGCTTGGCTAGCATCTCCACAGGTCACCGTCCGGGTCTGCCGAGTGCTGTTGGCAAGCAGGGTGCACTCAGCCCTTGTAAGGCCAACTGAGGAACTACTTGATCAAGAAGTAGTGTCTCCGGTCTCGTAAACTGACAACGGCCGGAAGAACGGTGTGCTGACGACATACCCCACCATTCGGCATCTCGTGGCGTCAGTCGGCGACGATGACACGGTGGTCAGTCGGTACCGTTGGGCCTTCCGAGGCCTGTTCGGACGCAGAGGGAGAGAGACAGAGTGACTGCTTTTGAACACATTCCGAGGCGGTGGATCTGTGGTGTTAGACTACGGGCACCATACACCGTACATCTTGCAAGAGAACAACGAGCAGAAATCTATATTCGGATTAAAATTATTATGTGATAGACGTTTCAGCGAGTCTAGTGGCAGAGGCCAGCCACCATCCAATCGTTTTTCGAGTGATACATGCTAGCTGTATTGCCTGTGTCGTAGGCGTGTGAGCGCCTTGTGAAAAGTGACTGGCTGTATGTCCGAAACACTGCCCCCCCCCCCCCGCCCCCCCCCCCTCGCCAACCATTGCAGCCCGTCAGTCACAGTTATTTTAATCAGCGTATAGAAATCCGACAGTGTTGACGGTGTGGCAAAGTACGCAACACGTATTGTGCTACGAAAGAGACGAAAGCAAACAAATAAATAAAAAGCGAATGAAGGCCGCGTTACACACTTCAGTGAGGCGAATGTGCCGTGACCAGCGCACGACTGCACCGGCCGTGTCGCCGCAGCGACGCCTATTCACAGCAATCAGTGTTTGTTCCGGCGTGTGGCAGTGCACATGAGCGGCCGGGATGGCGAAGTTCTCGGACGAGGATCTCACTCTGACTGCTTCGATTTTGGATGAAGCAGAGGGAAAACACGTGAAGGAAAAAGAAAAAAAAAACGGAAGTGGGTCCATCTGGCGTGCAAACAAGAAGGAAAATAAGAGGGTTTAGACACTGTGTAAAGTGAATTGATGGACCATGCAGCAAAGTTTTATGAATATTAGAGAATGTCAGGAATACATTCAGCTAACTATTGAGCAAGTTAAAAGTTCACCTGTAAAAGCGAAACACACACTGGAGAAAAGCCATTACAGCGAGAGAACGGCCTCGTCGTTTGCTTGAGGTCAGTTAGTATATAATATAACTAACACAGCCTAATTAAATGTATGAAATCAACATTCATCTTTATTGGCTTGTATTATGCTGTCTTGAGTGTTTTCCTCTGTTTCGAGAGATACTGATTCATTACCGATAAGACCACCGCTGCAATCTTCATCTATTACATCCCTACTGTCTACGTTTTTCCAAATATTTGGTCATTGGATATGCGCTAATCACAGTTTCATTTAGTTATCGCGTGGAGCGTAGTACAGTTCACAATTACGATATACCTGCAAGATAATTACAGACAATAGGATGGACGAATTGACGCCTACTTCGACAGAAGAAATGTGGAAGGAACATAGCTTTCACGAATTTATGGGAGTTTTAGGTGGGAAACACATTTCTATTCAGGCTCCTTCGAACGGGGATCTCTATTCTTAAAGTACACATTCTCCATATCTTTGTTGCCTCTTGTAGACGCCCAGCTTAACTACACACATCAAAAAAAGTTTTGCATCGACTCGGTTTCGAGAGTTCCGGAACCTGTACAGAAAAATGGAATAGAGATCAACATAAACTTTATTTCTGCTCTTATTATTGCTCATGAAAACCACACATTGCATGTTGTACCACCATACAGCGATACCTTCAGAGGTGCTGATCCAGATAGCTGTACACACCGGTACCTCTAATACCCAGTATCGGGTCTTCTTGCATTGATGCATGCCTGTATTCGTCGTGGCATACTATCTACAAGTTCATCAAGGCACTATTGGTACAGATTGTCCCAGTCCTCAACGGTGATTCGGCGTAGATCTCTCAGAGTGGTTGGTGGGTCACATCGTCCATAAACAGCCGTTTTCAATCTCTCCAAGGCAAGTTCGATAGGGTTCATGTCTGGAGAACATGCTGGCCACTAGTCGAGCGACGTCGTTATCCTGAAGGAAGTAATTCACAAGATGTGCACGATGAGGGCGCGAATTGTCGTCCATGGAGACGAATGCCCAGCCAATATGCTGCCGATATGGTTGCACTATCGGTCACGACGCCTTCCATGAACAGCAGCGGCGTACGTCGGCCCCACATAATGCCGCACCAAAACATCAGGGAACATCCACCTTGCTGCACTCGCTGGACAGTGTGTCTAAGGCGTTCAGCCTGACCGGGTTGTCTCCAAACACGTCTCCGACGATTCTCTGCTTGAAGGCATATGCGACACTCATTGGTGAAGAGAACGTGATGCCAATCCTGAGCGGTCCATTCGGCATGTTGCTGGACCCATCTGTAGCTCGCTGCATGGTGTCGTGGTTGCAAAGATAGACCTCGCCATCGACGTCGGAAATGAAGCTGCGCATCATGCCGCCTATTGCGCACAGTTTGAGTCGTAGCACGACGTCCCGTGGAGCATTATTCAACATGATGGCGTTGCTGTCAGGGTTCCTGCGAGTCATAAACCGTAGGTAGCGGTCATCCACTGCACCAGTAGCCGTTGGGCGGCCTGAGTGAGGCATGTCATCGACAGTTTCTGTCTCTCTGTATCTCCTCCATGTCCGAACAACATCGCTTTGGTTCACTCCGAAACGCCTGGACACTACCATTTTTGAGAGCCCTTCCTGGCACAAAGTAACAATGCGGACGTGATCGAACCGCGATATTGACCGCCTAAGCATGGTTGAACTACAGACAACACGAGCCGTGTACTTCCTTCCTGGTGGAATGACTGGAACTGATCGGGTCGGACCCCATCCGTCTCATAGGCGCTGCTCATGCATGGTTGTTTACGTCTTTGGGCTGGTTTAGTGACATCTCTGAACAACGGGACTGTGTCTGTGATATAATATCCACAGTCAACTTCTATCTTCAGGAGTTCTGCGAACAGGGTGATGCAAAACTTTTTTTGATGTGTGTATATCGCTACTGATGTGAAGGTATATGGAAAGAAAATGTTACAACTATAGCGAACACTCTCAAACATTAATGTTTTACCTAGCTGGATGTATCCATTGACGTAACATAAGAAATATACATTAATGTCCTTATCAGGTGTTCTTATTTTTGCGCCTATTTCATTCCAGTGTGTAATCTTCTGCTCTATGTCCATGTGTTTGGGATTTGAGAGATCATACAACGCAATTCAATAGGTTTTTCATCATTCGTGATAAACTACAGCATGACAACACAACAACCTGACCGTGTCGCGGCAGCGAAGCAGGAAAGTGTCGGCGACAAGGAATACGGCGACGACGGTACGGTTTGCACTGTCACGGTCACGCCACAGGCGAGTTCACGCTGCCCCTTGAATTCCCAGAACAATACCTTCAAACACGTCGGCGGTATAACGGGCTAGTCACGGCACTGTCTCGTGTGTGAAGCGGCCTTTGCAGGATTAATCTGATTGGGAATGCAAGCTTGGGAAAAAAAGGTAGAAGGCTTTTTAAATAAATTTCTAATTTTTACATTTTACAAAAAGAACTATGAGCACACAAGCAGCGGGATGCGGACGATGCAGCTGACGTGAAAATAAATAATAATTAATTTATCATAAGAATGTGTAATTTTTTTGCCCGAACAAGATGTCATTTCTGATCCATCCTGAGTGGAGATGGCTTGGAACTGTACTAAAGTCTTACCTGTGTTACAATACGTTCGGGTACTTCCTTGTTCTTTTCGAACCTGCTGGATTGTCTAGCACGTTAAAGCGTTGGATTAACGACAAGAGACCAGTGTACTCGCTGGCCAGCCTGGATGTGGTATTTAGGTGGTTTTCCATACCCATCTAAGTAAAAAACCACGGTGTTTCACGCATCCCCTTACAGATACACGTTGTGAAAAAACTTGTCACACGATGTCTTATTTGACAACGCGATTGCTAGTCGCAGACAGAAGGAGTAACCGAATCTCCCTTACTCCCCCCCCCCCCCCCCGGAAAAAGTTTTAAACTGCCCCTGGAAGTGGCGACCCCATAATCATAATAGCCTAAACGGGGTCCCGGGTTCGATTCCCGGCAGGGTCAGGGATTTTCACCTGCCCCGAGATGACTGGGTGTTGTTGTCATCATCATCATTCATCCCCATTATGGTCGGAAGAAGGCAACGGCAAACCACCTCCATTGGGACCTTGCCTAGTACTGCGGTGCAGGTCTCCCGCATCGTTCCCCTACGCTCTGTCAAGAAGATTGGGACTTCTTTTCCTTTTCCACAGGGGTATGATTGTTGTTATGCAAATTAGGACCAGTCCTGACCGGACAATGGCTGGATAATGGGCACTGAACAGGGCGGAGGACCTCTTTTGATCTTTTGGGCGTAAAGTGAAGTGGCATTTGTGAATCCGTCTTGATGCAAAACTGTTTTACGAAAACCAGATTTTAATGAGATTGCATCTTCATAAATTGCTTTTTATTTGTGAAAAGTACCAACCACACGGGAAGAAAAAATATTAAAATAACTTCATTATCGATGTTGTTTGTTAATAATCGTATTTTGAAATGTATGAACAATTTTTCCTCTTTCATTTCGTAAATATACAAAACTCATGTGCACTGTGTTTCGTAACATAGCATACAGTCTGCTACGTGAGCCTCATTATGACAAATTTAGAGTCAGCGTTAATTAACTTTAGACTTACAAAATTATCCCTTTACGACTATAATGGGATGTAGAAGGGAAACTTAAGTGAAACAGATGTGTTATTGACGTAATTTGTTTCAATTTTGTTTTCTTTTTCATTGGTAAATTGGCCGTACGAACATGTACGAATAGTCCTGCTTCATTTTCATAGCACTGTGACAAGCGACACACAGTTTTCCGCGAGTCTTATGGTAGGATTACACCGGAGCAAATGACCATCAGTGAAGAGCTATTCTGGTATAAACGTTTGGCTAGCCGTTTGGCTAGGATGAGCAAACAGCATTCAGTCGTGTTCGGTAAGCATTGGCAGATACTGGTCGGTGTTCGGTTGGTTGTCGGTCTTTCAGCGCGAAGCGTCAAAAGGAGATCACGTTTCATTCGGCTTCGCGCTCACAGCACAGCGTGCGTTGCTCTGCTGTTTTGAGTGCGAACTCCTTTTATTGTTGGTTTGAGCAATTTCTACCAGGGTAAAGAGATGCGAATATTTATCTATTACACTGAATAATGTAAAATTACAAAATATACGAAACATGTGATCGTCCTGGTGGTTCAATGAGGCTGCAATTACGTCACAGATGTATCACTTTTATTTTAGAAGCTTTTGATGTAATAACCGAATTTATAAAGATCGTTTCTCCCTCAATGACATCATCTCTCCTCTAGCAAAATATGTAGAAAATTTTATCGAATAGTTGTAAGGTTTCTGTTTTATTTTCAGTGTTCATGGAAAGTCATTTGAGCTTTATATTTTCATTGGATGTGTCATATTTCACATTTTTCAAACAGTAGTTTTCGATAGTCGATACGTTACGCCACAGAGGTTCCGAGTACATGCACTTTGATCTTTGGTTGCTAACAGCATTGTCATTTGTCATTGCAGTAAGCATTCTAAGAGTATCTGGTGAGACAATCGTTTGTTGACTGTGCTACTGAGCGGATGTTAATGACTTGCAAAGCTCGGGGGTTAAGATACAAAGAAGGATAAGTTGTGAATTACGTTTTTGTAAGGATTAATCAGGCAAGTGTAAATTTTTTTCAGGAAAGTGTTGCTGCATTTCTTGCTTGCACGTGATTGTGGTGTGTTTGAAAAATGAAAAGTTTTGGTTGAACCTTTTTATTTCTTCGAGTTTGTTGGTTTCATTCTTCAGACGAGAGTTAGTGAAGTATTCTATTCACAAGGCTAGCACTCAAAAGTTATTGATTTTACCTTTTCTTTACCGTTTCAGTAAATAAGTTTGGTAGAGCAAAATTTGTTATAAAGAATAAATTTTGTAAATATGATTGTTATAGTCAGACAATTAATTTGTTTGTGTAATATAGTTTTTTTCTGTAGTACAGTTTTTAACAGTCAGTTTTCCTTCAATCATTTAACAAGTTCAAATTCCAGCTCCGTCTCCACATGAAAGAATTTTATTTACTGATTATTTGTGGTTCAAATGGCTCTGAGCACTATGGGACTCAACTGCTGTGGTCATTAGTCCCCTAGAACTTAGAACTACTTAAACCTAACCAACCTAAGGACATGACACACACCCATGCCCGAGGCAGGATTCGAACCTGCGACCGTAGCAGCAGCGCGGCTCCGGACTGGAGCGCCTAGAACCGCTCGGCCACCGCGGCCGGCTGATTATTTGTGTCATCGCATTGCACTGCGGAACATAGTGTCAAAAAGTAACACATGATGTCTTTGCAATAGTTGCACGTTCTTACATTGCACTTTCACAAGACTTTTCTTTCCTATTTAGCTTTCTTGCTTGCTGCTGCACTGTGTGTTTCACGTTCGTCACATCGAGCAGTACCAGACTTCCGTCACCACTTGGAAGCCACATGAAATTTGTTAGGAGCCAGTTTTCCATTACCGTCAAGATAGCTAGATTATTTTCTGTTAGGTTTTTCTTTTTTAAAACTCATTATCAGTCAGTTTAAGCAAAGGTTCAGTTCACATTACATTTCACATGCAGTCAGTTTTATTTTTATACTGCAGTGTCACATTTGGTGTGCATTTTCTGTGTTTTGAATTTTGTTTAGTCGGACAAAGTAAGTAAATTTACAGGGTATTTTTGTAGAAACTTGGGTATTTTTGTAGAAACTTTTTTTTATTATTCTTTCGTAATTCAATTGGTAATTTTTACAGCTTTTTCACTTTGTTGAAATTGCAAGTTAGGTACTGTGACGTGACGCATTGGAGCACTTCACTGTACTGCAAAACAGTACTTCACAGAACAGCTTATTTAATTTACAGTTAAGTTTCCAGTCACCTTGGTAAGGTTAATAAAAAAATACAGTTATACAGTTTTAGTTTTGGCGACTCTCTTTTCTTTTATAGATAGCGTTTCCGTAATTACACTACTTGAATTGTTCAACACACACACACACACACACACACACACATCTATGTGTATAAAGACCAGCAGTTCAGTATACTCCAGTACACAAAAATAAACAAGTAGAAAGGTTACATAGTTCATGTGATTATATATATAGGGTGAGTCACCTAACATTACCGCTGGATATATTGCGTAAACCACATCAAATACTGACGAATCGATTCCACAGACCGAACGTGAGGAGAGGGGCTAGTGTAATTGGTTAATACAAACCATAAAAAAATGCACGGAAGTATGTTTTTAACACAAACCTACGTTTTTTTAAATGGAACGCCGTTAGTTTTGTTAGCACATCTGAACATATAAACAAATACATTATCAGTGCCGTTTGTTGCATTGTAAAATGTTAATTACATCCGGAGATATTGTAACCTAAAGTTGACGCTTGAGTACCACTCCTCCGCTGTTCGATCGTGTGTATCGGAGAGCACCGAATTACGTAGGGATCCAAAGGGAACGGTGATGGACCTTAGGTACAGAAGAGACTGGAACAGCACATTACGTCCACATGCTAACACCTTTTTATTGGTCTTTTTCACTGACGCACATGTACATTACCATGAGGGGTGAGGTACACGTTTGACGGGCGTTTCATAGGACGTGGAGGACGCATAAATTGGCCAGCCCGTTCTCCTGATCTTACACCTCTGGACTTTTTTCTGTGGGGTACGTTA
The DNA here is from genome assembly GCF_023864345.2 of Schistocerca serialis cubense. Taxonomy (NCBI): domain Eukaryota; kingdom Metazoa; phylum Arthropoda; class Insecta; order Orthoptera; family Acrididae; genus Schistocerca; species Schistocerca serialis. The sequence continues at coordinate 405,559,541 of NC_064639.1, read as the reverse complement.
AAGGAGAATGTGTACCGTGATGCGCCTACAACCCCAGAGGATATGAAACAACGTATTGTGGCAGCCTGCGGCGACATTACACCAGATGTACTGCGGCGTGTACGACATTCATTACGCCAGAGATTGCAGTTGTGTGCAGCAAATGATGGCCACCACATTGAACATCTATTGGCCTGACATGTCGGGACACACTCTATTCCACTCCGTAATTGAAAACGGAAACCACGTGCGTACGTGTACCTCACCCCTCATGGTAATGTACATGTGCGTCAGTGAAAAAGACCAATAAAAAGGTGTTAGCATGTGGACGTAATGTGCTGTTCCAGTCTCTTCTGTACCTAAGGTCCATCACCGTTCCCTTTGGATCCCTACGTAATTCGGTGCTCTCCGATACACACGATCGAACAGCGGAGGAGTGGCACTCAAGCGTCAACTTTAGGTTACAATATCTCCGGATGTAATTAACATTTTACGATGCAACAAACGGCACTGATAATGTATTTGTTTATATGTTCAGATGTGCTAACAAAACTAACGGCGTTCCATTTAAAAAAACGTAGGTTTGTGTTAAAAACATACTTCCGTGCATTTTTTTATGGTTTGTATTAACCAATTACACTAGCCCCTCTCCTCACGTTCGGTCTGTGGAATCGGTTCGTCAGTATTTGATGTGGTTTACGCAATATATCCAGCGGTAACGTTAGGTGACTCACCCTATATATATGTATGTTTTACATTAATCGTATTTCTTGACTCTGTCTTATACGTACTTCAGTAAAATCCTTCAGTGCTTCGCAGTCGTCAGGAACTAACTGAAGCCATTGAAATGTGAAACAATTGTAACTTGACTGCCCCCAGTTGCTAAGAAATTGTGTAAATGCTAGCCTTCCTACAGATTACATTACTCGTCTGTAATTAGTGTCCCGCTTTTGTATTTTCTACAGGTTGTATTAATCATCGGTAATTGGAGTCATGCTTTTCTATTTCCTCCTCAATTGCAATTAGTAGCCATCGAAAAGCGATAACTGACGTACGTGCAGATTTTGGAATAATACTGACGAATGCTGGAACTGCTGTTCAGTGATAAATGCACTACTTAACCGTCTTTGTTTCGAGTGAGTATATGCTCAAATGGTTCAAATGGCTCTAAGCACTATGGGACTTAACTTCTGAGGTCACCGGTCCCCTAGACTTCGAACTACTTAAACCTAACTTAATCTAAGAACATCACACACATCCATGCCCGAGGCAGGATTCGAACCAGCGACCGTAGCAGCAGCACGGTTCCGGACTGAAGTGCCTAAAGCTGCTCGGTCACAGCGGCCGGCTGTAGCAACATGCTTGCGACTCTTTCTCCATTTATCAAGCGTGTTCGAGCAGTTTTGTTTCGTTTCGCTTTGCCCACGCAGAGCAATAAATTAACGTTAGAATTTATAGTTGTCGGTGGACCAGGAACTTCTCTGAGAAGTGAAGTGGAAGCCCGAATAGCCATTTATATAAAAAGAAAACTAAACTCCGCCGGAACACGCTATGTAGGTTCAACGGTACAGACCGGCCGCCGTGTCATCCTCAGATATGGTCGCCACTGTATGCGGATATGGAGGGGCATCTGGTCAGCACACCGCTCTCCTGGCCGTGTGTCAGTATGCGAGACCGTAGCCGCTACTTCTCAACCAAGTAGCTCCTTAGTTTGCCTCACAAGGGCTGAGTGCACCCCTCTTGCCAACAGCGCTCGGCAGACCGGATGGTCACCCATTCAAGTGCTAGCGCAGCTCGACTGCGCTTCATTTCGGTAATCTGAAGGGAACCAATGTTACCACTGCGGCAAGGCCGTTGGTCCATTTATATTAAGAAGTGATATAAAATATACCATCCGATTTTGCAGTGATTAGTATTTTGAAGCTTGTGTCATAGAACTAGAATTGATGGGGAGTTTATAGTAATAATATCGATGCAAAGGACTCCATCTTAAGACTTTGAATTATTTATGAAATAATTACACACATTATTAAAGTTTTTAACGTCCAAACAGAATGACATACCTAACTACTGTAATGTTAAAAGGACATCTTAATTTAAATGCTCAGGCAAATTCATTATACAGTTATACTCAAGCCCAGTGTCATTTCATGTAGTCTAATTCTGCTTCACACAATTTATGACAAGACAGTATCTCTATAGACATATAGAGTAAATTGTAGTTAAGCTATAAGAGTAATGAATAAAAAAGGAATGGAGGACCGACTAACGTAAAACGAATTGTGATGGCACACTGGAAAGATGTCAAGATGTACACAACCCATTTGGCGTCAGTGAAAAATGTAATATAGTCTGTAAACTAACCTCCAGTTCCCACGAAAAATGTTTCAAAACAAGCATAATACATTATAATTCTTGTTTCTTTTAAATTTATGTTTTGCAGGTATTCGTTGTAATACGGAAATTAACTGCAACTGCAGCTAAATACAGCAGCTCGCTCATTTTCCTAAGCAGAATTTCACGACACATTGACGTCCGTAATACTGACTGAAATTGCATGGCAAAACGCTCGTATGTGTGGCCCTTTAAAATACCTCACTAGGAGTTTACGACTGGTTTACAATGAGACAACGCGTGAATCCGTGTATGAAGTGCGATCTCGTGTAAAAGGGAACAATTTGTTGGAAATTGCATGACGTACATGTGCAATCTCATGTTAATCTTATGATCATGTAGAGGAGTCTACGATCGGTTTTTGAAGAGGAGACATGCGGTTTAGTGTGTGAAGTGCGATTCTGCGTGGAGACGACACACTTTGTTGAGAGCTGCCTCGGAAAACGTGCAAGTGTGATCTCGAGCTGGTCTTACGATCGTGAGCAGTACTGTCTATGGAGTTTTAACACGCTCGAGAAATAATAATTAGTATCCGGAAACTTTTCTGTGAAGCCGGCCGTGGTGGCCGTGCGGTTCTAGGCACTTCAGTCCGGAACCGCGTAACTGCTACGGTCGCAGGTTCGAATCCTGCCTCGGGCATGGATGTGTGTGATGTCCTTAGGTTAGTTAGATTTAAGTAGTTCTAAGTTCTAGGGGACTGATGACCACAGATGTTGAGTCCCATAGTGCTCAGAGCCTTTTCTGTGAACACTAATGCTAACTGGTTCTCGTTTTCTGGATTTGTGGTTCTGTGAATAAAAGAAAATCAAGTGGCATCCCATTATTTCACAATTCTAACTTTTAGTAGCGCTGAGATTTTTCCCATTTGACTTTTCGTTACACACTGCACATTGGAGGCTGCGGCCGTCGGAGTAGGAACAAATCGACGACGACTGTGAGTAATCTGTATAAGATAAGAGGAAGCAAGTTACCTTCAGATATGTTTGGATAAGTGGGCGTGGTGGCGTATCCTTTTGGTGGAAGGTGTTACATTCGGGTAACCACCGGGTTTTACGGTATATGAGGGTTACAATTTGCATCTTTTGGGAACGTCATAAATACTGCGCTTGGTCGTAAAAATTACACTTGCGTTACCCCCTTAAATACACTCATCTACTTGTGTTCGCTTCCATTCGTTCCGCTGCAAACGAGGCTTTCGTCAGCATGAGCACAGTCTGTTGCAGACTTCCCATAGCACATCTTGGCTGCGAGTAAGCATCTAGGCTGCAACGAGCTTACGGGCGATTCTGAAGGCTGAGGTGGCCGGAACTAATACCATGACGTGTGAAGCTTAGTTGTTCCCTGTATTTCAGTCGCATTATGCACACATTTCCTTGCGGCAGTCACTGAACTAGGCGATGCGTAAGAGCGAAGCCTGTTGTTGACTGTCATGACGTGAAATCAACAGCGTTTGCCCGTGAGACGCAGGGAGATCACCGTATCAGTCCATACTAAGTGGTCCAGCAGTGGTTGCTTGAGGATTTCAGAAAAAATTGATATTTTCTGGGTGAGTTCCCTAATCTTTAGTGGACTCGCAAATATTTTAAATTTTTGTTGTTGTTTATCGTTTAGAAACGGCGACCATTTTGGTTTCAAGCAGTAAGCATTTTCTCATTTGCAAGCATCTGTGTTTTTTAAAAATTATTCAGTAATAGGTTGCCCTAGGCCTTTCAAGTGAAAAGCGTTTAGTTCAGCACACATTGACCAACAAATTAAAACTTGTATCACCTAGCTGAATGTATTCCTTAATATAGTCTATTGAAATAGCCCAAATTTACTGGTCGCAAATTAACTTTTTTTTTTGAGGGTAGTTTTCCAAAGGAGTGATTTCTCAGCCCTAATATATTTTTGCTATTACGCTATATAGTACAGTTACTTTGTATAGAGTATCAATGATCAGAAGCTTACACTTAACAATACTATTTTTAAAATCTGTTTTTTTGAGTTATTCCATTTTTTGGCCTGCAATATCTTGTTTATTTTTATTTGAAAAGCCTAAGGCAACCCATTTCTGCGTAATTTAAAAAAACCGCAAATGCCAGGAAATGCTTGCCGAGTGAAACAAAAATGGCAGCCGTTTGTAATAACAATAAAACGTTTTAAAAAATGCTTTTCAGTCCACTAAACGTACGGGAATTCACCTAGCAAATATCACATTTTTTCTGAGATGGTGAAGCAACCAATTTTTGCTTTTTGCACCACTTGGTACGCAGTGACCCTGCCGTGGCGGTTCGCCACAGTCGGCGGAACACGTGCGCCCGCATCCACTCTGCTCGCAGCTGCCAAGAACGCCGCGAAACACGGATGGTGGCACACACGGCCGCGCCAAGTTCCGCTCACACGAGCGCAAACGGTGAAGCGACAATGAAATATTCATATCCCTCGTACATCTGTTCCACAAAAATATGGGAACAACAAAAACACAGCACATTACCATACTGTGTAGGAAACACGTTGGCATTCAAAACAGCTTCCAGTCGTCTCTGAATGGTCTCCAGTGGATTCTAAACCACCCTTCCTGCAAAATTGTGCCAAGTTCAGATAACGATGATGGAGCTGTATAGCGATCACACTCCCTTCTCTCCGAAGTAGACCACAAAGGCTCAGTAATATTGAGATCTGGTGACTGGTGGCCAGGGGAGATGCAGCAGTTCATCCCTGTGCTCACACGACCAATCCTAAACGATGCGAGCTGCGTGAAAATGGGCCCTTTCGTCTTGGATCCCAGCGTCACCACTGGGGAACAAACATTTTTCCATGAAATGCACCTAATCAGCCAGAACGGTCACATAACTTTTTGCAGTACTGCGACCTTGCAAAGTAACCAAGGGGCCCATGGAATAACGCGACTTGGTTGCCCAAATCAAAAAAATGGCTCCAAGCGCTATGGGACTTAACATCTGAGGTCATCAGTCCCCTAGACTTAGAACTACTTAAACCTAACTAACCTAAGGACATCACACACTTACATGCCCGAGGCAGGATTCGGACCTGCGACCGTATCAGCAGCGCGGTTCCGGACTGGAGCGCCTAGAACCGCTCGGCCACAGCGGCCGGCTTGCCCAAATCATTAAAATGTTCAAATGTGTGTGACTTCCTAAGGGCCCAAACTGCTGAGGTCGTCGGTCCCTAGACTTACACACTACGTAAACTAACTTAGACTAACTTATGCTAATAACCACAAACACACTCATACCCGAGGGAGGACTCGAACCTCTGGCGGGAGGGGGCCGCGCAAGCTGTGACACGGCGCCTCATACCGCGCGGCAACTCCAGGCGTCCCAAACCATTACCGAATCCTCGTCATGTGAACCCTTGGGATGTAAACTCCACCAAATGTTGGAAACAGTGTGAAACAAGACTCATCCATCAATAATGACATTCTTCCATTGGTTCATGAACCAGGTTGTTATGGCTTCGGCGCCACCTTTTTTTGTTAGCATCACTGATGAGTGGTTTTGAAATTCCAGCTCTCCTTGATATTCCCAACTTGTGGCGCTCCCCTCATGTTGTTTTGGTGCTGCCAGAGTCATCAAATGGTTCAAATGGCTCTGAGCACTATGGGACTTAACATCTATGGTCATCAGTCCCCTAGAACTACTTAAACCTAACTAACCTAAGGACATCACACAACACCCAGTCATCACGAGGCAGAGAAAATCCCTGACCCCGCCGGGAATCGAACCCGGGAACCCGGGCGCGGGAAGCGAGAACGCTACCGTACGACCACGAGCTGCGGGCTGCCAGAGTCATTACATTCCTCTTCAATGACTGTCCGTCACGAACACTGAACACGCACTTCCGTCCGCGTTGTGACTTGGCGGACGATGTTTTTTCTCTTTCCCTTTATGCTGTGAATATCTTCGATGTGGTGCCTCTGAAGCACCAAACACGTCAGCTACCTTCGTTTCGGAAGCACCTACTATACGAGCACCAATAAATGTACCCACTTAGAAGTCGCTAGGCTCCGACATGTTGCACTCGCAAATACACAAACAGTGATCTTTCCACGACTGACATCTGCAACGTTGAGGGCATTGCACAGATACCGTTTGTGGCCAAATACAACAGTGCAACAAGCAGTCTCAGCTAGCATCTCCAGGAATGTTCAAGCATGCATTTCTCGCGGCATTACGTACTTGCCCGACACCTGTATCTCATAAAGGTCTGTGAGACATCGAAACGAGATTTTGCCAAGTGACAGTCCGCAAAGAGGAGAGTATTTCGCAACATCGTTAATATGTGAAATTATCTTATACTGCGATAGACAGATTTTTTTTCAATGAAGTAGTGTAATTTTATAAGGGCCGTCGATAGCTGGTGACACGAGAATTGCTGTGGGTTTTGCAACAAGAAAAGTGTAAAAATTACACTTCTTCTTTTATACCGAGACTGGGTTTTTTCGCTGTTTCACGGTTTAGAATGTTAGTGAGATGGATTTTTGTAAACTCTGCTGTGTTTTGACAAAAGAAGCACACTTTCACGTGGCTGAAAGAGAAGTGTAGGTCTTACTCACAATTCGTCACTGATGATACTTCTTTGAAGGAAAAAAGGATAAACAAGTCTAGAGAAAATAAATCGCCACTTAAATTGTAATTTCGGCAGAATCCTATATCCCAAGTGGGCCTGAAACTCGCCAATGGATTTTATTTCCACACTGACAGAAAGAAATTCTCAACACCAAGAAGGAGTGGTGCGCATATACGAAATATAGTAGGCGTGTCTCTACAACTGAAAGATGATGTCTATTCAAATTTCGCGCCAGCCGCATAAGACTGGCCCTGGCAGCGCCACTATGAGGGTGCAAACCAGGTTTGCTTCAAATACGGCGCGTAACGGCCGTGAGCGTTAGTTACCTTTAAGGCTGGACATAGTGAGTTGATGTTAGACAAGAATGCCTTTACGGCAGGGGTGGGCAAGATTTCGAGTCGCGGGCCAAGCCCGGGCCCGACAACCAAAGCACTCCGTCTCTCTTCCCCCACTGCCACGCCACGCTCTATGAGCGCGTCGGTGGTGGTATTGGCAGTAGAGTGGGGGGGGGGGGGGGGGGGGGGGGGGGAAGAGGGGACCACAGCGAAAGCGCCGCATATAAATGACAGTGGAAATTGGAAATTTGTGGTGAGGGCTTATGGGAGCAAACAGCTGGGGTCATCGGTCCCCATAAAATGCAGTACAGTGGCTACTGCATACAACTTGGTTTTGCATTTCACATTTCTCAACAACATAGATTAAAAAAACAAAATAAGTTTTCAGTATCAATTAATTATTTTTGGCGCACTGAAGACATAATACAATTTTTATCTGGTACAAACTGTCGACATACGGGCAGGCTAATACAAGTTCAGAGTTTTGCACTCATGTAATTGTGACCTACTTAAGTTTCATAATCGAAAAAAGGTCTTTCACACAGAAATGTCGATCGAAAGATTGGAGCACTTTTGCAACCTCACTCAGTATGGCGACTTGGAGAATCTACCTGAGGAATGCCTTGTAGATGTTCTGGATAGTTTTAACATAAAAAGATTTGTAATTAAAAACTGGAATTACTTTGTAGCTCAATCTGTTACATCTGCACATGCACAGGGATGCTTTCAACTGAAACGACAAACGGTCTCGAAAACAGGTGTAAGACTGACAGTATCCTCAAAATACTTATAATACTATCGTTGTAATTCTTGCACGGGCACAATGAATTCTTCAGGCTTTGCACTTTCTTTAACGCCAGTGAGCTTACGTAACTGGATTGTCTTTGTCAGAATTTCTTTTTAAATGCATCTCCATCAAATTAGAAACAAGCTACCTCGCAGTGTCTTATTGTGGACAGTGTGCGGTAAAGTCCGCTTGAAATGTGAATGAAGTCTGTAATCGATTCCGGCTGGTCTAATTTTAGTTCCTACGATTTTTTTTCTTCGTAAATTCAACAATAGCGAAATTTAAATCGAAAAATCGTTCCGGGCATACGCCTTGAGTTAACCAATGTAATCTGCAATAGTAAAAGAGGGCTGCAAACTCTTCCTTCCTTTCCATTGAGAAATGTTGCAACTCAAAATGAAATAATGGGCGCTCTTTCATTGTCTCCTAAAAATTTAAATTCTTTCTGGATGATACTATAAAGTCGTTTCGCAGCGAATAAGCAGAACTCATCGCCTGTGAGATTTGACAATTCTCTTCTCTCTCTCTTCTGTCATTCTCGTTCTTTTTAAATGATTGTGACTATAGGTCGCTAGACTGCCTCTTTTTGTGCAAACAGCTCTGGACCTGTGAACGTTCTTCATACCATGAACAAATAGCGGAGGGTAAACAGCGCTGATATCACAATTCTGCCTAACTCAGCGAGCTCAGCCGACCGCAAAATGCCACACCACACTGCTAAATGAATGTCGCGCTGCACCGGGTACTTCCGAGAAGGGCCGAACAAAGCCGAGTGACAGCCAGGCCTCGCCCTGCCTTCGGACTGCGTACGCTGCACACGTGAAGTGTGACACGCCCTGACCGGCCCTGATTTAAGGCGACAAAGGCACCATTCTCAACATCTCACTGAGTTTGAACGAGCTCGTGCAATAGGACAACGGGAAGCGGATATTCCTTCTGCTATGTTGCAGAAAGACTTGGCAGGACTGTAGCCACTGTACGTGATTGATGGCAGCAGTGATCACGAGAACTTATGGCCGCAAGAAGACCAGGTTCCGGACGGCCACATTACACTACAGAGAAGGAAGACGTTCGCATTCGGCGCGTGCCTCTGGCGCATCGTACTCCATCTTCAGCAGCAATTCGAACTGCAGTCGGCACCACAGTGACGCAACGAACTGTTTCAAATCGGTTACTTCAAGGACAGCTCCAACCCAGACACCTTGAAGCGTGCATCCTACCGGCCCCAAACCACTGCCATTTGCGACTTCAGTGGTGTCAAGCGAGAGCTCACTGGAAGGAAGGGTGGAGGTTCCTGATGAAAGCTGTTTCTGCCTCGGTGCAGTTGGTTTGAAGGAGGCCGTTTGAGTGCCTGCAACCAACGTGTCTGCGTGCTAGACACACTGGACATACACCTGGATTTATAATCTGGGGCGGGATTTCGTATGACAGCAGGAGCACTTTCGTGGCTATCTCACGCACGCTAACTGCAAATCTGTGCGTCAATTTGGCGATTCGACCTGTTGTGCTGCCATTACAGCATCCCAGGGGGTGTTTTCCAACAGGATAACGTTCGCCCATATACCGCTGTTGTAATCCGACATACTCTACAGACTATCGACGTGTTGTCTTGGCCTGTTCGATCACCACTTCTGTCTCCAATCGAGCACATATGGGACATCAGCGGAAGACAACTCGAGCGTGTTCACGGAAGGCATTAACTGTCCCTGTATTGAGCGACATGTTCACGAGAAGCATTAACCGTCTCTGTATTGAGCGACCAAGTGCAAGAGGCTTGGAACCCCATCCCACAAACACATCCAGTACCTGTACAACACAATGCATGCACATTTACATGCTTGCATTCAACATTGTGACGGTTACACCGGTTATTAATGTATCAGCATTTCACCTTCGCAATGGCTTATCTCGCGTTAAATTAACCTGTGATCTTGCAATTTTAATCGCTTAAATATGTTACCTAGACAAATCTATTCCCGAAATTTAATTGCTCTAAATGGATTATTTTTTGGTATTGCGATATTTTTCCGTCAATGTATACCTCAATGATCTCCAAAATATCGACTCACAGCACCTGGTGTACATCTTTTAGCTCGTATCCCTATACAGAGTGAAGGAATGTACTTTTTCAAAAGATTCAAATGGCTCTAAGCACTATGGGACTTAATATCTGAGGCCATCACACACATCCATACCCGAGGCAGGATTCGAACCTGCGACCGTAGCAGCAGCGCGGTTCCAGACTGAAGCGCCTATAACCGCTCGGCAACAGCTGCCGGCCGTACTTTTTCATTTCAACTGTCTATTAGTTCGACACAGACACTGATAATTTGTTTTTCCTTGACCATTAGTTGACAGGATTCTGCAAATCATCAGAGCGTCACAGCTTCGCAGCTACGAAATAATTGTATTGTCTCAACAAAAACTATTCCGTTTCTGTAAAGGAGCATGCTTCTATTGGAAAAAATGTGGTTGATTCCTTTCGTGAGCCGTCAAGATGAAAATAGATTCTATCTTAACATATCGAAAAGTATCTTACTCCTTCTTCATGTTCAGAGAAACGTGATCAGAGGCAAGTTTTGCATAATGCCCGCACTGCCGACACGGCAAAGCATTCATATCTCCGTCTATGCAGAACGCACGCCATTTAGTGCTAGAGAAGTGCGAAATTGTTGTAGTTACAAATGGTTCAAATGACTCTGAGCACTATGGGACTTAACATGTGAGGTCATCAGTCCCCTAGAACTTAGAACTACTTAAACCTAACTAACCTAAGGACATCACACACATCCATGCCCGAGGCAGGATTCGAACCTGCGACCGTAGCGGTCGCGCGGTTCCAGACTGAAGCGCCAAACATTACTCATAAGATTATGTATTAACAACAATAAATTCGTAGTGAATACAAGATATATTGCTCTGTTGCTAGTTACATTTTGTGTAACTCATTTGCATGATTTTTATCGATAAGTTGCGGAACAAGTCTGTTTACAGACTATGTGTTCCTGAAAAGTCTTACAGCTACACGCTGTCCATTTACGGCACAACAAATAGAATATTGCTTATATTCAACAATAATGAACAAATTAGTCTTTAACACTATTCTTGTAGCTTTTGATTCACTTATATGGGACGATCAAAAACTTTCCTTTTGAGGGCGTTGCTGCAGCGCATATGCAACGTTGGGTGACTCCGATGCGGATATATAAGTACCGACACGTTGACAGGGGGTTGGTGTGGCATTTGTGTCTTTTTGAACTCCGTGTGCTAAATGCGGAATCGTGAACTGTGGCGACGTTATTATCAAATGTGTTTAAACATGCCCAACGTGTTGTTATTCTCTTCTTGGTTCCCGAAAGACAACCACCAGTAGACATCCATCGGTGAATGAATGTGTATGGGACAGCATGCCTATTGAAAATCATCATTGCGGGAATAGTGCGCAAAGTTCCGTGCTGGTTACGATCCAACACAAGGCGTCGGTCGATCTGGAATGCTAGCCTCATCCATTGCAGACCAACTGGGATGGAACACACTCAGGCACCCGCCATATAGTTCTGATCTATCTCCATGGGAATATCACGCCTTCAGTCCCTTAAAAAAGGCCCTTGAGGGTGGACGATTCCTGTCGGACGGAGATGTGTGTAGCAGGCAGCTACGGCCTTCTTCACGCAGAAGGTCATGGCGTTTTACCAGACGGGTATGTTCAACCTGGTACGTCGGTCGGATGACTGCCTCAATGCTCACGGCGATTTGCCAGATTTGCATACCGGTTCTGGACTGTAGGCCTTCGAATGGAATTGTTTTTAACGCCCCTCATAATTTTAGTTTCTTTAGCTACACAACACCTCTGAGCACTCTTTCCTAGCTTTTGCCCCTGCGTACGGAGTAGGTTTTTTTTCGTGATTTGGAAAATGTATATTAGTTATTTCATCTTTGTGGACGGATGCCTTCCACCTCAACATAATCATTTCTTAACCTAAGGGACGGCATTTGTGTGCGCCATCCGTCTGTGTGCTGTCGTATTTTAAGTACGTATTCTATGCTTTGACGCGGAGACTGGGAACCAGCCCAGCATTTCGCTAAACGTGCATGAAAAACAATCTAAAAACCATAATCAGGCTGGTCGCTGCTTCAGACCGACGCTCTTTCATCCACTGCACGCATTCAGTCCAAGTCTGGTTCACATTCGTCTTGCAAGTTAGCACACCACGTATTAGGCTGCACGAGCAGGTTTTTAGTTACAAAGACTATCGGTTACTGTTTAAAGGTTCGTCTGTAGTATAAAAGCAGTTATACAAATGAAATTTTTTTAGGCTACATTTGAAATCTGCTTTGATATCTTTCATAATATGAGGTGGATTCAATAAGTAACGCAACACTTTTTTTGTGGAAGCAGGCCGGTTTTATTCAAGATTCCAATACACCATATTATTCCCAACTCTTTTGGCTACAGAAACCTATTTTTCGACATATTCTCCGTTCAATGCGACGGCCTTACGCGACATTGCCGCTTGGTACCACTCGACTGGTCCACGTCGGAGACAAAGTCTTGCTGTATCAATAAACTACCCATCAACCACGTACTGCTTCCCGCGGAGTGCATTCTTCAATGGGTCAAGCATATTGAAGTCGGAAGTGCGAGAACCTGGCTGTCGGATGGATAAAGAAGAACAGTCCAATGAAGTTTTGTGAGTTCCTCTCGGGTACGGCGACTCATGTGAAGCCTCGCGTTGTATTGGAGAAGTTCGTCTCCAATTTTGTGGCGTCGAACACGCTGACTACGGTCGCAGGTTCGAATCCTGCCTCGGGCATGGATGTGTGTGTTGTCCTTAGGTTAGTTAGGTTTAAGTAGTTCTAAGTTCTAGGGGACTGATGACCACAGATGTTTAGTCCCATAGTGCTCAGAGCCATTTGAACCATTTGAACACGCTGAAGTCGTTTCTTCAGTTTCCTAGGGATAGCACAATACGCTTCCGAGTTGATTACTGCACCATGAGGAAGGGCATCAAGCCCCTTCAAAGTACGAGCGGATCCTCGCCGTAACTTCCCCAGCTGAGGGTCCGGCCATGAAGTTTTTCTTCGGAGGAGAGGTGGTGTGGCGCCACTTTATGGATTGCCGTTTTGTTTCCGGTTCGAACTGATGAACCCATGTTTCATCGCCTGTGACGATGTTCGACAAAAAATTGTCTCGATCAACGTCATAGCGCGCAAGCAATTCTGCGCAGCTGGTCATTTGTTGTTTCTTACTGTCTTGTGTTAGGCGGCGAGGAACCCAGCGGAAACACACTTTTGAGTACCCTAGCTGGCGGATGAGTGTGTCAGCATTACCACCCGAGACATCCAGTTGTGCAGCGGGGTGTTTGATTATGAATGAGAGTGTCCGCACGTTCCAACATCATTGGAGTCACAGCTGTGTGCGGCCGGCTGGCACGTGGGAGATCGGACAAGTTTGCGCGACCTTGTTGGCGACGATGCCAAGGCCCCGCCAACAACAGAGCATACTTTTGTTCACTGCCGGGTCTTCATAGACATTCTACAAGCGCCTATGAATGTATGCGATACTCTGGTTTTCCGCCAAAAGAAACTGTTGGGAATGCAGCTCCTTTACAGGCGCCATTTTGAAGGGTACGTATAGCGCCGTCACCTATCGGAACTACATAAACTATAGGGGCTGAAGCAAAAATATCCCAGTATGTCCCACAACAGAAATTGGATGGAAAAAACAAGTGTCGCATTACTTATAGAACGCCCCTTTTGTGCTGTTGAATAAATGATTAAAATTTTTGCGCTGCTTATTGAACTTCTTCCTAAGAAACAAGAGGCATTAGTAATGAGCGATAAAACGACATATTTATTGTTCTAGTGTTGTGATGCGAACATCACTACAAATTCAAAGGTTCGGTCACTTACGAATCTTCGACCTCTATGGAAAAATGCCATGTTTCCCAATGTTTCGCAATCCACCTTAAACTGAAAAGTTATTTTTAACTGGCTACGTAAGCCAGTTTACAAGGAAGAGGAAGGCAATGGTATAGCACCTCTAACAGAACCATACCTTGATGAACATTGTTGTATATATCTACCTTCGGGCTGAGGACAACTTTGTTTACTTGCAGATTAAGAGCTATAGAGAGGGATGTCTGGGATGACCGTATCCCAGAACGCAGCAGCAACCAGTAAAGATTTCTGTGCTCTCTGTATTTTTCACCATGAAACGGTGGCGTATACATATTTGTTGATGACTTAGAATGCCGGCCGGGGTGGCCGAGCGGTTCTAGGCGCAACAGTCTGGATCCGCACGACCGCTACGGTCGCAGGTTCGAATCCTACCTCGGGCATGGATGTGTGTAATGTCCTTAGGTTAGTTAGGTTTAAGTAGTTCTAAGTTCTAGGAGACTGATGACCTCAGATGTTAAGTCCCATAGTGCTCAGAGCCATTTAAACCATTTTGTGTACCTGATAATGGTAGCATGTTTCCGAATCGTGTCTTGCTAAAGTAATTATTGCTATTAAACGGGACTGAAGCAGCAGATTTTGTTGTTCATAAAAGATAAGTCAGTCGCGTACTTCACCTAGATGAATTCAATACGGATAAATTAAATTAAATTTATAGCTGGATTGTCAGTAGTTGACACTGTAAGGGCTTCATGGTTGTATTATACTGTATGTTATAAAAGCAAAAATGGTTCAAATGGCTCTGATCACTATGGGACTTAACTTCTGAGGTCATCAGTCCCCTAGAACTTAGAACTACTTAAACCTAACTAACCTAAGGACATCACACACATCCATGCCTGAGGCAGGATTCGAACCTGCGACCGATGCGATCGCGCGGTTCCAGACTGCAGCGTCTAGAACCGCTCGGCCACTCCGGCCGGCTATAAAAACAACTACAACTATTAATTTAAAGACGTTTTGTTTAACACATTTACTTATAAGCTTGTAAGCCATCATTGCATGTAGAATACGTGAAATTAAGGTGAAATCACAAGGCTAGATGTAAAAGTGCTAATGATGGCCCACCTTTTACTCTGTTCGAGATTGTTTTTATAGCTTTGCGTTGCGTTTATCATCACAACATTGCTTTACACGGAAAATAACAACTCTGCAATTCCTAAAAGGTATCGCGACACGCTCAATGGAACCATGGCCGCGAAACACACAGCATCTCTTTCACTTTTCGTCTTGTAATGCAACAACCTGATGAATGGAAGTTCGATACCACTAATGGCAAGGAACAATAAAATGTGTCAAACAAAAACGTCCTTAAATTAATGGTTAGTAGTCGTTCTTATAACATGCACTAGTTGAGTACCCGACGCTGCACAGGTACTTATTCACTCCAATCTTTTTTCAGTCCATCTCCTTGCCCCTCTTTCCATCTCGTCCTCCCACGACTCTGCTTCCACTTTCTTCTGCCCTTCTCCCTTTCCATCAGTTCCTCACCCCTCTCTCTGTCCATCTGCTACTCCCTCCCCCTCTGCTCATCTGCTCCTCCCCACTCTATCGCCTCCTTTCCCCTTCTTAATTCATGTCCTCTTTCCCCCTCTAAATTCATCTCCTCACCCCTGCTACCTGCGCTCTTCTCTTCCTCCCCTCTCTATCATTCTCCTCACAGCCCCTCTCTCTGTTCATCTCCTTTTCCTTCTCTATCTCTATTCATTTCGCCCTTCCTCCCCTCAGTTCACCTCTTACACCCTACCATCTCTCTAAATCACTACGTTATCACCCCTACCCCAAGAGCTGGCTGGTGGTTCTTACCCCCACAGTATTTCTTTCTAAATAGTAAGGAATGCGGTTACCGAGATTGGTTGAAACTGATTCAAGGGTTTAGGAAGAGCTTTTTACCTGCGCCGTTGCCAGAGTATGCACATGTCTCACATATTTAACATATTTCACTCATATTTGTACACATAGTTCACCTGTATTTGTATTGAATTTCATCCTGCAGTTTCTTTTCCACATCATATGACCTGAACTATGTGTCGTACAATGATATAATTTATAGGTACATTCGAGGGTGTTGCGACGTGTGTTGTGAATGGAATTACGTGTCGTACATTGATACAGCTTTGAAGGTACATTCAACGGCATAAACGAATATCGTCTGTGAAATGTTTTTGTTGCTAGCTATTAGCAGGTAAGTAACAAATTTAAACGTAATGATTGATACGGCGGTTTTTCAGGTATCTCAGTGTTTATAACACAAAATCTCCCTGAACTATGCGTCATATAATGGTATAATTTGGCAAGTACATCCAGTGGTATATATGAATATTGTCTGCAAAATGTGTCGTGAATATAGTTAATAGTGATGAAGTAATAGATCAAAACATCATGTCTGATCCGTCAGTTTTACTGCATGAACAGCCAAAATATAGTAAGCGATAAATATTTTTTTTCGTTTCATCATTTTGTGCGGCTTGTCAACTAGAAAAAATTTCGTAAAGGTCCGAAATTGTGTGAAGTTCGCTGCACGTCACTAAGTGTCTTTCATTCTCAAATGCTGGATTTTTTTTATAGCTACGTCGTTCTTACTCCCAAAGTGATTCTTTTCAGAAAGTAAGTGATACGTATACCAATTTTGGTTGAAATCTATCCAGTGGTTTCGGAGACGTGGAACATAAATACATACATTCACATATAGTACAGGGTGATCAGAAACAGTCTGAAAAGCTTGTATGGGCGTTGAGGGGCGGTTGTGCTGAGAAACAATTGTTAAGAAAAAATTGTACGCCGATCCGATTTATTTACCATCGAAGGTAACAAATCAGATCGTCGCGAGCGCAAATTCAAACACCTGACCGCGCTTAAATGCAGTAATGCATAGGTATCTGTGAGCCCGTGTGTTACCACGTGTTCCAATGCCCATTACTATTTAAAATGTAACTTTTCCCGAAATGGTACATTTAAACTAGATGAACAAAAGCTACGTTTGTTCGGCTTGAGCAGACCAAACAAATAACGCGTTTGTCGACTCTTGTCTCTAACAGGCTGATTGAATTTGCTCGTACGACCACCCGATTGGCTAACTTCGATGCTAAATAATTCGGGAACGAGCAACGCCTCGAATTTATTTTCTTAAGAATTATTTCTCAGGCCTATCTCTCCTGCAGCATACTTACAATCTTTTCTGACTGTTTCTGGCCACCGTGTATACGTACATCCATTTTTACAATATTTGTGGATTTAAGTTAATTTATCGCCGTGTGCACATTAGGCCAATGGAGGCCAACGAACGACAAAGTCTGAATTCAGCCGAACGTTGGTCGCCAATGCAATTGCGTTCGGCCTCTCATCCACACCAAACGAAGAGCTTGGGACCAAGGGATTCGGCTATGTGAATTTGCATTTGACTCCGATAACTTGCCGACGTTGCTCCCGTTTCGTTATCGTTATAAAGTATCATTTTAATTACAATTTCGCCGGCCGATACTGTGAGGGAAGAGGAGGATTTAGCAGTCATCGCAAGTGGAGCATTTATTTTAGTACAAGAAGCTCATCATCAGACAAAGAAAAAGAAGAAACGACTCTGGAAGACGCCTGCTTTTAAAAAGTAGGGAGGAGTGTGGTGAGAACAAATTAATGTCTGATCTGAAAACTGAATTAGTGTATGGGCTATTTCATATTTTTTTCCCAAATGAAAGCCAGAGATTTCGAACTTTTATTGAATTGTGTAGGCCCTAGAAGTTCCAAAAGTAACACCCCCTTTAGGAGAAATGTAACTGCAGCAGAACGTTAATAGTCACTCCCAGTTTTTTTCTCTTTGTCATTCACGGCGAAAAGATGTCAATAAAGATACCGTTTTCTTTTCAACATCTCGCATATCACTAAGCAATAGCCGAGTTATTCCCCTCAAAGCGTCTAGTCTTTTCAGTTCGGTTTTGCAGCCGCATTTCTTAAGGGCCCATTAAAATTCCCGTTCATGTTAAAACTCTATCAGCTTTAATGCTCTCTCGATATTCCACGCTATACTCCAGCCTTTTTAAACACAAAAAATACACACCTTTAGAGAGAGAAGGCATTGCCTACAGGGAAAACAGCGATTGCTGTAATTAAAGTTTTTCAGGGCGGCCACAAGTCGCACTCAGTATGTTTTATTGAGTGATTTACGTCTTTGATTTAATAGCCAACTACTGTACTTTAAATTATAAATTCCAAAGTTTCTGATGATGCTCTTGTTAAATAAAAAACATTAAGTGCAACTTGTGTCTATCCTGAAAATTTTAGCAGGGCGGCCCATAGATTTCAAGGGCCTTCAAACTTTCTTAGCTCATGAGTTAAATATCACAAATACTGATTCTTCAGTACATTGTTTTCCAGGTAATTAAATTCTGCCTGCATGGAACACTGTGAACAATTTATTTATTTATTGAATGTAGCGTTATATGTAAATAATAATACGCGCAATGTTAATAATAACAGCTACTACAAGAAACAAACCTAATATTCACTGAAAAAAGGTTTGTAGCATAATTCATTATACTGATTTTAAAAGTCTTTTTGAAATTGTCAATGCCAGCTGAACTGTTTCGGGCAAAGAATCTTTCATTCTTGCATCAGTGAAGCTCATTTTAGAAGCAAGTTCATGTTGTATTGATAACTGTGCTAGCTAAGTATATATTGGTTTAAAATCATTGGTAAATGATTTTTTGATTAATGTAATTTACTAAGTCCTCTCTCAGCTGAAGCAACAGTCATTCGCAAGGTAATGAAAATCCTGAGTGCAATACAAAGTTTTGGATTGTAAATTTCATTTAGGAGAAGAAATGGAAGCCCCTTGTTTTCTGTTGTCTTTGTCCAGCCCAGAAAAGTAGTAGTATTCCCTGACTTCAACATTTGTATTTCTTTGATAAGATTATGACTCATGTGATCAGGAAAAGTTTTGATCATTTTCTTAATGGTGTCACGATCCATATGAGAAACAATCTTGTTGGGAGCATGCCAAAAATCTCTTATTGAAACAGTTTGTTCATCTGTTTCATCTATGAGTGTCAGGTGTTCCACTAATACCCCAGTCAATTTCATCGATGAAAATCTTCGTCTTCCTTCCTCTCTTTAACGAAAAATGTGAATCAGTCTCAATTTCAGTAGCCTTTTTTTTAAAGTTCTGCGTAAGTACTCAAGCCAGAAAGCTCTTACCTCCTTATCTACGGTAACCGTCAGAGCTTTAATATTTTTCATTTATCAAGTGAAATAACTTTTGACTACAGAATCAGACTTAGATGGTCTGCATTCCAAACATTCAAGAGAATCAGTGTTCCAAACTTGGAGAAGTAACTGTTCATTGCCCAGGAAAAGTTGGAGAAGCTATAAAATCTTTTTGTTGCGTCGATATATTTTCTGTTATCTCAATTTATAAACTAACAAAATCATTGACCTCACGTCTCCCGTGCTTGTACGATCGTCCAGCACAGACAGTTCGTTGTCTGTTGTTCGTTGGTCTTTGTTGATCTAGAATGTACGCGCGTTTACAAACCATTCACACTGTTCCTGACCACCCTGTGCACGTACTTCGAGTTTTACAAAGTGTATGTATTCAAGTTATTTGACAGAACCACTTAGTGCGATCATACGGGGTATCTAGTGAAATTTTTGACTGGATTGAGGGCTTTTTGATAGCGAGAACACAGCATGTTATCTTGGATGGAGTATCATCGTCAGATGTAGAAGTAACTTCGGGTGTGTCCCAGGGATGTGTATTGGGATCCTTGCTATTAATGTTGTATTATAATGACGTTGTTCACAGTACTAATAGAAACCTCAGACATGTCACCGATGACGCACTTATGTATAATGAAGCACTATCTGAAAGACTGGGCTCTGAGCACTATGGTACTCAACATCTGAGGTCATCAGTCCCCTAGAACTTAGAACTACTTAAACCTAACTAACCTAAGCACATCACACACATCCATGCCCGAGGCAGGATTCGAACCTGCGACCGTAGCAGCAGCGCTGTTCCAGACTGAAGCGCCCAGAACCGCTCGGCCACATCGGCCGGCTATCTGAAAGAAGCTGCATAAATATTCAGTCAGTTCTTGATGAGATTTCAAAGAGCGCAAAAATTGGCAACTCGCTTTAAATGTTCGGAAATGTAAGATTGTTGACTTCCCAAAACAAAACAAAAAACCATAGTATCGCCGGCCGAAGTGGCCGAGCGGTTCTAGGCGCTACAGTTTGGAACCGCGCGACCGCTGCGGTCGCAGGTTCGAATCCTGCCTCGGGCATGGATGCGTGTGATGTCCTTAGGTTAGTTAGGTTTAAGTAGTTCTACGTTCTAGGGGACTGATGACCTCAGCAGTTAAGTCACATAGTGCTCAGAGCCATTTGAACCATTTTGCCAAACCATAGTATCCTATGACTGTGATATCAGTGAGGCACTGTTGGAGTTGGCCAACTCGTACGTGGGTGTAACAGTTTGTAGGGATATGAAATGGAATGATCACATAGGGTCAGTAGTGGGTAAGGCATGTTGTAGACCTGGTAAAATACTGAGGAAGTGCAATCAGACAATGTTCAAAATGTGTGTGAAATCTTATGGGACTTAACTGCTAAGGTCATCAGTCCCTAAGCTTACACACTACTTAACCTAAATCATCCTAAGGAGAAACACACACCCACGCCCGAGGGAGGACTCGAACCTCCCCCGGGACCAGCCGCACATCCATGACCGCAGTGCCTTAGACCACTTTTTTTTATTTTATTTTTTTAATCTCATTTTGTTCGTTATCGTTCGTTGCATCTGCTCGGGGCGGATGTCGCAAGACATCCGTTCCAGTTCGTCGTTGATCCATTAACTCAGTTTTTTTTTTTTTTTTTTTTATTACAGAGGGCAGCTACCCCTCTGACCGAACATGCTGAGCTGCCGTGCCGGCATCCGCTCGGCTAATCCCGCGCGGGGAAGTGCAATCAGTCTACAAAGGAGATTGCTTACGTGTCACTCTTGCGACCGGCTCTAGAATATTGCTCACGTTCGTGGTACCATACCAAATAGGATTAACAGGGGATATTGATCCTATACAGAGAACGCAGCACGAATGGTCACGGGTTTGTTTAATCCATGGGATATACCGAAAGAACTGCACCGGCAGAATCTTACAGATAAACGTAAACTATCCGAAGAAAACAAAATTTCAAGAACCACCTCTAAATGATGTTTAGAAATGTAGCAGAAGCCCCTACGTATCGCTCACATAGTAATCACGAGGATAAATTGGAATAATTAAACCACGCACAGACGCATTCGAACAATCAGTCTTCCCGCGCTCCGTACGTGAGTGGTAAGTGAATAAACCCTAATAACTGATACAATAGCTCGTAGCCTTTGCCGTGCGCTTCACGGTGGTTTGCGTAGTAGATGTAGAAGTTTATCTACGAGAAGGTTTAACGTGTGCGCTGTACGCGAACCGGCAGGCACGCACCTGGTGACGACGACGTCCAGGTCGAGGTAGGTGCCGCCGAACTTGTAGAGCGTGAGGAAGCGCAGCACGTCGGAGGCGTGCGAGCGCGGCCAGCGCGAGGCTCGCAGCGCGCCGCCGCGGTACCAGCCGGCGAGCGGCGTGCCGCGCACGTAGCGCTCCAGGCTGACGCGGCGCAGCCGCACGTTGCCGTAGTGGCGCAGCTGGCGCGCCGCGCGCGACCACGACGCGTTGGCGGCCGCGGGCGCCGCCGCCATCAGCAGGTAGACGGCCAGGTGCGGGTTGGCGCGCGCCGCCGACTCCACGGCGCACGCCTGCCGCGGCGTCAGCGTCACCTCGCCGTCCGTCGCCGACGCGCACGACGTCTCGTGGAAGAAGATGGCGGCTCCCGCGTGCTCGGCCGGCTCCGCGCCCACGTCGGGCAGTGCCCACGAATCGTCCGCCGTCGGGGAGACGGAGCCGGGGGCGGCGTCGTCGGAGGCGGCGCCGCCGCGCTCGTAGCACGCGATGCCGTCGGCGGAGGCGCCGACGCCCGTGACGTCGGAGAAGGCGGCGCCCGCGCCGGCCAGCACGGAGCGCAGGAAGGCGTCGTCGGCGGCGGCGGCCCACAGCGTGAGCAGCAGCGCGGCGGCGGCCGCCAGCGCCAGCCCGGCCGCCAGCGTGGAGCGGCGCGCCAGCAGGCACGGCGCCCGCATCTCGCGAAGCAGCGCACCCTCCCGCGTCCGCGTCCGCGACGCTACTGACCGCCACCTCGCCGCCGAGGGTCCTCTCCGGCCCGGTGCGCATGCGCGCTGCGCACGCGCCCCGCCACCTGACCCTCTGCTTAACAGCTGACTGCCACTTCCCCTGCCGCGGCGACAACCTTTCGCGACGGCTACCTTTTGCTTCCGAAACGCCCGCGTGATCGGCTGGCTGGCTTCCGGCCATCCGTAGGTGTCTGCATGGGGGTGATTTCACCTAGAATTCGGTCTTCTACACTACTGGCCATTAAAATTGCTATACCAAGAAGAAATGCAGGTGATAAACGGGTATTCATTGGACAAATGTCTTATACTAGAACTGACATGTGGTTACATTTTCACGCAATTTGGGTGCATAGATCCTAAGAAATCAGTACCCAGAACAACCACCTCTGGCCGTAATAATGGCCTTGATACGCCTGTCATTGAGTCAAACAGAGCTTGGATATCGTGTACGCCCATGCAGCTTCAACACGATACTACAGTTCATCAAGAGTAGTGACTGGCGTATTGTGGCGAGCCAGTTGCTCGGCCACCGTTGACCAGACGTTTTCAATTGGTGAGAGATCTGGAGAATGTGCTGGCCAGGGCAGAAGTCGAACATTTTCTGTATCCAGAAAGGCCCTGAAACACGTATGTTGTGTGGCGGCGATGGCGAGGCATTGCAGAGTCTCTGACCAGAGAGCCATTTATCGTGGCTAGTCTGCGCTTGACCGCGCGAGAGTTGCGAGCAGTCTGTCAGTAGCAGATATGGACTTTCAGAACAGCTGTGTGCAATCACCGGGCGACCACTTGGTCACAACGCTTCCCATCGCCTTTGTCAGTTTCTGGCGGGGTCAAAGAGGTTAGGTTAGAATCTACACTGACCAAAAAATATCGCAACACCAAAGATAATTAATGTAGAGTAATAAAATTTCCGGAATACATTTCATTAGGTAACATATTTAAGTGATTCACGTTGCAAGATCATATGTTAATGTAAGCCCGAGGTAAGTTATTGCAAATGTGGTTCGCTGGTACACTAATAACCTGTGTAACCGACAGAATATTGCGTGGAAGCAAGCAAACGTGCATGCACTGTGTTGTGCAGGTGCCAGATGTCAGTTTGCGGGATGGAATTCCATATCTCTTCCACTTGTCGGTTAGTGCAGGAGCGGTTAATGCTGGTTGTAGATCTCGCTAAAGTTGTCGTCCGAAGATGTCCCATATGTGTTCGATTGGAGACAGATTTGGTGATCGAGCAGGCCAAGGCGACATGTAGACTTCTGTTGAGCATATTGGGTTGCAACACTGGTATGTGGGCGAACGTTATCCTGTTGGAAAACACCGCCCGGAATGCTGCTCATGAATGGCAGCACTACAGGTCGAATCACCAGACTGACGTACAGATCTGCAGCCATGGTGTGTGGGACAACCATGAGATTACCCCTGCTGTCTTGCGAAGGAGCTCTCCAGAGCACAAGCAGTCTAAGGCGCTTTAGTCATGGACTGTGCGGCTGGTCCCGGCGGAGGTTCGAGTACTCCCTTGGGCGTGGGTGTGTGTGTTTGTCCTTAGGATAATTTAGGTTAAGTAGTGTGTAAGTTTAGGGACTGATGACCTTGGCAGTTAAGTCCCATAAGATTTCACACACATTTGAACATTTTTTTCTCCAGAGCATAACCCCAGGCTGAGGTCCAGTATGTCTAGCATGCAGACATGCTGACTGCAGGCCTGAAATGGCCTCTTTCTAACCAAAACGCAGCCAATCATTCCACCGACGCAGAACCAGCTTTCATCAGGAAACGCAACAGACCTCCACCCTTCCTTCCTATGAGCTCTTGCCTGACAGCAGTAAAGTCGCAAGCGGCAGTGGTTTGGGATCTACATCTACATCTACATTTATACTTCGCAAGCCACTCAACGGTGTGTGGTGGAGGGCACTTTACGTGCCACGGTCATTACCTCCCTGTTCTGTTCCAGTCGCGTATGGTTCGTGGGAAGAACGACTGTCGGAAAGCCTCCGTGCGCGCTCGAATCTCTCTAATTTTACATTCGTGATCTCCTCGGGAGGTATAAGTAGGGGAAAGCAATATATTCGATACCTCATCCAGAAACGCACCCTCTCGAAAGCTGGCGAGCAAGCTACACCGCGATGCACAGCGCCTCTCTTGCAGAATCTGCCACTTGAGTTTGCTAAACATCTCCGTAACGCTATCACGCTTAACAAATAACCCTGTGACGAAACGCGCCGCTCTTCATAGGATCTTCTCTATCTCCTCCGTCAACTCGATCGCACACTGATGAGCAATACTCAAGTATAGGTCGAACGAGTGTTTTGTAAGCCACCTCCTTTGTTGATGGACTACATTTTCTAAGGACTCTCCCAATGAATCTCAACCTGGTACCCGCCTTACCAACAATTAATTTTATATGATCATTCCACTTCAAATCGTTCCGTACGCATACTCCCAGATATTTTACAGAAGTAACTGCTACCAGTGTTTGTTCCGCTATCATATAATCATACAATAAAGGATCCTTCTTTCTATGTATTCGCAATACATTACATTTGTCTATGTTAAGGGTCAGTTGCCACTCCCTGCACCAAGTGCCTATCTGCTGCAGATCTTCCTGCATTTCGCTACAATTTTCTAATGCTGCAACTTCTCTGTATACTACAGCATCATTCGCGAAAAGCCGCATGGCATGGGATGTGTCGTTCAAGGCGTCTGGCTTGGACCTGTCCTTGAAATAACAGATTTTTAACAGTAAGTTGCGTCATTGTGGTTGCAACTGCTGCTCAAATTGCTGCTGCAGATGCAGTAAGATTCGCCAGAACCATCTCGGTAGTGCCACGTGGCCGTCCGGATCCCGGTCTTCTTGCGACCGTCCGTTCTCGTGACAACCGCTGCCAGCAATCATTTAGCCAATCAGTGGCTACATTCCTGTCAACTCTTTCTACGGCTTCGCAGAAGCAGAACCTCGTTCAAACACAGTGACGTGTTGATAATGGCGTCTTTGTCACCTTAAAAGCATTTTTGAGTAACATCACCTCACGATCTCCAATCTCAAATGTAATTAATACTCAAGGCCGTTACAGCGTTTATTTAAAGCAAACCTGATTTGCATCCCCATACTGGCGCTGCGCTACTAGAAATTTGAATAGACATCATCTTTCAGATGTAGAAAGACGCCTACAAATTTTCGTTTGTGTCACACAGTTCCTTCTGGGTGTTGGGATTTTTTCTCCGTCAGTGTATTCTACGTTAGACTTCATCCCCCAAGGGTGGAATGGATACCACGACGCCTCTGTATTTGCAGACAAGTGCTGCAGCGCGACATTTGCTATGAAAAAGACGCCGACTGTTTGTGAATAAACTCTATCTGCCTCGAAAAGAACGTGGCGAGTACTTTGTAATCTATCTTTAGTTCCTGGGATTACCAGTCAAGTTTTAGGAATATATGAGATGAACGGAAAAACGCCATGCGGCAAAAGTTTGAAACGCTTCAATGTTTCCCCGCCACTTTGTTTTTCCCACCATCGATTAGCGCCAGAACGGGCCGCCACCTTTGAAGCTTAACATGCCGTATTCGATGTTTTTCATATTTATATGTGTATTTTACGAAAACACGTAGTTTCTGTGATACATCGCATTAACAAATTCTCCAAAACACGTTGTTCCGATTACGGTTCATTATGGTACAGTGGTGGGATGTCCGACTTCGGTGTATAATGGTTTTGCCAATGAGCGTATGTTTAATGAACGTGATGAAAGTAGTCGATGTTTCTATACAGTACATGATGCACGGGTAAAATCTGTGCGTGAGTAAGCGTTTATCATTTAATTAATAAAAGGTACATTCGTCGTTTCGCAGCTGCTCTCTTTATTCTATAAATGGTGAAAACTAATGCAATACTGGCAATATATTCAGATAATCAGTTTTTGGTACTGGAAACTTCAATGCTCTTTAAAAACCCGTCCAGTGGATTTAAAAAAGGAAGTAACAAGGTTTCTGGTGGCAGTTTTATTTCAGATTGAGTGTAGTTTTTAACAAAGGAAATCAGCTATAGGGTTACTACAATGTCATTTAATGCACTTGCTCGATGCCTACCGGAATCCCCAAAATTAGGTAGAGAACCGGTTTAATATTTCGTAGTACTTGGAGCGCAAGAGTGAAAATATTAGCCTTTAAATTAATCTGTGCGGTATCGTCCATAACATCCAACGTTTCATACAAAAACTTTGTAATGATAATTTTCATAACGTTGTATAAGCCTACACATTGGAAAGATGTAAACGCCAGATTTTAAATATCCATGTGTCACTTCTAGTTTTACTTGAGCTAGAATGGATCTTTAATGTGAGAACTGGATTTTTTGGTAGAGCTCGAATCACACCTCGAGTAGCATTTGAAAAGCAAGGTTACAAACACTCTGTTCTGCTGAATTAATCTCAAGCTATGCAGACGTGCGCCAATTAATCTTTAATGATTGTCATCCAGCATACGTGCGAAAGACAAACATGATGTTTATAATAGGACACTCTGAATACATAAAGCACTGAAAAGTGGAAACGCATACACCACATTTGCTAACCACTTCATGTAACAGGATCACCACCCTGCTCGCGTAAAAACGCCACTAAGCAGTAACAATAATTTGCAGCAGTTAATGTCCACCTACCACAACTCAAAAAAGATGCACTACAGTAACTTAAAGCGGTAAGATAGGCCCTCTTCCTCACTTGAACAAATTATTTTTTGAATATATAATTTACACCTAATATTACCGATAAAGATCTTGCCTACTTGTGGTTTTCAATAAACCTGCTAGTTCGGTTCGTTGAATGCGATCTATATCACGACAACGATATTTTTCGTCCTCAGGATGCCAGAAACTCCTTCTGTTACTAAACTTACGTTTCTTGCAGTCCATATTTCATGTTACGTCGGCCGATATGACCGAAGAAAACAAACTGATTTGAATTTCACCGATTATCATCCGATATTTGTATGTTCCGGCGATGAGATCGGCTGCATTGTGATGGAGTACATAGTGGCGCACCGATTTTTAAAAATCGGCCATCTTCAACCGATGTCGGTCATCGCGGAATCCGCCGATATCGGTTCCACTGTGACCGCAGTCTTACGGTTCCCATCCTATTCTCGGACTGCCATTATCTCTTTTGGTTTAATGTTCTTTATCTGACGTGGAAGCCCCTCTGGATCCATTACTTTTAGATCTTCCTTCCATTTATTTCTGTTTTCATCTAGCTCTACTTTCATACTCCAAATTTTCAACTTCTTTAGAATATCTTCATTTCGTATTTTATCCACCCTTTTACATCCCTTTACCGTTCTAAGCAATCTCTTTTCTGAAACTTCCCGGCAGATTAAAACTGTGTGCCAAACCGAGAATCGAACTCGGGTCCCGAGTTCGAGTCTCGGTCCGGCACACAGTTTTAATCTACCAGGAAGTTTCATATCAGCGCACACTCCGCTGCAGAGCGAAAATCCCGTTCTAGAAATCTCTTTTCTATTCCCTGTATTTGATTTTCTTGTTTTATATCACTACCCGCCATTCACTTCCGTATAATAGGGTTCCCAATGCGACTTTCATAAAATTTCAGTAGTGTTTTTCTCAATGTCTTATTCTTTAAAGTCCTGTTAACTGTTTCACAAATCTGTTCAAATTAATATCCGTGTCCTCTTCGTATTCATATGCTATTGGCGCCCGGAAAAGCAATGCCTCCGATTTTTTTATATGGAAATTCTTAAAGGTTTTTAAATAAGTTAAACGTTATTGGCGTCTACATCTTTATTCTGCATGTCTATATGATTATTTCTCAACATATTCACCCTGTTGACCATCACATTTCTCCCAACGAGAGACCAGTGTGTTGATACCGTCATTGTAAAATGCTTGCCTTTGTTGAAGGTGCGACAACCTCAGCTCTGCTTGCCCCACTTCATAAGCCTCACAGTGAATTCCTCGAAGATATTCTTTAATTTTTCGAAACACATGAAATCGGATGCGGTAAAGTCGGGATTGCATGGAAGATGATCGGTGACAGTGAACCCAAGGCGTCGGACTGCTGCAGATGTTGCATCGCTCTGTGTAGTCTGGCATTGTCATGCTGAAGGAGAGGCTGCTTCACGTGTGAACGAACTCTTCGAATTTTAGACTGGATTACAGCACACTGTTTCTCACGCACCGACATTTCAGTCACTCACCGCCATGTTATACGCTACAATTCGAAGCACACTAGTGGCAGAGTGCTGCAAATATGTAGACATGGAGAAGAACGATGTAGAGTGTAAATAGCGTTTGTTTTATTTAAAAGCTTTGAGTTCTTACATAAAAAATCGGGGCATTAATTTTCAGCACGCCCTTGTACATCCAAGGTAGTTAAAATATTTTACGTGTTCAGTTGTTTTCCCAATAACTATCGTAGTTCTCGTTGAGTAATTTCCAAAAAATGCCGTTGACTTAGATTTACTAGCAGAAATTTTTATATTTTTTCACATATTTTATTTAGTTAGTAAATCCTTTCCGGATTGGGAAGGAGCGCCTGGTCCCCGGCACGAATCCGCCTGGCGGACTTGTGTCGAGGTCCGGTGAGCCGGACAGTCTGTGGATGGTTTTTAGACGGTTTTCCATCTGCCTCGGCGAATGCGGGCTGGTTCCCCTCATTCCGCCTCAGCTGCACTATGTCGGCGATTGCTGCGCAAACAAGTTCTCCACGTACGCGTACACCACGCAAACATAGGGGTTACACTCGTCTGGTGTGAGACGTTCCCTGGCGGGTCCACCGGGGGGCGAACCGCACAATAACCCTGAAAGAGTGGTTCGGTGTGGGGCGGCGGGGGGGTGAAGTGGACTGCGGTAGTCTTCGTAGGGTTGTGGACCGCTGCGGCTGCAGCGGAGACGGAGCCTCTCCGTTGTTTCTAGGCCCCCGGTTAACATACAATACAATACAAATAGTTAGTAAATTCCTTTTTTAAACCATCTTCCCTTCAGAAAATCAGTGTGAAATCATCATCACATAGGAGAGATTTTAGCTTTATCGAATTATTCAGCTCTACATCAGTCTTTATATTAGAATTCATGTGCGAACTGCATCGTCAGTGTCAATGACGAACAGCATGGGAGTAAACAACAGCCTTGTCACATCCCTTAATTTTACTTATTTGCATCCGTCGATGTATAAATATCTTCTGTATCTCTAATTACTGAACTTTCTTCATACAGACTTTTGATAGATGATTTAAGCTACTGATGGTAACCTCTGTGCTCCATTAGTCCCTATAACGTTTCTCTGACCACACTGACGACAGACTCCACAAAATCTGCAAAAACAATACGCATCTCTTTGTTAAAGCCTGTGCTTTTCAAAAAACTATCCTAAAGTAAAAACTGCATCAGTCGTTGAGCATCCGTTTCTAAATTCGACCCGTTCTTCCACAAATAAACATTCTGCTGTCGTTTTCAGTCTTGTGTTTAAAATTCTTGCATAAAATTTGTAAGCTGTGTCAAGTAAGTTACGGAGTGTAGCTTTCGCATTGTCCCGTCCTTCCTTATTTTTCGTTATTACTTTTGCTTTATTCCAATTTCGCGACATGTCTGTATGCTTCCGGCATATGTTGAACAAATATAACAATTTCAGGCGTAATTGCAATCCTCCACATTTAATAATCTCTGGATTAACTGCATGTAGACCTGTTGCGTTTCGACTTTTTTTGTTCTTCAAGGTTGCTGTAAATTCTGTTATTGTTATATCACCTGGTCCTTTTGCTTCCTTTTCCGGATGTTTTCGTTTCTTCTATTCCCTGTTAGCATCATTCCATAGGCTTTTATAGTGCTTATCCCACTATACTTTCGAAATTTTGTTCAAATGAAATGTATTCTTTTCTGTTTTATTAAATGTTTTCATAGTTTTATATGATATCTGTTGATGCCCATGAATATCATGTGCACAGTGTTATTATTCATTATAGAGTTCTGATACACTTCAAGAACTGAGTGAATGACCATCAGTTCTCTGTGATAAGTTCTTTGTGCAATTTAATAAAATGTATTTCTTGTGACTTGACACTGACCAAATCATTTGTATAAAAAATGGCAATTTTAGAGACTTGTTCGCCCCTCCTCCTGATGGATAAATTTCTGCGGACGCCCCTGCATCCACCGAACCTCTCCCCCAAACATTCACGCTAAACCTCTCGCCGCGGCTACGTGTACTTCGCGCGGCCCAACTAACTCGTTTAGCACCCGCGGTGTAGAACAACGATTGTGATTTATCGCCAGTTGACAAGTGTGGAACGAGACTTGTTCTAATTAGTAATGACATCACAGGGCTACTCGACGCAAATGGTCAGCTGATGACTAAAGCAATGAAAAATGGAAAGCAACAGTACAAATCGCTATTTATTTTTGTTCTCTTTCATGTAACCGGTTTCGGTTACAATAACAATTAGCAGAGTAAGATGTGAAGTGATATAAGGAGCTGGCCCGGTGCCCAGTTGGTAAGAAGGTACCTTACGGTATTACACAGCACCGCCGGGCACCGGCTCTATATGTCATCTCGTATCTTGATCAGATGATGGTTTTTATAACCGGTCACCTCCAGCAGAACAGCATAAATCGCTTTTTTGGAGCGCTACTGTTTGTTTTTGTATCTAGTACAAGCGCTGAAATTCTAACATGGTACCAACATTACTTTAGAAGGAATTAGTTTCATATGAGAGGAAGAAGAAACACAGAGCAAGCCTCGAGGCGTTTGAGCAGTGGGCGGGAAAAATAAGTTGGATGGGTGACGAGGTACTGAGAAGAGTGTGGTAAAAAGAATGAAAGGAATTAAATAGGACTAATAAAAGCAAGGGCTCATAAAAACAGTCTTAGATGAGTACACGGAAGGGAAGGAGAGACGAGGGAGAATAAACAGACAGAAAGAGTTATTATTGGATGATTAAACGACTGCATAACAGTTCCTGGAAGCAGTCACATCCATTAAATATCTGGAAGTACGCATAGGAAGCCGTTTAAAGTGGAACGACCACACGTAACTAATCGCAAATAAGGTAGATGCCAGAGTCAAGATTCGTTGGAAGAGTCCTCAGATAGTGTAGTCCACTCACAAAGGAGGTAGCTTACATACCCCTCTTACGACCAATACATGAATATTACTCGTCAATCTGGAATCTGTACCAGGTAGGACTGGTAGAAGAAGTAGAGAAGATCCAAAGAAAGGCAGTACGTTTCGTCACAGATTCATCTAGTCAGCACCAAAGCGCCATGGAGATGCATATCAAACTCCAATTGCAGACGCTACAAGAGAGGTTACGTTCCTACAACAGTCAACCAAGATATTGCGAAAACATCATGAAGATAAAATTAGAAAGATTCCAGTTCACAAGGGAGCTTGCCAACAACCGTTCTTCCCTCGAACCACCCGTGAATCGAACAGGGAAAAGGAGTGACAGCGGTACACAAAGTACCTTCCGCCACGCGCCATAAGTAAAAATTCAAATGTAGACGTAGAAGAGAGTCTAGATCCTACAAGATGTCCTGCACGGTACTACGTGCTGTAACGGAACGAAGCAAAAAAAATAAGGAGATAGCCGGTGTCAGGTTTTGTGGTTGCGATGAACATTGGTGTGAGGGCAGTTAATGGAGTGTAAAGACGCCAGCCAGGCTTGACGGGAGTCTGGAGTGAAACAATAGCCCTTTGTAAAAACGTGGGTGGAATGCGACACGGCGAATTCCGGACTGTTGCCAGGCCAGACAAGCCACTGCCCGCTGCACAAGGCAACGACGTGTCCAGCCCGGCACGCCTTAAAAAACAGTGAAGTCTACCAAAATGTGGAGTCGACGAATTGGAGCCCTGTGTTTAAATTGTGTATGTCCTCTTTACTGGGAAAAGCAATCCATGTGTTCAACATACACTCTAAGACGAGGAGGAACAAACAACGACGCTCCACGGAGGAGTTTTTCCGAATGGGAAGGATATCGGTTAATGTGATCTAAATGTACAGTCAAACAAATGATTACAGTTCCAGAATAAGTGGATGATTTATTCAGGAGGAAGAGGTTCACAAATTGAGCAAGTTAATAATGTGTTGGTTCACTCTAGTCCCTATACAACCAGTTATCCGGCTTTGCATAGACTGACAGCTGATGGAGGTCTTCCTGAGAGAGATTGTGCCAAATTCTGTCCAACTGGCGCCTTAAATCTTCAAAATCCCGAGGTAGTTGGAAGGCCCTGCCCTGACTACTCCAAACGTTCTCAATTGGGGAGGGATCTGGTGACCTTGCAGGCCAAGGTAGCCATGAAGACAAGCCGTAGAAACACTCGCCGTGTGCGGGCCGGCATTATCTTGCTGAAATGTAAGCCCAGGATAGCTTGTCAACAAACGAGGTGTAGAATATCGTCGACGTACCACTCTGTTGTAAGGGTGCAGCGGATGACAACCAAACGGGGGTTTCTGTGCTATGAAAAGAAATGGCACCGCAGACCAGCACTCCTGGTTGTCCAGCTGCGTGGCAGGCAATAGTTGGTTTAGTAATCCATCGCTGCCTGGAGCGTCTTCAGACACGTCTTCGCTGGTCATCGAGTTCAGTTCGAAGAGAGACTCATCAGTTAAGACAATTCTACTCCAGTCATGAGATTTCGGACCGAAATTACCTTGAGATTACTTTTTTCACGCAACACGTTGCACGTTGGCAAACATATTTACTACAGGTAAGTCGATTACACTCTGTTATTGTATAAAGATGGGAACGACTGCCTGCAAGAGATCCTTAAAACTTTCGATGCCCATCACTCTAATAAAGCTTTCACATACAAAGTTGAAGAGAATTGCGAGATTAATTTTTAGATGTTTTTATTTGTAACGATGACAGGCATAAGTTTAACATTTTCAGAAAGCCGATCACTTCTTGATGCAATTATACGCTTTCCATTAATGTACAGAGAAAAATATAAGATGGCTTTCGTTTACAGTATGATCAGGAGAGCCGTCTGAGGTAGCCGAGCGGTTCTAGGTGCTACAGTCTGGAACCGCGCGACCGCTACGGTCGCAGGTTCGAATCCTGCCTCGGGCATGGATGTGTGTGATGTCCTTAGCTTAGGTTTTAAGTAGTTCTAAGTTCTAGGAGACTGATGACCTCAGAAGTTAAGTCCCATAGTGCTCAGAGCCATTTGAACCATTTTTTGATTAGGAGAATGGTTAAAATCCCACTAGAAGAATATACATGACCTGAAGCTTATAGCTGTCAATGACAGGTTTCAAACAGGCGTTATCGACTACGTGTACATGAAAGTCATGAAGAGAAAATCAAACTTGAAACTTCCTGGGAGATTAAAACTGTGGGCCCGACCGAGACTCGAACTCGGGACCTTTGCCTTTCGCGGGCAAGTGCTCTACCAACTGAGCTACCGAAGCACGACTCACGGCCGGTACTCACAGCTTTACTTCTGCCAGTACCTCATCTCCTACCTTCCAAACTTTACTGGCAGAAGTAAAGCTGTGAGTACCGGCCGTGAGTCGTGCTTCGGTAGCTCAGTTGGTAGAGCACTTGCTCGCGAAAGGCAAGGGTCCCGAGTTCGAGTCTCGGTCGGGCACACAGTTTTAATCTGCCAGGAAGTTTCATATCAGCGCACACTCCGCTGCAGAGTGAAAATCTCATTCTAAAATCAAACTTGTTAAACAATATCACGCTTCAGTGGGTTACTTAAAAGAAAATAAAAAGTTTTTTGAAGTATTTGCTATCAAGGCGGAGTGGATAGCTCAAATACTCTGGAAGGCAGACGTTTGTGTCGGATTCCGAAACAGTAACACCTTGACTAGAGTACTGATGAACTCAATCGAATAATCTGATATTTATTCAAACTCTGCAATATCTAAGATAAAGTACAATAAATGCGATTTCTTAAGGAGCATAAAGGATACATAACGATCAGACTGAATCGAAAAATAATTGAGTACTTTAGAAAGGTCCTTAGACGAGGCAGGTTAATCTGTTATCTGGAATCTCTATCCCTTTCATTGCCGTCCCCCTTTTCCCCCTGTTTTCCCTCTCTCCTCTCACTATTCTGTAATAGAGCATTTTGTGTGTCGGTTCATATACAGGTCCTTTCTATTTCAATGTACTGCCTGTACACATTTTATTTACATTACACCACCATAGTAGTATTCGTTTTCAAGTTGCTTTTACTTATGACTTTTCCTGATGGCGCTTATACTTTCTGGTTATTCTGTTTTAAATATCTAACGTAATAGGTCTTTCGCCATTGCATACGGTGTTTATCTTCTACCAAGGGAGACTCCCCGTCCCCTCCCCCCCCCCCCCCAACCCTCAGATTTAGTTGTAAAATGGCCCAGTGGATAGCCTGTCAAAAACTGAACACAGATCATTACCATCTCGAGTATATGTTTATATGCCGTGACGTATTTCATATACATGGATTTTATGTCTGTGCGTTCGCGGCCATGTGTCTGAGATTGCGCGGCGACATGATACACGGCTAAACGTTTCTTACTGAGGAACGTAAATTGCTGCAAACGTGTTTTTTTCTATTTATGTATGATGCTGTTCTATAATATGGATATAATGGGTGTACTTTATGCGTATTATTTTAGCTACGTGTACATCGTGGTTTGCAGCTACATATAAGTGCTATCGATAGATAATTCGGTCCCTTTATAAGATATTTCTGGTGTTTCTGTTATTTCTGAGATGTTTTGATTGGAGGATTTTTACCCTGTACCACGTCTGTCTGCTACTTTGTAATGTTGAGCAGTGTATCTGACTGTTAGATTTCGATGTTGTGTCGTACACACAAGCAATGCTGACGCAACTGAGATGCTGTGTTATTTGTTTTAGTGCATTTGGTTTCCTTAACCAGATGTTAAGAAATAAGCATACTCTTGCGCTCGTATAGAATTTGTATCCGATCAGGATTATCTTTTTCTGACACCACACACTGCATTAGACATGAAGCTTTGTGTGCTATAAACTGAATACTCTATTTTCTTTTTGCTGCGACTTACATGGAATTGTATAACTCTATCTCCTCATGGTTACTCACACATTAATTTTTGTGATTCGCTGCTTTTATTGGTCCAGATTTTAGAATGATGGTTTTATTTTATTCACATCTTATTTTATTCCTTTTAGTATCTAATATATTGGGAACCTACACATATTGCTGTAGTGGTGTAGTACTGCTTTTAAATTTTGCCAGTTTGTAACGTTTAGTTGTAGGCTTCTTAATGTAATTCTGTATAATGATAATGTGTAATTCATATGAAGTTTGTTACCCATAATTTTATACGCCCTCAAATGTTCTCATTGCTGGTGTTGCGTTGTTCATAGGGCCTGGTGACGGCATAATAAAATGCCGAAACCGGTGGCTTCTGGGATACATCAGAGGTGAAAATGTAGTTGTTGATTTATTACTGGTTATACTCTGTCAGCTGTTGTCCCTCATAGTAATGATGAACGAAATTAAGTTACATTGTAACATATTTTGCCCTACAAAACAGCCAGGCTGCCCTGAACTTCTGAAAGACACTGAGAAAAACCACTGCAACATAGCACCTACACTGATCAGTTAGAACATAATGACAACCTACCTAACAGCCGGTATGTCCACCTTTAGCAAGCATAACAGCAGCGACACGTCGTGGCACGAAAGCAATGCGGCCTTGGTAGGTCGCTGAAGGGAGTTACTACCACATCTGCACACACAAATCATCTAATTCCCGTAAACTCTCGGAAGGGGGGCGATGAGCTATGACGTCACGTTACAATCACATCCCAGATGTATCTGATGGGGTTCAGATCTGGCGAGTTGAAGGGCCAGCATATCAATTGGAACTCCCTATTGTGTTCCTCTAACCACTCCATTACGCTCCTGGTCTTGTGACATGGAGCGTTATCTTGTTGAAAATTGCCACAGTCGTTGGGAAACAAGATCGTCATGAAGGGATGTACGTGGTCTGCAACCAGTGTACGGTACTCCTTAGCCGTTATGGTGCCTTGCACGAGCACCATTGGACTCTTGGATACCCAGAGTAATGTTCCCCAAAGCATAATGGATCAGCCACCAGCTTATATCCTTTCCACAGTACAGGTGCCAAGAAGCTGTTCACCTGGAAGACGGCGGATTCTTGCCCTCCCATCAGCATGACGTAGAAGGTATCGGGATTAATCAGGCCATGTACCGCTCTGACACTGCGACAACATCCAGTGTCGATGGTCACGTGCTCATTTCAGTCGTAGTTGCCGCTGTTGTGGTGTTAACATTGGCATGTGCATGAGTCGTCAGCTGTACATCGTGAGGAGTGTTCGGTGCACAGTGTGCAGACAAACTTGTACTTTGCCCAGCATTAAAGTCTTATGTTAGTTCCGCCACAGTTCGTCACCTGCCCTGTTTTACCAGACTGTTCAGTCTATGACGTCAGACATCTGCAACGAGGAGTGGCCGCCCAACTCCCACGACGTCTAAACGTGGTTTCACCTTCGTTACGCCACATATTGAAGACACTCACCACAGCACTCTTCCAACACCCCACAAGTTGTGCAGTTTCCGAAATGCTCGTGCCGAGTTTCCGAGTCATCGCAGTCTGCCCTCCGTCAAACTTGGATAGATCGCTGAGCGGGGTAGCCGCGCGGTCTGGGGCACCTTGGCCATGGTTCGCGGCCCTCCCCCCCCCCCCCCCCTCCCGTCGGAAGTTCGAGTCCTCCCTTGGGCATGGGTGTGAGTGTTGTTCTTAGCGTATTTAGGTTATATTAAGTAGTGTGTAAACCACGGTACTGATGACCTCAGCAGTTTGGTCCAATAGGAACGTTCCACAAATTTCCAAAAGAGATAGTCTGCCTTCCCCATTCTACACGCGTACAGCACGCTCAATGTTACTACATGCACTGTACA
This sequence comes from Schistocerca serialis cubense, assembly GCF_023864345.2. NCBI lineage: Eukaryota > Metazoa > Arthropoda > Insecta > Orthoptera > Acrididae > Schistocerca > Schistocerca serialis. Next base: position 405,522,394 of record NC_064639.1, on the reverse strand, counting down.
TGTGTCTAACTAGCAGCCATTCCTCGCCAGGTGACGCTGCTATCTCCTGGACAGGTTTATTTCGATAGCAGGTCGGTGGTTGTAATGTTCTGGCAGACCAGTGTAAGCCGCAGGTCCATGTGGCTTTCAGGCTGACTCCACTAACGGTAGGAGATACGCTTTTCTGTAGTGATTCAACTCAGCAACATGTGAACAACCACTAGCTTTGGGTGCTGTTTAAAAGTGCAAAGGAAACAGTGGACTGTCCAGGGAGGCTGTACCCTTCGCAGCCAACGTAAATGTGTTTCAGCCGTGGCGCCATTGAATTAGTAGACTGTTCTGTCTGGTGCCACTGGCTCAGGTGTAGTATCGATTATCCCTCTAGCGGCCCCATTGCCAATATCTAAGAGGAAGAGTTGGTATCTGTGGGTTGTGTCCTTAGAAGGCGTTTGCTTGCCGAAAGATATACGGTGTTCGCAGGCCCGAGAGGAGGCACCAAGTTTGGGGATTGGCGGTAGCGTCGCGACAAGAGGTGGTCACGAGGTCCGAGCGGCCGAAGCCAGGAGCTGCGCAAAGAGGGCCTGGGCAGAGCGAAGATACCGGAGTACTTCACCGGTGTCAGCATCGACTTAAAGCAGCAGGCCGACATTCCGTCGGTTGGTTGGCAACATCCGTGTCGGACGACCGCTCGTGGCCTGGCTGCCCTCTTCTACCTGGCTTTCATCGGCACCACTCAGTAACAGCTGCGACGCACCGAGGATTCAAGGAACTGCTTGCTGATAAAGGGGAGTAACATTCTGTAATCCTCGAGGTGATTTGTGTCATTGTCTACTTCCGTCCTTATTATTTTCTGGTTTCTACCCGACCCTCAGAGTTTCACTCGGTCGACTCTTTGATTGTAGATATAGACCATAGTATTGTACTAAGACACTAGTTGTCGTTTGAAAATTTGTCCCTCTATTATATAAATGTGTGTGAAAATCTTATGGGACTTAACTGCTATGGTCATCAGTCCCTAAGCTTACACACTACTTAACCTAAATTATCCTAAGGACAAACACACACACCCATCAGCTCCTGGTCGTAAATACAGCCGGAACAATTGTAGAAAGGTACAGGTTGCCGTTAAACAAAAGAGGGACCTTGTGGTTAGATTTGGATGTTAACTGGTTCTATTCTTTGATTGTAATTACAGTTTTCAGCCATTAGTTATAATGTGAACAACCTGTTGTAATAAGCCGTGCGTTCCTGTATTTGAAAGACCGGGTCACTGTTAGTGTGTTTTAGCTGGATCTTGTGGTTCCGCTGAGTGATTTCTCTTGTAATAAGTGATCACAAATAATGTTCTAAAACGTTCCTTCAGAGCTGTCTTAATAACTGACAATCAATTTAACTTTGAAAATATTAAAAAAAGAAACTAAAGGTTATGGTTGTATATTGTTAAATAAACAGGTTGTGTGAAAAGAAAGTTATATTGGTGGGTCGTCCCACTTTTTCCTTAATTCCCTTAATTCCAGCAAGTACCACGTTTCAGTGTTCTTTTTCATTGCTTTGGGTAGGCTGCTTAGACCCACGAATCGAAGAAGAAATGACGGAAATAAAGCATAGGTTCAAGAGTGGGATCAAAATTCGAGGTGAAATGATACCAGTAATAAGATTAACTGATGACATTGCTGTCCTCAATGAAAGTGAAGAAGAACTTCAGGATCTGTTGAATGAAATGAACTGTCTAATGAGTACAGAATATGGATTGAGAGTAAACTGAAGAAAAACGAAAGTAAAAAGAAGTAGCACGTATGAGAACACCTAGAAACTTAACATCAGGATTGGCGATCACGAAGTAAGTGAAGTTAATGACTTCTGCTACCTAGGCAGCAAAATAACCCATGACGGACGGAGAAAGGAGGATATCGTAAGAGGACTAGAACTGGCAAAATGGGAATTTTTAGCCAAGAGAAGTCTGCAAGTATCAAACATAGGTCTTAATTTGAAGAAGAAATTTCTGAGAATGTACGTTTCGAGCACAGCATTGTATGGCATTGAGACATGGATTGTGGGAAAACCAGAACAGAAGACAATCGAAGCACTTGAGACGTGGTGCTACAAAAGAATGCTGAAAATTAGGCGATAAGATACGGAATGAGGAGTTTCTCTGCAGAATCGGCATGGAAATGAATAGATGGAAAACACTGACAAGAAGAAGGGACAGAATGATATTACATATGTCAAGCCATCAGGGAATAACTTCCATGGTACTAGATGGAGCTGTAGAGGGCAAAAACTGCAGAAGAAGGCAGAGATTGCGACACATCCAGCAAATAGTTGAGAACATTGGCTGTATGTGTGAAACATCGTTCTCAATCCCAAAACGACCTTCACGTAACGCAAAATGACTTCTTAGTGAAAGCACTAGAACCTGTCCCTGGTGCCAGCCGGTGTGGCCGAGCGGTTCAAGGTGCTTCAGTCTGGAACCGCGTGACCGCTACGGTCGCAGGTTCGAGTCCTGCCTCGGGCGTGGACGTGGGTGATGTCCTTAGGTTAGTTAGGTTTAAGTAGTTCTAAGTCCTAGGGGACTGATGACCTCAGATGTTAAGTCCCATAGTGCTCAGAGCCATTTAAACCATTTGAACCTGTCCCTGGAGGTTCCGGGTTTCTGAGGTGTCTTCCTCGTTCATGTCCTTGCACGATGGTCTCATGTTCACTCAACTTCGTATCAAATAATTAGCTGAGATTACTGCCAGCGCTTAAAGGTGGCTGGGGCCACGGCCCTGCCTCCATTCCTCTCCAGTGCTACGGCGAAGAATGGTTACTTGCAATCTACCTGTGGTCAGGCCAATACCCCAGTCACGGGCTTGTGCCACAGACTTTAACTTTAAAGCACACATTATTCAGTTCAGATATCTGTTAAAATACAAAGGAAAAGTTCAGATATCTATTAAGACATAAAGGAATTACAGACACTGGCCGCAAGCGGGCATTGATTGAAATCAATGGAGGAGTTGAAAATTTGTGCTGGACCGGGATTCAAAGCCGGGTGGTCTACTTAATAGGCAGGTGTTCCCATCCCCAAGCCATCTGGACACTGCACGGTCTAGCGTAGCATGCCTCCTGTCAAACCCAAATTCTCAACTTATCCACACACTACTAATGTAGTGGCCCTTACCCATTATCGTCATTACACGCGACGTTTCGCCGATTCCCGTAAAAGTTCGAGCCTGGTGTGCATCTTCGCTGAAGAAATCATTGGCCGTCTCGCCTTCATTATACACTGAAGCGCCAAAGAAACTGGTATAGGCATCCGTCTCCAAATACAGACATATGTAAACAGGCAGAATACCGCGCTGCGATCGGCAGCGCCTATATAAGACAACAAGTGTCTGGCGCAGTTGTTAGATCGATTACTGCTGCTACAATGGTAGGTTATCAAGATTTAAGTGAGTTTGAACGTGGTGTTATAGTCAACGCATCAGCGATGGGACTCAGCATCTGCGAGGTACCAATGATGTGGGGATTTTCCCGTTAGACCATTTCACGTGTGTACCATGATATGAGGAATCCGGTAAAGCATCAAATATCCGACATCGCTGCGGTTGGAAAAAGTTCGTGCAAGAATGGGACCAACAACGACTGAAGAGAATCGTTCAACAAGACAGAAGTACAACCTTTCCGCAAATTGTTGCAGATTTCAGTGCTGGGCCATCAACAAGTGTCAGCGTGCGAACCACTCAACGGAACATCATCAATATGGGCTTTCGGAGTCGAAGGCCCACTCGCGGACACTTGATGACTGCACGAAACAATGCTTTACGTCTCGCCTGGGCCCATCAGCACAGCCATTGGTCTGTTGATGACTGGAAACATGTTGCCTGGTTGGACGAGTCTCGATTCAGATTGTATCGAGACGATGGACGTGTACGGGTATGGAGACAACTTTTTGAATCCATGAATCCTGCACGTCAGGAGGGGAATGTTAAAGCTGGTGGAGGCTCTATAACGGTGTGGGGCGTGTGCATTTGGGGTGGTACGGGACCCCTGTTACGTCTAGATACGACTCTGTCGCGTGACACATATGTAAGCATCCTGTCTGATCTCCTGCATCCACTCATGTCCATTGTGCAATCCGACGGCCTTGTGCAATTCCATCAGGACAATGTGACACCCGACACGTCCAGAATTGCTACAGAGTGGCTCCAGGAACACTCTTCTGTTTAAACACTTCCGCTGGCCATCAAACTCTCCAGACATGAACATTACTGAACTTATGTGGAATGCGTTGCAACGTGCTGTCCAGAAGAGATCTCCACCCCCTCGTACTCTTACTGATTTATGGATTGCCCTGCAGGATTCATGGTGTCTGTTCCCTCCAGCACTACTTCAGACATTAGTCGAGTCCATGTGACGTTGTGTTGCGGAACTTCTGCGTGCTCGCGGGGGCCCGAGAGAACATATATGTTATTTCTGGCCTCAGCCGGTTTATCTGCTTTAATGACTCTAATCAAGCCTTAATAAGTAAGATGGTACCGGATAACCATGCGTCTTAAAGCGCCGCTGCCGGGAAAGGGAGCAGCGGCGGCCCCTGATGGAATTCGCCTGGCAGATTAACGTCGAGGGTCAGTGTGTCAGCCAGCCTGGATGTGGTTTTTAGGCAGGCTCCCACGTTCCACTAGTGAATGCCGGGCTGATTCCCATGTCTCGCCTCATTTACAAGATTTGAAAACATTTAGATAAACTTCCGCACTCTTTCACATGAATAACACAGCATTCAGACAGCTAGGGTCCACATAGTCCGTACCGGGGCGTAACGGGGTGGCGACAGGAAAGGCATCCCCTGCGCTGATGCGAGAAAAAGGCACAAGAAAATGACGAATGATGATGCTCCTTTACTGATTAAATTGTCTCACCTGTAGATAATGGCGTCACAGTAGGTGCAGGGTAGGCGGTATCCTGGACTTCCCAGCCGTGGACTTTACGACCCGTGACGTCATCGTAGTGATTCTAATAACAGATGCTTTAATCATGGGTTTCCGACCGTCAAAGGAAACTGCAGTCAGTGGGGAAGTTCTGCCTACCGATTTTTGATAAATACATACCTTCACATTTTATCCATGCTTTGGACTGGCTATGCATATAGCCATTTGTTTATTTTTATCTTTTTATTTATTTTTAATTTTTACTTTGTTTCTTTATAACACATTACTGCCGCAAATGATGAAACTTCTTGTCTTACTTTATGCATTTTAATTTTTTCACTCAATTTTTTGTAATAACGCCAGAGATTTTAAACATCTTCTTACACAACGCGAGTCCATATATATCCTTATAAGGTCTTTTAACCTTTTTTCGAGATCTATGCGACATTTTATTCTTTTTTAAAGAGACAGGCTAATGATTTTTTTTCATTTCAAATATAGCAGTTACTGCTTCCACCTTCAGCTTATTTATCAGGTAACATATGTTCGGATGGTCTTGATTCATTGACGATTTTAGCTTGCAATGCCAACTAGTCCTTATATTTTCTTCCACAGACATTGGCTGAAGTGAAGATTGCAACCAGGAAGAGATGTCTCGGGGAACACTGTTTTCATAGCTTCAATTGTAGCGATTTCAAAGTCTAGTACTACCGTTTTCGGTGACGATCTACGCATCTTATCTTTCAGTCCAGAGGAAAGTCTTCCCTCGTTTTTTTACTTTTGTCTGGCAGCATAGCAAATAATAAAGGAAATACCTTCGTCTCTTCTCCTGTGTTTCCAGCGTTAACGTGTATGGTGCACAGTTGATTGAATTGTTTCGAACAACTGTCAAATGCCCCGCCCAGAAGAACAGTCCCATTTTTACACTGGATTTTCTTCGCTTGTTCACCAACCGAACAACATGATCCTTTAGTCAGGAACAGACCAACCGTAAATTTTCAAAAAACTATTATCTTCAGTCAGTTTCAAAACGTCTTCTCTCATTTGAATTTTCGAACTAATGCTAGGGTTCTGGGTCGTCCAACTGTAGTCTTGCGGTTCTTATAATTTGCCATATTTGTGACGAAATCTAAACCATTATCTTCCAGATCTTGAAATTCCTCTTGAAAAATTGGGAAAACAGGCACTGTCTTTCCTTCGTGGATTCCTTTTTTGCAGTTATGAACTAGTTGCTTAATCATCACGTCTTCTTATTCAGGCGGGCAAGATTCTGACATCTGCAATTTTTGAACAGCCCTCGGCGCTTACTCCGTTCGGAATTCACTTACAACCAGTTCGTTGACTTATCAGTTTTTCGGTGCACCCTGTAGCGATGACATCCTTGTATGTTGTAATTATTTCCATTACTCACAGTGTGCAGAACTGAAGGCCTATGAAACTGTACGGAAACGGACACTGTCGGAGAGGGCACTGCATAACTGACGCTGACAGCACATCTGCTGCTGGTGAGCGATTGGTTAAAATCAGCAATGGAGGAGACTCTGGTCGAAAAGTACACGGTGCAATTCTGGTTGGTCGGAAGTCCCACGGTACCTACGACACCCCCAAAACGGTCGGAAAGACGACGTAGCCGGATAGGCTAACGTGGAGAGTTGCAACAACCAGCTTGTGGGCTGAAGATCGAAACACATTCTTCTACCTTAATCAGACCAAGCAATCAAAGAGTGTATAAGAGGACCCCCTATCATTTCAGATAGTACGTGCAGGGTGTCCCAGGAGGAATAGTCAATATATCAGGGTTTCGACAGGAACGCTAGTTGGAAGCAAAAAACTTCATGTGGACATACATTGTACTCCGAATGGTTTCCGATATAGAACATATTTAACATAAATTTGTTTTCGGGCTAGTGGTGCGTGCGAATGTATCTTACTCGCCCAAACTATTTGACGTTTAATCTAGCCAAACCTACCTCGTTGCTTTCAATCTCTTTGCTCGGAATGTCTTTTTGCCATTAAACTAGTCCATTGAATGCGCAGCTGTCCGCGGTATATCGTGAATGAAGTAGTGCGAGGAATTGAGATTGTATCAGAGAGAAGCTTCAGTTAACTGTGTTTGTACACACGCTGGCTAAAATGCCACTGTTCTACACTAATGAAGAATATGAGGTATGGCGTATGTTTACGGCTTCTGCGATCGTAGACCTACTGCTGCTATCGAAGAATATCGTCAGCGCTTTACGACACGTCGAATTCCTGATCGGAATGTTTACCAGAATTTTCAGCACATTGCGTGAAACAGGTATTCTTTCAAGTTCCCATTTTTCTTCTGAACCTGCAGTTCAATATTCTGTTCAGGAACAGCAGCAGTTTGTTGAAATGTTGCAGCGTAGTCCTGTTACCAGCAAATGGCGACTTTCAACTTTCTGAATGTATCAGTGTCCCACGAACACATGTACGGCGATTATTACATGAGGAAAACTTGTACACATACCGCGTGTCCTCAATCTCCAAATTGGCGACAGTGCCACACGACTTGAATTTTCTCACTGCCTGCATTTGTTACCATTAATACAATCCACTGATAAAGCCACGTTTACACGGAACTGAATCAACAACATACATAATAATCACCTATGGTCGCAGAAAAATACACACGCTACTGTGAAAACCAATTTCCAAGTTCGTTTTTCGATCAATGTCTGGTGCGGCATGATCGCTAACATCAGTCGTTTCTGAAAAGCGAATGACGGGACATAATTACTTGCATTTTTTGAAAAATTCGATTGTTGAACACCTTGAGGACGTTCCTTTGGCCACGCCGACTGCAGTGCACTTTCAGTGTGACGGAGACCCTCCAGATTTTATCAGACGTGTTTCCGTTTAATGTCCCGTTGCTGCTGATAGCAGTGATCCCCCTTCACTTCTCATACAGTGTTTCACAGATGCTGGATCTGCGTAGTGTCTGTTCTTTCGAAGGAACGGACACTGCGCATTCAAATAATTGATAAGCCTGTCTGGGGAATGGATCCACTTTCTTCAGTGCCAATGCACAAATAGGTCCGAGATACTGTGGGAATCTACAAGTAGCGAACAGTAGTATAATGGACAGGGACTGTGGATAGATGGCACTCGATGGAAGTACGGATTGGCCGTGAGGCGTACCGAGATAGTCCGTGCAGTTGCGGTAATGCTGTCTCCCGGATGAGGCAGTGGTTACCGCAGCTGCCTAGTAAGCAGGAGATCCCGGCTTCGAATCCCAGTCGGGCACACATTTTCGCTCGACGCCGCTGATTCTGCTTAATGTCCCGCTGCAGCTGATAGCAGCCATCCCCCTTCGATTTACATATAGTGTGGGAAAACGCTCAACTGCACTTATTCTATTCGCTGAATTGGTAGTGGTAGTACAACTAACTGGCCACAGAAGGCCATCAGAACTCACGCCATTAGATTTTTGTGTGTGGGGTTGGTTGAATTCGGAGGTGTACAAACTTAAGGTGAATACACGAGATGAACTGCTTGGTCGCAACAGGGACGCTGCTGCCGTTGTTAATGAACGTCCAGAGGCACTCAGATATGCCCACATGTGCTCCCAAGAGTGAGCAAATACATTGAAGTTTGTAACGCCGCTTCCTTTGGACAAAAAATGAAGACTATAAAAATAGTGCCCCAAAGCCCAAAAGTCCCAAAAATCAAGTTCCAAATTTCATAAATGAAAAAAAAAAAAACCGAAGTCCCTTTTGGAATAATGTTGCTTGAATAGTAGCACGTAGATAGAAAAGAAATTCAGTACCAAGTAGCTTAGCGTTTCGAAAAAGAAAAAAGATAGAATCCCATTAGTTTCAAAATAAAATCCTAGTAGATCGCAAACTACCGTAATTAGAAATCACGGAGTAGGACAAACGATCTCAAAGAATACTCCTTATGAGTACTCTTTGAGAATCGTATGTAATACCTGAGAAAGAGTCATGCATTGTTACTGTGTTACGAGAGTTTGCCGGAGCAAGTCGTACTTCAACGTGTGCTTGTATACGTGGGCGCGACGAGATTGTTTTTTGAACGCTAAAGATTTGCTATCTACTACGACGCACTGAACTTGTAAGAAGTAAATCAGTAACTTCAAATAGGATATCACGTAGAATTCAGATAGTGAAAGATTCGAAATTGTCTTAAACTGAATATTTTCAATAAAAGACTGGACATTACCCAAAGTTAGAAACTATTAATGATGGACCGATGTAGAGACTAAACTTTGAAACCGAATTGTGAGAAAAGAATTAACTTTCGTAAAATCAGTTAATGGACTCTGGAACTTGCGTAATATCTTGGACTGAAGTATACGTCATTAATTACACCCAGATAGTAAAAGCTACTTCCTTACGGCAATGTTAGGATGTGAAAATAATGCAGTAAATGAGCATTCAGTGTTATTACTGCGTTAATAACTTCTTTCAATCCATTAAATATTGTGTACTCAGTAGGAACGCGGCGTGCATAAGTACTCTTTGCCGCATTAACAAATTATCGCTGTGTTACGAACCATTAGGCTCAAGTAAATTGGAAAACTTTAGTGGAGATATTGGTGTTGTGGATGTACTGAAGATATGATTAATACCGGGATAGGAACTGATATATCCTTCGTGTAGCTGTGTTTAAATACGTCGGGGAGCACGTAATTGCTTGACCTGATCGAGACAAATAATACGCACTCGGTGGGATTTCAGCGCAGCCCAGATACATCTTTTATTTAACGTCAATATATACATCTCCACCTCTAGTTAGCCAGACTGCGACGTTATAAGTTCTCGGTGGTAGTTCACTGTAGGGTATTCGAACATTTATCGTGGACTGTAAAATAGCTGCAACGTAACTTTTCCGATAATGTTTAGAGGTGAATGTGTTAAAAATACGAATTTTCAATTGATGCTATCTAAAACGAGTGTGGTAATGTTTACTAACTGTTGTGCATGTGTAAATTCGATAATGTACTGAATAATACGGGAAACAAATAACCAAATACATTACAGGTGTTCCATCTCGGAAACCATTCGGAATGAGACATACACTGATGAGCTAAAACATAATGAGCACTTGCTTAATAGCTTGTTTGTCTGCCTTTGGAACGAAATACATCACTGATTCTGCGTATCAGGGATCCAACAGTTCGTTGTTAGGTATGTGGAAGTATGTGGCATTAGATGTCTACGCACAGATTATGTAACTCGCGTAAGTAACGGGCCGCTGATTTGCGTACGCGTTGACGGCGTCCGATAGCGACCCGGATGGGTTCCATGGGATTTACATCAGGCGTTTGGTCGCCAAGACATCAACATGAGTTCAATATAATGCTGCTGAAACCACTGTAACCGGTTCTGTCTCCGAGACGCGGACAATTGAAAGATGACATCGCCATCGGGAAAGACATCAAGCATGAAGGGATGCAGGTGATTTGTGTATGTCGGTGTGTCTTCCATTACTACCACAGATCCCATGCAAGCGCAGGAGAATGTCTCCCGTAATATAACACTGCTCTCACCAACCTGCGTCAGTGACGCGTTGCACTTCTCGGCCGCCGTTGACATCGATGATGGCGTTTGTGGAGACGACCATCGACCTAGTGTAGCAAGAATGTGATTCATCCGAAGAGCCGACACGTTTCCATTGATCAACGGTCGATCTCGATGGTCCCGTGCCCACTGCCATAGTATGAGAATTTCGTTGGGTCAACATGTTAACACGTAGGTGTGGTCGGTGCAGAGTTCCATGTTCAACAATGTACAATGATCGATGTGCTCTGAAACATTTGTGCGCGCAACAGCATTGTGCTCTTTCGGTCGAGATACCACAGATCACCATCCATGCTGCTTTACAGAGCAGAAAAACCTCCGAACCATACGTTCTATTAAGAGTCGTGGTTGTTCAACCATTTGGCGCCTAGTGGTAGTTTCACTGTCCTTCTACCTCTTTCCATAGATGCTCACGACAGTAGCACGTGAACATTCGACCAGCTTCGCCGTGCCGGCCGTTGTGGTCGAGCGGTTCTAGGCGCTTCAGTCCGGAACCGCGCTGCCGCTACGGTCGCAGGTTCGAATCCTGTCTCGGGCATGGATGTGTGTGATGTCCTTAGGTTAATTAGGTTTAAGTGGTTCTACGTCTAGGGGACTGATGACCTCAGACGTAAGTCCCATAGTGCTCAGAGTCATTTGAACCAGATTCGCCGTTCTCGAGATACTCGTTCGCAGGCTCTGCATAATAATAATCTGCACTTTGTCAAAGTAGCTCATCTCAATGGACATCCCCATTTGCAGCCCTTATCGTCGCTAGGGTGATCCCCCGTCCCTACCTGCTCCGCTTACATACTTTCGCTACCACGTGACGTGCCCGCAACGCCACCACGCGGCATCCAACATCGCAGTGAGCAGTGGTCATAATGTTTTGGCTCATCGGTGTATGTCCATCTGAAGTGTTTTGCTTCAAATCATCGTTCCCATCCTATCCCTGAATATCGGCCGTTTCTCCTGGGACACCTTGTATAAAGCTTTAACTACAAATAACAAGTAGTTATCCTTATCAAGGCTTCTTGTAATAGTGGCTGCAACGTCTGTAGTTTCATCATAATGTCTTGACATGGGCACACAACTGGAAGAAGTGTACTTATGTGGTGATGTGGTGATGTTTACTTGTTTTTGAGCGGCCACCGGCTTATTTGGACGCACCATGGAAGGTACACCGCCCTCTCAGCTGCTGTCAGCTTTCCCGCTGCTGCTTGCCATTCATGTCGCTTCTCGACTGTCCTCGTGAGGCTGAGAGCACCTCGATGCAGTCCTCCCACCAGTACCGAGAACTGAAATCGTGGAAACTTATCTCGAAACCAGACAGCTCACTAGCTTCTGAAAATAGAAGAAATCGTGTAAGAGGTGTTGCATTACTGAGGTAAAAAGTAAAAAGAAACCATTTATTGAGAGAAAGAATGAGAAGAGAATGTAACAACAACGAAGCGGTCGTGGCGGATAATGTACGAGTAGGCCATTAGTTGGCTTCGTTGACTCTCATTCGCGTTATTATTTAATTTATGCCATCGCAGTTTTGGTGTCCTCTCTATGTATAAGGCCCTGGTAACTACTGTATATCGTCATTTTTCGAAAGCACTGAACGTGAAAAATATTTTATGTTGACCTCCACGCGCTTGGTGGTAAACAGTATGAATTCGGACTTAGTAGAAAAATAATGCAAGGTTCGACTTTGTATGTATATAATGGTGAAACGATCGACGCGGAAAGCTATTTGCCGTTTTGCTTCCAAACAATGTGTGCACAATCGTGACACACAGACCTGAAACATTAGAACTCATACGCCAGATTAGCGTAAGTGATACTAATGGATTCTACAAATGACTGCAGACACATTTATAAGAAAAGTAACTTATTATTCAGTAATAATAATAAATTGCACAGAGTAATTACACGTACCACTGTTCACTAAAGAAACACAAGAAGAAGTGACGCGAACATCAAAAGAAGATGGCCACATTTCACTACTTTTGTTTTAAAAAGTGACTAACATTAGGTATAATCTTTGCTGGTTTTCGCTATACACACACTGTAACGTTGCATTTATCTTTTACGATACAGATGTCGTATAGCGTAATCAATTCATCACAACATTCAAGGTGTCCACAATAAAAAGTTCCAGTTTCAAATCAATGTAGAAAGAGAACCATTGCTCAGAATGACGTGAAATTTGAACAGCATATTACTGATGCAGGGAGAAACGTCATGGAAAAAATTAACGAAAATTTGGCCAACAGATGGCGCTGTAAGCATCACAATAAGCATACCAAAGACGTGCGGGACACGGCTGTTCCTGAGTCTGCGTCAGAGACGCCCAACATAACTATCTCCATGAAGTATCACGTGCTGCGTGCGCCAGTAGCCCTGCAGAAGTTCGGGCACTCGAGGGTATCAAAAAGGCATTGGTCCGATATCTGCTAAGGCTCTGGAGAAAATGATTGGAAAATCCGAAAAGACACATCCTTTTGACGGGCAATCTGTCAGAGAGAGGAAAGCAGTTGATTCGACATCAGTCGAAGATGTGGCCACAGCATTTCAGGAGGGATCGAGCTGTGGCGTGCAAACATGCAGTGCACGGGGAATAGTCCGAACGCTAGACATACTTGCGAGCATCTTGCATAAAATCCTACAAGACATCGTGCTTTGCTAGTCATGCAAAATCAACCATGTTCAGGAGCTGCTACCTGCTGACCTACCAGCAAGACAAAGTTCGACCCGCAATTTGTTGCACGCATGGAAGTGGGCAATGATTGGCATAGCATATTCTGTGGACAGCCGAAGCCCACTCCCATCTCCAAGGACATATCAATAGGCAGAGCTGCAGAATACGAACGACGGAAAATCCGCACGCACATCAGCCGGTACCGCTCCGTTTTGCAAAGTTGGTGCGGTGTGACGCCATTGTTTGTCGTAGCGCCGTATTTTTTCGTGGGGATCAATCCTGCGGGGCCTTGTTACGTGTGCCGTCACTGATAAACACTATGAGAGTTTTTTGCGCACCAACGTCATTCCAACTCTTCAACAGCGAGGATGTGTTGGTAGAATCATTTTTTATGCATGACGGCGCCGCTCCGCACACTACACAGCCATTGAAGCGGCTGCTGCAGAGGCCTTTCGGAAATTCTAGAATTATCAGCCGTCATTTCCCTATAGCTTGGCCATCTAGATCACCTGATCTTAGCCGGACGCTATGGCTGAGCGGTTCTAGGCGCTTCAGTCCGGAACCGCGCTGCTGCTATGGCTGCAGGTTCGAATCCTGCCTCGGGCATTCATGTCTGTGATGTCCTTAGGTTTGTTAGGTTTAAGTAGTTCTAAGTCTAGGGACTGATGATCTCAGATGTTAAGTCCCCTAGTGCTTACAGCCATTTGAACCTGATCTTAATCCGTGTGACTTCTGACTGTGGAGCTATCTGAAAGATGTCGTGTTCAGTGCTCCAGTTACGAACATAGTTGAATTGAAGGCACGCATTGCGCAAACATTCAGAACATGACCCCGAGATACTTCGATCTGTTGTGGAACATACTGTTTCTCGCTTTCAACTTGGGACAGGAAACCGTGGACAGCCTACTGAAAAAGTCTTGCATCAGTCGCAAGACAATATTAGAAACCGGTGTTATTTTGGTTTTTATGCGGTTTTTGGCCTCATGCCAGTTAAAAACCTATTTCTCCCATCCGATGTCATACAAGCTTTCCATGATGGATTCGCTTACCTAACAGCATCACAGCTGTTGAGTGCCGAACTTGTGCAATCATGCACACTGAACGGTACGGATGGTGTAATGTGCAGCTCAAACCGTAGCCGTCGTACTGCTATTCATCTGTCATTTGTAGCCGACCCTGTTTACGTTAAGAAGCCGTTGGAAAAATTAGCTTTGGTTTTTTTTCGTGACGTTTCTCTCTGTGTCAGTAATATGCTGTTCAAATTTGACATCATTCTGAGTAGTGGTTTTTTTTACAGCGTTTTGAAACTGGAACATCAATTATGGACACCCAGTAGATAATAAATGAAAATTAGTGTATTTTTGATTTTACGAGATTCGTTTCGACTTGCTGAATTATGCAATAACTGCCTAATAATGAACCGTAGTCGCAAGACGGGAAGAAAAACCGAAGAATATCCTATTTTAAAATCTAGAAAAGAAACTATGAGTGTAAAGTTTTCGGCCTATCTCATGGATAGGTCGACTCTACCAATGGAAGCACACTCTCGGGTCACTTATTACCTCATCTTTTGCGCGATTGTACTACATACTTACATGTAACAAATACTGTTGTGATACGATGGGCTTCTCAAACTAAACTCAAGAAATCCGATTTCAAAGTTTTACGAGGAAAACTAGCTGGGTCTTTGTGCAGCAACGTCTATAGAAACCATTTTGTTATATTAGGTTCCCATGCTCGGAAGACTTTTCACCGCCACTTTCATCTTGCAGGATATCTCTGCCTATGAAGAAGTGTTCTTTCTCTCAACGTCGTATTTCAATGAAAATCGCCATCTTAGTGGTAGTTGTATCTTAAAAAACAAATCAAAACAACTATCTGTGTCAATCACCTTCTTTCCTGCCACGACGCGTTTCGAGGATCAGTCAGTGGACTACATTATATTTTTGTTTGCTGGATGTAGCCATTTCTCTGTTTCGAACGTCGTTTCACTGAAATAAAACTAAACTGAACTCCTACCGAACAGGCCATGAAGGTCCAATGGTACCGACCGGCCGCCGTTTCATCCTCAGCCCATAGGCGTCACTGGTTGCGGATATAGAGGGGCATGTGCTAGCACATCGCTCTCCGGGGTCGGCCGCTGTGGCCGAGCGGGTCCAGCCGCTCCAGTCCGGAACCGCGCTGCTGCAACCTTCGCAGTTTCGAATCCTGCCTCGGGCATGGATGTGTGTGATGTCCTTAGGTTTAAGTAATTCTAAGTCTAGGGTACTGATGACCTCAGATGTTAAACCCCATAGTGCTTGAAGCCATTTATTTCGCTCTCCCGGCTGTATGTCAGTTTCCGAGACCGGAGCCGCTACTTTTCAGTGAAGTAGCTCCTCAGTTTGCCTCACAAGGGCTGAATGCACCCTGCTTGCCAACAGCGCTCGGCAGACCGGATGGTCACCCATCCAAGTGCTAGCCCAGCCAGACAGCGCTTAACTTCGGTGATCTGACGAACCCGGTGTTACCACTGTGGCAAGGCTCACTCAAATAAGGTAAGCTTAATTTGCGTTTGGTCGCCTAATATGGTACTGGAATTATAAGTTTCAAACAATATTGAAGCTGGTTACAATATGCTGCAGCAGAAAGAACCCCTAGGTTCGTTATAAATATGCACTTTCATCATTAGATGACACACAAACACGAAAGATCACAAACAATTCAGAGTAGTACAGACGTACGAGTGAGTTATCACTTGCTGTTATGCCTTTTCTGTATTAAATCATTTATTTCCTTTCTATATATGCATAATTGTGGAGAGTTTATACGTAAAATGTGGTTTTCCACACCGAGAAGATAGTATGTTACCGAAACATGTAAAAAGGAATATTCATTAATACACCTCTGGTCATGTATTTAAAAAGAAAGAAAAGCATTTCTGAAGAAAGACAAATTTGGTGCCAGAATATAAATTTAAGTGGTAAGAAGGTGCTGGAGATTCCTGTCTCTATGGGGTAGCCTTGTACAGAAGTGAAACAGTTCACATAAAAATAGAAACTTTGAAATGTGGTGGTACAGGATAACGCTGCAAATTAGTCAGGAAGATCGAATAATTGACAAAGGGGTGCTGAATCAATCTGAGAAGAAAAGACATTTGTGGCGCAATTTGACTAATACGGATCGGCTAATAGGAGATATCCTCTGGCATCAACGAATTTTGAGTTTTATATTGAGGGAAGTGTGAATGTGGGGAGGCGAGGGTCTAAAAATTGAAGAAAGAGAGCACGGTTTAACTACAGCAAGCAGGTTGTATTGGTTAATCCGGGATGGCGAGTCTTACACACAGAACAGACCAATGTGTAGATGTTTACGAAATAATTGTTCGCATTGAAGACCACAACAACAACAATTAGAAATTTTGAAGCATTTTTCGGCACGAAAGCAGAGGCAGAAATTTTCCGTTCAAGTGAGAATCGCAGTAATACCGATCACTATTGTGTATCGCGCACAAATTTCCGTTTTGACAAGCATGTGTGCAGTGCCGCTCCATACGAACTGCCTGAAGCCTAGACCTGCTACGAGGCAAATACGGGAAGATAACTGAGGATAATGACATCCATTTGAGTAGTGTGTTGTTGAGGGGAAACCCTGAAGGTAATCTGCCTAATCGTATGGCACGAAAACAGCTTCTGATTGGCATACCAGCAGCTAATTTCCTTCCTGGTCACTCAAACCGAACGGCCTCAGTTGTTGTGATGTGCACACAAGATGGTGGACGGTAAGGCGATGCTCACTCGCAAGGAACAGTGTAGCACGTGACGTTCCGCCAATAGCATCAACCTAACGCGTCTGTAAGGAGAGCCGCAAACAGAGACAGTGGCGCTTACCCCAGCTTTGACAATTACCAGGGTGGACAATGGCTGCAGAGTGTAACTTGTTACAGAGACACAGACCACACTGGCAACCCTGCAAAGTACACTCCACATAATGTTACTTGTGTAATGGGACTACATAAGAAAGTTTGATTTTAGTTTTATTGCGTATCCACCAGAACGAGCTTGGAAATGGCTTTCTCCTCTTTTCCAATCTTTACTCTGCTTGGTTAACTGCCTAAACGTGTGCTTGGATTTTAATAAAGAAATGTTTATTTTGGTATTCAGTGTGTTATCTTTGCTTGTGAAATAAAATGGTTTCACTTTTTACTTGACAATAGAATATTTTTGCACTTTGACCATTGCCTAAATTAGAAATCCTCTCCCAGTCAGTCTACATCTGAAACAATTTTGCTGTGATTTGTTCAACGTCTCTGGCCGTTACATGCAATGGAACTTACTGTAGGGTATGACGAAGGATTTGGAGTTCTCTGAAGTTTGGTTTTGGAATTGCATCATCTTTATAGTCATATTCCTCTTCTTCTTTTTGTTGTCTCTCTCTTTTCCCTAATTTCTCTCTCTTCATCAAAGTACGTTAAACTCTCAGCGATTTACAGTAGCCCTAGAACCAGGTTGCAATATTATTCTTCTCCTGAATTCCTTTGTTCCTTTTTCAGTACTGGGGCCATACTGCAGCTCGCAGAGTCGCAGAGTACTCCAAAGTACTTCCTATCCTGACCATCGTCTACAGTCTTCAGATGGTTTAGCACAACATTGTATTGGCATCAAGTTTTTAGGTTTATTATAAAACCATTATGTTATTACCACATCTGTGAAGTGGCTCGTAGCAGCACCTCCACAGTCTCTTTAGAACGCCATCAATCTTGAAATTTTATGTTTCGGGCACGCGGGCACGCGGCTGATCATGACTATGCCATATGCTAAAATACAACAAACAAAACCGTTAATGCGCTACCTCACTTTCATCTTCAACTAATGTGAAGGACACTCATTTATTATTAAACTACTGTTCAAAGTTCCGATGCTAGAACATAACTGAAGCATTTGCAGTAGTCAAGAAACGTATTACTAAACACCTGAAAAATAATGAAAGCAATTCCACTTAAATGTGGCAGTACTGGTCTTTGCCGAAAGTAGAGCCACTGCTGTAATGCTATATCTTTGTCGTTAAATAAAAAAATCACTTATTCGACAGTATAGAGTGCACTGACATTGTACAACATATTCTAAGTACACTGTCGGAAAAAATAAAGCATCTTGTGTTTTTTGTTGCAATTAGACAATGATTCTTACAGCCCCTCGAGAATGATTAAGTTGTTGCTTCATCGTTTCACATAAGTGTTCAAGTTGCGAGAGATTTGGTGATCTTGCAGGCCAGCGTAATTGTTACACACCACGAAGAGAACTTTGCGTTGCAGCAGCCCTATGTGGACACGTTGGCCTGCTGAACAATCACATCACTTTTCTGCAGAAGAAACGGAAGTAGCACGGGACTACAGCCTCTTCAATATAGCGTGTACTGGTTGCTTTACTCTGCAGTAACACTAGACGTGACCGCGAGTTGGCCCGTTCACCATAAAGGCTGGGATGGAACCTGTGAGCCGTGGGCGAATGCGGTCGGGAATAGGCATGCAAGGTACAGGAATGGATTTAGCTGAATTTGCGTGAGTGGTGCTCATACACAATCCCTCTTAACTATCACCTTAACTTATGCAGAATGGAGAAATGACCGCTAAGAGAATTAATAAAATGACCCAGTAGATGAGTAGTAAAAAGAGTTGCACACATGCTATAATTTAATTATCTTATTAATCAATCTCTATGCTCAATAGTGATAAAAATGGGCAGGAATTGTCAAAAATGGTTCAAATGGCTCTGAGCACTATGAGACTTAACATCTATGGTCATCAGTCCCCTAGAACTTTGAACTACTTAAACCTAACTAATCTAAGGACATCACACAACACCCAGCCATCACGAGGCAGAGAAAATCCCTGACCCCGCCGGGAATCGAACCCGGGAACCCGGGCGTGGGAAGCGAGAACGCAGGAATTGACATCTGACTACTAAATGATAAACAAATTAAGTATCACAATGTGATTTGTTTTGTCTAATACACATGTAAATGTGCGATTCAGTGATCAATACTTTAATAGAACACGGGTACAAAATAATGGACTTCAGAAAAGGAGTTGGTAGGTATTTTAAAGGAGCATCTACTCTGAAATACTGAGTACGGTAATCTGTTATGAGTGGGTTAATCGATAGAGATAATGATAAACCCGACTGTATGATAGAATGACAATCGGAAATGAGTGTAAAAAATCCACAAACAAAATCATGGGTTTGTAGCGCCACAACGAGAGAATACGCTGCTGAGGGCGTCAGAGATGAATCACGGGTTTCTATTATGCCGGTGCTGCAAATACTTTACCATCACGATCTCAGACAGCGTGTAGACAGCAAACAGCAGTAAGATGGTGCAGTTTCAGACCTGTGTCCTGCTGGGCTCTCTGATGATCGATGACCAAATGGCTCTAACCACTATGGGACTCTGAGGTCATCAATCCCCTAGATTTAGGACTACTTAAACCTATCTAACCTAAGGACATCACACACAACCATCCCCGAGGCAAGATTCGAACCTGCGACCATAGCAGCAGCGCAGTTACGGACTAAAGTGCTTAGAACCGCTCGGTCACAGCGGCCGGCTCTGATGATCGATGCCCGTGGAGAAAACCTTATGAGATAAATTCCAGAAAGAATCGAAACGTCTGCCCGTGACAGTCTTCCCCCTAAACCTACGCAGGAGTATCTGCAGGAGGAGACTGTCACTACAACTATTCTCCCTGGTCGTCCAGAGGAGACTTCCTTAAGGCCGGTTCCCACTAGGGCTGCCGCGCGTCAAAACGGCGCGTCAGCGGCGTGGTTGCCATGGAAATGGCGTCAGCGGCAAGGCGCGGCGGGCTCTGTGTCGCGGTTTGACCATGTCGAACCGCTTCCGCTGCCGCGTGCCGCGCTCCAGGTGCGCGCCGCCAATCACAGAACGCGCTGAGCGTGACGTCAGGTACGGACTCCCGGGCCACACGAACTTTCGCCGAACCGCTGGCGCGGACGCGGCGGCAGCTATGAAATACTTATCATCCGATTCCAAGGAAACTATTCGGTAGAAAAATTTGATTCTTGGGCATGTTACAGCCTGATATCTTCTCTCGATAAAGGACCGAATTTCTTTTCGTTATTCGTCGTGGTTACTTGCTGTATCGCATTTACGTAAACCTTTACACGAAATTTTAATGAGAGTGCAGAGGTAAAAACGCATTGCGTGGACTTTGCGTACAGTTCATTTTAGGTAATACATTATTGCGTATGAAATTTAGTCAACATATCGAAATTGTTTTTAAAGCTGAGAGCAGATCGATAGCTATCACCGTTCTCGAGATATTGTCTGATATGTCGGCGGACGGGCTATGCCGTGACCGCGCGCGGGTTGCTCGGCGACGCGACCGGTACTTCGTCCTGCTCGTCGTAAACCATGTGGTTGTATCAACCGCAAATTTCGTAAACGGTTCAAGAAATCGAAATGTTTTTTTTTTTATTTTTTTTTTTTTTTGCAAACGATAACTTGTGAAAAGTCATGTATTTCGTCGCATGATAAATATCCTAAATCTGTTTATCTACCAAGATATGAAAGTAACTACAGTTTTTCAGAAGGGATAGATGAATTTTTTTAAACGGCTTTAATAGCATGTCGAATGAGAAGTTAAACCGAAACTAATTTGCTGGTATGTCATAAGATGTAATTTACTAAATATGTAGAGCTATTGATTATTTCCTTTCTTTTTTCTTTATCCAGTGTACTTTACTGATTCAAGACGCGTTTCGCCTTTTACTTTAAGGCATCTTCGGTGGAATCTAGAATGATTCAGTTTTGTTTTGATATGTGATACTTGGAGATTATAAAACAGTTCACATCTTTTTTTACGTGAATGACTGATTACTTTCAGTGAATCGAATTTTTGGCGGACATATACGTTTCCCCTCACCTGGTCACATGCTGGAGGTTGAACTAAAACTTAGATTATGGAACATAAGCACATTTTCATGTTCGCTCTTTTTTCTTCTGTCACTAGCAGTAGACGTTTTACTGAAAACTCTGATTTGACGTCGTAACTACAGTGTGTTCACCTCATGTCCCTTCCTGTCTGGTTTGTTTATGTACATGTTGCCAAACTGCAGAATTATATGCTGAAAACTAATGTTTGTTTATTTTCGTTCTCCTTATATCTGTATGTGTGTGTGGCTAGTCGGTGATAGTTATAGAAAGTTGAAAGTGAATCCAGTAGTTGTCAGACAGTGGTTGAAAGATTTGGTGTTCAGCTGATTTCAGTTTTGGTTTAAATGTTTTGTGGAGGAGTGCATGGAAGAGTAAATTCACTGCTTACATTAACAGATAAAATAGTAGAATAGTATTTCAACAGATGATTATTATCAGAATAGTATCAACCAACCCCTTTGTCCTCACTCTTTGACGCCCCATAATACGTCCTGTCAACTAACCCCTATTGTTGTCAAAGTTGTGCCATAATTTCCTCTTCCTCCTCTATTTAATTCCGTACCTCTTCTTTAGTCACACGATCCTCGTATCTAATGTTCAGCATTCTTATGAATCACCACGTTTTGAAAGCGTCTATTGTCTTTTTGACAGAACTGTTCATCATCCACGTTTCACTTACGTACAAGGCTGCACTCCACACAAATACCTTTGTAAAATAGTATCCAACCATTAGAATTTATATTCGGCATGAACAAATTTTCTTTTTCAGAACGCTTTTCTTGCTATTGACAGTCTTCAGTCAGGTTTGCGTCTGCATCAGGAAATGCCTTACAATTTAAAATCTGGTTTCGAAAACTGTTCGAAATATATATTATTCTTTCGTGATTCTTAAGCAAGGTGCTGGCGATGATTACATTATGCTCTGTGGGAAATTCTATCAGGTGGCTTCCACTTTCATCCCTTCCCCCTAGCCTTTGTGTTCTTACTGTTTCGTGTACCTGCTGCCGTATCACATTTTAAATTTTTGTCTCGCTTAACTATCTGAATAATTTCTTTTGTCGTACATTGTTTCAGTGTGTTAGGAGATAGTGAACAATCGTGAACGGTAGTCATGAAATCTGTTCATGGTGAAATGAGAAAACATGAAAAATGAAATATGTGAAAGAGTACATTGTACAGAATATGAAAAATTGGTATGTCTTCACCGAACTTCGTCTTTCCTTCATGTAGGTGTAAGATATAGTTAATCAAACGCACCGCGCGTTTCGGTGGGTCCCACCCCGTACCTCAGTGGCTGTCCGTCATTGGCTACCGCTAACGTCTGCCGCTTCCAGATGGGAACGCCAATTCCGCGAGCCGCCGCGTCAACGCGGAAAACGCTTACCGCTGCCGTTGCCGCACGCCGCGCTGCCGCGCTCTAGTGGGAACCGGCCTTTACTCGTGCTCCGCGCGCCAACACCGAAAACTAGTGCTTCGCAAGCCCAACCTGCTCGGATGTTTCCAATCGTAGGAGGCCACGAGAATATGCAACGCTGAAAAGAATACTGTCACCTGGCGTCTGGCAGACGCAAACATCAATAAAACGTTTTACAATGGCTCCAGAAAGTTGCGCCCGCCGTCGCTTCATGCCTAATTCAACGGCCAAGATCCGTAGCAGTTCGGCAGCCCTGAGGAGCCGCCACACGATATTTTCCAGGCTTCCTCGTATTCGCAGAAAAGCCGGTCCGGCCCTACCTCACGTTTCTCTGCCAAACACAATGCAGATGGCCTTCGTCCAGCCTCAGCTCGTCCACTGAAGAAGGACAGAAGAACAAGCTGTGTCGCACCACCAGTTCAAATATCACGAACAAAAATCAGAGTCCTCATTGCCGGTTTCATTTACAGCAATGACCATTTTAGGCCCACCCCCAATGAGACACATGAATAAAATGGTAATTCAGATAAATTGAGAAAAATGAAAGGAGATAGGTCACAAAAGGCTTGTCACCATCCCAGTCATAATAGATTTGTTTTTGACAGTGGTAGACAAACTTAGAGTAATTATAGTTTGTCAATCACTCAAAAAAATATGGCTAGTAGTTACCAACATGTGACTAGATAGGTCAAGTTTGAGTCGAATACTGATGACAAAAAGGGGAAGTCGATTACGACGATGCCGACTTCTTATTTCCTTTGATAAACAAACCACATCCAACACAAAAAAACCACTCAGGGATCCCTCAGTCATCTACAGAAGGACTCGTACATTTACATAAACTTTGGACACAGACCAGATGGACAGGCTAGAAGCTGCGATCACATGGTCTTTGTAAGCTTCGCATTTACGATTTAGACAATTAAAATTCAGTGACAGGTGTCCAACTCAAACACAATCAGACTTTTCCACGAAGCGAAATGGTAGAGACTATTTTTCATGCATATGGATTTAAATGATGACATTCTCTCATACTGTCTCCTTGATCAAGAAATATGACTTGTAAAGGGTTGATAAAGAGTGATGGTCCTCTCACCTCATATGCAACCAATTGTCATGAATTTATAGTAACAGGCATCCCTCACTTATGCACGTCAGTAAGGTCATTTTAAATGTAACACACAATACATGTGACATTCGGTAAATTTTGAAATGCAAAATGGTATTGTGTAACATATTACACACAGTTGTTTGTGTGGACACTATGAAATATGTGCACATAAATATTTGTCTAGACAAAGTTCAATTAAAATGTTATGTGAACAATGGTATAAATAAGTAAGTTGACTAAGTAAGTTTTAAATATTAATGATCCCTACTCTATTAAACAACAGATGACATATGAGATATGAAAATTAAAATTTGAAACTAGAATCACAAGCTTAGGGAGCAATGATGTTTCCTCTGGGGAGGCGTACTCTGGTTCGGGACTGTGACCTGTCCATAGCAGAGTCATAGTATAGGAAGCGTCACATGCTAGCACTTCAACTCTCATCACACATGGACTCTTCTGCAGAAGTCTGTTGAGCAGGGAATGTGGGCTGGTGTAGGCATGTTCATGTCTGCTGGGAAAGGTTTGACCAGAGGCAACGGCCACCAATCTGATGTCCCTCAGCAGCAGGTGGATGGAACAGCAACAGTGAGCAGCTCCAAACATCCTCCCAGGTGGACAGGATCGTTGTTTGTTGGAGCAAGAGGCTCCCGATGTCAGGTGATAGCTCATCATGGAAATAAAGCTCTGCTGGTCAGGATGGCAGGCATTTTCGCTCTTCTTAATGTCTGTGAGGATCGCCACATTCAAGGCTTCTCAGCAGGACTAATTATTGGCTGAAGACAGTTAGGATGTTGTTGGTCAGCCCGAGCACATAAGGATGGGCCAATATTATTGGAGTGACGCAACAGACGTACAGAAGTCACCCATCATCAAACGAAGGACAGCAGATAGATCAACATGCGGACAGTTGCTCCTTAATGCTCTCATTTGAAGAGAAGAAAATAAATAGAAACATATATGGTCCTCAACAACATAGCAAGGATCCGCCTTGTGCATGCAGTCCACCCGATTGTGTGAGTTGCGAGAACTCAAAAGGTACTAGAGCAAGCGTCCGACATTAGCGTGGCACTAGAACCATTTTCTTCATCGCTCTGTGTCGCCATTGCGCTGGATGAGCCCGCCTCCCCCAAATGGTCACCGTTACCTCACTGGGGCATTCCCAGCCACGTGTCTCCCCGGGCGCAAGGCTCTCACTGCCGCGACTGCCTTGGTGAGCACGGTAGTTGCCTCTGTCCGGTGCTTCTCCTTGTCCTAGACAACCTGGAGACGCCTGGCTCAAGCAAACGCCCTCCAGGAGGAAAATAATGTGATGAGTTGCCGGTTAGTTGCTGGGCTGATCCCCTCGTCTCTGCTACCCATGGCCTGTTCTTCATAGCCGCAGTCCTTCCAAAGCGTCCCGAAGTCTATGCAGTTGCCTGCTGCTGCAGTCCATCTGCACAATACTAAAAGGTTCCCCGTTAGTTTTTATCCATAAACTACGGATAAAACAGTACAGTACACATTTATTCAGAATGTAAAGTGTTTACTATTAAAATATAAGGGAAAAACAAATACAAGTATATTGTATCATGGATCAAATTTCATGATCGAACATGTCTCGATTTTAGCTGAACATTGCATATACTAACGTAACCTACCGGGCCAGTCTAACTCTAAAACGGAAATCTCACCTAATGACAAACAGAAAGCATGCTCAAGAAGACTACTTAAATATGAATTGATCCATGAGTTGCCATTACTAGGCAGGACCTCTAATTACATTCTGCCCACCATAAAAAAAATGCTGATTTACTGCCATTAACCTACTGATTAACTACTGGTTGTGCTGGTAATATTCCACTGTCACAGTCTCTGGAGGTGTCCTGTTGTGTTTGCTGTGAACTGCTAAGAGCATGGGGACACAAACACACATAAATAAGAGTAAATGGGGAAATCATTTGTGATCACAGTAATAAAGCAAAATGAAACAAGAACCTATGTTTAATCTATTATCTATACCCTGGTTACCAATACGGTTACCCTAGTCCTGCCATGGTGAGTCGACCTGACGGAGCCCTGCTGTACCTTGCGTCTCCTCATGGCGTTATGTCGAGCTCTTTCGCTCAGTTCTTCGACAGTACACTGGTTCCCCTGCAACTCATACAATAGACTTTAGAAGGAAGTAGATCTCTTGGTCGTACACGTTAAGAACGTAACATTGTTCCACAACTCTGTATACCTACGTAGTATCCTGTAAAATGTAAACATTCAGCTCTATCTGCCCGACGTTCGACGAAACCCATAATCCTGAACTTGCTGGGGAGTTGCTGTCGTATGCGTTGTGATTTGAGCGCTCGCGTTCATAGACGTGGCATTCTTTCTCGCTAATATCTCACTATACCGTAAAAGATGTCTCCAGCAACATTTGCATGGGTGGGCATGGTTGCCACTTTAACATCACACGTCTAGAAGCCCAAAACTCTCGGAAATATGGTGCTACGCAACTATGGCGTTCCTAAAACTCTAAAGATAGATGGCACAGTACAACTATGGTATGTCCAAAACACCAACCATAAACAAACACAGAAAAGAAAGTGACACAATGCTCATATGGCATGCCCCCAAAACCTCTTCAATACGCATACCGCAATCTCCTCCCCAACATTGTTACAGTCAAAGACGTGGTCAGAAATCTAGAGACAGAAAGATATTCTCTATATGTCCATCTGTTGCGAAACCTCGGCTGCTCAGTATAGAATGTCATCACCTTTCACCCATCTAAAACAACAATTTTAGAAAATTAGATGGCTGAAAGTTGATGCGATTTGACATTCTGTACAGAAAGATATAGTTGGAGCCTCTGTTGCCTAGGAAGGTTGGTGATTCTCCCAGACTGTAGAAAGTTGGACACAGCGAGAGAGGAACTACACATTGACATTTCATCAATACAAGGAAACAATAGGTTTGCGTATGATAACGTAGCGTGGATGGTCTGCATTATCGGGCATTCACAAAATCACACATAACAAACTATGTTATGGGCATCAGTTCTTTAGACTAACCTATTCTACAAATGGCTTACTATGTGGTGCAGGACGATTGATTTCTTGGCCTTTAACGTCTCCAGTTCAGATGCATTTTGGTGGGCGTTCCTACGTATTCGGTATGGTCCATTATACACAGAAAAGAATTTCTGACATTTCAGCTTCTGTTTGCTGGACAACTGAATTGATTTCAGCAATATTTTCTGTCCATCAAAATTTTCGTTCTCGCGCTTTTTTGTTAGTGCGTTCCTTCCCCCTCCGAACAGCCGACTGAATCCTCTGGAGAGCTTCACCGACGATTGGCCTTTTCTGTACACGGGTCCTCCTAAATAGGTCCCGTGTTTTTTTTATTCTTCAGTACTGTAATTGCCGCTAGCTTCGTGATCCCATCCTGGAAATATTTGAGGAAGACGTCCCAAGAAATTTATTGTTTGTTGTAGTACAGCCGACATAGGTTTCTTAGCTCATTTATCACTCGTTCGGCGAATTCGAATCCTGGTGGTGGGATGAGATAAATATTGTTTCAGTCTTGTGCCTTCTTTGACTTCTGTTGTGGCCCATTATCAGAGAAGATTCTCTCTATGTGCCCCAAATGAGGCAGGAAATCTATCCATAGTGCTCATTATGCTGTCAACGATGTAGCCTTTTTGAGTGGTGTGAAACTAACAAACTCTGTGATTGGTTCGATGAAAACAGGGACATGACTGTACCCTCTCAATGTCATGGGGAATGGTCCCATTAGATCTGAGGCCTCGATGTGCCTTAGTTTGTTGGGAACAATAGGAAACAGTGGTGCTTGCTTATTCGCAGTTATATGCCTCGTCTTCCAGCCATCTTTACAGACTGACAGCACGTGACAAATTCACCTTTCCATGTTCCCGAAGTAACACAGTTACCTTAATGTCAAGAAGCACGTTCCCAGGCCAATATCACCATAGCTTAAGTGGGTGTGCCACACCACTTTGTAACCACTTGTTCAGGAAGACGTAGATATCATTCCTATGTTAATTCTGTGGAAGAGAATTCCTTTCCTTAATAGGTCTAATTGTCGAATGACAGCTTGATTTCGATCTTTCCATTTCTTCTTGAGCCTTAACAGGTCCGGACCCTTGTCCTGTTGTCTCTTAATGTCCCACATATTTCAGGCCACAAAGTTTTCAGACGCTACTTTTCTTATGTAATACAGGCTAAAACGGTTGTCCTTAAGACCGTCAGTGACATAGCTCTGTAAGCTAATAGGAGAACGTTATAATGCATCTGCTGTTGTATTCTTACTACCCTCTATGTACTGAATGGCGAAATTATATTGCTGCAGGCACATTACCCATCGTATGTGGCTTTTATGGATTAATTTTCCAGTAGTCAAGAATTCCAGAGCTTTATTAAAAAAAATGGCTCTGAGCACTATGGGACTTAACATATACGGTCATCAGTCCCCCAGAACTTAGAACTACTTAAACCTAACTAATCTAAGGACATCACACAATACCCAGTTATCACAAGGCAGAGAAAATCCCTGACCCCGTCGGAATCGAACCCGGGAACCCGGGCGTGGGAAGTGAGAACGCTACCACACGACCACGAGCTGCGGACCAGAGCTTTATTCCCTTTTCTTCCACATAAGAAAAACCGCCACACAATCTTGAGGGTCTCCAGTTCAGTCATGTAGTAATTCTTTTCACATTTTGTGATCAATCTATTCGCAAATGCTATTGTTTTCCACACATGGTTTCCATTCTCGATGTAGTCATGAAAACTCATCACTCACAATCCAAATCCTGTGTATGAGAAATCCGTGACCATACAGGAATCCTCTCTGACTGGATGGCTGAGTATTGGCACCTCAAGTGGTTCTGACTTCAGAGCCTGAAACTCGCTCTCCACTGTTTTGTTCCAAGTCCCATTTACTTTTCTGACCTAGAAACTTTACTGACAAAGTCCTGAAGGTCAACATTTCAATATTTATGGTGTCACCATGCTCCTTAAAGTTGTGGAGGAGTTCCTTCAGAACTGCATTGTGTTGTTCTCAAGTCTTTTCGGCCATAAGAAGATTGTTGGCTAAGTTATTACATTCCATTTGAGAAATTCGCTGAGAATGCCGTCAAGGCTTCGTATAAATGCGGCAGATAATATATTTAGCCCAAACAGCACTCTGCGAAATTGATAGCACTTGCCAAAGGCAAGAAATGATGCGTAAGGCCTGCAACTGGGATCGAGCTCAATTTGCCAGAAGCTCGACCTGAGGTCTATTGAGAAAAAAACAGATACTCCATGGAAGTTCTGGAGAAACTTTTTTGCATCTCAGATTCGTCCACCTCTGGCTCAATAATTGAAGTTACCTGGCGAGAATCTAGGACGAAACGGATAGATCCATCTGACTTTTCGACCACTTTTAGCGGGTTATTATATGTAGATCTGGCAGGTTCTATCACCACCATCTTTTAGCATTCTCGAAATCTCGTTCACGACTTTGTTTCTCTAAACCTGGGATACAGCATAAGGTGGCACGATGAATTTCTTTTGCGGACGGACATTAAATTTATATTGAAAATTCTTTATCGAACCTGGATTTGACGGAAAAAGTTCTCTGTTCTGCAGCAGCATATTTCTTAACTCACTATGCTCAGCAGGCTCAGTGCACTGTACAGTTTTTACTTTGTTTTCTATCGCCTCTCTCATTTCTCTGATCACTGCTTCCTTCTTGTGTTCATTGTCTTCTTCAAACAATTGTTCAGCGGATCAGTCTTTCTCATTATGCCAATAGCTTAATTAAGTCTAATACAACTGACTGGAAGTTGCACTTGCGTAACCTGCTCTTCGAATCTAATGCAAATGAGTGTCCCCTTCCGCAACACAACTTTCTCTCTTCTAAGGTCAAGAATCGTTCCGTATCCATCCATTTGTTCAAATGTGTGTGAAATCTTATGAGACTTAACTGCTAAGGTCATCAGTCCCTAAGCTAACACACTACTTAACCTAAATTATTCTAAGGACAAACACACACACCCGTGCCCAAGGGAGGACTCGAACCTCCGCCGGGACCAGCCACACAGTCCACGACTGCAGCGCCTTAGACCGCTCAACTAATCCCGCTCGGTATCAATCCAAAAAGTCCATGCCTACTATTATGTCTACTGCCAAATTTACATCATACAGAAGTTGGTCCTTATTTTGTGTCCTTGACGCACGAACACTAATAGAATCTGCAGGTTTACTTCCATCCATTTCACTAGATGAGCCCCCTTTACTTTCGTCCTTTTCATGGTCAGTGTTGGCTAGCTTCTTTTCTCAGAGCAACGCTTGTATCCTATCTCAAAAATAGTAGTAATATGGCTGCCAGTGTGCAGAATGAGTTTGTGCCACTTGCACTGAGTGACACTTGTATGAAGAGGGAATGTGTTGACATTGGTACGGAGCTGAGGACACTGTAGGTAGTGGACAGGGTGTTCCAGAAGTAGGATACACCAGCCTCTCTGCCGCTACCTGCGGCGTATTCTGGGGAAGACCAAAGCCCATTCCCTGCACAAAGTTCCCAGTCCTCGCACCAGTTCGTAGGGTGCATGTCTTTCTCCCAGAATTTAATACTGCAGCTGACCTCTGAATGGCAAGTAGTGTTCCGTGTTTTAGTGTTGAGATGATGGAGTTCCCCCAGACCTCCAGATGAAAGCCTTTACTGATTTACGACGGGCATTGGTATATGGTGGGCTACACAAACAAACAAGAAGTGACTTACTGACGTTGTGTAAACTTTAAAAACAATAAATGCAAATGGAGATTATCCCAAAAAGTGACACAGTTTTAGAGGAAGGTAGCCATGTTTGTATTCCAGAGGAAGCAGCAAATGTAGTGCGAAAGCATTTAGTCAGCGTAAAGAAGCAGGGAAAAGAAACAGACGTTACAGTTTCACCAGTTCATGTTGAAGAAATAGAGCATCTTTTCAAACGAAGTTAGACTTAGTAACGTCATAACCATCACACAAAAGTGCGAAAACAATCGTTACATGCATAGGCGAAAAGATATGGGAACTACACAAGATCCCACACATTCTGGAGGAATATTCTTCCAAGAAAATAATTCACGAATGAATAATGGTAGCAGTTTTTTACTTGCAGATGATAACAGGGGACCGAATGAGAGAATATTGATGTTTGCCAGCTAAAAGGGAGAAACGTGTATATCAAATTGCAAATCATTGTTTGTGGATGGAACATTCAAGAGATCGGACAAGCAGTCTGAAACAGTTGTTTATACTCCACTCGGAGCCTAATAGTTCTTGGGAGGAAACAGAAACTATTCCAGTGTTTACGCTTTACCGCCAAATAAAAAGTGAGAAACATATGAACGTTTTTAAGCTATTAAAACTAATGTGCTTGGATGGAACCCTGTATCTCTGCTGATGGACTTCGAACTTGCCACCCTCCAAGCAGGTAACTGTTGTAAGTAGGCTGTTTAAGTTTTTACACTGGTAACGCCACGTAGCGCTCTGTATGAAAACCACTGATTGTGCTGTGTGCAGTCTGTGGCTAGTTTGCATTGTTGTCTGCCTTTGTAGTGTTGGGCAGCTGGATGTTAACAGCGCGTAGCGTTGCGCAGTTGGAGGTGAGCCGCCAGCAGTGGTGGATGTGGGGAGTGAGATGGCGGAGTTTTGAGAGCGGATGATCTGGACAGAGACAGTAAATTTGTAAGACTGGATGTCATGAACTGATATATATATATATATATATATATATATATATATATATATATATATATATATATATATATATATATATATATATTACATTGTTTGTTCTGTATCAAAATCTTTCATTTGCTAATTATGCCTATCAGTAGTTAGTACCTTCAGTAGTTAGAATCTTTTATTTAGCTGGCAGTATTGGCGCTCGCTGTATTGCAGTAGTTCGAGTAATGAAGATTTTTGTGGGGTAAGTGATTCATGAAAGGTATAGGTTATTGTTAGTCAGGGCCATTCTTTTGTAGGGATTACTGAAAGTTAGATTGCGTTGCGCTAAAAATATTGTGTGTCGGTTTAGTGGTGATCAGAATAAGTAAAGAGAGTAATGTCTGAATACGTTCAGTTTTGCTCAGCTGTTTGAAAAGCAAATAATGTAAGAGGTTTATCAGCACAGTAATTCATTAACTTTTCTAAGGGGACGTTACACTGTTTGTTTCCTGGCACAGAGGTTACTGCTCTAGCACATCTTCCACGGAAATGTTGGATGATGGTTGGCTATGTGTTCAGGAGAGCACGCCTGAAAACCATAAGCTTCAAGACTTTTGTTACTATTTAGTGGGCAAGTGGCTCGATAACGAACGTATGCCAAGAGAGGTGTGGAACTGCAGTGGAAGACACCATCGCACTAATAACGTCTCAGAAGGATGGAACCGAAGAATAAATACGTTAATATCAAAAGTTCATCCGAATGTTTACTCGTTTGTGGAAAATCTTTGAGGAAATGCAGAGTACCAAGGACACCAGTCTGACTGACTAACTTTGAACTTTGATGGGAAAAGAAAATGAAAGTCAGCATTGAAGACTGACGAAACGATTGCAAAGGCTTTAAAGAAACTCCAAACAGATGGGAACTAAATCATTTCTGATTTGTGTGGCTTACTCACAGAAATTACAGTGCCGAAGAAAACGTCAGAAACATTGAAAAATTTGTATATATTGAAAAGTAATTCAACGTACTCATTGGCAATTTCGTAAATATTGTAAATAAATTTGGCCACGAAAAAAGACGACCTTCTCATGGTGTTCCCTGGAAACGAAACAAAGTCTCCTCGATGTCTCTTGAAATTTGTAAAATATGAAGACAGATAAGACTATCTCAAAGGCCGACCCTTTTCTTGGGAACAATCGCAGCATTCGCCTTGAGTGGTTTTTAGAATCAAAATCTATAGGGGTGGACACCAAACATAAAATCTTTGCAGCGGAAACAGAGGCAAATGACAAACAATTAAATCCATACTCTCTTCCTCCATTAGAAGGTAGGGTAGGTAGTTAGTGTTTAACGTCCCGTCGACAACGAGGTCATTAGAGACTGAGCGCAAGCTCGGGTTAGGGAAGGATGGGGAAGGAAATCGGCCGTGCCCTTTCAAAGGAACCATCCCGGCATTTGCCTGAAACGATTTAGGGAAATCACGGAAAACCTAAATCAGGATGGTTGCAGACGGGATTGAACCGTCGTCCTCCCGAATGCGAGTCCACTGCGCCACCTCGCTCGGTCATTAGAAGGTGTGCAAACCAGCATGAAACTGGTAAAGACAAAACAAATTATTATAAAAAGTAACTGGTTGCAGTTTTGCAACCTTTCAACATGTGTTGAAACTAATTTCTAGTAACACATGACTACAGCAGGCCTGTTGAGGATGCGGCTAGGCGAGCAAGAACGCTCACGCTCGCTCGGCGTCAGGGTTATGAGCGCTCGCTGAGGAATGGGTCGGTCAGACGTCGTTGCGTAACGCAGCACGGTCAACTGTTAGGGCAGCAGTGCAAACAATATGCTGCCTTCAGAGCAATGACCGTGATTAGTTTCGGCGTAGCCTTAGATATGCATGTACAGTTTATACTGCGCGGGGCTTAAGGGGAGACTCCACCCAAAAATTTAACTTTTGTTCTACTTTGCGAATAGAAATTAAATTTTAAACTCGTGTCTGTTATGTAAATTTGTAGCAATACTCAAATTATGAAGTCTATAGCTTCAATGGTTTCAGAGTTTGAATTTTTAATATGATTTTAGTGGTGATCTTGAAAACCAACTTTTGGTATCCGCGCCACAATTTTCATATGCCGGATTTTGTATCACAAGATATAGTTCAACGGCTATGTGCATTCGTTGTATGAGAAATATTAATAATTTGTTTTTAGTCTTTATTTCAATAATCAGTCTTAAATTTTCTTTAATTATCGGCAAATAAATGTGATGATGGAACAAACAAATTACATTTTCGATAAGATTAATACATAGAAGTATGTAAACGCATAAAGAATACTTCCTGCAAACATTTCATTCAGGTTAGTTAATATTTGTGGTAAAAAAGTTGGCAGTCAGCTTAGAAAAAAAAAATTTCGGTGAAATGGATTTTTAAAATTTTGCAAAAAAAACTGTCCCATTAAAGTTGACCGTCACCATAACGTTTTCCATTCCTGCTTATATGAGACTTCTTCTTGAAGTTTCAAGATCAAATAGATTTTCTGCTGAATATTCTGAATAAAAATCTGCTCAAAATCTTCTTGAGGAGGTGCAATGATAGGGATATCTAATCTTAAGTCGGTGCCAATTTTCTTGGAGCTTGTTGACTGTGCGTAAAAGGACTTCAAAGTATTTCCTTAATTTATATTTACACAGTCAACAGGCAGAGCAATTGATTTCCAACGACTGGCTGCCAATTGTTTTGCTTCAGTTTTTCTGGAAATCTTACGACTTTTTTTCCCAGTTTGAGTTTATACCAAGTTCGGAGTAAAAATGGTTCTGTCTGATGGCGACTGAAATTAAAAAAAAATGACAACTCCGCTTTTAAACAATATGACTGAAGAAAGTATGCCCGCATCTCGTGGTCGTGCGGTAGCGTTCTCGCTTCCCACGCCCGGGTTCCCGGGTTCGATTCCCGGCGGGGTCAGGGATTTTCTCTGCCTCGTGATGGCTGGGTGTTGTGTGATGTCCTTAGGTTAGTTAGGTTTAAGTAGTTCTAAGTTCTAGGGGACTGATGACCACAGATGTTAAGTCCCATAGTGCTCAGAGCCATTTGAACTGAAGAAAGTATTCATCATACGGAGCGGATAAACAAATGTCTCTTCGTTATATTAGCTTTTTCTGCTATTTGTCTAGGTGAAAGTACACTGAAGAGCCAAAGAAACTGGTAAACCTGCCTAATATCGTGTAGGAGAAGTGCCGCCGCAACACTTATTGTGACTGTGATCATGGGGTGAAGGTCCTGTCATGTTAGCACTCTTTGTTCCTCCAGCAAAATCTCCCATAATTCCTCGTAATTTAACATGTGTACTCGACTCAGTGCGATAACAGTTGCGAGATTTTCAAATAACTTCCGGGAATTCAGCCAGGTAACACTTTCAGCGACCGAGTTATTTGAAAGTTGTATACGCCAGGAGAAACTCAGGTCTCAAATTGCGAGATTGCACTGAATCCTCCCTGTACAACCCTGGCGTTAGTTTCTTATCAGGCTACGATTGCACTGTCGGTTTGTGGAGTTTGATCCCCAAACTACCACCTCCTAGCCTTCCTCATGACCTCGGTTCTTTACCCGAAGATCTTCGCAAAAGCGATCGACAACCCTTCGGGCACCTCGGTCACGCGTGCAGCCTACATTGCCCCTGCGTCCTTCAGCGCCGTGAACTCGCCTTGCCGCTGTAACAGACACCAAGCGGCCGTACCAGCGCTAGCAGAGGCCCCCACTTCCAAGGGACTTATCTGTGTCCGCCACACAGGTGACCAGAAAACAGGGCCGCGAGTATTTTGCCACCAGCCGCTTTTTAGGTTGGCGCCAGGGCTGCAGCTTCGAGGGCCTCTCCTAGCCTCAGGGCAGGTGCTACTCACCCCATCGTCTTAGGACCCTCTCAAAGTCCATGGTAGGGATTGACGTCGCTGAATTCAGCATTCATCGTCGTTTCTCTCGGTGCAGTCAGAGTTTATCCAGGATAGTCTTCTCTTTTCTTGTGCTGGTGTTATTCAGGATAGCTTCATTTGACTATTAAGAACCTAACTGTGTTACTTTGTCAGACTCTGGACTCACCAGACTATCAAGTTTTCATAGCTGTGAGACACTAAATGTGATTTTGTTATTATCGTCGAGGCAGACGTTTCTTTCCTCGGTCAGTACACTTTTGTTAACTTTGATCACTGTTTTCTCTGTGTCGGTGTGAGAGACACATGAAGTTCTGTTCACAATGACTCTCGTTATTACCTTTTCCGAATTCTTATTAATTTCCTCTTCGTCCAGAATTTCGTCCGTGATATTCTTGCCTTCCTGACTGACCGTCCCTCTCATTTCTTCTGTCATTATGCATGTTGGGCGCCTGAAGTTCCCATTCTATCCTCACTTTCGTTCTTGCGCAGATTTTGTCTCAAATATAAGCTCCAGCTCACGGAGGATGCTCTTAAGGGGAGACGGAGGTGGTCAGATCCAAAAAATTACGATTTTTTTGCTATCAAAAATTAATTGAAACATTAATCTTTAATGCAAACTTTTAATTATTATTCTACCCGCCATAGAAGTGGAGATATTACCATTTTCTCCAATGCCTGCAGAGGAAATGGGCGAGGCCGCTGAAAGCATCTATCACCGTCTCGTGACTTCTTGGCGAACAGCTTGGAATTTTCTCGTCTTGAAGTTGAATATTTCCTTATGTTACCCATGCAGCGAGTGTGCAAGGGTTGGATACATTGTTTCCTGTGCAAATGAAGCGCTAAGAGCGCCGATCATCGTCTCTTTGTTATTGATTGTTTCGAATTACCTCAGTGTTGCGCCTGTTGTTAGTAATATTATATACCACGTTTTAGTAATCGTATGTATAAGAAGAGGAATAACGTAGGGAAAAGAAAATGAACACTTATACCAAGTTGTGATGCTGTAACTACAGAAATAAAGCGTTCTTCTGCTAAGCAACACATGGTTGGCCATAGCCCTGAGACATCTAGCAAGAAGTTGACTGATGGAAGTGAAGGATTTTGTGAATTTGTGAGTGACAGTGATAATATTAACGAAGTACTGAATATTGGGAATATTGGATTGTTATCTTATGTGATGAAAGGAAGTGTTCTGTGAAAAATTTGTTCAAATGTAGGATTGGGACTAGAGATGTCAAAGCACTTTGATTTCGCTTGTGAGATGAAGATAATCTGTACATGTTGCAGGTGTGAAGTGACTTTCTACAATTCATATGCCAGTCTCTTTGGTGAAAATGGGCTATCTAGAGTGTTTGATGTGAATGTGGATGGTCTTCAATCCATTGGAAAAGGGTCCGCTGCTGATAAACTGTTGTGGTATTATGAAATTGCCATCGCCTCCAAGCAAATTTGGGTGCTACTGTGAACTGGCAGGATCCTCTGTTGAAGATGTGGCTTTGAAAACCATGAAGGAAGCAGTGGAGGAATATATAGAAATGAACAGTGGTTCTAGGGACTAGGTAGTGGCATTGGATGGTTCCTGGCAAAAGAGGGCTCACAAATCCCTGAATGGGGTCGTAACTGCTACCTGTGGTGATACGGCAAAAGTAATAGATGTTGCAATATTGTCAAAACATTGTAGGTGCAAAAATAAAATCAAAGGAGAGCACAGCGGTACCTGTGAGGCAAATTTCAATGGATCAAGTGGAGCAATGGAAGTGGAAAGAGTGAAACAAATTTTTGAACGTTCAGCTCCCAGATACAGTATTAAGTACAAATACTACCTTGGCGATGGTGACTCCAAAGGTTTCAAGACTGTATAAAAACTGAAACCATATGGAAATGAATTTGTAGATGAGAAGTTGGAATGCATTAGGCATGTGCAAAAGCGTATGGGTGCACGGCTTCGGAGGCTCACACAAACTTTGGGTTCAAGTAACCTCAGTGATGGAAAGTCAATAGGAGGGAGAGGCAGGCATATTGATGAGGTGATTGAGAGTCTACAGAGATACTATGGGTATCCTATAAGGCAAAGCAGTAGTAATGCTAGTGACATGCGAAAAGCGGCGTGGGAATTGTTCCTTCATACTGCCTCTTTCAATGAATGTCCTCAACACAGCCTCTGCTCAAAAGATTCCTGGTGCAAATATAATGCCAGAAAGGACTATGATCACAAGCATGGTTTTCCCGGAAGCTGTGATAAACGCAATGAAACTAATTTTTCATGACTTAGCACAGCAAGAAGTGTTACAAAAACGTCTACATAGAAAAACGCAGAATCCGAATGATATAATTAACAATTTAATTTGTCAGTGATTCCTAAAAGGGTGTTTGTAAGCATAAAAACATTGCAGTTTGGCATTTATGATGCAATAGCAACCTACAACCAAGGGAACAGTGTGAAGTGTGAAGTATTGAAGGCTTTAGGATATCCAGTTGGGGTGAACACTGTACGAGCACTAATAAATATTGACAGAGAGAGGATAAGAGGAGCAGAAAGTAGAGAAATGGATATGAAATATGATGGATCAACAGGCCAGAAAAGAAGAACAAAAAGGAAGCTTTTGGAGGATGAAGAAGAGACCATAATAATCCATCCTACAGAGCAGGAACGTATTGAGAAACTTTGACAGCCATTTCCTGTAAATTAGAACTTCTGAAGGAACATTTTCTTAAAATCCACTCAAATTAGGGAGATGAAATTTTTATACAGCACTCCTAGTGGTCAAACTTACATTGTAACGCAGCCATTGGCAAAATGTTCAGTAGTTTCATTTCAATTTGATTAAATAAAGCATTTTTTTTGGAAAAACGTTCGCTCATTAATAAAAGAATTGCTGAAAGGAAACTAGAAAAGATGCTCCGATATCCCTCCATCATAACTGCAATTAATATTGTAAGCGATGACATCTCGGCGGGCGAATGATTCCAATCCAGGTAGAGACGCATTCTCACATCGGACAATAGCGAGAGTGAACCATCCACTTCCAGTACTCCCACTCTATACGCTGAAAAAATTTCAAATTTTTCTATTTGGTCGATTATTCATAAACGTCCCTCAAACGTAGTGATTGTAACATGGGCAGCAAAGGCACCTCCAGCTCCCCTTAAACGACTCGATGTTCAAAAATGGCTCTAAGCACTATGCGACTTAACATCTGAGGTCATCAGTCTCCTAGACTCAGAACTACTTAAACCGAACTAAACTAAGGACATCACACACATCCATGCCCGAGGCAGGATTCGAACCTGCGACGGTAGCAGCAGCGCGGTTCCAGACTGATGCGCCTAGAACCGCTCGGCCACAACGGCCGGCACTCGATGTTCGTCAGACATTTTTCCACCAGTGATTACTGGTAATTATTGGCAATTTTCAAAAGCAAAATCTAATTATGTTACTGCCAGTAAAGGAAGCGTCTGTGAACTGGTTCATTTTAATGGGTCCTTCGAATAACTTGGTATGGCTCTTATATCCCAATGACTCAATATCGCCGGCCGGGGTGGCCGAGCGGTTCTAGGAGCTTCAGTCTGGAACCGCGCGACCGCTACGGTCGCAGGTTCGAATCCTGCATCGGGCAGGGATGTGTGTGATGTCCTTAGGTTAGTTAAGTTTAAGTAGTTCTAGGGGACTGATGACCTCAGAAGTTAAGTCCCATAGTGCTCAGAGCCATTTGAACCATGTTTTGACTCAAAATCCTGACACAGTGTAATTTCTTGTTTTCTCTCCTGCATTTCCCGCGACGAATCAGTCCCGAGAAACGCGTCCTTAAATTCTTGGTATGAGCAGCAAGTTGCCGCTAGTCAGCGCATTTTTTTTCTGCTGCTGGTCCCTCGATATGTCCACAGACAATTTCTAACTTGACCTGCAATGGTCATGATGCAGGCGACGAACGATTGAATTCAGCCAGCCAGACCTTGGAGTGAAGTGGACTTCCATTCTCACTGAAATTCTGGAATTTTAGCACTGAGAGAAAGTGCTTGTGATCAAAGACCGGCTTCCTCTCGTACTTGTAGTTAAGCCAGAATCACACTCTAGTTTGCCCCATATGCCACGAGGTTTCATGTCGAGTGCTGTGACCGACACTTCCTGCGCCATTGTGCTACTCGAACTCCGCATTACACCGCACAAGCGGGTTGCAATTATGCGAGGAATCGGTTTCCGTCCTGGAGCGCGCGCGCTGTGACCCGTTTCCTTGCGTTGACCCCGCGCTTGGCGAACATCCTAACTGTGACACCATTCTACGTGATGCTTCTCGTCTGAATGGGAGGTGACATTGTGTATCTCCTGTTCTAGGCAAACAAGCTTTTCCTCTACCCTCTCTAACCTTCGTGAGTTCCCTGCAATCGCCTTTGTCCTTCCGTTGTGAGGGAGCTAACAGCACGCGAACTGCTGTTTGCAGTATGCATGGCTGGTCTGGCACAGTTATTTGGCATGACTGCCGTTTTCTTGGCGCCTGCCGCTTCTGCTGTTGCTACCACCTCTGTCATTCGCAACTAAAGCCTCGCTTCGGTGCTAATCTTTCCCGTTTCAGTAATGTGCTCATCGATTTTGCTCAGTAGATTATTCATCTGCTGTGCTTGTTTCTTTGCGTCTCCTTCTCTCTTCCATTGAGCCTCTTCACCTTTCCTTTCTAGTTCTTGCATTTCCTGCTCACATTTGCTTCCTGTTAGCTTCAATGCTTTCAGAATTTGGAAGAGTAAATTCGGCTCCTGCTCGTGCTGTGTCCTTCCTGCTAGTGCACTGACGTGGCAGGATTGTCCTAAGTTCTCTTCCGTCTTTGTCGTCACAGGTGTGCACTCTGCCTTGAACATGTCTTTTGTGTTTGACTATGTCTTCTTTCTCTGTCATATTGTGTATTGGTCCGATTCATCATGATCTGATTCTTCTTTCTTTATCTGCTGGAAAAATATACCATCTCATCCCCCCACTCGTTTCTATCCTTATCCTGTGGAAAGTCCGTCGTGCTTGGCCTCTCTATTTGACTTTCACTCAGTAACACTCTTGTTTTGCTCCGTGGTATCATTCAGGAAAGCAAAGAAACGAACTGCTATGTATGACATCTAACTCTTGATTAAAACAAAACAAAGTTTTTCATAACCTACTAAAATTAATCCACAACATAGATTGCATATTCATGTCCTCTCCAAACTGGTGAAGATGCCGTGGCAAAACCGATAATCTTCACAAGAAAATGTAATGCGGTGTAAAAACCATATACATGAACCAAAAACATTTGAAGTAGCTAAATAAGTTGGAAAGAAAACACAATAGTTGGTACATTCACTCAGCTGTTTAAAACTATCATGAAATTTAATTAAAAAACTATAAATGATAAAATATGAGTATTTGTTTGTTGTTGAGGTCTTCAGTCCTGAGACTGGTTTGATGCAGGTCTCCATGCCACTCTATCCTGTGCGAGCTGCTTCATCTCCCAGAACGTACTGCAGCCTACATCCTTCTGAATCTGCTTAGTTATTCATTTCTTAGTCTCCCTCTACGATTTTGACCCTCGACGCTGCCCTCCAATACTAAATTGGTGATCCCTTGATGCCTCAGAACATGTCCTACCAACCGATCCCTTCTTCTAGTCATGTTGTGCCACAAACTGCTCTTCTCCCCAATTCTATTCAATAGCTCCTTATTAGTTATCTGATCTACCCATCTAAACTTCAGCATTCTTCTGTAGCACCACATTTCGAAACCTTCTATTCTCTTCTTGTCCAAACTATTTATCGTCCATGTTTCACTTCCATACATGGCTACACTCCATACAAATACTATCAGTAACGACTTCCTGACACTTAAATCTATACTCGATGTTAACAAATTTGTCTTCTTCAGAAACGCTTTCCTTGCCATTGCCAGTCTACATTTTATATCCTCTCTACTTCGACCATCATCAGTTATTTTGCTCCCCAAATAGCAAAACTCCTTTATTACTTTAAGTATATCATTTCCTAATCTAATTCCCTCAGCATCACCCGAGTTAATTCGACTACATTCCATTATCATCGTTTTGCTTTTGTTGATGTTCATCTTATATTCTCCTTTCAAGACACTGTCCATTCCGTTCAGCTGCTCTTCCAAGTCCTTTGCTGTCTCTGACAGAATTACAATGTAATCGGCGAACCTCAAAGTTTTTATTTCTTCTCCATGGATTTTAATACAATCTAATAAAAATTATTAAACGTCTCAGCCTTCACAGGAAAGATCCAACTGAGGGTCACCATATTATGTGAGGAGCTGGGGTGGCGAAGTGTGTGTAACCCTTGGATTCAACTGAATTTGCGTGAGAGCTGTACATACGCTCAGCCCTTCCCTCCCACCCTTTAACTACCATCTAAACTTATGCACAATGCATAACCGAACTCTAAGAGAATTAATAAAAAAATGACACTGTAAATGAGGCAGTGAAAAGTGTTACACACACACACACACACACACACACACACACACACACACACTATAGCTTAAAAAAGTTACTAATCAATCTCTATGTTGAATAGTAACAAAAAATGGGCAGAAAATGAAATTTATCATATCACTGCTAAATGATAAACGAATTAAGTATCCCAAAGAGATTTATTTTATCTAATAAACATGAAAATATGCTATTCACTGAACAATGCTTTAACAGAACAAGGGCACAAAATAATAGTGATGAGAATATGTAGTTGGCAGGTTTTTTTAAAGGTGCACCTACTCTGAAATACTGAATATGGTAATCTATTATGAGTAACTCAATCAACAGAGATAATGATAAATCCCGACTGTGCAACAGAATTCTGATCGGAAATGAGAGCTCTGCGAAAAATTCATATGCAAAATCGTGGGCACTGCGTCGCCAAAGCGAGAATATACGCTGCTGAGACCCTCAGAGAAGAATTACACGTCCCTATTAGGCCAGTGCTGCAAATACTTTATCACCAAGATCTCAGACAATGTGTAGACAGCAAACAGCAGTCAGATGGTGCAGCCGCAGATCTCTGAACTGCTGGTCTCTCTGACGATCGACGAATGTGGAAAAACCATACGAGATAAATTCCGGAAAGACTCTAAACTTCTGCCCCTGATTCTGCGCTAGAGTATCTGCAGGAGGAGACAAAGTCATTACACCCCTTCTCCCTGAAGGTCTAGAGGAGACTCCCTCACTCTTGCGCAGCACCCAACACTGAAAACTAGTGCTTCGATATCTCACCACGCTCGCATGTTTCCAGTAGTATGAGGCTGTGAGAAAATGCGCCGATCATCTGTGTTCATTGCACACTGCAAATCCAGCCTAGCTACATAGCAATAGTTTTTGTAACCATTGTAGTCGTTGCCACCAATTTTTTCAGTAGAGCTCTCTGACGTGACATCACATCCTCTTGAGTTGCCGAATCAACTCCCTGTATTTCGTGGAATGGGCGAAAGCAGCCGTGAAAACCAGCACCAAAACCGAACAAAATATCTCCTGGACGCCAGGCGCTGGTGCAACAGGTGTCCCGTGGCTTCAGGCCTCAGATTACGAAGACCACTGAAAACAGTACTAACACCTGGCGTTGGCCAAGCGAAGCCTAGACGGCAGACAGAAATGAAACGTTTAACATTGGCCGCAGAAAGTCGCGCTCGCCGTCACTTCATACTGAATACAATGGCCAAGAGCCAGAGCAGGTCGGTCGGCCTGAGAAGACGCTGCACGCTATTGTCCACTCCCTCTCGTTTTCACAGAAAACCCGATCTTACATTTTCTTGCCAACCCAAAGGAGGTGGCCCTCGTCCGGCCCCAACTCGTCCACACAAGAAGGACAGAAGAGCAAGCAATGTCCCAACGCCAATAGAAATATTACTAATAAAAATGAGAGTCCTCATTACCGGTTTCATTTACAGCAATGACGTTTCCCGGACCATCCCCACTAAGACACATTAAGAAAATATCAGATAAAAAAAATTGCTAAAAATGAGAGATGGCATGCCACGAGAGCTTTGTAACCTATCTGGCAGTTCTCAAGGTGTGAGTGATATATGTGTATGTCCATAACTTACATGCCGACTGAACCTACTCTCATCACTGATGCATTGCGCCCATTTTGAGCAACAGTCCGTCGATATGTCCTTCCAGCTTCCTACAGGCTCTCAATGATGAGGATAATGATGATGTTTGGTTTGTGGGGTACTCAACTGCGCGGTCATCAGCGCTAGTACGAAGTCCTAATTTTTACACAGTCAAATTTATTTATGCAATCCAATGTAGCCACTGTCACGAATGATGATGATGATGATGAAATGATGAAGCCAACCCGGCTGGGAATCGAACCCGGGACCCCGTGATCCAGAGGCAGCAGCCCTCAATGGAACCACGTTGAAATGACTGAAGGTGTTTATGAATATTACATGCTCTTCGGTGGGGCATAGTTGTACCATAGATGAATGTTGGACACAAAGTTCACTTTTGGACTCAGCACTGTTACTGCCAGCAGAGTCAAAACTGTGGGTGCACTTAAAAGCCTCCTGCGCGGTATTTGATCGCCAGTGACCGTGACACATGAATCGCTAGCACTGCAACTCCATAGTAGGCACATATTATACCCTGGTGCCAGTGAACATAGTCCTTGAGGGTGTTTCATTTTTTCCTTCAGTGTATATTCTTCTTCTAAATTACTAAAAACACTTAGAAATTAACTTCAATTCCTGAACCCATGCAAACAGTGTGCTAAAACGCTTAGTTAAAGCTCATGATGCCACTTCAGCAAGTGACAGAAAGAGAACCTAGTGATGTGCAGAAAGAACGTGGTGTAATGCATGTGGTGCAACCGAACACAGCCTTTGAGTGTTAATACTAACAACTGTTGCTACAAATGTTGCATGGTCACTGTTAGCGGTTTCAATATGGACACCCTCAGATACATCAAAAAGAAATGAAGATGATAAACGGGTATTC
Organism: Schistocerca serialis cubense; assembly: GCF_023864345.2. Taxonomy (NCBI): domain Eukaryota; kingdom Metazoa; phylum Arthropoda; class Insecta; order Orthoptera; family Acrididae; genus Schistocerca; species Schistocerca serialis. Next base: position 405,478,245 of record NC_064639.1, on the reverse strand, counting down.
TTTGGACAAATATATTATACTAGACCTGACACGTGATTAAATTTTCACGCAACTTGGGTACATAGATCCAGAGAAATCAGTACCCAGAACAACCACCGCTGGCCGTAATAACGGCCTTGATGCGCCTGAACATTGAGTCAAACAGAGCTTGGATGGCGTGTACAGGTACAGCTGCCCGTGCAGCTTCAACACGATACCACAGTTCATCAAGAGTAGTGACTGGAGTATTGTGACGAGCCAGTTGCTCGACCGCCATTGACCAGACGTTTTCAGTTGGTGAGAGATCTGAGAATGTGCTAGCCAGGGCAGCAGTCGAACATTTTCTGTGTCCAGAAAGGCCCGTACATGACCTGCAACATGCGGTCGTGCATTATTCTGCTGAAATGTAGGGTTTTGCAGGGATCGAATGAAGGGTAGAGCCACGGGTCATAACACATCTGAAATGTAACGTCCACTGTTCAGAGTGCCGTCAATGCGATTAAGAGGTGACCGAGACGCGTAACCAATGGCACCCCATACCATCACGCCCGGTGATACGCCAGTATGGCGATGACGAATACACGCTTCCAATGTGCGTTCACCGCGATGTCGCCAAACACAGATGCGACCATCATGGTTCTGTAAACAGAACCTGGACTCATCCGAAAAAATGACGTTTTGCCATTCGTGCACCCAGGTTCGTCGTTGAGTACATCATCGCAGGCGCTCCTGTCTGTGATGCAGCGGCAAGGGTAACCGCAGCCATGGTCTCCGAGCTCATAGTCCATGCTGCTGCAAACGTCGTCGAACTGTTCGTGCAGATGGTTGTTGTCTTGCATGCACGACGGCCTTCCGTAGTACCCTCTTGAACCCACCGATTCCATATTCTGCTAATAGTCATTGGATCTCGACCAACGCGAGCAACAATGTCGCGATACGATAAACCGCGATAAGCTACAATCCGACCCTTATCAAAGTCGGAAACCTGATGGTACGCATTTCTCCTCCTCACACGAGGCATCACAACAACGTTTCATCAGGCAACGCCGGTCAACTACTGTTTGTGTATGAGAAATCGGTTGGAAACTTTCCTCATGTCAGCACGTTGTAGGTGTCGCCATCGGCGCCAACCTTGTGTGAATGCTCTGAAAAGGTAATCATGTGCGTATCACAGCATCTTATTCCTGTCGGTTAAATTTCGCGTCTGTATCACGTCATCTTCGTGGTGTAGCAATTTTAATGGCCAGTAGTGTATTTTGTGAGGTGCGTTGCTCCAAGCACACCATTGCGAAACTCTAATTACCCTAATCTATTACTGGATAGTTGAAGTCTCCAATAACGGCAGTATGATAGAGGAAAATATATATTAGCGAGTTGAAGGTTTTTCTTGGGTTTTCGGTCACACCGGGGAGGGGGTCTAGTGGTCGTAGAAGACCTTAATTATAAACCTATTTCCACCAATTTCTCAAACAGCCTCGCATGCAGCTTCAGTTTCTAACTTAGTTGATTTGAGATTCCTCTCCACTGCGATAAGTACACCAGCTCCATTTCTCATTAGTCTTTCCTTTCGACATACACTTACAGTTAGGTTTACGCGAATGACACAAGTCCAGGGAGTCACAGCATATCTTGCCACTGAATCTCCGGAGCCTCTACTCGGCTGAGAACCAGGTAGCCCGTATTGCGGAAAGTGCTGCAAATTTCGAGCTCCGTTGAAACTCCGTGAGGAAGGATGATCTTCTCAGTCTTCTCTGCTAGTCGCTGGAAAGAACCAAGTATGAACTTGGAGCCTAGACGACATCCATCGTTCCTTCCAACGTGCGCCACTGTCTACAGTTGACTGAAGATTGTTCATTCCAAAAAAGAAAAAAGAAGAAAAAGGAGAAGAGGATTCCCGCTAAGATCTCTCGGTAAGGCAGCCGCCATGTCTGTCCACCTGAGCATAAGCTTGCCGAAATCTAGTCACGAGACTATTGTGAGAGCTTGTTCTAGAAGTTTCCAAATCGTTTTCTTCATACGCTGAACCACAAACGTGATGTTGTTAAATCGTAAAGTTGTCTTTTCCATTTCGGAAGCTTATCATCTCATCCGGAGATTTTTCCAGTGAAAATGCACAGCTGGTCAGTTCTGGAGCCTATATCTACATCTACATACGAGCTGTGGGTGTAAAATAACGGGACTATTGATGTAAAACATTTTATTCCATAAACATATATATTTAAAATTGTCACCCTCAATAAAATCTCCTCCTCTATCCCTACAACGATCCATGCGAATTTATCATACTTGGAAACAGTGCTGGAGGTCTTCCTCTGTGAGCTCCTTGCTGACGCATGGCGCTTTTCCTTTCACTGCTTCAACGGACTAAAATCTTGTTCCTTTTAATGCAGATGTGACCTTGGGGAACATATAAAAGTCACTTGTTGCTAGGTCAGGTGAATAAGGTGGGTGGTCAAACAATCACTAGATGGCAGAATGAGATTTTCACTCTGCAGCGGAGTGTGCGCTGATATGAAACTTCCTGGCAGATTAAAACTGTGTGCCCGACCGAGACTCGAACTCGGGACCTTTGCCTTTCGCGGGCAAGTGCTCTACCAACTGAGCTACCGAAGCACGAGTCACGCCCGGTACTCACAGCTTTACTTCTGCCAGTACCTCGTCTCCTACCTTCCAAACTTTACAGAAGCTCTTCTGCGAACCTTGCAGAACTAGCACTCCTGAAAGAAAGGATACTGCGGAGACATGGCTTAGCCACAGCCTGGGGGATGTTTCCAGAATGAGATTTTCACTCTGCAGCGGAGTGTGCGCTGATATGAAACTTCCTGGCAGATTAAAACTGTGTGCCCGACCGAGACTCGAACTCGGGACCTTTGCCTTTCGCGGGCAAGTGCTCTACCAACTGAGCTACCGAAGCACGACTCACGCCCGGTACTCACAGCTTTACTTCTGCCAGTACCTCGTCTCCTACCTTCCAAACTTTACAGAAGCTCTTCTGCGCAGAAGAGCTTCTGTAAAGTTTGGAAGGTAGGAGACGAGGTACTGGCAGAAGTAAAGCTGTGAGTACCGGGCGTGAGTCGTGCTTCGGTAGCTCAGTTGGTAGAGCACTTGCCCGCGAAAGGCAAAGGTCCCGAGTTCGAGTCTCGGTCGGGCACACAGTTTTAATCTGCCAGGAAGTTTCAATCACTAGATGCTCTTAACAGACAATGTGGTATGCTTTGGTCCGTTGTCTTGGCGCAGAACCCATGACTTGTTCTTTCAAAATTCAGGTCTTTCTTTCTTATTTTCTCACGGAGTTAAGCAAGACCCTCAAGATAATAGTGTTGACTAATTGTCTGACCTTCCGGAACCCATTGAAGAAACACAGTTACATGAATATCGAAAAAAAAACAGTCATCATCGTTTTGCATCTTGACTTGCTCATTCGGGCTTTTTTGCCCTTGGTGAAGTTGGGCCCCTCCAGTGCATGGCTTGATGCTCAGTTTTCGGATCGTAAGTGAAAAACCAAGCTTCACATGTTATGACGCTTTCCAAGAAATTAGGATAATTTTCCATGGTATGCAAAGTGTCAGTACCAGCATCTTCACGAACTCCTTTTTGTTCGAGCGTGAGAATTTTGGGCACCATTCTCGCACGCAATTTTCTTGTATTAACGTGGTTATGTAAATTTTGCCTTACACATTCTTTATTAATTCCTACAGTTTCAGCAATAGATCGAATAGTCAACCGACGGTCAGATCGAATCAGATTACCTGCTTTTTCTATATTTTGTTCCGTTTTTGATGTAGAAGGGCGTCCCGGGTATGAGTCAGCTTGAGCGTCTTCTAGGCCACCTTGGAAACGCTTGAACCACTCAAAAATTCGTGTACATGGTAAACAGTCTTTGCCATGCACTTTTTTTTTAGTAAAACAGAGATTTCAATAGCAGTTTTTCACAGTTTCATGTGAAACTTCACGACAATTCGTTGCTCTGTTATTACGCTTGTCATTTTTCCAGCAGAACAAATATAGGAGTCTTATACAAATGATGGCTACGAGCACACTGATATGTCTACAGACTGCAGAGATGCCGCATTGGACTAAGAAGGCTTCACGCTTCACGCTTCACAGCTATTGGTCATTCATCTTTGGTGCATGTGTACTTACTCTGTGTCAGCATCAGTGCCGTTATTTTATAGTCACACCTCTTATACTCTCCGCTAGACAGTGCAGGTTCCATCGTATCAGTATTATCGATTTTCTTCCCTGTTCCATTCATGTAATGAGCGAGAGGAAAAAATGACATTCTATATGTCTCTGTAAGCGCCCTAATCTTTCTTACGTCCTAATCTTTCTTACTTTATTATGCTGATCTGTAAGTGAGACGGACAATGGTGGCAGCCTAATGGTGGCCCAGGCTTCATTGAACACAGGTTCTCTAAATTTCCCCTTACAGGGTTTCACGAGAACTATGTTGTTCTTCTTACAAAGATTCCCATTTAAGCTTCACGAGCATTTCTGCCTACATCCACATGTTTGGAACCCAGCAGCGCGTCTCTGAATCTGTTCGATGTCCCTCGGCATGCCTACTTGATAGTGACTCCAGTCATGGGAACAATACTTATTCTGCAAATGGTCGTACTACAGTCTTGTATGTGACTGCCTTTGCAGATGCATTACATTTTTTCCAGGAACCATCCAGCATATAAGTCTTTCATTCATCTACCCTAGCAGTGGTTTTCATACTTATGCGATGTGACGCGCTAGAGAACTTTACCACCTCAAAAGGCCTCTGGACCCCGCAACCTGGCGTGGTTTCGAATGTCCATCACAGCCTCATCACTCTCGATGAGTGAAGCTATGCCCAGGTGCGGCCCCAGAAATCTGCATGCCGCTGTTGTTGGTTGTCAAGATAGCGTGTAGGTAAAAGGCCCAGCAGCAACACGAAGGACAGCCTGAGTGGCGGTCCCAGCATACAGCCGCCAAGGCAGTACTTTTTCTGCCCCGGTAGTGGCGACACAGCCGCCCAACGCCCACGTTATACAACTTGCAGATGGCCATATCGGTTCTCCATACGAGAAATACCGTCCGGCCACAGTCCTCAGTTACCGTTGTGCTGGCAGAAGTGCAGCTTACAGATCTCAAGTCCCCTCCACTGCTGGGCGGCCATGGGTTGCAGCAGTGGACTCGATGTGGCGGCAACTTGCAGACACTTGTTGAATTGACAAGAGCAACCTGTTACTTAATAGAGCTTGTCTTCCATCGGTATCTGTATTGCAGATAGAATGGCCTAACCCTCAGAGGGCGGAGGCTTTATAGCAGGCAATGACGTGATCTCTCCCATACTGGTGACCAAACATGCTCTCGTTTCCTTAGTCTGTCAATGCTCCCGGCTGCTGAAGTGCTTAACTTCAGGGCTTCAGAGCGTTCCTTTATACGAAGTTTGCATTTTGAAAGGCTTTCTTATGACATGTGTAAGTGAAGTTACTAAAGTTAGCCTCGTTACGGTAGAGCGTTCTGTTTGTTCACTGCACTGTTGTCAGAGTGCTGAATCTGATGTTCTTTGCTCACCTCTCGCACAATCTGATGAAACCAACACCCAGTTTGTTTGTACTTCGGGCTCCGGTGTTGACATTCAGTTACGACACCGTTGCGTAGCCAGCAGACGAGTCCCACTTTCTGACGTCGCGGTCGGTCTGTAACAAAATTTTATTCCTGCACTTATTTATTATTCTGCTGTGTGACAGTATCTCCACCCACCGATTTCCAAATGTCCACGTTTCACTTCCATATAATGCTTGTAGTGTGGCATCTATATGAGTTCCACACTCCATTCCGCCGCATCCCGCCTTAGTAAGTGTCGAGTATTAATGGTAATCATGATCGTGGCAGGTTAAGCTACGTTTAATCCTTCTGTTATTAAATAAAGCGGTTATAGGCGTTTCAGTCTGGAACCACGCGACCGCTACGTTCGCAGGTTCGAATCCTGCCTCGGGCATGGATGTGTGTGATGTCCAAGTCCCATAGTGCTCAGAGCCATTTAACCATTACATAAAGAAAACGAATCTCCGCAACTCTATCATTAATGAAATTTATTTCAAACGATTAGTTCTGGCGCAACACTTCAGATCCACAAGAAACCAAAAGAGTCCTTGTGGTCACAATGGTGACAACACGTTTTGAATATACACTCCTGATCTATCCAATCCACGACAACTAGTGTTATATAAGTTCTACGGTACAGAAGCCAAGGAGTGGAAGTTCTCTTCTAGTTTATAGTGGACTAGAAGATAGTGTAAGTATTACGCCGAAATCAGTTGTTAGAAATAAATTTCTTTGATGATACGGTTATGGTGGTTAGTTTTCTTTATTTATATCGTCAGCCGCAGACCCACATCCTGTTATTGGAGACTAAATAATCCCAACAGGTTAAAATATGTGTTACATGTATTAAACATGGGGACGCGACTGATTATATACATATATTACTATATTCTGAACTGAGAGGAGAGAAACTGACGCGATTGTTGTTGTTGTTGTGGTCTTCAGTCCTAAGACTGGTTTGATGCAGCTCTCCATGCTACTCTATACTGTGCAAGCTGCTTCATCTCCCAGTACCTACTGCAGCCTACATCCTTCTGAATCTGCTTAGTGTATTCATCTCTTGGTCTCCCTCTGCGATTTTTACCCTTCACGCTGCCCTCCAATACTAAATTGGTGATCCCTCGATGTCTCATAACATGTCCTACCAACCGATACCTTCTTCTAGTCAAGTTGTGCCACAAACTCCTTTTCTCCCCAATTCTGTTCAATACCTCCTCATTAGTTATGTGATCTACCCATCCAATCTTCAACATTTTTCTGTAGCACCACATTTCGAATCCTTCTATTCTCTTCTTGTCTAAACTATTTATCGTCCACGTTTCACTTCCATACATGGCTACACTCCATACAAATACTTTCAGAAACGACTTCCTCACACTTAAATCAATACTCGATGTCAACAAATTTGTCTTCTTCAGAAACGCTTTCCTTGCCATTGCCAGTCTACATTTTATATCCTCTCTACTTCGACCATCATCAGTTATTTTGCTCCCCAAATAGCAAAACTCCTGTACTACTTTAAGTGTCTCATTTCCTGATCTAATTCCCTCAGCATCACCCGACTTAATTCGACTACATTCCATTATCCTTGTTTTGCTTCTGTTGATGTTCATCTTATACCCTCCTTTCAAGACACTGTCCATTCCGTTCAACTGCTCTTCCAAGTCCTTTGCTGTTTCTGATAGAATTACAATGTGATCGGCGAACCTCAAAGTTTTTATTTCTTTTCCATGGATATTAATACCTACTCCGAACTTTTCTTTTGTTTCCTTTACTGCTTGCTCAACATATAGATTGAATAGCATCGGGGAGAGGCTACAGCCCTGTCTCACTCCTTTCCCAGCCACTGCTTCCCTTTCATATTCATACTGACGCGATATTCAAATATAAATACAACGGCAAGTGCTGGCATACGAAAACGCCTAAGCCATATTGCTGGCCAATGATATACGAAGAACTATTGACCCAACAATCAAGTGAAGAGCTGTTTTCAGTTCATATCACTTCTACGTTAAATTTCAGATCCTAGCCAATGGAACAGAGGGAAGGCGGCTTTCTGTCAACCCCTCATAACGAGACTGTGTGGAAATTTACCACAAACGATTATTGGAGGGAGACAAGGAGCAAAAGAGAGAGTGCACGCATGCACACCCACTCCCCTGGGGCCAACGTGTTGCGGAATTTCGATCCTTTTAGAGAATTTCTTTGTGTCGGAAACATAAAGAGTGCTTCTATTTCCATTATCTAATCTCAGAGATGTCCGAGCATCTACCAAGAAGACACATTTGTTTATCCCCACCTCTCCTAGCGCTGCCTAATCGGCCTGTGCGAAAGGACCCATTATGAGACAAGCAAAAGCGGTGTACCTAACACTAATCTCCCTGTTGCCGTACAAGTCGGCGCTTGCAAGACGGCTCTAGTGTCGCCTCACACCACACGAGGAACACGTAACTATCTTCTTTCGCCAGGGGGCGATCCAACGGGGCGTGGGCTACCGTCGGAGCGGCATTCCCACCTACACAAAGCTCCCTTCCGAAGGATTCTCCACAGCTGTGGTCTAACGCACGGCCGAAGCCAAAAGTCAACTTTAAGTTCAAATTCACTCTCTTGCATCGAGTAATAAAAACTGTTCATACTTTGCCTTGACAATGAAATCCATTTACATTAAAATCAGAGGATTTGGACAGGGGAAATCTCATACATTGATATTCTGTAATTGCTTCTGGTAATAATCATTATCCTGCTCATTACCTGACTATTAGAGGGGGCGAACATTCAACAGACAGCAAAAATAAAGGTTTTTCTCGATGTAACAGCTTGGCTGGTAATTAGCAGGACACTCCAATATTTTGGTTGTATGTGATTTATTTTATGAGCTAATGTGAGCTCGAATTATGCACCAGGGCAGCGTGAATGCGCAAAAGCAGTTGAGAGTCAACACGGCTGGCTTTACGCAGGTTATCGCCTGAATGGGAGTAGATAGCCGTCGGGAAGCTTCCGCACGCGTTGGCGGGGTAATACGACCGTGGGTTATTTACATTAAGATACAGATTTCATGCAAGGCCACCCCTTCCCTGCAGAATGAGATCATTCATTTTACCTGGACAGGGGTGAGACGCAAAATAATGCATCGTTTTTTTACACCTGATAAGGTTCAAATGGCTCTGAGCACTATGGGACTCAACACCTGAGGTCATCAGTCCCCTAAAACTTAGAACTACTTAAACCGAACCAACCTAAGGACATCACACACATCCATGCCCGAGGCAGGATTCGAACCTGCGACCGTAACGGTCTCGCGATTCCAAACTGTAGCGCCTAGAACCGATTGACCACACCGGCCGGCACCTGATAAGGAAGGGAAGGACGCGAGGCAAGGTGCATTAATTAAATGTATTAAGGTACGCACGTACTTATAGAAAGATCTAGTCAAAATAGCACTTAATTTTCACTGAGTCGAGGCGTCTTCTAACATTCGGAGAGAATGTGTTATAACCGGGCAGTCGACGAAAGCCTGTGTGAGTGCTCGATAAAAACAAAGACGTAGCTGAGATGGCTATTGTCAATCTACCGACTGCAAGAGCTACAGAGAAGCTACCAGACTCTTCTGCACTCCATCACGATGTACTACGCCTAGGGAAGCTTCAGCGTCGGAAAACCATCCCAGCAGCAGCTGTAACGCCACGCCTTGGTATTTTAGGCACGCTGATGCAGCTTCGCAGTTCGCTTCACGTCTCACGTGAGTTTCTGACGTGCTAGCATTTCGTGTTTGCGTCTTCCTGACAGTAGTATGGTAAAGTGTCCTTGCCTAATTCCAGGTAGGTGAGTGCTTACTTGGTGCAGCACTCCCTAACTCGCCCCGACAACCAGTAGTGGAGATCATTTTGACACGCCGTTGTGAGTTTGGTGCCGGTGCTGTTAACGTTTCGTTCTCCGCACTGTTTTTGCATTGTGATCAAAACAAACATTTTCTATAATGCTGACCTGGAAAACTTCCAAACTATTTCAAATGAGACAGTGCTTTGAAGCATGCCCTTTCTTATCTAATTGATGGATGTGTCGCTCACCGCTCTCTTAAGGGTTAGGTTGTGTCTAAATAGAAGTAAGGGTGGTCCCTAAAAGCGTGTAGTAATAGGTTTCACTACTTCGCGCACCCGACATTTGGTGTCACTTTATAGAAACGGATGATATGAATTTTATTGCAGATGCCACCTTGAGACAAAGACGTTGGGCCATTGATGGGCTGAGCATGCGGCATACTGCAGTGCCGCGACAATATAACTGTCTGCAAATTGTTTCAAAAATATGATATCTATCCTTCTGACTTGGTTTTTTCATCTATTAACCGATTTCTCAGAAATCTGCAGCATATGCTTATAAGACCTCAGAAGCTACATCAAGAGCGTCTGCAGTTAGTGGAACGGAAGAAACAGCGGTTTCTAATTTAGAAATCAGCTTACCTCCTCGGCTTCCACCATCAACCCAACACCAAGAGCAGATAAAGCAGCAGTGTTGACGTCATCTCCTTGTAAAGAGGCTTTGGAGATGATTAAAGGAAAAAAGAAAGCAAGTACCAAGATTACAGGGAAGACACCACCTTCAATAAAATCTACTTCAAGAGCTTCATGTGGTGCATCTGATAGACCTTCAACAACTGGGGCTACCAAAAGAAAGGTCTTCGTATGAAGTATCCCGAGAGTCACGAAGCAGCAGAATCAGGGTGAGAAAGACTTCGATTCAAGGGTTAATGAAACTGCGTCGAAAGGCTAATTACACTACTGGCCATTAAAATTGCTACACCACGAAGATGACGTGCTACAGACGCGAAATTTAGCCGACAGGAAGAAGATGCTGTGATATGCAAATGATTAGCTTTTCATAGCATTCACACAAGGTTGGCGCCGGTGGCGACATCTACAACGTGCTGACATGAGGAAAGTTTCCAGCCGATTTCTCATACACAAACAGCAGTTGACCGACGTTGCCTGGTGAAACGTTGTGATGCCTCGTGTAAGGAGGAGAAATGAGTACCATCACGTTTCAGACTTTGCTGAAGGTCGGATTGTAGCCTATCGCAATTGCGGTTTATCGTATCGCGACATTGCTGCTCGCGTTGGTCGAGATCTAATGAATATGATCTAATGAATATGGAATCGGTGGGTTCAGGAGGGTAATACGGAACGACTTGCTGGATCCCAACGGCCTCGTATCACTAGCAGTCGAGATGACAGGCATCTTATCCGCATGGCTGTAACGGATCGTGCAGCTACGTCTCGATCCCTGGGTGAACAGATGGGGACGTTCGCAAGACAACAACCATCTGCACGAACACTTCGACGACGTTTGCAGCAGCATGAACTATGAGCTCGGAGACCATGGCTGCGGGTACCCTTGACGCTGCATGACAGACAGAAGCGCCTGCGATGGTGTACTCAACGACGAACCTGGGTGCACTAATGGCAAAACGTCATTTTTCGGATGCATCCAGGTTCTGTTTACAGCATCATGATTGTCGCATCGCTGTGAACGCACATTGGAAACGTGTATTCGTCATCGCCATACTGGCGTATCACCCGGCGTGATGGTATGGGGTGCCATTGGTTACACGTCGCGGTCACCTCTTGTTCGCATTGACGGCACTTTGAACAGTGGACATTACATTTCAGAAGTGTTACGACCCGTGGCTCTACCCTTCATTTGATCCCTACGAAACCCTACATTTCAGAAGGACAATGCACGACCGCATGTTGCAGGCCCTATACGGGCCTTTCTGGATACAAAAAATGTTTGACTGCTGCCCTGGCCAGCACATTCTCCAGATCTCTCACCAACTGAAAACGCCTGGTCAATGGTGGCCGAACAACTGGCTCGTCGCAATACGCCACTCACTACTCTTGATGAACTGCGGTATCGTGTTGAAGCTGCATGGGCAGCTGTAACTGTACACGCCATCCAAGCTCTGACTCAATGCCCAGGCGTATCAATGCCGTTATTACGGCCAGAGGTGGTTGTTCTGGATACTGATTTCTCAGGATCTATGCACCCAAATTGCATGAAAATGTAGTCAGATATCAGGTCTAGTATAATATATTTGTCCAACGAATACCCGTTTATCATCAGCATTTCTTCTTGGTTTAGCAGTTTTAATGGCCAGTAGTGTATCTGAACATGAAAAGAATGAGGATTGCATTTACTGCGATCAATTGCGGTCAACTGGTACTTCTAAAGAGACGAGGATTAAGAGGTTCAGTTGCTTTTGCTTTTGTTATGAGCTTTGTGCAGACGCCGACAATGAAACATGGAAAGATTTTAAATTACCAGTGGGACTTACGTGCTCCAGATACAAATTTATTTCCCTGACTTCACAGGGGCGTCAAATTCTCGTATCTGTGTGGTGCTGTGTTCTAGCGTTGAATGTATCAATAGTTTGGAGCCAACAGACTCATTGTTTGGCACTTAATGAGCAATGTGTCGCTTAATTCTTTCAGCCGTGCACTGTGTGCCCTGTTTTCTAGCGGTTTTATGTAATTATTTTTCCTGTCTGCAATGGATAAGCTCAGTAAAGGTATTTTTTGACTTTTTACATTGTTTGCTTCAAATACAGAAACTTGTGCACTTGTTTATTGATAAAAAACTTTTAAATTTGTTTAGTGGTTTTACCTTATGATCAGTGTGCGTACAGAGTTTCTATTTGTACTTATGTTCATATTTGTGTGTAAAGTTTTACGTTTATGTGTTTTATTCGGTGCAGTAGTCTTATTTTATTTCCCTTTATTTGATATGGAATGAAAAACTCTAGAAACTCTTTGTTGTTGTGATGAATGCTTACTTTCCACTTGTCTTTATTTATTATTGCAACATCCTAAAGAAAATAAAAACGAGTCAACATTTGAATAACCTACTGCCAATAACTTATCTTTCTCTCCGCCGATCGAACCATTCTACATCTCATTACAGATGTGTACTCTGCTACGGATGGAGGACAGGATATAGCTGAGGTGGTACCATTTTTCTTTTTTGTGACGAATCTTATAATTTCACGTGGTGAGCAGTTGACAGAATTGGCTCATTATCTTACCATTTTACTGCAGATACTCATCCTTTTGTAGCTATGATGATGTGAGGGTACATGCAGTCGAAAACATCTTCCAACATGGACTCCAAGGAGGTGACGCAGACAATGCAGCACATAGAAGCAAGAGATAAGGACTATTGTCACGTGTAGCTGCTGCATCAGCAATGTTTTTAAAAATTTCATAAAAATGCTAAGCTGTGAATAAATAAACATGTGTGACATAATAATGGTACTTGCTTTCATCTTGTTACAGATCCTAACCCCCAGCAAAAAAAAAAATTATGGGGGGCGTATATGTCCTTCTGGGCTTGAGGAGGAATAAATTTGGTGAACCATTTATTCATTCTGCAATCCAGAGGGACGCATACGTCACACTTAAAATAATTATAAAACTATAAACAACAGCCGAGAGTTAGAAAAATGGTGTGACTCAGTATCCATTTGTAATCTCCCCCCTCCTTCCTAATTCCATCTACTGTCCACATTAGTCTTTCTTGAAGATTGGAGAGGAGCGAAGATTACAATAAACTTTCTAGTTTACGTAGCTCGTCATGTAGAGTTGGCTCCAGTTCTTCTTTTCTAGGGGTTTGATTCTTGAAGCTGAAAATGTCACATTTTAGGTCCTCACGGGTGGATTGATCTAAATAAATTTGAAGATTTGTTGTTGCAGAATTTTTGTTTTTACGTAAATATATTTTTTCACATTTTAGTATATCATATATTCTTTTGATTTTTCACATTAACAAAGCCGATATTACATTGTTCGCACATCTCACATTGTGCGGAAATAACCATTTTCCAAAGGGTTTACAATTTTCCTTAACAAATGAATTTCTACTAGTTTCTGATAAATTATTACTTTCGATTATTATTTCATAAATGAATCCAGAAATAAACGTAGTAACCAGTACAGTATTGCGTAATTAATAATATAAATTTTAAGTGTGCCAGTAGTTCATAATTCCAAATGTTTCTACAAAAATAATTTTAACTGTACATTCAGAACTAGTACTTATCGATTATATCATCGGGACTAAAACATTTTATAAAATAAATCGTTTTCATACATTTTAGCTTGAGATATAACATACTATGTATAAAATTATATGAAAGTTTTCAGAAAAGCAACTGAGATTATATTGACCTGTCCAAAATTCGAAAAATAATACTGGTATCGACAACTAGTGTTGACGAAAAGTAATACAAGAGGAGAATGTCCCATTACACATTCCAAAAGTAGGAAACCAATTTCGAAATTTTAATTAATTCAGTCACGCTGCCTAGGCACCAGCAAGAAGAAAAACGTCTTCCGTAACTACATCTGATACTAGCGTAGCTCTTTTATTGAAGAAAGATTTCCTCACCTATAGGATTGTACTTGTGATATCTTTCTTGCTTTAGCCAACCTGTGTAGTCTTATTTCCTAGATATTTATTTTATTAGCAAATTAAGGTACAAATAAAAAAATCCTGCATCACGATTTTCAGTGTGGCCCCCAGATGAGGGTGAGACAGAAATTGTTGGACATTCATTATTCGTTCAGTACAGGAGCAATTTTGGGCCATGTCATTTTTAAGGCAACGCCTTTCAGACTAATTATTGATGGTTACCAAGATAACGGTGACCGTTAAAGAAGGTATTTGGTTTGAAGAAAGAATCATCGAGCCTACGGTTACATTCCTGGGAGGTAGTTGGTTAGGTCGAGTCAGGTAATGGCGAACTAAAAGATCTGGGTGTTGCCTCAGAACTCGTGGGTAACATAGACATAGCTTTTTCTTTTTAGGAACGGCCGCTTACGCTGGCAACAGAAAATAGTGTTTATGCTAACAGTCTGCTGTTAGGTTACTGGGACGGAGTTTTTAAATAGGAACTTGCAGAGTGACTCAGTCTCACTTCTGCCGGTGTTTTGGAGCAGGCAACACTTGGCGTCCGCATCCGCCACCGAGGACCTCGTAGACGACAGCGAGCAGCCGTCGGCACGACATGACGAGATATTAGAGCAGTGGTCGTCAAACTGCGGCCAGAGGACCACATGTGGACCGAATCAGATTCTCATCCGGCTCGCGGTTCTCAGCCGTCTTTTACAACATGCGACTAGCAACTAAAAGCCGAATCCAGAAATGTCAACTAAAATTAAGAGCTTCTTATGAGCGTAATTTTCCTCACAAGGAAAACTTCCCATCGCACCTCCCTCAGGTTCAGTGCTACGATGGACCGGTGGATAGCCCGTCAAAAATTGAATAAAAATCAGGCATGAAAACAGGAAGAAAGTGTACTGAACAGTGAAAAAAAGGCAAAATGAAAACAGTGAGCGATCCAGGGTTAACAAATGCAGTATCGAGAGAAGCAGAACAGTTGCATTGTGATTAAGCGCCGGCACGGTAGCTCAGCGTGTTAGGTCGGAGAGCTGTCTGGTACGTGTAATAAAAAAGACTGAGTGAAGAGGTCAACAGCCAACTTCGGCGGATGTCATGCGATGTCCGCTATGACCAACTACAACGGAAAAAAGGGTTGTCACGGTGTTCAACTGTAAACAGAACAAGCCGTATTCGAAATTTTCTCGTGCCGTTTATATTTACCTTTTTTTTTTACTACATTATGAACTGTCAAGGAAGAACCATGGAGATACTAAAAGGTATCAGATAGATTATATAATGGTAAGACAGAGATTTAGGAACCAGGTTTTAAATTGTAAGACATTTCCAGGGTCAGATGTGGACTCTGACCACAATCTATTGGTTATGAACTGCAGATTAAAATTGAAGAAACTGCAAAAACGTGGGAATTTAAGGAGATAGGACCGGAATAAACTGAAAGAACCAGAGGTTGTACAGAGTTTCAGGGAGAGCATAAGGGAACAATCGACAGGAATGGGGGAAAGAAATACAGTAGAAGAAGAATGGGTAACTTTCAGGGATGAAATAGTGAAGGCAGCAGAGGATCAAATAGGTAAAAAGACGAGGGCTAGTAGAAACCCTTGGGTAACGGAAGAAATATTGAATTTAATTGATGAAAGGAGAAAATATAAAAATGCAGAAAATGAAGCAGGCAAAAAGGAATACAAACGTCTCAAAACTGACATCGACAGGATGTGCAAAATGGCTAAGCAGGGATGGCTAGAGGGCAAATGTAAGGACGTAGAGGCTTATCTCACTAGGGGTAAGATAGATACAGCCTACAGGAAAATTAAAGAGACCTTTGGAGATAAGAGAACCACTTGCATGAACATCAAGAGCTTTGCATATGGAAACCCAGTTCTAAGCAAAGAAGGGAAAGCAGAAAGGTGGAAGGAGTATATAGAGGGTTTATACAAGGGCGATGTACTTGAGGACAATATTATGGAAATGGAAGAGAATGTAGACGAAGATAAAAAGGGAGATACGATACTGCGTGAAGAGTTTGACAGAGCACTGGAAGACCTGAGTCGAAACAAGGCCCCCGGATTACACAACATTCCATTAGAACTACTGATGGCCTTGGGAGAGCCAGTCCTGACAAAACTCTACCATCTGGTGAGCAAGATGTATGAGACAGGCGAAATACCCTCAGACTTCAAGAAGAATATAATAATTCCGATCCCAAAGGAAGCAGGTGCTGACAGATGTGAAAATCACCGAACAATCAGTTTAATAAGTCACAGCTGCAAAATACTAACGCGAATTCTTTACAGACGAATGGGAAAACTGATAGAAGCCGACCTCGGGGAAGATCAGTTTGGATTCCGTAGAAATGTTGGAACACGTGAGGCAATACTGACCCTACGACTTGGCTTACAAGAAAAATTAACGAAAGGCAAACCTACGTTTCTAGCATTTGTAGACTTAGAGAAACCTTTTGACAATGTTGATTGGAATACTCTCTTTCAAATTCTGAAGGTGGCAGGGGTAAAATACAGGGAGCGAAAGGCTATTTACAATTTGTACAGAAAGCAGATGACAGTTATAAGAGTCGATGGTATGAAAGGGAAGCAGTTGTTAGGAAGGGAGTGAGACAGGGTTGTAGCCTCTCCCGAATGTTATTCAATCTGTATATTGAGCAAGCAATAAAGGAAACAAAAGAAAAGTTCGGAGTAGGTATTAAAATCCATGGAAAAGAAATAAAAACTTTGAAGTTCGCCGATGGCATTTTAATTCTGTCAGAAACAGCAAAGGACTTGGAAGAGCAGCTGAACGGAATGGACAGTGTCTTGAAAGGAAGGTATAAGATGAACATCAACAGAAGCAAAACGAGGATAATGGAATGTAGTCGAATTAAGTCGGGTGATGCTGAGGGGATTAGATTAGAAAATGAGACACTTAAAGTAGTAAAGGAATTTTCTATTTGGGGAGCAAAATAACTGATGATGGTCGAAGTAGAGAGGATATAAAATGTAGACTGGCAATGGCAAGGACAGCGTTTCTGAAGGAGAAAAATTGGTTAACATCGAGTGTAGATTTAAATGTCAGGAAGTCGTTTCTGAAAGTATTTGTATGGAGTGTAGCCATGTATGGAAGTGAAAAGTGGACTATAAACAGTTTAGACAAGAAGAGAATAGAAGCTTTCGAAATGTGGTGCTACAGAAGAATGCTGAATATTAGATGGGTAGATCACATAACTAATGAGGAGGTATTGAATAGAATTGGGGAGAAGAGGAGTTTGTGGCACAACTTGACTAGAAGAAGGGATCGGTTGGTAGGACATGTTATGAGACATCGAGGGATCACCAATTTAGTATTGGAGGGCAGCGTGGAGGGTAAAAATCGCAGAGGGAGACCAAGAGATGAATACACTAAGCAGATTCAGAAGGATGTAGGTTGCAGTAGGTACTGGGAGATGAAGCAGCTTGCACAGTATAGAGTAGCATGGAGAGCTGCATCAAACCAGTCTCAGGACTGAAGACCACAACAACAACAACAACAAGAACTGTCAGTCCGGTCACTGTAACGTTTGTTGTCTTTCTGCAGTAATGGCAGTTGTCATACTGTACATTGGTTATAGAATATGAGTCATGTGGAAAGAATGTGTAACCGTCGCAAGTAAGTGTGATGAATAGTGAGAGCAGGGGAGAAACCATATAGACGTCTCATAGAAATGAAAACAACAAGTAAACGGATGTGAACTATGTTACAAACGAATGCAAGAGTCAAAACTTCCAAAACAGAACGCAACCTTAAAAACGTTAAAGACAAATGTTTTGACAGAGCACAAAGAAACTGCGTGATTGTAATACTTGCGTTCGTTTGTTGCAGCTTATGTGACAGACTATTATATTTTCATCATTTCCTTGGGAATGATCGCATTCTCATTGATGCGAACACCTAAATCGGACAAGGAGGCATATCTCAGTCACTTACACGCTGGATGCGTCGATAAGAGATTCCTACCATATGGCACACGCACTGTCACTTATGCCGTGTACGACACACCAACCACACGTGTTTTCCGACGGAGGATTCGGTTGATTTGTCGCCTTGTCATCAAAAGTTTGCGGTTGCTATTCGAAAGCCACTTTCTTTCGGCTGCTAATAGAGTAGTTGCCCCGAATCAACTGTCATTATAGGTACCTACCTTACACCTC
Source organism: Schistocerca serialis cubense (assembly GCF_023864345.2). Lineage (NCBI taxonomy): Eukaryota > Metazoa > Arthropoda > Insecta > Orthoptera > Acrididae > Schistocerca > Schistocerca serialis. Next base: position 405,460,054 of record NC_064639.1, on the reverse strand, counting down.
GCTGTTGCAAAAGGACGTTACACCACGACACAGACACAAATTAGAATACAGCGAACAGGGGAAAAAAGTTGACACGAGTGAGGTATCAACACGGCTCGTCCGCTTGGCAGTCCACGACACAACCACGACGCTGTTGCACTATTAGCCTGCTCTATACTACACTTCTTACTCTTGGACCATTCACTATTTCTATTTTGCAGCGTGGTCTTGGGCGCCTTGCCATGGTTCGCGCGGCTCCTCCTGTCGGGGGTTCGAGTCCACCCTCGGGCATGGGTGTGCGCGTTGTCCTTAGCGTAAGTTAGTTTAAGTTAGATTAAGTAGTGTGTAAGCCTAGGGAACGATGACCTCACCAGTTTAGTCGCATAGGAACTTACCACTAGCACCCTTGTCAGTACAAACAAAAATTCTTACAGAGACAGTAATATTTTGAGATGTGCTTAATTTTAATTGTCGCTTGTGAATTCGGCCTTGAACTAAGTAAAGCAAGGACAGAGGGGTAAGTCGGGCGGCCACTACTCTGCTAGAGGACATGAGAGAGGGAATGTTTAATTGTTTGCCTTCCAGTACTGCCAACTCACGGGCGTGCACGACTGATATTGATCAGCTGCTATTGAATCAATTCTGACACGAATTCGTGAAGTGCATTACTGAAATGGTCATCTTCAAATGCGGTACTTGTCTGTAGCAAGGGACATGAAATTAAATTAACGCTGTTGTAATAAAACGCAGTGATTAGAACAAAAATGACTTCAAAACATTGATAAACATTTGTTTTCGTGTCTCGTACTGGATATTGTATTTAAATATAAGTACAATTACGCTTATTAATCGGATAATCATACCTGCCCACAGCTAACGCAGCACTTCGTCAGGAATTACTGTGTCTGAACTTTGGGATCTCTGAGGGTGGCAGCAACCCGAAGCAGAAAATGGGCCAACGAAATGTTCGGAATGGTGCTGACACTTAGCGAAAATTTCACGTACATACATCATTCTGGGAGCCGGTGGCCAACTTATCACTTCCTTACCATAGCTAGTCTATTGGGGGTTCATGAAATACTACTTTATGTAAGTTTTCCTTTAATAATAGATCGGTACATAGGCGGCTCGATGATGTGCCCACAACGTCAGTATTGGCTCTTGAGCAAAAACGTTTGACGACCACTGTGCTAGAGCCTACAGGCTAGTCGTGGTCTACTGTTGCTCTTCACCGTTGGCATTTCTCTATCTCACTCTTCTCAACATTAAGGTGGCTTCATTGATTATATTTTTGTGTACTGATGCTTGATAACATGTGAACTTGTTATTGTACACTAGCGCATTCTCTCCTCCCAATCTCAGTGCTTAACATTCGCTTACTGTTGTTCTGTAGGTCTTGAATGCAGAATACATTGCAATTAACGAGTCGTATTTGGGCTCTTCCCATTGATTCTGGTACTGCCCTTCCTGTTTCACGTATATCTCAATGATTAGCTTCCATTAGTCAGTGTTCAAAATGAGTACTTGATTGACAGCCGCGAGTAGGATTGATCCAGAGACTTCCAATTCTGATACAAGCGACGAGGGCTTTCTTAGCCAAGAGAAGTCTACTGGTATCAAACACAGGTGTAAGTTTGAGGATGAAATGTCTGAGAATGTACGTTTGGAGCATAGCGTTCTATATTAGTGAGTCATGGACTGTGCGAGAAGACAAACGAAGCGTTTGAGATGTGGTCTTACAGAAGCATGTTGAAAATTTGGTGGATTGATGAGGTAAAAAATGACGATGTTCTCCGCAGAACCGGCGAGGAAAAAAATCGTTGGAAAACTCTGACAAGAAGAGGGGACAAGATGATAGGCCATGTGTTGAAGATAGCAGAGAATAAATTCTATGATACTAAAGAAAGTTGTAGAGGATAAAAACTGCAGGAGAAGAAAGAGATCGTAATATAGCTAACGTTTCGATTTTAGTTCAGAGGCATCATAACGAGCTTGCTAACATTGTGAATGATCTCTAGGTTTCCAGTTAAAGAAGTAATGCTGTTACACACTTCTTGAGGTGTTGCACACGGCTCACTACATAATGTACCCTTTCTCTCGGCATGAGTCACCCTTTGCTAGGTCATACTGCTTAGCTGAACTCTGTTAACTGCAGTATATAGCATGAAGTCATCTGTTGTTCGGTATCCGACCGTGTCAGGTAGCAGATCAATAAGGCATAGCTTTCAAGTTGGTACTGGAATCTTAGCTGATACTCACCGTGACCTTTTCTACAGAGAAGTTTCGTACGTTCCAATGTTTTTTGTGATACTTTAAGCGGCAATTTCTAATATAACTGGTTAGGCGACCTGGTTTTCAAGCAAATACATTGAGGAAACTGCTTATGCACATCCCAGGCATCAGAGTATACTGCTATACTGCACATAGTGACGTACAACAAAGTCAAACAAAACTACGTACCAATATTTTGCGCTCGTCTTCAGATGTTTTTTAGGATGTTTATCGGGTGGAAAGCGTTTCTCACTATGTTTGGGAGGTGTTTCGTCCAGAAATCAGGTTCTAATTCGTACGTTGCCATCGCTATTGTGCACAAACACGCCTAACACCGACTCGTAATACTTCGTAAGTATACATACTTTCTTTATAACATCTGTTTCGACAAGTATTTAAACGCCGTTTTCTTTCATGCGGTGGGACTGTTATTAGTACAAACTGCTGGGTGAAACCTAGTTTAAAAAAAATAAAAAAAACGAATGTTTCAACCACCTGACACTGTGCAGTCGCCCAGTAGAAACTACTTGTGAGTTTTAAATGAAAAAAGAACAACACAACCAAAAGCAGCTATAACTCTAACAATCCATCAATTCTTACCAGAGTTTTTTTAACTCAAATCATTTTATTCGGCTTCCAGTTCATTCGTTATCTGCATTTTTACTGTATCGCCGGCGTCGTTGTGGTGGTGAACGTGACGTTAAATACTTTACCGAACGATAGGAACCTCAGTGTCACCCGGCTCCTGCAGAGGGTCCCAACCTAAGCAGGGTCTCGACAACATACAACATAGCCTCGTATAAAAACAAAAACACTATGTTAAAACCACCCTCCAGGTTGACACTCCTTTACTTCTTGTACGTCGACACCGGATGACGAAATTTAGCAGCTCTACAGTGATAACATGGATCTGCAATCTGGGGGCATCTGATCCTAAATCTGGCGCAATTAGCCAGATATGCGTTTCTTAATATTTCTCCCAACAAAAACTGAGCTGTTACTACTAGGGAGTCCCTCATCGTGTTCGAGATTTTGCAAACTGAACCAGATTTCCTGTTCTAATGACCCAGCTGTTGAAGACATATTAAACTGCAAAAAATTGATGCTTAGACTATTCTTAATGGCTGCACATTACCCATCATAATCATCTGTCCAGCACCATGTTACACTTAAGTGAATTTGGACTGTATTCACTGATATACTTTCTACAGAATGAGAATAATCCAGTAAATGAGTTTTAATTGTTTCATATTCTTTGGCACCTTACAGTCACCAACAGCTCTGGTTATCTCTGTGTTGGGTAAAATGCCCTCAGGAGTCTCTGATGACCAAGAACAATAATTCTGCATGCACAAATTCAAACTTGCTGAGCCCGAATGTATCCCCCAGCATAAATTGCCTTGACACAACATCTGACAGCTGACAGTTTCTGCCATTACAAATAATCAAGATGTCACCCTCATATGCTGTTAATCTCAGTAATTCACGTCCTAGCACATGATTCAAGACTGTTCAAATACATCTGCAGATACAGATAAACCAAAAGGTACTACCCTAAATATATAAGTTTTTTCTTCAAATAAGAAAGCATTGTACTTTCTGCTTTCCTCTACCAGAGGCACCTATCAGAACCCATACATAATCTTTGCATTAAAAAAATCCTGCAACAACTCATTCATATTTTCAGGCTGATCATTTTCCTTAATTGTTATCTTGTTCAGCTTTCATGCATCCAACACTATTCTTAGGTACAATAGCTTCCTTCTTTTTAATAGCCACAGTAGAATTGCAATATTTAATTCTGACTTTCTATACAATAACCCAAATCGACATCTTTTGTATTGCGGCCATCACTGCTTCTTCACCTGCAATTCAATATTAAAAAGTTTGATCTTTGTCACCCAAATGTGGTATCACCCTCAAAATTTAATTAAAAGTTACGTTTTCTCCAGGTCTATCTGAGAATATATGTTTATATTTACATAATAAATCAGTAAGTTGAAATTCCTGGTCCTCAGTTAAATGAACCATCTCACCCACCTTCTCACGTATCTATTCTTCAGTACATATTTCGTCACTCATAGCAACCACTTTTTGGTTCACTTCTCCTTGTAAATTTTATTCATTTCCTGTTCCCCTCAGCATCCAATACCACAACTGCATCCTTCACAAGAATATTACAGTGAGATTTGTACAAGAAATACATTCCTAAGACAACATTAATTGTCAGGTCTAGTATCACAAAACAACCAACAGACAATATTCACTAATATTAAACTCCAATAATACTTCTATTTTGATGGTCTTGCTACATATCCCAGTTGCTGTCTTAATTTTTATTCCTATCACAGACAATTCCACTAACCTCAAACACTTAATTTGTTGCCAGAAAGATTCAGTAATTACAAACTTGAGCCTGAATCCAATAATGCTGTAATTTGAATTCTCCCACACTGATATCAACAATAGGCTGAATCTCTGTAACATATAGTGTGTTCGACTCTGTTTCCTCTAATAAATCATTTGCTATTTCTTTTCTGCTTTCTTCTTTCATTACACAAATTCACTTAGTACACCCCCATATTCCCATATTACACATTAGTACTTTGATCTCTTGCATAAATCTGACATACATATTACTGATTATATTGCTCCATCTTAGGGGCCAAAATGTAGTGAACATAAATTTCTTCTCTCTGACGGGAAATGACATGTAGGTGAACAAAGAGATAGTCCCACATTGGGTGCAAGTAATTAAGTGACAGCAATAATTAACTGAAATCAGAAAACAAAGGGTTATGAGGTTAAGGAGTTGATGAGCGAATGGGACAGATTGTTTAGATGAATAAAACATGAAATAAATGCATTTATTTCAATAAATTTTACTCACAAAACAAAACAGAAAAATATCAGGGCCTGTTTCAATGGGAGTGGGCACGACTCAGTTATTAATGGGAATTGGGGGGGGGGGGGGGGGGGTAAATCATCTCACCATTCCTCATAGTCTTTTTTTGCATGTTGACAGCTGGAGGCAGAGGATCGGGACGGCATTTTGCCTCAGAGCCTTGCGGTGGCGAGTCGAGTGCACTCCTTGATGGCCTACAGCTGTCCAGAACGGTGCCCGCGTTGACAGGTTGCCGCATGTTGCCATAGCCGAATCAGCATTATCGCAGTGTTGGAAGACAGACGTAGGTGATGGCCCAAAGAGTTCCCACGTCCTCTTGCTTCCGCGCTGTCTCGCCGACCCTCCACATGCTTACCACTCTGCTAAGCTCAATGACGCCTCAAAATTTTCCTCCTCTCGACGTTGTCATTGGCGGACTACATTTGCAATGCTGCCCAATGACTGATCACCGTTTCATGACCACGCCTTCCAGTGCAGGGTGGAAATTTTTCACCCTGTGTCTGCTGATCTGTGACTCTTGAACTGGCATCTTTCCCACAGTTTCAGTGTTAAGTCTGTTCCCAACGTTGGTCCCACATTGTTTCGATGGTCTTCTGCATTTCTAAGTTTCTGTAAAAGCAGCCGCGCAACACTTCATTTTAATGGCTCTCTCTGAGTGAGGCCTGAACAATCTCGTGTTTATTCTTCGTCTAAGAAACAGCTGGCGTTCATGATTTATAAGCAATGTCGTTCCTGTCCAGAAAACATCTTTATAATCAGGCTGACTTCTTACGTAATTATTTAATCTCAAACACGTCCCTTTGCGATTTCTTGACTCTTTGCGTCGACGCTCTGATAACGAATGCAAGGTCCTTGCATCCTCAACACGTTCTCGCTTTTTAAGGCAGGTAAAAAGCGGCTGCTGCCAGGCCAAAAGATTCGCACCCGTCCAATGTGCGTTCTTACACGCTTTTGTGTCTATGCTCTGTCCTAGTCGCTGCAAGGGTCCATCAATTTTTGGCGCGCTTCTCATTGTCCTCCAGGCTGTTCGTCAGGTGTCCATTCTTAAGCAAGGAGAGGGCATGCTCGCGTCTATCCCCTGTATGGTAGTAGAATGGCTCCAACGTCCACATCCCGGGCGTTCACCGTACGGGGTCCGCCTATCTCTTGGTCCTGAGCCGCTGGCACTGTGAGTTGGCGAAAGTTGCCACCAGAGGAAGTATCACACAGCTCCTCGTCATGAGGTACAGAAGGTTGAGAGTCATGTCAAAGCAGATCATCGATGTTCACTTGACCCATATCACATGCGCTTTGAAAAGGGAAACAAAAATCTTCACTCCCTAATAGTAACACTCTGTAATTTGGGGTTTTGAGGGGATATTACATTTTCAGTTGTGCCCTAATGTGTCAAACCCAGTCTATTATATGCACAAATGGTTGCCCAATAAATAGATTTAAGATATGCACAATTAAACAAAGATGGAAACAAGTAAGCAGTATATGAGAAACACAAATCACACTGAATATGGTGATAACATCACAGATGTAAATAAGGAATATGGAAATAAATATGGAACCAAGATGTGTGAAAATAGGCAACGGCCTTGCAGCAGTGGATACACCGGTTCCCGTCAGATCACCGAAGTTAAGCGCTGTCGGGCGTAGCCGGCACTTGACTGGGTGACCATCGAGGCCGCCATGCGCTGTTGCAATTTTTCGGGGTGCACTCAGCCTCGCGATGAAAACTGAGGAGCTACTCGACCGAATAGTAGTGGCTCCGGTCAAAGAAAACCATCATAACGACCGGAAGTGCAGTGTGCTGACCACACGCCCCTCCTATCCACATCCTTCGCTGATGATGACACGGCGGTCGGATGGTCACTTGTGGCCTGAAGACGGAGTGCTCTTTTTTGTGTGTGAAAATAAATGTAAATCATATACAGTAATACTGTTCTCTATGGATATATATGTCAGAAATATGTATGAAAGAAACTATGCGCCGGCCAGTGTGGCCGTGCGGTTCTAAGCGCGTCAGTTTGGAACCGCGTGACCGCTACGGTCGCAGGTTCGAATCCTGCCTCGGGCATGGATGTGTGTGATGTCCTTAGGTTAGTTAGGTTTAAGTAGTTCTAAGTTCTAGGGGACTGATGACCTCAGAAGTTAAGTCCCATAGTGCTCAGAGCCATTTTTTGAAACTATACGAGACACGTGAGTTAAGACATCTGAAACAAAAATTAACTTTGCAGTGCAGTATTGTTTTTCAAAGTGTTGTATATCACAAATGCCAACCCGGAAAACATACAATATACTATGAATTAAGACACATGACACTACAGTTAACCTTACACAGTAGTAATGTTCATGTAAGAGCTCTATAAAACAGTTACAGAATGAGTGTCATTTCAAACACCTGACCCCGCAAAAAATAAGTTTTATGATGACGTACATTACTGGACTGCCATGGGCCAAGCCATGTAGGATGGGATGGGTAACGCTTTAACTTTTTACCGACACTGTACTACGTTCTTCTCAGTGAGTTTGTGTCCTACCTTATAAAACAAAATGGCTCTGAGCACTATGGGACTCAACTGCTGAGGTCATTAGTCCCCTAGAACTTAGAACTAGTTAAACCGAACTAACCTAAGGACATCACAAACATCCATGCCCGAGGCAGGATTCGAACCTGCGACCGTAGCGGTCTTGCGGTTCCAGACTGCAGCGCCTTTAACCGCACGGCCACTTCGGCCGGCCCCTTATAAAACAAACAAAAGTAAGATTAGTACCTTCTTTTCTACCACAGAACCTACAATCATCACAAGAAGGTACGCATCACTGATCTTTGAGAGACTCCTTCCGATTTATTAGGTTGCATAGTGTCAGCTGCGGGAGATGCGTGAAGATACTCGATTTTCAAAATCGTGCGTGTACCTAACTTTCTATAATAGAGCGATCTTAGCCTACCCTTAACTTCTAGAATGCAAAATAATCTTACAATTTAAGTTCTGCACGAACAGACTCAAATGTCAACAATAATTTTTTTAAAAACCTTTTGTGTGTCTAACTTTGTACACTCGAGTGATTTCAATATACGATGAAATTCTAAAATGCAAAATAATCCTTATATGATCATCTTGGGGTTGGAGCTCTTTTTCCCGTGTTTTTGGATAAAGTCCGCCTTTAGCAAAACACAATTTTGTCTTTTACCCCAAACATGTTTCACTGCAGTTGCAGCATCTTCAGTGGGCTTTGATTTTATGGCTGTTTAAGATAAAGAATGTTCTTTACTGTTTGTGTACATGTAAATATTAGTTTTTAAAATCGTAATTACAGATATTTGGAGAAACATACAAAATTATGAATTCATATCTTTTTACCACATGATGTGATTTTCATGACATATTATGTTTCTACAGTGACTGTTTTTTTTTTCACAGTTTTTCATCTGCAACCACTTACTCCTTACAGTAGATAAATTATTTAAGCCAAAATTACGATTTGAAAATTGTTATGGCTATGCCTGAAATGCTTAAATCCACGTTTCATGCACTGCTTTGCAGAGGTGAAATGTCTTCACCACCGACCGAAAGGTATTAGTGGTGCGTCTCTGTATACTGTTTTGCGTCTCTATATGCTGCAACAGAAATCTCATCAAATATTGTTGTGTTTCTGGTTTTCACCACTCATGCTTGCGTCATTCGATTGAATACCTCGCGTGGCAACACGATTAAACGTAGATCCATCAGACTGCATTAAATTAATTATACACAACAAGCAAATAAAAATCAAATGTAAAATTACAAAAACTTTACAAACTTTCTAAAAAACCTCTTAAAACTTTCAAAATTTTCTGTATATTCTCTCAGTCGCATTTAACATAAAATTTTTTTTACAAAGTGATGACCAGTTTCTGTAACTTAACTACCATGTTCAGATCTGAGAACAGACAAACCAAAAGGAATATTGTATGAATGCAGAGTCTCGCGGCGATAATATTGAATAAAGTGTTCTCGGGACGCCATTTTGCCTTATTGCGTCTACAATAGGTTCTCCAACATACAAGCTGGCGAAGTACTTGGCCAAGCTTCTCGCTCCACATGTGGGACACTACGAACATCATATAAAAAAACTCAGCAGAATTTATCAGCAGAATCAACCGTCTACGCCTTAGTGAGGATGATATTATGGTCAGTTTTGATGTAGAGGCGCTATTTACGAACGTTCCTATCAAAGGCGCTTTGGACCTAATTTCCCAGTATTTTGTAAGTGACGTGGTCGAGCTATTTAGGCACACGCTTACGTCCTCCTATTTCGTGTACAACGGCCACTATTACGATCAGACAGACGGCGTAGCAATGGGTAGCCCGTTGGCTCCAGCTGTTGCAAACCGCTTCATGGAGAATTTTGAGGATATTGCCATAGATACTGCGCCATTGATGCCGAAGTGTTTCTTTCGATACGTTGACGACACATTCGTCATTTGGCCACACGGACGCGAGAAACTAGACGAGTTTTTGGAACACTTCAATAGCATCAACAGTAATATCCAGTTCACCATGGAGCTGGAAAAAGATAATGCATTGCACTTCCTCGACGTTCTTGCCCACCGTAAACGATATGGGTGCATTGGCCACAGCGTCTACAGAAAACCCACCCACACAGACCTGTACCTGCACGCCACCAGCCATCGTCTTCCAGCACAGAAGCGCACAGTGTTACAAACATTGGTGCATCGTGCAAGAGTAATATCAGGCGACGATAACCTGCCCCACGAACTGAGCCACCTACGCAAGGTTTTCAGGAATAACGGCTACAGCGCCTATCAAGTGAAAGAAGTGATTTCTGGAAAATATCAGAATAAGACCACCGACGAAGAGCAGGAAAAGAAACTTGCTTTGCTGCCATTCTGTGGCTCTGTCTCGGGAACGATAAGCCGCCTGGTGAAAAGACACAAGATCAAATCAATCTTCAGGCCTCCAACGAAAATCCGTCAATTACTGAGACCAGTTAAAGACGCAGTAGGTCTCAGAACACCTGGAGTCTACTAAATACCTTGTGAGTGTGGCCAGAAGTACATCGGACAAACAGTGCGCACAGTGGAACAACGCAGGAAAGAACATGAGAGGTATTATCGCCTACGCTATCCAGAGAAATCTGCGTTAGCTGAGCATGCGTTAGAAAACGGTCACCACATAAAATTTGGCGATATCTCTGTCGCGGCTCGCACTAACGGCTTCTGGGACAGTTTAATAAAGGGCGCTATTGAAATAAAAATTGCCGCAAACACCCTGAATAGAGACGGTGGCTTGTAGCTCAGCGCTGCGTGGGATCCAGCGATCGCGCGGTTGAAGAGGACACATCGAACGCCGACTCGAAACATGCCCATATATGGCAATGTCACGGGGACCAGTGACGTCACAGCCGGTAACTAGCGTATATAAGGGCGCACCAACAGCCCACTGGCAGTCATACCGCTTGACAATGGCCAAGGAGTACTTGGCCGAAAGCTCGTGTAGTTTTAAACAATTGACGCTGTTGGAAACCCGAGAACACTTTATTCAAAAGGAATATTACCTTAAGTAACAAAGCTATATAAAAATTTTAGAAATGTACACGCGATTACGACATATAGTATTATAAACGCACTCGCAGTGTTCAAGACCGCTACACCGTCTATGACATTCTTATTTTAAATCTTCAGGTAAAATGGGCTAAGTACAGTCTAAGACGAACGCAAGGGAAAATGTGTTATGTACTGGCAAACAATTAAGAATAAGAAATAATTATACCCCCCCATGAACCATGGAACTTGCCGTTGGTGGGGAGGCTTGCGTGCCTCAGCGATACAGATGGCCGTACCGTAGGTGCAACCACAACGGAGGGGTATCTGTTGAGAGGCCAGACTAACGTGTGGTTCCTGAAGAGGGGCAGCAGCCTTTTCAGTAGTTGCAAGGGCAACAGTCTGGATGATTGACTGATCTGGCCTTGTAACAATAACCAAAACGGCCTTGCTGTGCTGGTACTGCGAACGGCTGAAAGCAAGGGGAAACTACGGCCATAATTTTTTCCCGAGGGCATGCAGCTTTACTGTACGATTAAATGATGATGACGTCCTCTTGGGTAAAATATTCCGTAGGTAAAAAAGTCCCCCATTCGGAAGTCCGGGCGGGGACTACTCAAGAGGATGTCGTTATCAGGAGAAAGAAAACTGGCGTTCTACGGATCGGAGCGTGGAATGTCAGATCACTTAATCGGACAGGTAGGTTAGAAAATTTAAAAAGGGAAATGGATAGGTTAAAGTTAGATAAGGAAACGTAGTAGGTGAATATGGATTGGGGCTAAGAAATGAAAGAGGAAGTCGCCTGGTAGAATTTTGCACAGAGCACAACTTAATTATAGCTAACACTTGGTTTAAGAATCATGAAAGAAGGTTGTATACATGGAAGAACCCTGGAGATACTAAAAGGTATCAGATAGATTATATAATGGTAAGACAGAGATTTAGGAACCAGGTTTTAAATTGTAAGACATTTCCAGGGTCAGATGTGGACTCTGACCACAATCTATTGGTTATGAACTGCAGATTAAAATTGAAGAAACTGCAAAAAGGTGGGAATTTAAGGAGAAGGGACCTGGATAAACTGAAAGAACCAGAGGTTGTACAGAGTTTCAGGGAGAGTATAAGGGAACAATTGACAGGAATGCGGGAAAGAAATACAGTAGAAGAAGAATGGGTAGCTTTGAGGGATGAAGTAGTGAAGGCAGCAGAGGACCTAGTAGGTAAAAAGACGAGGGCTAGTAGAAATCCTTGGGTAACAGAAGAAATATTGCATTTAATTGATGAAAGGACAAAATATAAAAATGCAGTAAATGAAGCAGGCAAAAAGGAATACTAACGTCTCAAAAATGAGATCGACAGGAAATGCAAAATGGCTAAGCAGGGATGGATAGAGGACAAATGTAAGGATGTAGAGGCTTATCTCACTAGGGGTAAGATAGATACTGCCTACAGGAAAATGAAAGAGAACTTTGGAGATAAGAGAACCACTTGTATGAATATCAAGAGCTCAGATGGAAACCCAGTTCTAAGCAAAGAAGGGAAAGCAGAAAGGTGGAAGGAGTATATAGAGGGTATATACAAGGGCGATGTACTTGAGGACAATATTATGGAAACGGAAGAGGATGTAGATGAAGATGAAATAGGAGATACGATACTGCGTGAAGAGTTTGACAGAGTACTGAAAGACCTCAGTCGAAACAAGGCCCCAGGAGTAGACAACATTCCATTGGAACTACTGACGGCCTTGGGAGAGCCAGTCCTGACAAAACTCTACCATCTGGTGAGCAAGATGTATGAGACAGGCGAAATACCCTCAGACTTCAAGAAGAAATTAATAATTCCAATCCCAAAGAAAGCAGGTGTTGACAGATGTGAAAATTACCGAACAATCAGTTTAATAAGTCACAGCTGCAAAATACTAACACGAATTCTTTACAGACGAATGGAAAAACTAGTAGAAGCCGACCTCGAGGAAGATCAGTTTGGATTCCGTAGAAATACTGGAACACGTGAGGCAATACTGACCTTACGACTTATCTTAGAAGAAAGATTAAGGAAAGACAAACCTACGTTTCTAGCATTTGTAGACTTAGAGAAACCTTTTGACAATGTTGACTGGAATACTCTCTTCCAAATTCTAAAGCTGGCAGGGGTAAAATACAGGGAGCGAAGGGCTATTTACAATTTGTACAGAAACCAGATGGCAGTTATAAGAGTCGATGGACATGAAAGGGAAGCAGTTGTTGGGAAGGGAGTAAGACAGGGTTGTAGCCTCTCCCCGATGTTATTCAATTTGTATATTGAGCAAGCAGTAAAGGAAACAAAACAAAAATTCGGAGTAGGTATTAAAATCCATGGAGAAGAAATAAAAACTTTGAGGTTCGCCGATGACATTGTAATTCTGTCAGAGACAGCAAAGGACTTGGAAGAGCAGTTGAATGGAATGGATAGCGTCTTGAAAGGAGGATATAAGATGAACATCAACAAAAACAAAACAAGGATAATGGAATGTAGTCGAATTAAGTCGGGTGATGCTGAGGGAGTTAGATTAGGAAATGGGACACTTAAGGTAGTAAAGGAGATTTGCTATTTGGGAAGCAAAATAACTGATGATGGTCGAAGTAGAGAGAATATAAAATGTAGACTGGCAATGGCAAGGAAAGCGTTTCTGAAGAAGAGAAATTTGTTAACATCGAGTATAGATTTAAGTGTCAGGAAGTCATTTCTGAAAGTATTTGAATGGAGTGTAGCCATGTATGGAAGTGACACATGGACGATAAATAGTTTGGACAAGAAGAGAATAGAAGCTTTCGAAATGTGGTGCTACAGAAGAATGCTGAATATTAGATGGGTAGATCACATAACTAATGAAGTATTGAATAGGATTGGGGAGAAGAGAAGTTTGTGGCACAACTTGACCAGAAGAAGGGATCGGTTGGTAGGACATGTTCTAAGGCATCAAGGGATTACCAATTTAGTACTGGAAGGCAGCGTGGAGGGTAAAAATCGTAGAGGGAGACCAAGAGATGAATACACTAAGCAGATTCAGAAGGATGTAGGTTGCAGTAGGTACTGGGAGATGAAGAAGCTTGCACAGGATAGAGTAGCATGGAGAGCTGCATCAAACCAGTCTCTGTACTGAAGACCACAACAACAACAAATAATTATATACAGGAAAAGCTAGTTCGTTGAACATACCACGCTATCTATGACAGCAATTGAAGCAAAAAGCTTGTAAGGCGTCGTAAATACATTTTAGACATCTCAGAGTCCATTTAATTGTTTCCGGTACAGTCAGTACTTACAAGCGGAGATTTGTCTATGAAAAGAAAGAAGCAAAGTCAGAAATGTTTGCTTTCAGGTAATAGCGCATAATAGTGATACGAGTATTCAAAACAGTAAAATATTTGTAGTGAAACGTGCCATGCAAGCTGTGCTTGATGTCAATACAAAACATAGGACGTTGTCATACTGGATAGCTTGTACGAACGCTTAAAGATATATGTACACTGGGTGACACGTGACCCCCACGTACTCATAGTTACAGCAACATTGATCGTTGCGTTTACGTGAAAATAGCAAGTTAAGGTTACAGAATATGCCTCTCGTTAGAATTCTGGTATATAAGCGATAAATCTGAGAAAAGACTTTTCTTTTCCTTCTTTTCCTTTTTTAACACAGAAAATAATTAAATTAAAATTATGTTAATGAATATTACAAAGGACAAACAATATGAAACCACATTACAAAGTTTACGATTTAAGAAGATAATAAATGTCGTGTGACTGTAACGGAAATAACTACATGGACGCTTCAGTGTATTAAAAGAATACGACGTTGTATACACTTTTTGTTTCAGTTGCTGTCATAGATAGCTTGGTACATCCAACGATCTAGTCTTTTCTCTAAATAATTATTTCTTAATCTTATTTGTTTGCCATCACATAATACATTTTCGCTTACTTTCGGTTTAGGCTACGCATAGCACATTTTACCTGAAGATTTAAAATAAGTAATTTATAGACGATGCAAAGGTCTTGTACACTACGCCGCGCGGGATTAGCCGAGCGGTGCCGGCACGGTAGCTCAGACGGTTTAGTTACCCTCTGTAATGAAAAAAACTGAGTAAACGGATGAACGAACAACCTGAACGAGTGTCATCGGACGTCCGCCACGAACAAATTGAAGGAACAATATATAGAACAAATATGAGATTAAAAAAAGCGGTCTAAGGCGCTGCAGTCGTGGACTGTGCGGCTGGTCCCGTCGGATGTTCGAGTCCTCCCTCGGCCATGGGTGTGTGTGTTTGTCCTTAGGATAATTTAGGTTAAGTAGTGTGTACGCTGACCTTAGCAGTTAAGTCTCATAAGATTTCACACACATTTGAACATTTTTTGTACGCTACGAGTGCATTTATAATACCATATTTGGTTATGTTAATTTCCTGTAAATTTTTAAAAGCAAGTCAATAGGCAATTTTTACGTAACTTTATAACTTAGGACAGTATTTCGTTTGGTTTATCTGTTTTCAGATCTGAAGAGGATGCTGCATATAAAATTTACCGAAAGAAGAACAAATGTTTCCATTGTTGAGCAACTCAGTATTTTCAGGTGCCATTCCTCTCGTGTCAGCCAAAACATTATGTGGTTCTTTGGCTTTATTGTGGAAAAGATGGAGAAAATCTAGTGAAAATAATCATGGAAGGGAAGATCGAGAGCAAGAGACCGAGCGGAAGAGCGGCAAGCAAGTGGATAAACCAAATCAAGATTTCTCTCCTACGCCTTCAGCAGGCTCTAAGAGAAGCTGGTAACCGTCCAGTATGCAGAGAGTTAGTTCATGGAGCCACGACGTTCAACAATGAGCGCGGCGACTTGTGGCGATGAATAATACGAGGGCATGGTGGAAAGTAAAGCCTCCGATTTTTTTATGTTGGGAGGAGGGGGGGGGGGGGTTAACGTCTCATTGACAAAGAGATCATCAGAGGATTTTTTAAATGCGAAATCTCTTAAAGACTTTAAAATAAAACAAATAGTGTTAACATTTTACATCTTTGTTCTTCGTCTATGTAGAAGGTGTACAACCTTGCTTCTGCCGTTTGCCGATAGGTGACGACAACGGTAAGTAGCGGTCGAAAGAAACAGATTACAGACTTCAGGCAGTTAGCTGGGACCTCGGTCAACATAACCTGATTCAAACATTGGTCGATTTGTATCTGCATCATAAAGCTGTTCTTGATTGAAAATGTCAATTTACGAGCCTAATTCTCGTCATTTGGGGGAGGTGTTACCGTTTTGTTTCAATATGAAGAAAACAGCGGTTGAGTCTCATCGAATGTTCTCAAGTACGTATGGTAAGGACCTTATTAGTGAAAGAACGTGTCGTGAGTGGTTTCATGATAGAAATCTGCCAAGGACAGATGACATGTATCGGTTATAAAAATGCACCGATGATGACTAATATGAGTCGAAATCGATTTGCAACAAGATAAATGAATTATGTTTCCACGACTGGTTGCTACATTCTTTATAATTTTGGTTTCTACGCTTCAAGAACAGTGATTTTAACTTCGTAGTCCGGCATAGTGGTGGAAGAGAGAATGTTTTCTAAGATGCAGAACTGGAGACATTGCTGAGTGAAGACTCGCGTCAAACTCGAGAAGAATTGGCATGAGTAGTGGGAGTAACACATCAAGCCATTTTGAAACGTCTCAAGGCTATGAGTATGATTCAGAAAGAAGGAACGTGGGTCCGGTGTGAGCTGAAACCAAGAGACGTTCAACGACGATTGTGTGTTTGTGAACAGTTGCTTCAGAGGTAAAAACGCGTTGTGACTGGGGACGAAAAATGGATTCATTACGATAACCCTAAACGTAAAAATTCATGGGGATAACCCGGCCATGCTTCCACGTCGACGGCCACACCGAATATTCACGGCTCCAAGATCATGCTCTGCATTTGGTGGGACAAGCTCGGCGTTGTGTACTACGAGGTGTTAAAACCAAGTGAAACAATCACAGGTGATCGTTATCAAACGTAATTAATGCTTTCGAGCAGAGCATTGAAAGACAAACGGCCGCAATACAGCGAGAGGCACGATAAAGTGATTTTGCAGCACGACAGTGCTCGACCCCACGTTGCAAAAGAGGTCAAAACGTACTTGCAAACGTTAAAATAAGAAGTCCTACCCCACCCGCCGTATTCTCCAGACATTGCTCCCTCTGACTATCACCTGGTTAGATCAATGGCGCATGGCCTGGCTGACCAACACTTCCGATCTCATGAAGAAGTCACAAATTGTATGATTCCTGGATCGCTTCAAAAGATGAACAATTTTTTCGACGCGGGATTCGTACACTGCCCGAAAGATGGGTGAAAGTAGTGGCCAGCGACGGAAAATACTTTGAATGATACATGTGTAACCAATTTGTTTCATTAAAGCCTCAAATGCTGGGGAAAAAACGGCGGAAGCAAAGTTGTACATTTTGTATTTATTTCTCAATGTACACACTCTGACAACGAACACATTTCTTCCAACGAGAGACGAGTTTGTTGATAACGTCACTGATTTGACTTCTTTGACAGGATCACAACCCCACCTCTGGTTACAGACCTTCATCACTATCAATCTGAAGTTCTCGAAAATTTTCTTTAAGTTTAGGAAACATGTGAAAATATAATGGGGCCATGTCTGGACTGTAAGGAGGATGATCGATGACAGTGAACCCAATGCGTCGGATTGTTGCAGATGTCGCAGCGTCGTATGTGGTGTGATATCGTCATGCTGAAGGAGATGGTGCTCCACATGTGGACGAACTCTTCGAATTCGAAACTCGATTACAGCACGCTGTTTCTAATGTACCGTCACAGTTACATTACACACCGCCATGTTAAATGCTACAATTCGGAGCCCTCTAGCGGCAGAGGACTGCAAATATGTAGACATGGAGAATAAAAATGCAGGACATTAATAATGTATGTTTTATTTAAGAAACCTTATAAGAGTTTTCACACAAAAAATTGAGGGGCATTTTTTTCAGCACGGCTTCATAATAGCAGTGATTTTTAGTTAGAAATGAATGAACAGTGTAGCACTAGCTTTTACTTTATTAAAAAACTTATTTGCAAAATAGTATTGTACACTGGGGATAAACTGAATGAGGTAGCACTGTTTTAAACAGACTGGCTTCGTATTTGGGAGGATGGAGCCTACAATCCTCATCTGGCAATCCTGATTTTAGACAAAAGCCGGGATGGTCCCTGCTATAAGGCCACGTCGATTACCAGTCCGATCCTGGTCAGACTTGAGCAGTAACTATTTAAATTCCTTTAATTACTTTTTTTTGTTCTTAAATTTTAGTACCATGAGATGTAGAATATCCTTGTAAAAGTGACCATGGATGAATACAAATGCTGTTACTATTAGTAGCAGTAGTAGTAGAACATGCAAATGCAGGACTCAGCTACGGAAACCAAGTTTTCTTACCCTCTTGTCCGACAAATTAGTTGCCATTTGACTGGTAGCAGGCTGAACTGTTCCCGCCGCCAATGCACTAATGGGAGTTGGCGTTGTTGGTTTCCACTGTGCTGCCATTTCCGCTGGAAAGGTGCGCTGTTAACCACTGATTTCTTTTAAAACGTTCCTCTGCTTAAAAGAAGTGTAAATGTTTCAACACAAAGGCAGACACAACATCAAGAGTAAGAGAAAAGCATCAAAAATAGGAAATGGGGATAAAAACAGTAAAATTAATTACTACTTTTTATTATTAAGCACACTTTTTACTAAATTACTTCTTAACCACACTAATTCTTTTATTACAGATGCTGCGTTTCCTATCTTTTAAATCAGAAATGTTGCACTTTTTCTTAACATGTACAGTTCAGAAAAGTGGACATTACATATTACTAGTATTGTAAATCTAAACAGTCTTTAACTTGCAATTTTTGCTGGTGTTCATATGTATCTAAACTGCATACAACTGGCTGTACCCAAAACCCGACTTTTGTCGCTAAAAGATATTTCAGATAAGAATGCGTAGTCATTATCTGTAGACTCATTTTGAGAGGGAACAAAAAATGTACGAAGTATATAGCACAAAGAATTACTCCGTTCAGCAGAACCCGTGCTTGTAATTCACGAACACCAATCTCACTTCTGGTAGTCACAGCTGTATAACGAACACTTGGTGATTCACCGATATCAGTTTCTCCTGATCTACTTCTGGTATTAATAGCTACATAACGGACACTTTTAAGACGCTTAGCCTGCACCCACTTTCATTCAGGAAGTCTTTTTCGGAAAAATGGTTCCCACAAACAAAAACACTAGTATAGTTCACATCAGATGACAACTGACGAACTCTTTCCCACTTCAGAGGTAACTCACGAGGTTGTTTAAGAAATCTGTAGAAACACTTGCTGTTAAGGTACTTAGTATCCAGAGGAACGGCCTAAACATTTAAAGGAGTATTTGGACGTTAATTTCTTGAGTTAAATATTCTGAAAAACACACAGTTCTTGATTACATTCACTGGAACATCTGTTAACGACACATCAAGCGTATTTAAATACATAAACGAAAACCGCACAGCTTAATTCGCGAGAGAAGATAATAAATTTATACATAATTAAAATACTCGAAGTTAAATATCTTGCTTTAGTAGTAATCGTGGGCTTTTTCAACAGGAATTTTCTCCAGTTCCATGGCGAACTTTCTGAAGGTCAGAGTGTAAAATGGTATTATAACGATAGGACCTTGCCTAGTACGGCGGTGCGGATCTCCCGCATCGTTCCCTACGCTCTGTCAAGGAGTATGAGACTTCATCATCATAACGAAGATGTAACCAAATGTAATTCACAGAATACAGACACGACACGATAGAACTAGCCACCATTGGACAGCTCTCTTCAGCCAATCAAACGGCTTCATTTGACCCTCTAGCGCCACAAGTGATATGGAGATCAACCACTCCAGTGTTTAGCCGGAGTGGCCGAGCGGTTCTAGGCGCTTCATTCTGGAACCACGCGACCGCTACGGTCGCAGGTTCGAATCGTGCCTCGGGTATGGATGTGTGTGACGTCCTTAGGTTAGTTAGGTTTAAGTAGTTCCAAGTTCTAAGGGACTGATGACCTGAGAAGTTAAGTCCTATATTGCTGAGAGCCATTTTGAACCACTCCAGTGTTTCCAGTTTTTCCATACAGCTTTCACCTCTGTATCTGTGATGTTGCTTGGTTATCCGCAAACGCCTTGCCCCATTAACAATACAAAATCTACTTTTCCCTCACACTGCGATACTACGCTATATCTGGCACTGATCGACCAGTGTTGGAGCATGCGGCTGTAATGTGGGGTAACGCCGCTGTCAAACATAACCGTCTGATTCAAAGACTGCAAAGTCCAGTGCTGCAACCCGCCATGCTCCTACCCCGTAAATTCCCAACAAGACGATTACACGAACGCACTGGAATTCCGCTACTGCGGGATCGTTTTAAATTGACTCCTCGGCTGTCCTGTGAAAAGCCGCAGAGTCAGGTAATAACTTAATTTCAAATCTACGTCAGCAGATACACAGATGTGGAACCACTAGATGGCCCGACATGCAACGAATATAAACTGCTCCAGTTCGGCAAATAAAACAACGACAAAGGTACGAAGTCACATATAGGGCTGTCTCTTGAGGACAATTGCGAGCTGCCTTCCAGTTTTCAAAAAATGGCTCTGAGCACTATGGGACTTAACATCGGAGGTCATCAGTCCCCTAGAACTTAGAACTACTTAAACCTAACTAACCTAAGGACATCACATACATCCATGCCCGAGGCAGGATTCGAACCTGCGACCGTAGCGGTCGCGCGGCTCCAGACTGACGCGCCTAGAACAGCTCGGCCACACCGGCCGGCTGTTGTGCAATGGTTTTGAGTTTTATCCATTTGTTGTTATCTTCGTTCCCAGAGGTGAATATCTGATGTAGACTGGTCAGATACTCTAAAATCGCGCGGTTCTAGACTGAAGCGCCTAGAACTGCTCGGCCACTCCGGCCGGATCCAGTTTTCAAATGGAAACTTTTCTGGATACGAAAAAGTCACTTACTTTCAGAGGAGATGCATCTTCGGATGTAATTACAATCAAGAACAGGTTTTAGAAATGCTAAAAGATAATGTTGGGATCCATGCTATACTCGTAAGATTTCAGAAAATTTGTAGGGACAGAGACTTCAGATATCATACCTTTTACACGTTAGATATTGTCAAAATTAAAAAAAGGAAACACCTTTCTTGAGCTTACACACTGAAAGTGACAAAAGTCATGCGATACCTCCACATATCGTGCTGGACCTCCTTTTGCCCGGCGTAGTGCAGTAATTGGACGTGGCATGAGCTCAACAAATCGCTGAAAGACCCCTGCAGAAATACTGAGCCACGCTGCCTCTGTAACTACAAAAGCGTTGCCGGTGCAGGAATTTCGGCACGAACCGACCTCTCGATATGTCCCATAAATCCAGAATGAGATTTTCACTCTGCAGCGGAATGTGCGCTGATATGAAACTTCCTGGCAGATTAAAACTGTGTGCCAGACCGAGACTCAAACTCAGGACCTTTGCCTTTCGCGGGCAAGTTCTCTACCAACTGAGCTACCCAAACACGACTCACGCCCCGTCCTCACAGCTTTACTTCCGCCAGTACCTCGTCTCTTACTTTCCAAACTTCACAGAAGCTCTCCTGCGAACCTTGCAGAACTAGCACTCCTGGAAGAAAGGATATTGCGGAGACATGGCTTAGCCACAGCCTGGGGGGATGTTTCCAGAATGAGATTTTCACTCTGCAGCGGAGTGCGTGCTGATATGAAACTTCCTGGCAGATTAAAACTGTGTGCCGGACCGAGACTCGATCTTGGGACCCTTGGCTTTTCTCGGGCAAGTGCTCTACCAACTGAGCTACCCAAGCACGACTCACGGCCAGTCCTCACAGCTTTACTTCCGCCAGTACCTCGTAGAGCACTTGCCCGCGAAAGGTAAAGGTCCCGAGTTCGAGTCTCGCTCCGGCACACAGTTTTAATCTGCCAGGAAGTTTCATGTCCCATAAATGTTAGCGGGGATTTTTGTCGGGCAACCTGGATGGCCAAATCATTCGCTCGAATTGCCCAGAATGTTCTTCAAACTAATCGCGAATAACTGTGGAACATAATCATTACCAGTCAACGATCGCTTCAACTGGAGCAGAGGACCCAGTCCATTCCATGTAAACACAGCCCCCATCATTATCTAGCCACCATCAGCTTGCACAGTGCCTTGTTGACAGCTTGGGTCCATGGCTTAGTAGGGTCCGCGCCACACTCGAATCCTACCGTTAGCTCTTACGAACTGAAGCCGGAACTCATCTCACCTAGCCTTCGTTATCTAGTCGTCTAGTGTCCAACCGCTAATGTCACGAGCCCAGGGGAGGCGCTGCAGGCGACATTGTGTTGTTAGCAAAGGCTCACATCGGTCGTCTGCTGCCATAGCCCATTAGCGCCAAGTTTCTCCGCACTATCCTAACAGATACGTCCGTCTTACGTCCCACATTGATTTCTGCGGTTAGTTCACTCAGTGTTGCCTGTCTGTTAGCACTGACAATTCTACGCAAACTCCGCAGCTCTCGGTGGTTACTTGAAGGTCGTCGACCACAGGGTGGTCCCTGTGGAGAGGTAAATCCTCAAATTTGGTATTCTCGGCCTGCACTTAACACTATGGATCTCGGAATATTGAATTCCCTAACTATTTCGGAAGTGGAATGTCCCATGCGTCTAGCTGCAACTACCGTTCCGCGTTCAAAGTCTGTTAATTCCCGTCGTGCGGCCATAATCTCGTCGGAAACCTTTCCACGCAAATCACCTGAGTACAAATCACACCTCAACCAATGTACTACTTTGTATACGCGATACTGCCGCCTTCTGTATATGTGGGTAACGCTATCGCATGACTTTTGTTACCTCAGTGTACATAGCAAATGCAATGCTACATATAACTTTGGAAAAATCTGTTGTTGACTGAGGTATTTTGGCAGTCAATAAAAAAGAAGTTTTTAGTTGATTTAAATAATTTTTGCTATATGAGGTGATAAGTTTGAAGTTTTTTCATGGACAAGAAAATTTCACGCCCGTCCACGCAAGAAAAGCGTACCTCTGTCCCTAATTAAAATTAAGAACAGAGTTTTCACAAACTTAGAGACATTATAGATATTTACACCACATGTGAATTTCACATGTTCCATATGATTTTTGTAGAAGATGAAGGTTCTAAACGGATTTTTTTTTTATCGATGCGGAGAAGAAAGAGCTATGGCGGCTGCCTGTAGACAATACTTGTCGCGACGTCATTCAAATCATAGTGTACACTAATGGATGGACACCAGTGCTTTCGGAGAGCACCCAGAGGCCACGACAGGATTTGCGCGGGGCTCAATCGAAACTGGGCTTAGTCCACTCCGGCAGGCGTGCGATCGTATCTTCCGGGCAATTGCATCGCAGCCCACCGCGGATTACGGAAACCGTACAAGGTGCGACCATCAGCAACCGCTAGGCGTTAAGAAGGGTCGAGGAATTAACGTCGCCGCAGCTGACCGCAAATTCCCAATCTCACGGTTACAAATAAACAGCACTGCCGTGGCTGAAGGGAGATATGGTGGTGCCAGTGTGACATATGGACTCATACTGTCACAGCTTCTGCCATTGTATGGACGTTATCGACTGAGTAACTTGTTCACAGGTACACTGGTTTTAACCAAAAACCAACAAAATAGTATTGAAATATTCACTTGTCGACTATGATGGCAGACGTTGAACATACGACAGCGTGCACAAACACAGAATAATTTTCCAGATAAACGATGTCTGTCTGAAAACTTTTTTAGAAGAACAAATCTTATATCTACCTCGTACAGCACAAGCAAAGCAAATGAGTTTTTTCGCCGCGTGTCAATGCAATAAAATTTTCTCAGGCTTCTTGCTACATCAATCAGCAGAACTCCCGCGACATTTCGGAAGACACATTCTCTTACTCGTTCTTCTGACGAAGTACTGAAATGGCGAACAGTCTGAGTGTTCCAAAACCCAGTACGTTAAAGGAGCGTAACTGCAACTTCCCATTCTTTATTTCTGAGAAAGCGAAGTGCCCGAGTGTGTGTTTTTTATTGTTATTTCAAATCCCGTGAAGTCACTGCCTAGTAGCAAATAACACTGTTTCTCTGCCAGAGGTTATACATATTTAATGCAAGTTTTGAATGCATAAAAACAGATGAAAATAAATGATGATTTTAAAAGCACATTCGTGGACAATTGTTATGAGTTTTCAAACTTTTTAGATGATTTTATATTATGTTGTGGTGTTTAGTCCGAAGATTCCGTCTTATGCAGCTCTCTCCAGTAGCCTATCCTCTGCAAAGTTCATCTCCGGATAACTGCTTCAACCTTCATCCATTTGAACCTGCTTACTATATTCACGCCTTGGTCTCCCTCTATAACTTTTACCCCTCCTCCCCCCCCCCCCCCCACTTCCCTCCAGCACCAAAATGATAACTCATTGATGCCTCACAATGTGTCCTATCAACCGATCCCTTCCTTTAGCCAAGGTATTCCATCAATTTTTATTTTCCCCAGTTCAGTTCACTGTCTCATTAGCTATTCGTCCAGTCCACCTAATTTTTAGTATTCTCCTGCATTAGCACATTTCAAAAGCTCTTCCTGTTTGAACTGATTACTGTCCACGTTCACTTCCACACAAGGCTACATGCCAGACAAACTCCTTCAGAAAATACTACTTATCACATAAATTCATATTGTATGGTAATAAATCCCTTTTTTTCAGAAATGCTTTTCTTCCTAGAGCCAGTATGCATTTTATATCCGCTTTATTTTTCAGCCTTAGTCATTAATTTGCTGCCCAAATAGCAAAACTCATCTCCTGCTTTTAGTGTCTCATTTCTTAAGCTAATTCCCACAGCGTCACCGGATTTCATTGGACTGCATTTTATTATCCTTGTTTCATTTCTGTTGATGCTCATCTTATAACCGTTTTACAAGACTCTAACCATTCCGATCAGCCGCTCTATAAGTCCATTTGCTAACTCTGACAGAATTACATTATCATCAACAAACCTCAAAGTTTTTGTTTCTTCTCCCTGAACTTTAATTCCTTCTCCAAACTTTTATTTCGTTACCGTTACTCCGGCGGAGGTTATGGTTCCAAAATAATGGTGAACCTTCACACTTTGGAATTAATGTGCGAAGGTATTTAGGAAGAACATTTCCAGGGAAATGGCTCGGACGGAGTGGTCCAGTTGTGTGGTCACCGCGTTCACCTGACCTAAATCCCCTGCATCTCATTCTGTGAAGACACTTCAAGGAGCACGTGTATTCTACTCCGCCGACACATGTTGAAGAACTGATAGGGCGTGTTCATGCTCCTCTTGTATCTGTGGATGCACCCATGTTGCGAAGAATCCAGCGGGTCATGCAATGTTTGGATGTGCAGGGGGTCGCTTTGAGCATCAGCTCTGAGGACAACGTATTCTTTTGTAAACGTCATGCGGTTATTAATAGAGAATTTTGTTATTGTCACTGGTTGCTAATGTTTTGCATCTGAGCGGACGTACGCCATCAGTATAAACGACTGGTACATATTGAGTTACTCAACTGTGCAATGATTTTTAGTATCCCGAAATTGATATTGTTTTTGTAGTTATTCTGCCATACGGCAGGTCATTTGTTTCAGCTATTTCTTCCTTTGTCTTACTTTTGTTATGTTCAACGTCACAAAAAACTGTTCTATGTAAAAGTCGGATATCTGTGGCTTAAGAAATGGTATATACTACAATATTATATGTCAGAATGAAATTGGCAAGTAAAAACAAATACACATCGACCCAGAATCGAACCCTCGACCTCCTGTGTGCTAATCCAAAAATGCTGTGCACTGCAACAACTGCACAGCACTTCTCAGATGTGCTGACAGAGGTAGTTACCGTGTATGTGATTACAGTATTACCAGACAGCCAATTTTTAACGTCCATTTACTGTCGGAAATATGCGCAGGACGAAATTTATGGCAGACATTTTTGTACCGTAGTATGTGAATCGCGTTGCGAAGTGCAAGTGCCCGAGGTTTTTTTTTTCACCCTTTGTAGGTGATGAACAACAAAGGGCCTATAACACTATATTGGGGAGCACCAGAAATCGTTTGTGCTATATTCTATAACTTTTCGTCAATTGCTACGAACTGTCACCCCTCTGACAGCAAATCACGAATCCAGTCGCATAACTGTGACGATATTCCGTAAGAACGCAACTTGATTACAAGCCACTTGTGAGGTACTGTGTCAAAAGCCTTCTGGAAATCTAGAAATACGGAATCAATTTTAAATCCTTTGTAGATAGCACTCAACACTTCGTGTGAGTAAAGAGCTAGTTGTGTTTCACAAGAACGATGTTTTCTAAATCCTTGTTGACTGTGTGTCAATAGGGCCCGCGCGGTTAGCCGTGCGGTCCCATGCACTGCTTTTTCGGGTGAGAAGGCGTGCCGGTCCCCGGTACTCGCCCGGCTGATTAGTGTCGAGGTCCGGTGTGCCGGCCAGTCTGTGGATAGTTTTCAAGGCGGTTTTCCATCTGCCTCGGCGAATGCGGGCTGGTTCCCCTTATTCCGCCTCAGTTGCACTATGTTGGCGATTGCTGCGCAAACACTATCTCCACGTACGCGTACACCATAATTACTCTACCACGTAAACATATGGGGTTACACTCGTCTACTCGTCTGGTGTGAGGGGGCACTGGGGGTTGTGAACCACTGAGGGCTACGGCGGGGACGAAGCCTCTCTGTCATTTCTAAGTCCCCAGCTCAATACAGTACAATACAATGTGTCAGTAGACCGTTCTCTTCGAGGCAATTCATAATGTTCGAACACAGTATGTGTTCCAAAACCCTGCTGCATATCGACGTTAATGGTATGAGACTTTAATTAAGTGGATTACTCGTACTGCTTTTCTTGAGTACTGGTGTGACCTGTGCAACTTTCCAGTCTTTGGGTGCAGATCTTTCATCGAGCGAGCGGTTGTTTATCATTGTTGAATATGGAGCTATCGCTCCAGCATACTCTGAAAGGAATCTAAATGATACACAGTCTGGACCGGAAGACTTGCTTTTATTAAGTGCGCTAAGCTGTCTCAATACTCCTAGGATATCTACTTCTAAATTACTCATGTTAGTAGCAGTTCTTGATTCGAATTCTGGAATCTTTACTTCATGTCCCAACAATTCTTCTTCTACGACGTGAAGCGCAGTCCACCATTTCTGCAGGGGTTCTGATATTGTTTCCTGCTTCTGTTAAGTCAGTACCAGCTTAGCCCGTGAAAATGTTTCGCTGAAGCACTGCCGGTGGCCGGACACTGGGTAGGCAGGAATACTGTGGCTTTTTTTTTTTTAAAGTTACTTACATGCACAGAATTGCGCAATTTCCTGTGCACGCAAAGTTACGGTATGTTGATTGGACTGCAGACCGCAACCTCAGAAAACGTCAGAGTAGACGCCTGTCGGTTTATTGGGATAGGAGAAACAGTTTTTTTTCTTCTCATGGAGGGAGGCTCGATGGTATGCGAAATGGTGCTCAACTGGTACAGGAGAGCTTTCCGAGTTTCCGGTTCTCTTGGCGAAAACCCCACGGGGAGTTTTCTGCGGCCTGGCAGATAGTGTGAGAAGCAGGAGATTTGGTGGAGAACTGCAGAGTGCGGACGAGGTTCGGTCACACCCCAGGGAGGAGATTTGGTTTTCTGGACTTGGAATCTGGTCGCGAAGGTGCATCCGAACTAGGAGAGGTGACAGAGGTCCAACGTCTAGCTCGACGCCGAATCGCACTGGGCACTCCATCTCGAGATTTCTGCACGTTTATGATAAGCATTTCACAGCATCAGCACTAGCAATCTCTAGAATGAATTTCTTACTTGACTAGACGACCACGGCAGCAGCAGTTGTTGTCCGATTCAAATGCAAAGTAGTTGTTTGTTTCCGAGTTCAGTTCACAATCTCTGTCATTCGTATTAATCACAGTCAGGTCGCGTCCACTGAAACGTCACTTTTTAAGTCGAGTCATCATTCTTGTTTCAACTTTGTCAACTGCCAATCAGATCACTTTGCTTTAGGAATACGAGATAGAGTGTAATCTACGTAAACTGTTGGCCTCTATTCCTTTTAACTCATTTTTTATGGGTAAATCAGCAGTGATAATTAGTTCTATCTGTCTTTCAGGTTGCCGGCCGCGGTGGTCTAGCGGTTCTGGCGCTGCAGTCCGGAACCGCGGGACTGCTACGGTCGCAGGTTCGAATCCTGCCTCGGGCATGGGTGTGTGTGATGTCCTTAGGTTAGTTCGGTTTAAGTAGTTCTGAGTTCTAGGGGACTTATGACCTAAGATGTTGAGTCCCATAGTGCTCAGAGCCATTTGTCTTTCAAGTTCACAAGATTCCGTCATCACTTTTGATTATTTTATTTACTTACGTGAGAGATAATAGGAGTAGTCTTGCAGTAAGAAATGCAATGTGTTATCTTCAGTTTCACAACACAGAGCCACATTTTATAGTCATTTGCGTTAAAATGCGTTGCGGTAAATTTTCGTAGTAGTGTCACTGAAGTGATGTCTCTGTGTGTTAGAATTATTGAGAGACAGAGGTTCTTTAAAGGTACCCACAGGCTTGCCCAGCAGACAGAGACGTTGTAACATGTCTTCGGATTTCAGCTGTTGTCATTCGTCTATTCGTCAGATCTAGTCAAACGGTGCTACGATCTTCTGGCGTTGTCCATTTGGATGGACCCCTGCTTACTCTTCTTGGCACACTCTTCTCTGCATATGTCTCGTTCTGCAGTCATGGCACTATAGCCAACTATCCGTGTGATCTGTCGATATGAACCTCCTATGGCCCTCACGTCAATGATCCAACCTTTTCCAAAGTCTGAAAGATGGCGATAAGATGTACGTGTATATTCTTTGGGCATTCTGTGTGTTGCTATATCCAGCTGAAAATTTCCAGTGTCGTTAAACGCACCTAATATTCGTCATGAACTCAATCCATTTTCTTCGTCTATAAGAAAGTTTTTTTCTATACTGTGTAACACTGCCTCTATTTTTGGGCATTAACTCATAAAGTAGTAGTTGGGCCACAGCAATGGAAAACAAACGAGAGGTGCTAACATGCAGGCACGCTGATTATTGCAGTATCAGAGCTGCTCGTACAGACGAGGTGGCCCAGGCCAAACACCTCAATACTACAACAACAGCGGGAAAGCGGAGCTCTTGCTGGATGAGGCAAGCCGTTGTTAAACAACCAGGCCACGGATTTTTTGTACCGAGCGCGGCTGAAAACAGCGCATCGGTAACACAAGTGGGCCATTAAAGGGTACAAATAATAATTAATTTGAGTGCAGGTATAAACTGTCCACCAGCAGCTAGAGGGACAGAAAGGCCACGCCGGATAACCGAGCAACATGAGACAGCACCCAGCCTCTACAAGTTCGGGCGTACACTGCCACACCATCTCGTAGTGTCAAGTCCTCCTCCTCGAACATCGTACTTCTCCAGCAGCGAGCTGTCTTCTGGCCTACTCCAGTGGCTGCCAGACTTTTGCTCTGGAGAGTAGTGTAAGAAGACGCGTGCAGTACAACTGCCCACTCTTCCGTGCTCGTGCGGGTTCCTAGACGCCACACACTCTCACCTGCTAGGGCGAGTTCCATCACCAGAGGCTGACATCCCCTGCAAGTAACTTGGCAGTCTTCAGCGCCACCCGTCGCACGCTGATGTGTAAGCTAATGAAGCCAGCAATACTGGGTGCTAAAGTCACTGTGCATTAGCCATCTGCTCGCTGTCACCCGCTGCTGCACGGGGGCATTTCCGCCTCCATCTCTGAGATGCTACCAGCATAGTCAAATGAGAGCTAATGAAATGTCTTGCGTTTTTATGATGTTTGACTGAACTACCAATGGTCTGTTCCTGCGACCTCACCACACCACCACTACCCAACCCTGCAAAAAAGCGCCCTACATCTCCAGACTGCTTCAACTAAAAATATGATTGGATAAGAATAAAACTGTAATCAACAAATCGCATAGACATGTAAAAAATGGAGTATCAATTTGGTAGCATTCAGAGAAGTGTCATGCAATGGAGTTTCGTCGTGTAATTCTGCAGGTTGTGGGAAGTCGTTTTATATTTTAATATTTCTCTCTACTCAAAACGGGGGGAGGGGGGGGCGGGGGCTGACGCACCAGGTTAATGAACTGAATTCTGGTAAATGACCATAAAATGTCTGCAAATGTACCCCCCACAATTGTGACGGGGTACTTATGAATATTAAATAAAACAAGTGTTATAATGACCTTGATTTATTGCAGTAAAATGAATATTAAACAGTGGCAGCTTGTGGCAACGTTAACAAGTTAAAGTCATAGGCATATAAACAACTGAATTGTAACATGTCGCAACTTTAATATCCTTGGAATATCTGACATACGGATCTGGGGGAGAGGCTAATAATCTTGCAAGAAACTTACTTACAGTCACGGAATGTCTAGTGATTGTCGTAAGGTTAATGAAAGTAACTCATACTACAGAAAGGAAAAGTTTCACACCTGTGGGCGAAGTTGAAAGCAAACTGTTCATTTACTGACAAAATGCAAGTTTCAGAGTGAAGCTTTAAATAATGAGGTTACAATAAAGTTACTTTAATTTCCTTTCGTCTTATCTCGTGGCAGCGAATTCACCATAGTATTACAGTGGATGGGTCAAGTGGAACTAACGACCCTTGCCAGTGTCTAACACCAATTTATCCCTAAATTCATCAGCTCAGGAGCCTGTGTGGAGGCCCTCAGCCTCGAAGTCAGATGATGGAGGCTCCGGATCTTCATGTTGATCTCAGAACTCCACTTTCACATCTGATTTCCAATCGAATGTGAAGTGAGATGAAACCTTACATTGCCGCATTTTTTTGTCTCTCACAATATTTGGTTGGCTTGGCTCTGAATCTTCCGAACGCGACTGATCAAACTGCTCGTGAAAAAAAACTCGTCTCGTTCCCCTGACTGTTAACCAATGGCTTGGGTCCTACCATACTCTAACAAAAAACTCGATTGACTTATCTCTGTCTCTTCCTAACTTAGAGTTTGTTTACATTAGCCAGATAGCTTTCACATCAAACAATCATTACAGTCTCCCACAGTTTCAAAGGGCCAGGACCAAGTGCCTCGTATCCATCACTAAGAAATTTGTCTTTAGTTTTCTGTGCTTTTCTGGGGTAACGACTTGCTTTCAAAAAAATGTTCAAATATGTGTGAAATCTTATGGGACTTAACTGCTAAGGTCATCAGTCCCTAAGCGTACACACTACTTAACCTAAATTATCCTAAGGACAAACAAACACAGCCATGCCCGAGGGAGGACTCGAACCTCCGCCGGGATCAGCCGCACAGTCCATGACTGCAGCGCCTGAGACCGCTCGGCTAATCATGCGCGGCGACTTGTTTTCGACATCACCTCACAATGCTTTCAACATTTCCCACTACAATATTATATGAAAATATGAATTAAAGAGAAAAGAACAGCAAGACTGACTACACCACGTACCTACTGACAATCACGAGCACTGTGGTATATCAAGTTTATCGACGTAAATTGAGTATTCTTGTTAAATGAGAGTTTTCTTACTGATTTGCGAACATGGCGATGCTCTTTCCGAAAAACCGTTCCAGCACAAGGCCATCGTGGCAATAGTCATTGAAGGTCAAATCTTCTAGGATGTTAGGCAACGTCCTCTTCAGTTTTTTCCACATGATCTAGGTTTCCACCCCTCTACTGGGATATTCTGGTGTTCAAAGTTAGCCGAATACCGTCAAGGACCAGTGTCGAATTCTCTGATCAAAGGGAGAGTGTTTCCATGCTTGTATTGAAGAAGTGGGTTTACTGGATAAAATGCTTCTGGCTACTATTGATAGGTGATCGTTATTGGATAACGAGGGAAAAGGCAGAACATGAGAGAGGAAATGGTTATCAAAATGTTATCTCCATGCCGCAGAATGGCTTCCTGGTCGTTGTTTGTACTCTACTCCTCGGTCAAGGAAACCAACATTCGTGGAAGGAAAGTCGAGAAGCGATTGAGATTTCCAAGAACGAATGTAGCTTCAATAGAAAAGAGGGATCTAGGCTTCCAGCTTCGTGGCTTCGCTCTATCAGGGAAGTAAATATACAGCAGCGGTGCGCTAGGGATGCAAACGACAAGGAAACCACCTCTGCGGCATAACCACAATTGTATTGTATTGTATTGTATGTTAACTGGGGCCTAGAAACGACGCAGAGGCTCCGTCCCCGCCGCAACCGCAGTGGTCCACAATCCCACGACGACTACCGCAGTCCACTTCACCTCTCCGCTGCATCACACCGAACCACTCTTTCAGGGGAATTGTGCTGTTCGGCCCCCGGTAGACCCCCCAGGGAACGTCTCACACCAGACGAGTGTAACCCCTGTGTTTGCGTGGTAGAGTAATAGTGGTGTACGTGTGCGTGGAGAACTTGTTTGCGCAGCAATTGCCGACATAGTGTAGCTGAAACGGAATAAGGGGAACCAGCCCGCATTCGCCGAGGCAGATGGAAAACCATCCACAGACTGGCCGGCTCTCCGGACCTCGACACAAGTCCGCCGGGCGGATTCGTGCTGGTGACCAGGCGCTCCTTCCCAATCCGGAAAGCCGTGCGTTAGATCGCACAGCTAACGGGAAGGGCTATGACCACAATAGTTTTATAAACATTACCCCTCTCGAGCTCTGCCCGTTTTGCTTTCTAACCCATAGCGATGGCTCACCAATAGTATCTGGAAGAGTTTTATCCAATAACTCCACTTCTTCAGTATAAGCGCGGGAAAATTCCCTTTTGGAAGTGAACGTCACACTGGTCCTTGACAATGTTCAACTACGGCGAACACCAGAAGAAATCAGCAGAGGGGTCGAAAGGTCGATCGTATAGAAAAAATGGACCATGACGCGGCCTAACATCCTAGAAGATTTTACCATCAAGGATTTTCTCAATCGTAATGATTTTTTTCCTTCAGTTTTTTTGTTTATTTTCTATCCCTTCATCATTTATCTCAATATACGCCATTTTTTGACGTTCGTATTACGATCTTCCACGCTGAAACGGTTTCTGAAGACTGAACTCAGTATCTCGGCCTTCCACCTGACACCTCCAATTTCGATGCTGGTAAGACCATTGTGCGTCTGAATAGATAATTCCGATCTGCTTATATATTTTACGTAGGACCAAAACTTCTTAGGAATTATTTTTTTTTTTAGATCGATTGGAAAAATTTTACTTTCGAATTCACTTTTCGCATTGCTCTCCTTCGCTCGTTCGGTTCGGTTCAGCTTTTCTTCGTTAGAAAGACTTTTAATTTGCTTGTAATTTATGATGCTTTTGTAGCAACTGCCTAACGTCGTTATTGGACTACAGCAGGTCATTCCCATCTCCGCCACCTTTTTCGGTACATACGAGTTCAACTGCAAGGCGTGTTGTGCAATGGTTCAAATGGTTCAAATGGCTCTGAGCACTTTGGGACTTAACGTCTGAGGTCATCAGTCCCCTAGAACTTAGAACTACTTAAACCTATCTAACCTAAGGACATCACACACATCCATGCCCGAGGCAGGATTCGAACCTGCGACCGTAGCGGTCGCGCGGTTCCAGACTGACGCGCCTAGAACCGCTCGGCCACACCGGCCGGCTGTTGTGCGATGGTTTTGAGTTTTATCCATTTGTTGTTATCTTCATCCCCAAAGGTGAATATCTGATGTAGACTGGTCAGGTACTCTAAAATCTTTTTACTGTCACTATTTCTGAGAAAACTATTTTTTTCCATTTTTTGTAACACCTGTGGTAATTGGAATTATAACTACGTTAAGGTCATAGTTTCCCCCTACATTAACAGTTTCGAAAAGTTCTGTTCTATTACCTGTGAGGAGGCTGAGGTACTGCCCTAACGAATCGGTTCACTAATTAGTAACTCGAAGTACTTTTACAAGAAAAGTTCAGAATACCTTACACGTATCCCTGTGTCTTTGGCTCAAATTCTAATCCCCGAGATACCTAGGATGGGGAGGGAGGTCGGGGAGGGGGGTACTTTGTGCCCGCCATTTGAAAATATTGTAATCTAGTCTTGTACTTTATATTTTAAAAATATGAAAAAAATATTTATTGGTTTTAGTGAAGTCTTCTATGAGATTCCAATTGTTTTAAATTTCTCGGTTAAACTTAACCTGCAGGTTTAAGTCTCAGTAGTAGATGCAATTATTCATCAATGAATGTCATATTCAATATTTTCAGGTGCAGGACCACATCTACAAATCAGTATATCTTTAAATGTCTCTTGTGTGTAGGAATCAACAATAATTAACGAAATTTTTAAATTTTAAAAATTTTTGTGGTGTTGACAAAGTATCCACTCTCCCCTTGGTAGTATACGTTACTAAAATCGCGTTGGGATTTTTAAGAGTCTAGTAAAACGTATTTTCAGATTCTGGGTGCTACTTGCATACAAGCACCTCTTTAAAGAGTCTGTTGTTAATATAAGACAACAACAATTAACATGTCTTTGGGCACAAAGTATCCCCTCCTAGGTAATACACGTAATTTGAAACACGTTGGTATTGCGAGGGTTAATCACATGACGTTCCAGTTCTTAAGTTGGCAAACTGAAGTTTCCTTCCACAGCAACAACATGAACAGGGAACTTACCACAATTCCAAGTTGTCTCTGCAGCGCGTTGCGACCAGGAAAGTTAAGCGCAATCATGAGTACCCTGGGGCAAGTACATTAAGTTGCTCCCCTCTCTCCTCCTTCATGTCTGCCTCCACCCCATTCCATTTCCAAACGGGCATAACGTCGCCTACCCATCCTAATGTTCCTTCCTTGATTTCTGACAACGCTGCTCCTAAGAGGTCATATGTAGCTTCAAAGCCCATACTCCCAAGTCGCAAGGTCTTTGGTGCTACATTATTTCTTTCTAATAATTAACAATAAGTCTTAAAATGCTAACAAAGATTTGGGATACAATCATGTTTTTAAGACCTCTTGCTACACTTCACTAGTTACATTTATTATTCGTACGAGCTATGTTTGTCAGGGTCTACAGAATGTCAATGGCGCTCTCTTTAAACGTTTAGATGGCGTCGCATCTGCCAGCTCAAGGCGTTGGAGGTAGTGTCTTTGGAGTTATCTAAATTATTTTGAAATACAAGACTGTGTCTTGATTAGCCTTTTAGTATCTACAGCGCTTTCAAGGATAAATTTAAATTGTAACTAGTTTCTTTTTTGCAGACCATCGTATCTGCCAGTCACGATGGGTGTTCCGCCATAGCCTTGGTCGAAACGCTTTCTCACATCAATTTCCTTTCATTTTGTATATTCAGCTAACTGATGTTCCAGTTCTAATCCTTCTCTTCTTGCGTCGGGCGCCAGGGGAACCTTATCCTCTTGGACATTGCCACGGTTACCCACTCTCATTACGTCCTGTGCTATTATCGCTGTATAGTTTCGTTGGTTGTGCAGTGATTACTTTCCCCACATCCTCTTAGAGTAAACAACTGACTACGACGCGACGCAGTACTCAACAATACAGCGGTTCCCGTAGCGGACCATGCCGTTGCTTAGCATCAGTTTGAGAGGAGTCGAATGGCGAGCGACGTGGCTGTTTCCGTCTCCATCAGCAAAATCTTAAGAAACCGTGAAATGCAGTGAAGAGCACGGTGTAATGTTAGCTGTCTGTAGGTAAGTCATCAACAAGAATCTGAGTCTTGTCAATTCGTGGCACCTAAGGCACACACTTCTGTGGACGTACAAGATAAATTCTCGTAGGCATGTACGTTTATTTAATCTGGACGTCTTTGACACATCAATTATATTCAGGGGAATCAGACTTTTCACTCATCCAAACTCCTATGTCGTTTCCGTGCCAAGTGCTCTCTGCATTCACCTGTACGTACATTGTTCGAGAAGTCGAGTGTATCACTATGGTGTCTCGAAACATACTCTTTCTGGGTCAATTCTTGTGTCCGATTCCATCCGTCGGCTTTGACTAATGAGGTAATGTGTGATGATATTTTGTTTATGTAGCAGATTGTAGTAGTAGATGCTAAGTGTTGCGTCTGGATGTCTTCGTTGTGTAGATATATTAAAAATTTAATGTATCTCGTCAAACGGGATGAGAACATGCCTAGGTGGATGAGAATGTGTGAACGACGTACTTGACGTTTGTGTGCCATCTAACCGTTTTTCTGTGGTAATAGGGGGTTCTGTCAGCTCACTGAAGTTCGCTAGAGCGTCAGCGGTCACTTTGGACTCGTTGCCCTGTTTATTTCGCCTCATCACCGCTATCAGTATTTATTCAGAATGGTGGCTGCGTCGTCAGTTTTACTGATAACAGGAGTATAGTCTTGTCTGCATATTGTATTGTAAATTAATCACGGGAAGATAAGTTAGTACATCAATGCTATAACTATTGTAGAAGATAACTGTGTAGGGACGTTTCTATAAATTGAATAGTTTCCCTATAATACATGAAGTTC
Organism: Schistocerca serialis cubense; assembly: GCF_023864345.2. NCBI lineage: Eukaryota > Metazoa > Arthropoda > Insecta > Orthoptera > Acrididae > Schistocerca > Schistocerca serialis. The sequence goes on along the minus strand of NC_064639.1, from coordinate 405,423,750 downwards.
TGAGAACACTTATGGGGGTAAGTTATGTGCCACTAATTTTTTGACCATTATTCCTTTGTTATTGATAGGTACAAATTTCTTGTGTATGTGCCAGTAATTACAAAATGTTATACACAATAATATGCCACAGTTACACAAGAGTATTTTTGTTTGTTTTGTATATGTGAGCGGGATATCAGCGGTTACAACCCTGGTTAGTGGTGAATGGACCATCAGTCAATAAATCACTGTGAAAAATTGTCATCCTTTGTGTTCAGGAAACCGGCGTGAGTGCGGTTAAATGTTTCAGCCATGAAGCATAGAAATGATGTTTGTCTTTTTGGCTTCATGCAGAAGTATGTGTATGTTTGAGTTGGGCACCAGTAGCTAATTCTTAAATGTTACCTTAATGAGAAGCTTGCAGATCCAATAGGCCAACATTTTATTGCAGCTTCGAACTTGGCCTTCTGGCATGTGTTCAACAGTTGTATGTCCATGAATGACAGTGGGTTCCCTGAGGGTGAATTTGTGTTGGGTGTGACTTATTCATCAATGTGAGTAAGATGTTGGCAAACTCATAAGCAAATTCCACCTTTCATTTCATCATCAATTTCCAGTTAAATCTGCCAATTCGTTGTGGACATTTTGGAAACTGGTTAGACAGATCCTTCTTGGGTGACGGACACACTACCTCTGTCAAGGGAGTCAACCACTACCAAAAATAATCTAAAGTGACTGCGAGCTAATGAGAGGTTCCATGCCTTCTTTTGCATGCCGCCTCTCATTTTCATCAATTTTGTGTTTTATGTCATTGAGCGGTGGTAACCGGTCTAATAAGATTATTCTAATGAGAGTATTTGTCTGAGAGCTCAAAGTGCTTTTCACTTGATTGCCATGCATGTTGGGAACTGGTTACTTCCCTGGATCGCCTGTTACGAGGCGAGCATGGAGAATGCGGCACACTGCGTTTCTGGGAGGGGCGGCGGAGGGTTGCACTTCTGCAGACCGCAGATACTGAGAGGGTCGTACGTCAATGGGCCTGAGCGCCTGGCAGGACGACTCACGTCGCTCGAGTTTCGCCTATTGTATGCAGGGTGAAACGACCGGAGAGCAGTTTGAGTGTCGCCGCAGTTTATGTGTATACCATTCCGGCGCGTCCGGAACGAAGTCTGCTGGCACCGACTGACTGCATTGTCCTCATGATTCTGAGAATACTTGTGGACTGTGCCCTGCTGGGCGCGACTGACAGGCGCCAGATGGCCGGTGGTCTAGGCATGTTGTTTTTGTAGCCGGTCAAACGGCAAGTTCAGTGCCCTCAGCTGAATAGTAGAGGCATGATTGGTCATCTTAAACTGAGGCCAGTTGATGTCATAAAGCCCTGCTCGAAATTGGAGGGAACGATCGCTATTAGCGTGAATATGTTCTGAGATAGTGTGGGGGAATTTTGGAATCAGCACTGAATGCTGATTCACGGTTTTCGAGGGTAGTGGGGAGTTGAGTAACGTTGGCTTTGCTCTTGTGTTGCGTGGGCACAGGGCAGTTCGGGATCTCATCTTCATCAGAGTCGGACGGTCTTGCTATTTAGTCGCACTTTTTCGGCAGAACTTAGAATTCTCGGACAGCCTTTGAGACCAGAGGTTGAAACAGAGTTGCTGCACAGCAGAAGTCGGCGCCTACGTTATCAGAATGCTGCCTCCGACGACGCCCTGCAGGTTTCAGGCCTTGTAAAGTATTTTGCAGCTCCGGCATTGTAGGGCTTATCATTTTTATACTGAAGTCCTCAGCAGCACACGCACTCGCTTTGCTACAAGCCCACCTTGCTTCTTTCTCCATGTGATCCAATTTGAGCTCTCACTACTAATTACAATACTGCATTATAGTCGGGGGAGTAATATTTGATTCCGACGACGTCCTGCAGGTTCAGGACTGGTAAAGTATTTTGCGGCTCCGGCATTGTAGGGCCTATTATTTCTGTACTGTAGTCCTCAGCAGCACGCGCTCACTTTGCTACAAGTCCACCTTGCTTGTTTCTCCATGTGATCCCATTTGAGCTCTCACTACTAATACCAATACTGAATTATAGTCGGGGGGGCAATATTTAATTCATTAGGATCTCCAGTCATTATCATCAATCTATTGCATCACAGAGAGTAGGAGCCCCTTGTTCTCGAGCCAACTCATATTCTGATAATAGTTCTGTATAACCTACCCTTTAGCCTACTGTTTGTATTGACAACCAAGTACCTTTGGGTTCTGATTTATAATAAATTACATTGTAATATTTAATCTGCATATCATTTCATAAATAGATGCAGATTCCCATTTCCTGTCGTTTAGTGTGATAAAATTCCCTTTTTCTTTACTGAGTAGATCATGATTTTTATTAAATTATTGTGAGTATGCCCTCCTTATTTTACCAGCTGGCAGGGTCCACCATCAATTCCTTTCGTTATCGTTGTGACATAATCAGTTAGGTGGTAGGTAAGGAGGGGGTCGAGTGCATGTCCAGTTCTCATGTAGAATTAGAGAGGTACAAACTCATCTCCACCCCGGCACCTCGCAATGTGCTACCAATTTTTTGCCCATTATTCCTTTGTTACTTATAGGTATGGGTCATAAATACACGAACGAGGTCGGATGACGGCGATATCGCAATTGGACAGACGAACAGATATGCCTAGCATTGGAGGAAATAAAGAACTGGAAGATTTCCATCAGGGAAGCTGCTAAAAAGTGAGTTCAGGCGACATTTTAATTTCATTTTTTCATTGGAGTCCTTGTTATTATTTTTGAAACATTCTTTTAGGTACCTATGTAGCTGTGTTAGGTGGTACCTACTTTGTTAGATGATAGGTGACATGAGGTATGTTGCACTTTCATCTTAAGATTTGCTAGCAAGTACCTATTGCCATTGGCAGAAATAAATGTTATGTGTATTGAGGGTATGGCATATGTCGCAACTCCCTGAACATGAAAGTAAATGGGAGTTTAACTAAAACTTCTGGGGGAACAAACTGTACTTTCTGCCAGTGAAGAGAGGTGATTGTTTCTCATTTGTTATACCTGTCAACATATGGTTTCCCCACATCATTATTTGAATTACGTTCACTGATAAATAGCTATTTGACAGGTACAGATCGTCGTGTGCCACTGTTTAAAGATAACATGCCAGGAAGAGATTGGAGACAGATTTTCTCAAAAGACACAAAAACGATCTCAAAAATCGAATGTCAGAGAGCATAATACGTTACCAAGCTGCTCTGTATGAGACATGGATTAATTGGTTTTTTGAAAATATGGAGCGAGAACCAGAGGTCTTTTCAAAAGAAAAAATTTGGAATTACGGCAAGTCCAATCTGCAGGATGATCCTGGGGCTTGTAAAGTCATTGTAAAAAGGGGAGCAAAGGAACCTGATGTCATAAAATATGCCACAAAGGTGGCGATTCCCATCGCGATATGGGGATGTGCTACTGGGGAGGTTGCTTCTGTGTACGTTACGTACAAGGCAGATGGAATGTGTCGTCTATGGATGAAGTGGGACCATCTGCAACCCGTTTCAACTGCTCAGAGAGTTGGTAATTTGACACTGTTGTGTTTGATGATTAGTTTGAGTTTTTTCTCTTAAAAAAACTTGGCGCCAAAGTAGCGATAGGTGATAATTTGAGATCTCACCTCAGTTTGCATGTACTTACCTTAAGCCACGAAAATAATGTTAAATTTATTGTATTGCCATCTCACTCTACGTATCTTCTACAGCCAATGGGCGTGGCTCTTTTCCATCCAAGGAAAGAGGTGTGGCGAAGAGTCCTTAACAATTGTAAGGAAACTTCTGAAATGAGAAAAATGATGACACTTCCTAAGACAATTTTCCGACGTCTACAGAAAAAAATGATGGATGAGCTTGAGCCAAACATTGCTGCTAATATTTGCGCTGGATTCAAAGCTTCTGGTATCTGCTCTCTGAATCTTCCAGTGGTGCTCCGTGAACTATGTGATAATGTAATAGAGTCAATGGCTGATCACATCCAAAATGTCAGTGCAGTCTTTCTTGATGAACTTCGGGGAAGACGAGAGGAAATTTGCAGACCACGAATCAAGAGGTGCAAAAAAGTTAATGTGGCACCTGACATGGAATAAAATTTGATGATTTGCCAGAAAAGTCTGAGCTGCCCAAGAAGCAAAGAAAACACGTGAGCCTAAACTAAAGGGCGAGGTAGGAAAGAAGGGGAAACTCTCCAAATCATGCGACGTATTGTCTTCAAGTAAGCGTCGTGTGACTAGAGCCTCCCGTCGGGTAGACCGTTCGCCGGGTGCAAGTCTTCCGATTGACGCCACTTCGTCGATTTACGCGTCGATGGGGATGAAATGATGATGATTAGGATTGATGAGGAGTTGGATGAAGATGACATTGTTTATGCGGACTATGATGACAATTTGGGATACTCATTCGATGAAATAAGTCAACAGAGAAGGAACACGTGATTGGTGAATTAGGTCAACAGGCTGTGACGCGAGGTAAAGATGAAAATACGTTATAGACATAACATCAGGGAAACATTCAGGAGGATAAAAGGAATCGGAAGGAGAAGCTCAAATTGCGGCAAAAGATTATAGTAAAGAGCCAAAGATTAATGATTTCGTGGCTGTACTGTACAAAGGGATTCTGTATCCTGGGCAAATGCTCACGTTCTTTGAGAAAGCTGATAAAACATGTGTGTCAGCTATCTCCAAGAAGGAGGGGTAGCGGGGCGATGGGCTGTGACCTGATCACCTGATATTCTGTGGTACAAAAGAGTAAATACTACTAACAAAAGAAACTCCCCATCGCAACCCTCGCATTTAGTAGTAAGATGTCCTAGTGGATAGCCCGTCGAAAACTGAACACAGATCAAGCATGAAAACAGGAAGAAGGTGTACTGAACTGTGAAAAAAAGCAAAATAGAAACAAGAAACGGTCCAAGAATAAGAAGTGCAATAAAGAGCAGGCTGAGACAGCCATGTACTCTGGATGCCATTTTAGCGGATGATCCAGGATCAGCTGCTCGCGTTCTTCGATTTATCCACTTGACAGACCTGTCGACATTTGATTATGCTGTTTTCTTTTAATCCCTTGCCTGTTAATGTGCCTTTTTTAATGTTGTCCCTTTTAGTTGCTGTTTTAATCTTGTGCCTCGCAGTGCATTCATAACTTAGTCTGGGCGTTAATGACCACTATAGTTGTGCGCCCTAAAACCACAAAAAAAAAAACAGCAACGGCGTCATGGTACTAAACTGGCCAACTGGCGACCTGTGTTCAAAACTCCCTGGCACCATTTATTATTATTTTTCCAGAACACTATGAACTGCCCGTCCGGTCATAGAAATGTTCGTTCTCTTTCCGTAGTTTTGGAGTTATCATACTATACATTGGTTATAGAATTTGAGTCATGTAGTAAGAATACGTTACCGTCGCAATTAAATGTGATAAATAGTGAGAGCAGGCGAGATACTACATAAACATCTCACAGAAATGAAAACAACAAACAAAAGGGTGTGAACAACGTTAGAACAAAGGAATTCAAGCGTCAAGACTTTCAAAACGGGGCGCAGCTTCAAGACGTTCGAAACAAACGTTTTGACAGAGCACAGAGAAACTGTGTGATTGTGAAACTGTTGCGTTCATTTACTGCAGCTTATGTGACAAACTATTATGTTTTCGTCATTTCCTTGAGAGTGATCACATTCACATTCATACGAACACCTATATTGGGCAAGAACGCTTATCTCACTCACTTACCAGTCGTACAAATTAAGTGCATCGATAGGAGATTCCTATAATATGATACACGTGCTCTCACTAATGCCGTGCATGACACACCAGACGTGTTTTCCCGTGGAGGATTCGGCTGACTTGTCGCCTTGTGATCTAAAGTTTGGGTTCTCATTCATAAGCCACTTTCTTTCGGCTGCTAATAGAGTAGTTGCGCAGAATCAACTGTCATTATAGGTCCCTATCTTACATCTCGCTGTTGCAAACGGACGTTACACTACGACACAGATTAAAATTTGGATAAGGCGAACAGCGAAAAAACAAAAAGAAGTTGGCAGGAGTGAGGTTTGAACACTGCTCGCCTTCTTGGTAGTCCAACACTGCATTCACTTAACGACGACGCCGTTCACTGTGTCTATTTTGCTTTTTTTTTGTCTCACACTCCAGTACACCTTTTTCCTGTTTTCATGCTTGATCTGTTTTCAATTCTTGACAGGCTGTCCAATTGGGCCTCTTACCGCTAAATCTGAGGGGATGCAATGGGGAGTTTCCCCTGTAAGATGAAGGAACCACCCACAGAATATGCTACAGGCCACTTCGCGGTGGATTTAAAACAATAGCCTAACTCGAAACTGTTGCATTTACGTGTCGTAGGTACCTGTTACACTATTTGTCATATTTTGAAATATCATACCTACCTAAATTGGAAAATTCGTTACCAACGTGATTTTTGGAATAGAGATCAGTTGGTTATCTTCCATGGCTCGTAACGAATTTCTTACGCTGCTTTTGCTTGACGATTAGACAACTTTGTTAACTACATGATTTAAAAAATCTGAACATTGATAGATATTGATTTGTAAATTGTAACTGATGCAACGTAATCATTCACTTGTTTTTTTTAATGGTTCAGTATTGTTCTTAAATAAGTGTGATTATTGTCCCTAAAATTAGTTGAAACAATATTGTCTTCCCCCAGAACTGAGAATTTGTACCAAATGTTCAAGTGGAAATTGTGGATTGGTGACTCGTGAGAGGTGGGAATTTGCCTCAGATTTCTTCCCATTCGTTTCAGGCTCAAGTGAGTGGTGGTACAGTCTCACCTCACATGTGGGGTGAGAATGTTCCACCACAAAAGCTGTATTCTCCCCCTCCCACCTCCCCCCCCCCCCCCATCATCCCACAGTCCGCAAGAGGATATGTGCAGCAACCTTGTAACAAAATGCGAAAGTCATACAATCATTTGCCAGGAATCTGTGTAAGAAAAACCATAAAATCTGGCACAGTCTCACCACATTATATGGTGCTCGTATGTTTTCATATCTTAATATGTAACAATTTTGAGAGGCGGGGACCCCAGGGGAGAATTGTTTTGGATAGTAAATGCTTCATTCATGGCATTTTGTCTTTTTTAGTAACGTGTTCATTAATAATTTTATTAATTGCTTATTGTATCATAGCTCGAATTGTTGGCATTCTCATTGATTTTCTATCTTCCTTTTTTTCTTCTTTCAGCCTCGATCTTTTGTTCCTCTAGAAGTACATAATGTGGTAAGTTTCTTTGTAAGTACCTCATGTTTTCCATTTCGATGTTTTTGCACTACTTGTGCTGCGGTGTTTTTCAATGATATCTAATTAGCGTTTGACTTTTTATTTTATCCCTGAAGTTTAGAAACCTTGTGTTCGACAATTCTTCATACCAATTCCAAGGTTGGTTATTTTCCGAACTGTTGAAGTTGGCGAGGGTCACGTGAATTCAAGTCACCAATTCCAAGGTTTGTCAATTCTCCCAATTTCGTACTTTGAGTATGCAGTGTTTTTTTTTTAAGTTTTCCATTTTTGAAGATGTCTGTAATGTTTTGAGCTGTTGCTTCTTGTAATGGATAAGTAGATTTGTCCAATATAAGTGAATTCTAGCTGTCGATTCCAACTGCCCATGTAACGAATGCTCGCAATCAGTAACTAGAATTAATCAATATACGTCAATTCTAGTTTCGAATTCCCTTATTTGTTACTTTCTCGCAGTAGATCAGAGAGCAAATAGAAGTCCATAAATTCTACAAAAACCCAGTCCACCCACCTAGTGCAAAAACATTCAAAATTATAAGCCATCGAATGGTGAGAACGGGTAAATACAATTGACCTACAAACACCGAGGAGACATAAGTCATGGGATATCTCCTAACATGGTGTCGGACCTGGCATAGTGCAACACCTCAACGTGACATGGAGTCAACAAGTTGTTGAAAGTCCCCTGCAGAAATACTGAGCCACTCTGTTTCTATGGCTGCCCACAATTGCGAAAGTGTTGCAAGTGCAGGATTGTGTGCACGAACAGACCTCTCGATTACGTCCTATAAATGTTCGATGGGATTCATGCCGGGTGAACTGGGTAGCCAAATCATTCGCTCAAATTCTCCAGGATGTTCTTCAAACCAATCGCGAACAATTGTGTCCCAGTGACGTGTCTCATTGTCACAGGAACATGAAGTCCATGAATGGCTGCAAATGGTTTCCAAGTATCCAAACAGACCCATTTCCAGTCATTAACCAGTCCAGATGGATCAGATGACGTTGTAGAGTCCATGTAAACACAGCCCACACCATTATGGAGACACCTCCAGCCTGCACAGCGCCTTGGCTTCGTGAGGTCTGTGCCACATTCGAACCCTACCATCAGTTCTTACCAACTGAAATCGGGACTCATTTGATAAGGCCACGGTTTTCTAGGCGTCTGGGGTCGAACTGATACGGTCACGAGCCCAGGAGAGGCCCTGTAGATTATGTCGTGCTGCTAGCAAAGGCACTCGCGTTGATCATCTGCCATAGCCCATTAACGCCAAATTCCGCCACACTGGCCTAACGGATACGTCCGTCGTGCTCCCCACATTGATTTCCGAGGTTATTTCATGCAGTATAACTTGTGTATTAACACTGACAACTCTACGCAAACGCCGCTGCTCTCGGTCGTTAAGTGAAGGCCGTCGGCCACTACGTTGTCCGTGGTGACAGGTAATGCCTGAAATTTGGTATTCTCGACACACTCTTGACGCTGTGGATCTCGAAATATTGAATTCTGTAACTATTTCCGAAATGGAACGTCGCATGCGTCTAGTTGCGACTACCATTTCGCCTTCAAAGTCTGTTAATTCTCGTCATGCGGCCAAAATCACGTCGGAAACTTTTTCCCGAGAGTCACCTGAGTGTAAATGACAGCTCCACCTATGCACTGTCCTTTTATACATTGCGTACACGATGCTACCGCCATCTCTATATGTGCACGTCGCTATCCATGACTTTGCCACCTCAGTGTTGTTTAATTTTAGTTACCGATTCCAATATTTATTATTTTTTCGCGAAAGTTCAGAGAGAAATTATAAAAGCAGAAATCCTATTACATTTTAGTGCACACACCTGCTGGAAAAACGATCTAAATAATGAATGTTTGGAATCGGTAAGTGGAACTGACCTGTGTTGCTTAAATCTGCTTATTAATTCCAGTATTTATTTTTTTGTGAATTTTCGTTACTTTTTTTACAGATCTTTCTTTTAGGATTTCTGTATCGGTTTCTCCACATTTAATACTCTTGTTCTTCTTACGTTTCATATATGTAATTATTTATTTCATTTTCCCTTTGTTATGTTACAGCTTAGTTTCTTCCCGCCGAAAATCTTCACTTTTTCGCAGTAGTTTCGTTATTTTCAACAGTTATTATTAACAATTAACGCTATTTCATAATATTACGACTTCGTCATGCACAACACCGAGGTGACAGAATCCATAGGATAGCGATACGCACATATACAGATATCGGTAGTATTGCGTACACAAGGTATAAAAGGACAGTGCATTGGCAGAGCTGTAATAATTTGTACTCAGGTGACTCATGTGAAAATGTGTCCAAAGTGATTATGGCCGCACGACTCAAATTAATAGACTCTGAATGCTGGATGGTAGTTGGCGCTAGAACCATGGGACATTCCATTTCGGAAATCGTTGGGGAATTCAATATTCCGCGATCCATAGTGTCAAGAGTGTGTGCTGAGAGTACTAAATTTCAGGCATTATCTCTCACCATGGATAACGCACAGGCTGACGGCCTTCACTTAACGATAGAGAGTAGAGTGTTTGCATAGAGTTGTCAGTTTTAACGGACAAGAAACACTGCATGAAATAATCATAGAAATCAATGTGGGACTTACCACGAACGTATCTGTTAGGACAGTGGGTCTTTAATGGTCTATGGCAGCAGACGACGGACGAGAATGGCTTTGCTAACAACACGACATCGCCTGTAGCGCCTCTCCTGTGCTTGCAACCATGTCGGCTGGGCCCTAGTAGACTTAAAATCTGTGCCTGGCCACGTGAGTTCAGATTTCAGTTGGTAAGAGATGATGGCAGGGTTTGAGTTTGGGTACAGCCCCCATGAGGCCATGGACCTGGGCTGTGAACAAGGCACTATGCAAGCTAGTGATGTCTCCATAATGATGTGAGCTGTGTAGCCCCATGGGTTCCTGATTCCTCCTCCTCGGCCGCTCGCAAACTTCAAAAGTAAACAAAAATCTTTACTCCCTAACAGTTACATTAACACTTCATTTACATAGGTGGTTGCCCTTAGTAAAGAGGTACAAGACATGTATAGCCGGCCGCGGTGGCCTAGCGGTTCTAGGCGCTCAGTCCGGAGCCGCGGGTCTGCTACGGTCGCAGGTTCGAATCCTACCTCGGGCATGGATGTATGTGATGTCCTTAGGTTAGTTAGGTTTAAGTAGTTCTAAGTTCTAGGGGACTGATGACCATAGATGTTAAGTCCCATAGTGCTCAGAGCCATTTGAACCATTTTTTTGACATGTATAGATAAATAAATTTCCTGTTCATGAAGAACACCGTTACATTGAATGCGATGATAATGTCGCATATGTACGTTAGACAAAATATGCACAAATATGTGAAGATCGAAACAAGTAAACAATACATGAGTAACACAAATAGCATTTAACACAATGAACACGATGATAACATCACAGACATACACAAGATGTACGCAAAATAAACATGTATCAAGACGAGTGTAAATCAAAAATACGCGCTCACAATAATACTGTTCATCACATCACAGATGAGAATACTATACATCTAAACGAAACATAGCCTTAAGACATGTAAAAAAAAAGTGCACTTTACACAGCAATAATGTTTATAACAGACTTATTTGTCAGTAATGCCAACATGGAAATTACACAAGACAGAATTAAGGCAAGTGACATAAGTGTTGACCTTAAGTGGCATTGTTCATCGAAGATCTCTATAAGATCGATACAGAATAGATGTCAGTTCAAACATCTGGTTACACAAAACAATAAATTTTCCAGTGACACTTTATTGAACTGATAAGGATATGATAGATAGGATAGGGTGGGATGGGTAGCACCTTCCCGTTTTCGTCAACTGTGCATATGTTTTGTTACCTTATAAGAAACACAAAAATAAGATTTGTATCGTTTCTTCTTCTACGGAACCGACAATCAATATGTGTAAAGTATTCATCACTGATCTTTGGGAGGCCTCCTTCTCATTTTACTAGGTTGCATAGAGTCATCTATTCGAGCCGCATGGATGGACTCGAATGTCAAATTGTTTGTATAACCTTAATTTAAGCATGCAAAATATTGTTTAACTATATTCAGTAGTATCAGCTGTGAGAGCTGTGCCGTGCCTAGAACGTCAATAATCTAAAAACAAATCTTTTGTGTACCTTACATCGTACATTCGTGATATTTTTACCCAACCCCTAAATTCTAACATGCAAAATAATCCTAACATGCTTCAATTAACCTCTCATGCACTACTATGCAACAAACAAACAAGCAAAAATTGAAAGACTTGGAAATGGCAAATGCGCCTGCGTGAGATGCATGAAAATCCTGCGCTGTGGGGAGTATCATTCTGCCAAATGCGAGCGGCTCCTCTCAGCCTTGCGCTGCGCGTCGGCACGGGACGGCGTACAGAACCCAGCGACATACACATGCAACCATCACGTCATCTCTCCATATTCACACCAAATGGCTCACAGTCCAGACACACTCAGAAATGATTAAGCACAGAAATTACGTATTAATTATTACAACAGAAAATCTGTTCACAAGATACAGCGTGCTGTCAACAGACATCTACAATTTTCTACACCACTACTGCCGTTCAGTACTCTGTTGAGACACGTATGCTCTCAGGCTGCGGTCGTTAAAAATTCCAACCTCGCTCTCGTCTTGATAAATTACTTAGGCATTGGGTGCTACTACCTATCGAACCGAGTATGGGCCCTCATACAGGCGGGAGAACTTTTCTTTTCCTTTCGGCATCCTACGGCCTAAGCATTCTTACGGGGACTCGGTCCCCGATCTCGTAAGTCATCGTCCCTGTTTCCTGCTTCCTTTCGATTCTCTTCGTCGGCTTCTGCATCATCAACTCTCGGGCTCGATTCACGCGTTGCTGGTGTGTCTCTGCCTCTCCTCCCGTCGGCGGTTTGATCATCCTGTCAGCCACAGACATCTCCGGTTTTTGGAACTGTACGTCTATTGGTTTGTATCCTGTACTGCAATGCGCGGCTTCTTTGAAGTACCCCTCTATCTTCGGTAGGTGCTGTACTCAGGCATTGTGCCTGTCAGGAACCGACATTCTGAAAAATACTCCCAGCTGGCGCTTGTACGTTCTGCAGGGTTGAATTGAGGATTTCTAATTGAGGAGAATGTCGCTTTGATCCCTCCCTTTTCCAATCCTGCCTTCCATCTCGGAGATGTGAAAATTGTGGCATGGTCTGAGACGACTTTCTTGGGCTTCCCACATGTGCGCACGTAACCTCTCGTCAAAGTTTTTACACAGCTTTTCGCTGTGGTGCGGTTTGTGGCGTAAAGCCTGACATGCTTAGTAAATGCGTCCACAACAACGAAAATAAACTGCGGCCCGAACTGTCCCTTTGGCAGAGGGTCGTAATGATCAACACACACCAGGTCATTCGGTGCTTCTGGTGTGATGGCATGCATTTCACCTAGCACAGTCTCGTTTGTATGTTTTACACGCTGGTACATATAGCATTTTCTATCTCCGTAACGCCGGCCATGGTGGCCGTGCGGTTCTAGGCGCTGCAGTCCGGAACCGTGGGACTGCTACGGTCGCAGGTTCGAATCCTGCCTCGGGCATGGATGTGTGTGATGTCCTTAGGTTAGTTAGGTTTAAGTAGTTCTAAGTTCTAGGGGACTGGTGACCTAAGATGTTAAGTCCCATAGTGCTCAGAGCCATTTGAACCATTTATCTCCGTAACTTTCCGTCTGATAATGGTATGTTCCCACACTTTGGCGACTGTCGCATACAGCTTCGTCGCCCCTTTCGATTAAATCTACTAAACTTGCGTCATGGAGCCAAATTTTCCACCTTCGTTCTTTCACATTCCATCGGAAATATACCCTCCGCTCTATCGTGCACAATAGAGCAGTATTTCTAATTTGCACATCCTCTCCACCAACGCCGTACATTAGAAAGTCCTTTACTCTCCAGATTTCTGGCTGTCGTCTTGTGCTGTGGCTAAATCCCTCCTGTATTGTCGGATGCACGCCAGATCCCATTGTTGCAACATTACCATTATAACTTAATTATTTTCTCGCGAGACATTTTCTTCGTTGTCGTCTTCTAACGAAGGATTTCGGCTTAGCCAGGTGGAAAATTTGTTGTGTTTACCCCAGCAATAAGCAATTTCCATATCGAATTCCTGAATCGCCAGGGCCAGTATATCTGACAGTTCTTAGGAATGTTAGAGCATGGTGGTCTGTATATAAACTAGTTTTTCGGCCGGGCAGGTAACTCCTAAACTGTATGTCGCATAGACTATGGCCAGCTTTTCTAATTCTGTAGTGAATTACCGTATCTGTGCATCCAGTAGCATCCGGCTACCTGTGGTGATAATGTGCACGTTCCCATCAGTATTGGGGCAAGGGGGGTATGGCCCCACTCTCCAATGTTCCAAGATGGCGACGATGATGTCATCCAGGATGGCAGTGTGTAGACTTGGCAACAGTGCATGATGTCATTCAAGATGGAGGATTTAGGCGGTAAGTTTGAATTTTGGCGGGAAGATGGGGCAATTGGGCAACCTCCACTAACCTAACCCCCTCCCCTCCCCCAGAAAAATGATGGGAAGTTCAAATTCCAACAGGATAATGAATCACACCACAATTATCTCCCTTCTTTTGCGCCGTTTTCTTAGCCTAGTAGAGATACGCGAATTGACCTTTCTTTATCACCAAAATTTCAACTTGGCATCAGTTCCTAGGGAGAGGAAGCGGTCGGATGACTTAGGTTAGTGGAGGTAGCCCAAGTGACCTATTTTCCCGCGATTTTCTTAGGTTAGTAGAGATAACTGTGATGTGATGCATTATCCTGTTGGAATTTGAACTTCCCGCCATTATTCTGGGGGAGGGACAGGGGGGGGGTAGGTTAGTGGAGGTTGTCTAATTGCCCCATCTTCCCGCCAAAATTCAAACTTCCCGCCAAAATCCACCATCTTGAATGACGTCGCAGCCGCCATCTTGGATGATGTCATGCACTGTTGCCAAATCTACACACCGCTATCCTGGATGACGTCATCGCCGCCATCTTGGATTCGTGTGGCAACAATGGAGAGTGGGGCCATACCCCCTTGCCCCAATACTCCCGTCCCTGTCCCCTGTTGTTGACATCCCCCAATGCCTTGTGCACTTGCATCTGTGAAGAGTTGGAAAGGTGCCATGAAGTCAGGATGCGCCAAACAAATACTGTCATGAAATGCAATCTTAAACTTCTCGAACCCATTTTTCTCCTCGTTTCACGTGCTCTTTGCCCTTCTTCAATAGTGCATGTAGAGGACTCAACATTTGTGAGAAGTTGACAATGTGGCTCCTGTAAAATAAAATCACCCGCAATAATTGTCGTACTTCTCGCACGCGAGAGAGCCGTTTCATTTTCGTGATTTCCTCCAATTTGCACTTTTCCGGACAGATATCTTCCGGCGAGATTTCGAACTCGAGATATACCACCCTGTTTGTGCACAGGTTCGCTTTGTTAGGCCTGAGGGTCACTCCAAATCTCTGGAGTATCGCCAGCACCTGCTTTATGTGCGACATGTGTTCTTCAAAGAATGCAGACGCGACAATTATGTCGTCGATTTAGGTAACACAAAATTCCCTCATCTCTGGAGTGATTATACCATTCAGAGCCCTCAAAAATGCTGAACTTCGTCAGCCCGAATGGTACACGTACTGTTCCCCTTCGGATAAGAAGGTAGTGTGTTTTCGGCAGGATGGATCGAGCTCAACTTGATTGAAACCGGCTGTAATGTCAAAGGTTGACAGCCAAATTTTTCCAGAGGACTGAGTATGTCCTGGGTAGGTTCTGTCCTTGTTCCAGCTGCCTCAATATGATCATTTAACACCCTCGCGTCGAAGCAACAACGTACCGACCCATCTTTCTTAGGCATAATCGCGAGCGGATTCACATATTGCGACGCGGCCCGCGATATGACTCCGGTTGCCTCCATCGCCTGTATCGCTTCCCTAGTAGGTTTTCAGTCCTGGGTACGTTTTCCCTGTCGCGGCCGGTCGCACGTTACTCTGAACTTATGGACCGCTCCCCGAAATCTTCCCGGTAGGAACGAGAATGTATCCCTGTATTCCATGATTGTTTTCTCCACCTCCTGTCTCTGCTGCAGGTTCAACCATGGGTTAGCTTGAATTCTCTTTCTAAGTATTCCCGCCGGATCAACCTCTGCGTTACCAACGCACGCTTCTGGCTGATCGTCTGTACACAGGGCGCCACCGACAGTGTGCCTTGTTTCTGAGTGAGACGTGATCAATTTATCTCGCCACTTCGACGCGTGAGAACACTGGAGTATTCCGTAAACCGCCTTACTTTAGCAAGTTTTGCGACTGTCGAGGGAACAACATCGCCTTCTACTGCTGGCGAGTGGGCATGAGTACTTCTGTGGTGCACTTCACAGTGCTCCTCGTCCACTCGGCACTCGCTTTCACATTCTGCACTCCACATGAGCGTCTCTGTTGCTGTGAGGGCTTCACCTTCAACCTTTTTCAATTTCTCGGCGCGCACATCGTCACGGCATTTGACTGTGGTCTCGCTCTGCATATTATCATGTTCCTTTTTTAGCGTGTCATCAGTAACTGCATGGACTGCTTGGGGTATCACAGGAGCGTACTCATTTACGGCCTCTGGCCCTTCAAACCCCAGTAGTATATGTGCGATGGTTTCTAACCCATGACCAGTCGCATCATGTCTGTCAGATTCACTTCCATCGGCTGTGTTCGTGGAATTATCATCACGACTTGCGGACGGCAAACTGATTTCATCTGGAACCCCTGTTCGCCAGTGGCCCATCTATGAAAATTTTCTCGTTCTCCCTACATTTTACTAAATTAACTGTGCCTTTTGTGCCATCTGCACCCCATGCGATCGGATCTTCGAACAAACTGACCACGGCTTTAGTGGTCCAATCCATGCCCACCGCTCTACTCGAGGGTATGTCATTCCCAGTTATAAAATCGAGCGACAACCCACAGATGAGAACTGCATTCACCTGGAAGGTATTTCTTCCGTCGCTTAACGACACAAAGAACTGTTTCTCTACTTTCTTTCTTTTCGCCCCAAAAGAGGGAATCAGTTAGATTCCTTTTACGGTTATTTCAGCTATTTTACTACCACTTTCTTCCAGTTTTGAGTAAAAAGACGTTGAAAGTGCTGTCACTTCCGACCGAGAATCGAGACTCCTTCCACAGTTATTTCAATGAGAGGACACCGATTGTGTGCTTTTTCCGGCAACTTTGGGTCATCACAGTAGTAGTCAATGTCGTCTTGCGCTTATGATTACCAGTACTGCACGTTGTGTATGTGATCGCCCTTCACTACCGTGGCGTCCCCTGCAATATCTCATTTTCTCTGATCGTCCATTTGTGTGATCTCACTCTCCTCTGCCTGAGGTGGGGTCAGAGGTGGTGAACCTGCATTATTCTTACGGTCTCTCCCATAATGCGACGCTTGCACGCCGTTTACGTAGCGTCTTTGGTTTGGCACTTCGTTCCTGCGTTGTTCTCCATGGTGTGGACCATGACGCCTATCTCGCTCTCGCCTGTTCCCCTCCTCTCTCCTTCGTCCGCTATTGCGACAATTCCGTCTGTCATTGCGGGGCACAAACCCTTGCTGCGCCCGATTTTCTGTCCTAATTGCGTGTCCATTTGCTGTCCTTTGCTTCTCCTGCTCTTCTGTTTCGTCCAAGGACCTTAAAATATCGAGTAACTGTTCTCTCGACAGTGCCCCGACGAGTGTACGTTGTACATGAGCAGGAAAATGTGAGCGCATCGCGCTGCACCATTCCTCATCTGACATTTTGTCATCCTAGTATCCCGCCAGAACGAAAAAGTGAGGCCGGCCGCTGTGGTCGAGCGGTTCTGGGCGCTTCAGTCTGGAACCGCGCGACCGCTACGGTCACAGTTTCGAATCCTGCCTCGGGCAGGGATGTGTGTGATGTCCTTAGGTTAGTTAGCAGTTCTAAGTTCTAGGAGACTGATGACCTCAGATGTTAAGTCCCATAGTGCTCAGAGCCATTTTTTTTTTAAGTGACCAGCGTAGGTTGCCATGGATTGGGTTGACTGTGGCGCATACTGTCCCCGGTATGTACTCACCTTTGTCCTCGCCTGTGCGGCCAGGTTCCAGTACGCTGCCAGAAACTTAGTGCAGAAATCATTGTAACTACTGTTCTCGCAAATTGTAACGTGAAACCAGGCAGGCTCCTCCTGATCAAGCGTCTGGAGTGCAACGAGTAAAGCGATACAGTCCGCCACTCCTTTCTCACGCGTCTAAATTCTTTAGGTATGTCTTCGCGTGGGTGCTGCGCGTTCGGTCGAACTTGGGCAGTGGTATGTCCACCCCCATGCATCGGTAGTGCGGCCTGCAAATTCTTTTGCGAGGCCTGTGTTGCAAGGATATTACCTTGCGGCATTGCAGACACTTCTTGCTCGAGGACTGACACTCGTGTTCGTGTTTCCTTCCTCATTTATGCGCACACAGACATCCGTCATCTTTGCGTTTATCCGCGTTTCTAAGTTGTCAGCCTTCGTTCCACACTCTTTACTCACCTGGTCCAGGATGTTGGTGGCCTCCATCCGTATATTTTCGGTTTCAGTCTCCAATTTGTGCCTAACTTCAGTGATCTGCCGATCAAGCATTTGATTGCAAAGTTTTAGTTCAGTTTCCAATCTTTCAAACCGTGTTTCACTCTCTTCCCTTATGGCTGTTAACTGTGATGTGCGGTTTTCTAATATCGTGAGAATTCGATCTAATGGGCTCTGACTTTGCGTATCCCCCATAAGAGTGCCTTGTGTTTCCTCGCACACCCCCAAACTTTCCTCAAATGGCTTGATTGTTTCCATATTTATCATTGTCCCAGATCTCAGTTGAATAGAGAAACTAAACTAAAAACTAAAAGCACTCCACAAAACGAACAGAGACAGTACAATGCTGATGACGATGCTGGTAACAGCGAACAGAACAGTGGAAGTCGTGGAACAAAACATTCACAACAACAAACTACAGATTCTAAAACTACATCAAAAAATACGAGGAGGCTGTGGGAACTGGCTACACTAGCTACCGCTATTTCTACTTTATATGTTCATTTGCAACGCACTTAGCACACACAGACACACCATCAGTGCGCCTCACATCTCACACAAAGAGGTTAACTTATGCTAATAATGGAATGGGGATTCTCCTTGAGTCGTGTCTCGAAACTTAGAAGGTCTCAGACTAACAACAACGTGAGGATGAAGTCAAATCGAAGCCCCACGCTGGGCGCCAAGAATGTAGTGAAGCGTGAATTCTTCTATCTGCTGTCTGACATAAAATGACGAGCAGATGACTGATGAGATTGCCACACATTTGGCGCCAGAAATGTCGTGAACTGTGAATTCTTCTCTCTGCTGTCGGACATGAAATGACGAACAGATGACTGATGAGATTGCTTCACGTTAGAAGCCAACAATTAATTGAGGTCAATAATTAAATGTCATCAAACATAAAGGGTACAAAATTAAGGGGTTCATGTATGAACGTCTAAGGTTGCTTATATGATCAAAACATAAAAGAAATGTATTTATTTTCGTGCTGTTTACACAAACCAAAACAAAATTATAAATCTCAGGGCCGATGTATCTCCCTCAAGTTTATTGGATTCTTACCGTCCGGCGTATACGTCGTTAAAGCGTCACTGATCGAATAACTCTCGAACTCTGAAAAGGCGAGGGAACACTTTTCCCACGCGTGTTCTTGTGTTTTGGCCCCCGTTAAGTGTGACCGCGCTCGTGTTAGAACAGTTAACACTGGCGCCACTTAGCGAGGTAGGCACAAAGTGTCCGCACTCACGGTCGCCGAGCTGTTTAGCCACATGTACTGCACAGACCGCTCCTTCTTGGTGTGGTTTCTCAAGTCGAAATATCCATCAGCTTTTCTGCCGTTTCACTAAAATGAGTCCCAGGTACCAGGTACACAATGTGACTACATATTTGAAGTTCCCAGGCAGCATCGAAAAATAATTAATCTAGAGTAATGAAGTTTCTGGATTATACGTGTCTAGATAACATATTTAGGTGATTAACATTCTGAGACCTCAGGTTAACGCAAGCGCGAGATAAGTCATTTCAAATGTGAAATGCTGGTATATTAATAACCGGTGTAACCACCAGAATGTTGAATACAAGCATACAAACCTGCATGTACGAGGGGCGTTTGTAAAGTCCGAGCGATGGCACCACCGTATCGAGATCATGTTTAGTTAGTAGTATCTTTGGAAAGAACGCACACCAAGTTTCAGCCATATTGGTCTATTTCTTTGTGTTTGGCATTCGTAGGAATCAAGGAAGTCGAGTGATTGTCAAAAAATAGACGAAGAAGAATTTCATGTGGTGATTAAACACTACTTAATGAAAGGCAAAACGCCTCAGGAGACTAAAGAGAAGCTTGCTAAATATTACAGTGGCTCTGCACCTTCGATTAGAACAGTTTATAAGTGGTTTCAAAATTTTCGGAGTGTTCATATGGGTACAAGTGATGCTGAACGTTCTGGATGCCCTGTGGAGGTTACGACTCCAGAAATCATTGATAAAATCCATGATATGGTGATGGATAACAGAAGCGTTAAGGTGTGTGAGATTGATAGTGCTGTGGGTAATATCGAATGAACGGGTACATAATATTTTGCATAAACATTTGGACATGAGAAAGCTATCCACAAGATGGGTTCCGCGATTGCTCACCCTTGACCAAAAATGGAATCGTGTGAAGTGTTGCAAGGATGGTTTGCAGCTGTTCAGGAAAAATCCGCAGGACTTTAAGCGTCGTTTCGCTCTTGTGGATGAAACACAGATACATTACTATATTCCTGAGACCAAACAAAAATCTAAACAATGGGTTACCAAGGGAGAATCTGCACCAAAAATGGCTAAGACCATTCCTTCGGCCAGAAGGGTTAAGGCGACTGTCTTTTGGGATTCGCAAGGGATAATCCTCATCGACTATCTGAAAAAGGGTAAAACTATTACAGGTGCATATTATTCATCGTTATTGGACCTTCTGAAAACCGAGCTGCAAGAAAAAACCCCGCGATTGGACCGCAAAAAAGTCCTTTTCCATCATGACAATGCACCAGCACACACCTCAGCAGTTGTGGTCGCAAAATTAATGGAAATAGGATTTCAACTCGTTTCACATCCCCCCTATTCTCCAAACATGGCACCCTCGGACGACTACTTGTTCCCCAATTTGAAGAAATGACTGGCAGGACAATGATTTTATTCAAACGAGGAGGTGATTGCAGCAACTAATAGCTATTTTGTAGACTTGGACAGTTCCTATTATTCGGAAGGGATCAACAAATTAGAACAGCGTTGGACGAAGTGTATAACTCTGAAAGGAGACTATGTCGAAAAACAATAAAGTTTACCCCGAACACGTAAGTAGTTTTTATTTTTGTACGTACTTTTCAAACGCCCCTCGTATTGTGTTGTACAGATGTCGGATGTCAGTTTGTGGGATGGAGCTCCACGCCTGTTGCACTTGGTCGGTTAATACAGGGACCGTTTATGCTGTCTGTGCTGCAGTCATGGACCTTTTTTTTTTTTTTTTTTTTTTTTTTTTTTTTTTTTTTTTTTTTTTTTTTTTTTTAGGGCGCAAAACTTCTATGGTCATTAGCGCCCAACAGCAGCAGCAGTCCTCCCTCGGGCATGCGTGTGTGTGTTTGTCCTTGGGATAATTTAGGTTAAGTAGTGTGTAAGCTTAGGGACTGTGAAAGGTCTCTGTTGGATTCCTTTCATGTTTAATTTCTTAAATCTGTTGTCATTTATGGAGTAAATTCCTCTTCTAAATTTACTGTGGCGTTTCTGACTATCTGGGAGGAGACTGAGTAGTGGAACGTGTTACCTTTACACGTAAACAAGAACGATCTGTCACACTACTACACTTTAAAACACAGTTTATATGTAATTCATGTCACACAGTCTCATACGGAACCTACATCCGCTTTCTTTTATATACTGTGTATGATAAGATACTGTCATCCCCCTTCCCTTCTGTGTGAGAGTATGAATGAGCAAATGTATTTGTAGTTGCATGCTTGAGGGTAGCAGACAAGGCTGTCTGCTAGAGAACAGTAGGACCAACGTCGGAACAGGTAGCTACGCTTTCTTAAAGCAGAGAGGTTTCTATCCTTAGTATGGTTCTGTCCGTCCGTTGTCATGTTGGTATAGGAAGCTGCCCCTCTGGCCCCTTCCGTTTGTCTTTGTGACCCACCCCCAGGAAACACGCTCGGCAGTAGGCAGTTGCGGTCTGGCGGTGGCGAGCGTCTGAAGTGGTAAGATCTCCGGCTAAGCGCGTGTCTGCTAAGTCCATAGGACAATGGATTTGTTAAGTTCAGCCTAACTGAAAATTTAATCATCTTTATTTCGGGTTTAGCTCTAAAATATCCAAGGTTATCTTAAATTGCAGCGTAGTGTAATTCTCGTGTGAAGTTCATATTATTTTCCGGTTGTTGCTTTGTTACTACTTTGTGAGTAAAGTGGAACCACGTGTTGATCAGTAACTCTAACTAAGTTCATCAATCTTAAATGTGAATGCTTGTGTGATTATAACGTCTCGTCTTGACAATATTTTACAATATAGCAACTTTTCTTTATGCTTTTCTTTATGTTCAACCCACGTGGAGTGTACTTTGCGAGACCAGTACCACGTGCTTATATAACTGTTTGACCCATCAGGTTAATAGTAAGACGTTAGTAACCAGTTCAAGGTTTTTCTTTTGTCAATTGCTTTTCGATCGAATTTATTTTAATTATCAAAATTACTGTGGAGTTATACGCTTTCTGTAAACCAAGTTGACCACGTGGAGCATGTGGTGCAATCATCAAAGTAGCCTTCACCTATTCCTTTTGGGAAGATTTTACAAAGAGTTAATATGAATTTAGTATACCAGTGTGTGGTAATTACATGACGGACAGGATTGTGTTACGAACGTAATTTCTTTGGGGAAAACTGAATCTGTTGGTTGTGGTTAATTTCTCCTTGCTTATGTTTCAACGTTCTTTGGGTGTTGTTTTGTGAATGCAGGGTTGTATGCAGTCTCCCAATCTTGGCTCCATATTTGATGTGTTCCGTAAGATTTTCACAATCCTAAATAAGGCACCAGCTTGTTACGAGTAGAATTTAATATGCTAAAATTTGAATGAACAATTTTAAAATAAATTTCCAAATATAAACTGATTTCTTTCTTGTTATTTAAATTCTCCTTTTTATATATATATTACCGGTTGTGGTATGACTATTAAAAGATTATCATTAATGTTAGTCTGTTTGGGAATTTGGTAAATTTAGACTAGATACCTGATGAAACAGTTGCTTAGTAATACAAGATTAACCTCCCCAGACAGCTCACAGCTTTTAACCCGCTTTTATTCTACTATTAGCACCCGATCTCAGCATAGCACAATTCATGTAGCAATATTACACATGGCGACCCTGTTCTGTGATTCCGCTAGACTCTGGAATCTCTGAAACGTTAGATTGCGAGCGTGTTATAATCTTAATTTTTTTCTACAGCGCTCAAACAACTTCTGTGTTGTTTCCGAGCAGACTTTCAAAAGATTCACGGCGTTGTTGATCGGCGTTGCGTTGTTTGTCTTGTTTTGTTTTTTATATTTGTGTGTTTTATATGTCTGTATGTTTTTTATTCTCGCTTGTATATTCCACTGTTTCGATCAAAGATAAAAATTTGTTTTGCATGTGAAAAAGTGTGTACTAGGTTGGGTATCTTTCGTGTGACTGTCGTAATTTTTGGGGGACACATTTACTGTGATTAGTGTGTTGCGTACTGGGTATAAATTGAACGAATGCAGACACGTAACCAAACTAAAAGTAAGCGGTCCGACAACTTAAGCAACATGGACCAAGGGGATAATTTGATTTCGAATGTTAACGCGTCGGGCGGTTCCGAAAATGCAATGGGAAATACTTCAGACGAAATGCAGAACAGCACGAACGGGCTCACATCAGAGCCACAAATTAATTTGCCTCCTACTAACCAAAATGATTTGGCAGAACTCATGAAAGCCTTATTGCAACAAAATAAAGAAAACGCACAGAAATCAGAAAAATCGTTCCGAGAACAAAAAGAATCATCCGAAAAATCGATCCGCGAGCTAGGGGAACAAATGACGCAGAAATCTGAAAAATCAATCCGAGAGCTAGGCGATCAAATGACGCAGAAATCTGAAAAATCGATCCGCGAGCTAGGCGAACAAATAGACGAAAAACTAATCCAGCAGACAAATAAAGTCGACAAGTCGATGCAGAGAGTGTCCGATGATATCTCACAAAGAATAAACAATCTGGCAAGTGAAATAAAAAGTGATATTATGAAAGAATTAGGCCGTACATTTGAACAAATCGATGATCGTCTGCAAGCCTTAGAACAGAGCAAGCGGAGTCGCGATGCCGAATCTAAAGAAAGCGAAAAACGGCTACTGAGGAATTTCCAAGAGCTGAGGGAAGAAAGCCAAAGGGAATATCAGCAGGTACTCTCGAGGGTCCAAGAGGCAGAAACGCATTGTCCCACGTCCGTTAGCAACACAATAGCGGACAACAGTTTAGCGATCCACGCGTTGGAACAGCAAGTAGAACAATTGAAGCAGACTGGGGCGGAGGACAAGAGACAAATAGATGATAAGATTGCGGCATTAGCGGACATTGTAGGCACGATGAAGCTGACGGAAAGCGAGAACAATACTACACCGGTAGCGGCCGCAGAGACCGAAGAAGTGCGTTCGCTTCTGAGATTTCAGAAGGGACAATTCGAAGTGAACAGGCAACACAAGGCTGTAACAGGCGAATTACAAGAACGCGTGGCGCATCTGGAAAACCGCATGGCGTGTGATTCCGAACTCGCCAATAGCACTAAAAATAGACGTACGAACAGTGCAGAGAGGGACTCCGGCCACGAGGGAGATTTTGACGACAGGGAAGAATGTAATTTGAGGGGCAGACATGAGAAAAATAGAAACATTCAAGGGCCTCGACAGGAGGAAATGCGGGGATTTGATTTCAAACATTTCCTTACGGTAAGAAAGTTTGAGATATTCCGAAATTCGCAAAAAGGAATACATCCACGAGCATGGCTCGAGCAATTTGAGTTCTGTCTTCCTCCCGACTGGGCAAGTTCACATAAGATAGAATATATGTGTGGCTATTTGGAAGGCGAACCGGCGATTCGCATGAGGTCGGCAGCGCGTCACTGCAACTCCACTCGGGAGTTTCGACAAGCCTTTCTCTCCGCCTATTGGTCGGAAGCGGCACAAGATAGGGTCAAACATGGCATAATTATGCTGCCAAATTTGAACCAGTCTGGTTTCGGCAGCCCTGCACGCCTATTCGACCACATGCTGCAGGCAAATCAATTTTTATACTATCCATACGGGCCTGCGGAACTAATTAGGATATGCATCACCAAATTGCCGATGCACTTGCGGCACGTCATTCTTGCGGGACGATGCAAAGAGGACGTGGAAACGTTTAAAACACTTCTCCAAGAGTTGGAATATAATACAGCAGAATGCCCGCCTAATCAGGCACAAAGTTATTACGGGGCACAGCAGCGCGACCGCAGTCGTGGCCGTATTACTAATCAACGGCGTGACTGGTCGTCGCGACGCGAACGGAACAACAATCGGGACAGGCCGTATAGAAACTGGGGTAACAGTCGCGAACACAGGTGGAACAGCGGAAATGATCGAGGACGTGGACAGAATCGTGAACGGAACAGTTACGGCAACCAGAATCGATACTACGGTGAACACGGTGGGAATAGGACTATAGGCGGAGCACCTCATGATGTTGAAATTCGGCCAGCTAACCCTAGACATAATCCAGCAAATGGAAATGAACAAAACCGGCAATGACAAACGATCAGCGCAGAAGGCGCCCAATCGGAACCAATGAACGTCATGGCAAAGGAGTGCATACGGTATATAGAGAGGGAAGATATTAGAGAGGATTTGTTGCAAGAACCTACGAGTGCTAAAATTTCGGGAATAAATCCAGTCGTGACAGTTGCAGTAAACGAAATATGTTTTAAGTGTGTCATTGACACTGGAAGCCCTTTCTCGATAGTAAGCGAGGCAGCATTTCAAAAATGCGAAGGGACTGGGACTTGGCCCGTTTTTCAAGTGCGAGGAATAAAGGTGAAGGGCGCAATCTACGGTAAGAGCATAGAAATCCGAAGGCAAACTCGGCTTAATTTTACCTGCCAGGGAAGACAGTTTGAGTACAACTTCTTTGTGCTCCCAATGCTGAATGTGGCAATGATTTTAGGAAATGACTTCATGAATGCCCACCATGCAGTAATTGACATGGGTGGAGGAGTAATGACAGTTCAAGTTGGGGATCAGCCAATGAATTTAGTATTTGATGAATGCATATTACGTGCAGAGTCAGAAATTAGTTGCCTAAAATTTCAAGCTCAAACCGAGTCGCAACCCAGACTGGAGCTACTCGTGAACTATGTAAGTGAGTCGTGCTCTACGTCTGGTGAGCAGGGGAAAGATGTTGCTTTTGCTGATGCACTGAGAAAGAGCATCGCGGGTGTCAGAACCACGGACAGGGAAAAGGAGAAATTGTATTGCCTACTTAGGAATCATGAACGGGTATTTTCTGAGACTCCGGGGGCTATTAAGGGTTTTACGTACCAATTCAGAGTACGTGACCATCAGAAGTTTTCTGTTAGACCATACCCTATTCCCGTGGCGTATAAAGCCCAGGTGGAGAAGGAAATAAACAAGATGTTAGAACAAGGAATAATTGAGCGGGCAGTAAGCTCGTACAACTCACCCTTGCTTGTCGTGCCAAAACGCGACAACTCAGTTCGTTTGGTGCTAGACTCGAGACAGATAAACACAATTATTATGTCGGAAACGGACAGGCCTGAGAGCCTTGAGGAACTCTTACAACGTTTCCACGGGGTAAAGGTACTATCATCTGTCGACCTCCGTTCGAGTTTTTGGCAAATCGTGCTACACCCATCTTGCAGATTATATACAGCGTTCCTGTGTTACGGAAATTGTTTCCAATTCCGGCGTCTCCCGTTCGGACTAAACGTCTCGTCAGCTGCTTTTATAAGGGGATTAAATAGCATTTTACCTGATGATTTGAAACAGCGAGTGACAATTTACGTGGATGACATATTAATTGCGGAAAAGTCGTGGGAGGACCATAATGACGTTCTGAACAGACTACTGGATGTTTTTGAGAAGGCAGGTGTAACAGTCAACTTAGATAAGTCACAGTTCGGACGAGAGAACATAAAATTCTTAGGCCATATTGTCTCAGCAAATGGAATACAACCTGACCCGGAGAAAATTGCGGCGATAGCGGAGTGTGCAATGCCGACAAATAAAAAACAGTTGCGAGCATTCTTAGGCCTGTGTAATTTTTATAAGCGATTTATAAATTTTAGTGTACTTGGTACACCCCGTCTATGTGGTCTAACAGGGAAGAACGCTTTGTGGGTCTGGGATCAAGAGGCACAGGATGAATTTTATAAATTGAAAAAGGCATTGGTAGAGGCTCCCATCCTCGTGCATCCCGACCTGACACAAGAATTCTGTTTAATGACGGACAGTTCCTTGTCAGGATTAGGTGCGGTACTGTTTCAAACGGAAGGAAATGATGATATTACAACTTGGAAAACAATCTCGTTTGGGAGCAGGGTGCTCTCTCGATGTGAAAAAAATTATTCCGTGACGGAACTCGAAGCACTCGCGATAGTTTGGGCATTCTCAAAATTTAGGTATTTTTTATTTGGGAGGACAACCAAGGTGTACACTGACCATCGTGCACTCCAATTTCTGATGAGCACAAAAATCACGCGTGGGAGACTAGGACGCTGGGCACTATACCTACAGGAATATAACTTCACTGTAGAATACATTCCTGGACAGAAAAATGTAATTGCTGACGCTTTATCGCGCATTCCTATAGGTTTGGTTCACACAGAAGAAAGGGAACTCGGTGAAAATAATTTTAGCATCCTATACTTACAGAATGTAGCGTTCGAGAATTTTGTTACCACCTCTTTAGGAAGTATAGCGGACGAACAGGATAAGGACGCAGTATTGAAAGATATAAAGAAGAAGTGGGAGGACAAGGAGAATGTAGGAATACGCCAGTACTACTTAGTGCGCAACAGAATATTATTCAAGAAACGAGCCCCGGACGACTCCAGATGGGTGTTGGTGATTCCGGAGGAACTCGTAAACAAAATTATATGGTACATACATTTGAGTTATGGTCACTTTGGAGCACAGAAATGTTGTGAAAAACTGAAAGAGACATGCTATTTTAATAACATGCTACGGCGTATTCGTGGTGTACTTAGAGTGTGCGGAGCTTGTCAGCGAGCAAAGGCGGCCACAGTGACTTATGCTGCATCATTGCACCCGATAATACCAAGAAAACTTTGTGACCTCGCGGCCGTGGATCTATTTGGGCCACTAATAAGATCTAAAGCAGGTTTTGCATATGTTTTCGTAGCGGTAGAGCTAACCTCCAAGTTTGTGTGTCTGACTCCGTTGAAGCGAGCCACAGGAAGGGCAGTGGCAACTGCATTTGCAAAGCAGTTTCTGCATGAAGTTGGGAGCGTGAAAAGGGTTATCTCGGATAATGGACCACAATTTAGATCGCAATACTGGCAGCGGATGCTTCGAAGAAAAAGAATTAAACCTATATATATATCTCTCTTTCACCCCAGCTCGAACCCCAGTGAGCGTATTATGCGTGAATTAGGAAAATTATGTAGGTTATACTGCAGTCGTGATCACCGATCGTGGGACATACACCTAAAATGATTTCAGAACATAATTAATGAGTTGCCTAATACGTCAACAAAGCTTCCGCCAATCACTGTGCTAAAAAACAAGGAGCCCCCAAGCAAAATCAAAGAGGTGGTGCCTTGGCCACAAGAGCCGAGACTACGCCGGAACGCAATTGTTGACTTAGCTTTACGCAACATCAAGCGTGCAGCAGAAGCCAGAGTCAAGGCGTATAAGAAACACGTGAGAAAAACAGTGTTTCATGTAGGACAAAAAGTTCTTATCAGATCACACAAGCTGTCTAACAAACGGTCAGGTGTCTGCAAGAAATTTTTTAATCTCTTTAACGGCCCGTATCGGATAAGGAAGATTCCCCATGAAAACGCCATAGAAGTGGAAACTCTTCGATCGAAGAAATCAAAAGGACTACACCATGTGTCAAACGTAAAACCATACATTGAGTAGAAAGGGCAGTGGGGAGTAGAGAGGACGGTGAAGAGAATGAATTGATTAGTTTAAATTTGTGACGTATGCATTTTGAATAATATGTTGGTAAAAATAATGATAAAGATGTTTCTATGTGATTGATTGAAGTGATGTATTTAATTTTTTTTCTTTCCTTGGGCAATTAGGATTTAGGTTGGTTCAAATGTGAAGATAAAAGGTTTCCTTGTGAACGAGTGAAATGCTGTTTATGTTTTTTTTTGTGTAAATTGAAAAGAGTCGCTCCTGAGAGAACCAAGATCTGTGTTGAATTAATGCAAAACTCAGGGGAATATCCGATCTGTGGGTATTATGGGTCTGGCAAACCCAGGTCCCCAGCTGTTAGTAGCCTTGTTTCCGATTTCCTGCTTTCAGTGCTACTATCTATCTATTACTATTCTATATCTGTCAGTATAAATGAGGATCTCTTACTATAGTATGCGTGCTGTATGAATATTTTAAGACAGGAGAACTCTGAGAAAGGAATGAGTAAGTTTGGAATCTTGAAAACAGGATGCGATAATACGATTGTTTAACCATTGGCTTCCCAATATGCGATGATATGTTAATATTGATGATATATGTATTTTTTGTTCTTTATAGCTGAGTACGTAAAGTGCTGTCTGTGGATTTCGTAAGTAGATTGATTCCCTTCAAGGTGAAAGAAGAATTGTGGTTTGTGTAATTTATGTGGCCCTGAAATATTATTGTGGTAGTCAAATACGAGCAGTTTTTCAGCAAATGGAGAATGGAACAGAAATATGGATCCTTTCTGTACTCTTGATTGATGTTGAGCCAAAGCCTAAAAAAAATTATTCTGCGTTAATACTTGTCCTAGAAAAGCGACGTTTATGTGTTTTGCTGATGCTGTGAGCATTACAGCTTACTGTTTTCGCTGGTGCGGGATGCACTGCAGCCTATATGATGTGTACTGAGGAAATTTCCCTCTTGAAGGTAGAGGATGATTAAATAATTTTGATTATGGGACCGAAGGAAAGCTTGGTTTAAGGTAATAAGGATGAAGCAAAACATTTGTCATTTAAACTGCAGGAGGATTCGGATCTTTTGTGTCTGTTGTAAGTTCAATATGTTAATATGATACTGTTTTACAGAATAGAGGTGACCACAATTTTGCCATTCATGAGAAATGAATCCAGAATAACCACCACAGGCGAAATGACTGATTTGGAAGCGAGAGGTAACTTAAAGAAGGAACGAAATCGCAGCAAAATGGGTAAGAAAATGTAGTATAACCGGTATAGTGCAGACATTTTTACCGTTCTCAGAGCCATCTGTGTGATTAATTCTTGTGATAACGTAATTTTAGATGAAATTTTCTTACTGTTTTATGTGTGAATATATGAGTATGATAAATGTATAATTGCGAGTCTCTTTTCAGGTGTGCGAACTGGTATAAATGTTTTGGTGTGTAAATAACCATTGTTCTTTTTACTGTGTATGTTTAAGGAAAGTTTCTCCATATTTATCATGTGACAAGACGTATGCCGCGAGCGTCAAGAAGAGGACGAATTAGAACAATGTTGTAGTGGTATATACACGGTGTTGAAATGGCATTGAAGTAGCTTATTGGCTTAACTAGTAGTGGATAGAAGTAGAATATTGAGTAATGCATGTTTATGGGTAGTTAGTTTGTAGAATAGACAACAGGTGTGCATGTATGTGTGTGTAAATAACATGTGAACCCTATGCTCTCCTGACCTATACTTGCACAAGGCATAATCCTATTCATTTTAGTGAATTAATAAGTAGCATTGGATTTATTAAAACGTAAGTGAACCACATTAGTGATGTGGATTTAAATATTATATTGTCAGTTCATTTAGTTCTTATTTTTTTTACATTGTAAAGTCATTTCACTTTATTTTTTTACATTGTCAAGTCATTTAAATTTTATTTTATATTGTCGATTCATCTAATTATTTTTATAAAAAAAAAAATTTAAGTCTCACGTTTGTTCTTAAAAATTGTGAAAGACAATACTAAGTGGTATTATGTATGACATTGTGTAATCACATAACTACGATAAAAAAATTTTCTGTGAATGCAGTTGAGAACGTGAAAGCGAACCGGCTAAACTCTTACGAGACAGCGGGAGCAGCCGGACTAGTTGTAAACTGGCGGGTTTCCCAGCAGGACACACTGTCAACCGGGCCACTTCGGGAGCGCGGCCGACAACAAAAGAAGGGTACGCGGCAAACACTTTCCCTTGTACCTGGAGCTAATGGGCGGCCGCCCCGGGCGACCCTTCCTCGAGGCGATGACCTGAGATGGGCGAGCGGTCCACCTCGCGGAAATCCATCTGCTGGCAACGCACCACACGCACGCGACCGTGACGAGACGGCCGCGGAGAAACAACACAAGGGGCGTGGAGCCTTTTGACAGGTACTGTCCAGAGAAACTGGCAGACTGCAACGACGCCTGTCAACATTTCCTGAAGGATGCCTACTGTCAAGCGACAGTAAATCATGGTTCGATGTTCTCTGGTCGCTAAGGGTGGCACAAAAGAAGAGCCATTAAGTGTCATCCTTGCCCAGGAATATCAAACTGGCGTGTCAATCGAGGATACCGCACGAATTTGACAACACAAACATGGAACCAAATCGAGATGTACGTGACACAGACCACCAAGAGAAACGTCATGAGAGGGCAGAGACGGCGGGATTGCACGCAACAGATGGACAAAAATCCCTACTGACAGCTGCGGCGACGCACCCCCTTCCCCTCCCCTTATATTGTGCCACGGAACAGTGGAACTAGTGAGTGTATCAGTGAACAGTGATTATACGGTTCTTAGTTCAATGCATATACGTGTGTTTCTGTCACAGAAACTTTGACTCGTGTGTTTTGCAGGGATTCGATTTATTGGTGTTTACTAGACTGACTCTTGTATTTTGCAGGTGTTCTATTTATTAATTTTTTTTAGACTTTGACTCTCGTATTTTGCAGGTGTTCTATTTATTAATTTTTTTTTAGACTTTGACTCTCGTATTCTGCAGGTGTTCTATTTATTGTTTATTTTAGACTTTGACTCTTGTATTTTGCAGGTGTTTTATTTATTGGTGTTTTTTATTAGATATTGACTATTGTACTGTTTTATTTATCAATGTTCGTTTTTGTGTGATGTATTAGATTTGTGATATTTTGTTTCGTAAATTCATTGCTGTGGCATTGCTTCGTTTATCAGTCAGATAGCTTTTTATTCTCATTGAACTGTGATCGATTAGCCTTTGCATGGGGCATATTTACTGTGAGGAACCCCTTAAGGGTAATAATCACATAATTATTGTAGTTTCAGTATAATGACACAGTGCTCATTGTTTGCTAGCTAATTGAAATATAGTAGAGTGATTAAATGAGTGCCACA
The DNA here is from genome assembly GCF_023864345.2 of Schistocerca serialis cubense. Classification (NCBI taxonomy): domain Eukaryota; kingdom Metazoa; phylum Arthropoda; class Insecta; order Orthoptera; family Acrididae; genus Schistocerca; species Schistocerca serialis. The sequence goes on along the minus strand of NC_064639.1, from coordinate 405,391,716 downwards.
TAGTTATTTTAATTCTACAAATTATTAGTTTTATACGATATAGATTTTTTTTTGCGATAACCACTTTGTAAAACATGTTTTTTCTCTTATCATTTTGTTGCTTTTGCAGATTGTGCATTGTTATGTTCTGCTTTTTAATATCGATGTTATTTGATGTTCTTTTTTTTAAATTGCTGTGGCACCTTTGCTATTTTCATAAATTTTGCTTGTTAATAAACAGTCATAAATTTTCCTGTGATCAGTTGGCTCTTGCAATGAGCAAATACTGGTGAACTCCATAAGGGTAACAACCAGAAATTGTTTTCATATTAATGACACAGGAACCATTGTTTTTACTTGCTGACCGAATTAGATCTACACTACCTTTTAAATAGGTGTCACAGATTGTGTTCTTTTTTCTGTTTGAAATTGGTAGATTCTAAAGATGTGTTGAAATTATTGTGTTTTAGCAAGTAGCTGGTGTCCTTTTGCCTTTTCTTTTACACTTTTGGTTTAAGTAGGGTGTGAGAAGCCTGCTTGGGAATGTCATAGCATGGCCAGAAAATTCCCTGCACAGTCTTTTCCCGGAGCGTTGGGGTTATGAAAGGTCTCTGTTGGATTCCTTTCATGTTTAATTTCTTAAATCTGTTGTCATTTATGGAGTAAATTCCTCTTCTAAATTTACTGTGGCGTTTCTGACTATCTGGGAGGAGACTGAGTAGTGGAACGTGTTACCTTTACACGTAAACAAGAACGATCTGTCACACTACTACACTTTAAAACACAGTTTATATGTAATTCATGTCACACAGTCTCATACGGAACCTACATCCGCTTTCTTTTATATACTGTGTATGATAAGATACTGTCATCCCCCTTCCCTTCTGTGTGAGAGTATGAATGAGCAAATGTATTTGTAGTTGCATGCTTGAGGGTAGCAGACAAGGCTGTCTGCTAGAGAACAGTAGGACCAACGTCGGAACAGGTAGCTACGCTTTCTTAAAGCAGAGAGGTTTCTATCCTTAGTATGGTTCTGTCCGTCCGTTGTCATGTTGGTATAGGAAGCTGCCCCTCTGGCCCCTTCCGTTTGTCTTTGTGACCCACCCCCAGGAAACACGCTCGGCAGTAGGCAGTTGCGGTCTGGCGGTGGCGAGCGTCTGAAGTGGTAAGATCTCCGGCTAAGCGCGTGTCTGCTAAGTCCATAGGACAATGGATTTGTTAAGTTCAGCCTAACTGAAAATTTAATCATCTTTATTTCGGGTTTAGCTCTAAAATATCCAAGGTTATCTTAAATTGCAGCGTAGTGTAATTCTCGTGTGAAGTTCATATTATTTTCCGGTTGTTGCTTTGTTACTACTTTGTGAGTAAAGTGGAACCACGTGTTGATCAGTAACTCTAACTAAGTTCATCAATCTTAAATGTGAATGCTTGTGTGATTATAACGTCTCGTCTTGACAATATTTTACAATATAGCAACTTTTCTTTATGCTTTTCTTTATGTTCAACCCACGTGGAGTGTACTTTGCGAGACCAGTACCACGTGCTTATATAACTGTTTGACCCATCAGGTTAATAGTAAGACGTTAGTAACCAGTTCAAGGTTTTTCTTTTGTCAATTGCTTTTCGATCGAATTTATTTTAATTATCAAAATTACTGTGGAGTTATACGCTTTCTGTAAACCAAGTTGACCACGTGGAGCATGTGGTGCAATCATCAAAGTAGCCTTCACCTATTCCTTTTGGGAAGATTTTACAAAGAGTTAATATGAATTTAGTATACCAGTGTGTGGTAATTACATGACGGACAGGATTGCGTTACGAACGTAATTTCTTTGGGGAAAACTGAATCTGTTGGTTGTGGTTAATTTCTCCTTGCTTATGTTTCAACGTTCTTTGGGTGTTGTTTTGTGAATGCAGGGTTGTATGCAGTCTCCCAATCTTGGCTCCATATTTGATGTGTTCCGTAAGATTTTCACAATCCTAAATAAGGCACCAGCTTGTTACGAGTAGAATTTAATATGCTAAAATTTCAGTGACCAATCTTAAAAATAAATTTCCAAATATAAACTGATTTCTTTCTTGTTATTTAAATTCTCCTTTTTATATATATATTACCGGTTGTGGTATGACTATTAAAAGATTATCATTAATGTTAGTCTGTTTGGGAATTTGGTAAATTTAGACTAGATACCTGATGAAACAGTTGCTTAGTAATACAAGATTAACCTCCCCAGACAGCTCACAGCTTTTAACCCGCTTTTATTCTACTATTAGCACCCGATCTCAGCATAGCACAATTCATGTAGCAATATTACAACTGATGACCTTAGCAGTTAAGTTCCATAAGATTTCACACATTTTTTGCTGTCTGTGGCTGACACTGGATTTGTCGTCTGATGATGTCCCATATGACTCATCTGGACACATCGAGAAGGCCAAGGCAATATTTCGACACTCTTTTTGAGCATGTTGGGTTATAACAGCGGTTTGTGGACGAGCGTTATCCTGCTGTTCATGAATGCCATCCCAACAGATCGAGTCAGCAAACTAATGTATAATTTTCCAGTCAGGGTGCGTGGGATAACCAAGTTAGTACTCCTGCTGTCATACGAAATCGCACCCTAGGCAATAACTCCAGCTGTATGTCCAGTGTGTCTAGCACGCAGACAGATTGCAGGTCCTCAACTGGCCTCCTCCTAATCAATACATGGCCTTCACTGGCACTGTAGCACAAAAAGATTTCACCAGAAAACCCACAGCAGAAGTCCACTGTCGTCCAAAGAACTCTCGCTTCACACCACTGAAGTCGCAAAAGGTGGTAGTTTGGGGCCACTGGAATTCACCCTAAAGGGCGCCAGGCTCGAACCTGTCCTTGAAGCAACTGATTTGTAACAATGCGTTGTGTAACTGTGGTGCCAACTGCTGCTGCAGATGCAGTACGATGCGTCATTGCCATATGCAGAACGCGATGGTCTTCCATCTCGGTAGTGCTACGTGGCCATCCGGGACCCGGTCTTCTTGCGGTAGTACATTCTCGTGACCACCGCTGCCAGCAGTCATGTACAGCGGCTACATTCCTACCAAGTCTTTCTGCAATATCGCAGAAGGAACATCCAGCTTCTCGTAGTCCTGTTACACTACCTCGTTCAAACCCAGTGTGCTAATGGCGTCTTTGTAGCCTTAAAGGCATTCTTGACTGTCATCAACCGCCAGGTCCAATCTCAAAGGTAGCTAACGCTCACGATAGTTGCAGCGTGTATTTAAAGCAAATCTGATTTGCATCCTCACAGTGGTGCTACTAGCTGCACCATTTTTCGACTGGCGAGAAATCGGAATAGACATCGTCTTCCAGGTGTAGAAACACACATACCAATTTTCATTTATACCGCACAACTCCTTCTTGGTGTTGCGACTTTCTTTCCATCAGTGTAGATGGATAATAAACTGAGGTGGCACGAGCGTACGGATAAGTTAAGCAGAAAGCTCAGTTCTGGCTGATTTTCACTCAGAACTTCTTTCAGTGTGTTCATCTGCAGACCAGCATTATTAGTAGGGGAGAGTGTTGTACGCTGGAACATTTTTAGACTTTCGCCTCTAGCGAGCCCCTGCAACCAGGGCCATTGTTAGTGGTTTTGCCGCCCTAGACGAGACTTGAAATATAGCGCTTCCTCGTTTTTATACAGTAGGTTTCCCTGGTATCCTTCCTCACTACCACCACCAACATCCAACGGCACAACAATGCAGATCTCCTATTACACTTTTAACCAGTAAACTAAGGTGACCAGACGTCCTCATTTTCTGGGGACAGTGCTCAATTTTCATACTTTGTCCTCAGTTCCTTTAAGACTAACTGAGGACAACAAATGTCCTCACCTTCTTATTTCTTGTCCTTAATTTTTGAAATTTTCCAAAATAACTGAAATAGAAAAAATGTGCTGACATTTTAGATTAGACCTCAACTGAATATATGAGTGCAACCAGATTTGGCTTAAATTACTTATTTTAATGCACGAAATTGGACTAATAAATGTGTGGAACTATTCTCTAGTGCGAATGAATGCTTCCTTGAATTTAGAAATTATACTGATGGGAGGAGACGTGCCGAAGCATCAAACTAGGTCATATGAATATTCGTCGTGTTGTACCGTTTCTGTTTTAATTGAAATATTTTTAGAATGAAGAAGAAATCTCATCTTTCTAAGAATCCACTTTCTTGCGATTAAATAAATAAATAACGCCTTGTTTACATTTTCTCTTGAAAGTTCTACAACTTTTATTAGCCGCCCCAGTGGCGCAGCGATCTTAGAGATTGGCTTCTGATCATTCGTGCAAGATGTGTCCGTGTTCGAATCACAGTGAGTCATGGATGTTGTGTTTGTCTAAAGGCACTTGCTCTTTCCCCTCCCTGGAGACGATGGCCCTAAATAAGGGACAGGCGACTGCTTATAGCCCACTGATTTGTTTACGGTGGTCGTTAAACCCTAAGTAAAGAGAAAAACAAATTCTATCAGTTACATTTTTTCATTACACTGTTTCTTCAAGCATAGTTACTGAACTTGAAATATTCCTTCTTCTGTACAGTAAATTTTTGGCTTCTGATTTTATCTTGTACAGAATCACAATGACATTTCAGTTCGAAATAAAATGGTTCAAATGGCTCTGAGCACTATGGGACTTAACATCTGAGGTCATCAGTCCCCTTGAACTTAGACCTACGGACATCGCACACATCCATGCCCGAGGCGGGATTCGAACCTGCGACGGTAGCGGTCGCGCGGTTCCAGACTGAAGCGCCTAGGACCGCTCGGCCACCCCGGCCGGCTACGAAATAAAATTGTAGCTTTGTTCTTATGTGATCCCCCTTTTGTGTAACATTTAAAATTTATCGCAAGTAACATTCTGAATGATAGTACTTCATTCTTATTTTACACTTATTTCACATGAAAAACATCACTCACATTCATCATACGTTCACTGGACAAACACGACAAGTTCATAAATTCTTTGCTCGGCAAGCCTGCACATGTGCCCCGTTCCAGAGCTGGACAGAGATGAATCAAGATCACATTTGTTTCTGATTCGTACTCAGTAGCCGCTGCTTTAGTTTTGAAGTAGGTAGATGAACGTGTTTACATTCGTCAAAATAAGTAAAGACTTATTCAGTAACTATTTTGTATGCCGGTGCAACAATTCGTTGTTTCAATGTTTCCTCTTTTTCATTTTTTTTCTCCTCATTTGCTCAAGATTTTCGCTATTTGATTTTAAATTAATTTTTTTTGCCCTTTGCCGCCACTAAAATTTTACCACTCCAGGCTGCCGTCTTGTGTTGCCTAATGGTAGACACGGCACTGCCTATAATATAAATTCAGTATATGTTATTTTTCCACTTTAAAATGGTATCATTCATTTTTGCGTGCTGCAGTCTTTTTCTGAAATTGCATTAATTATTCCGGAAAAGTGAGGTTTTCTCAAATGTGAAAAACTGTTCGAAGGTAGAACTTGGTCATTCACTTAGAAACAAAATAATATTCCACTCAAATTTAAAAACGTTGAAATCGAGAAAATCTTGCCAATATTGTAATTAATAGACTATTTGTTATATTATTACTTTGCTACGCAAGTGAAATCAAGGACTGCTCGCTCCGTACTATCGCTAAACAGGGACGAGAGTGTCACAGATATTATAAGCGAGTTGGGGTGTCAATAATTTAAAAAATTCCGGATAAGTGCGAGTAGGTCTTGCGCACTGAGGGCTCCGTACAAACTTAATTACGTGTACAGATAGTCCATTCATCCCTGGAATCGAGAATCTCAACTATTTTTGAAACTTCCTGGCAGATTAAAACTGTGTGCCCAACCGAGACTCGAACTCGGGACCTTTGCCTTTGGCGGGCAAGTGCTCTACCATCTGAGCTACCGAAGCACGACTCACGCCTGGTCCTCACAGCTTTACTTCTGCCAGTATCTCGTCTCCTACCTTCCAATCTTTACAGAAGCTCTCCTGCGAACCTTGCAGAACTAGCACTCCTGAAAGAAAGGATACTGCAGAGACATGGCTTAGCCACAGCCTGTGGGATGTTTCCAGAATAAGATTTTCACTCTGCAGCGGAGTGTGAGGACCGGCCGTGAGTCGTGCTTCGGTAGCTCAGATGGTAGAGCACTTGCCCGCGAAAGGCAAAGGTCCCGAGTTCGAGTCTCGGTTTTATCGTGCTTTCTTCACACTAATGGCGTCACGGTGGACAACGATATTTCATGAACTGCTGACGGTGGGGAACGCCGTACCGCCGTCCTTCGTCACGGAAATTATTATACCCATCCACAAACTGACACCAGGTGTGACGACAGCACATTACCGTCCCCTGACTCTGCTTAACGCAGACTGTAAAATTTTTAGACGCCTACTGGCAACGCGATGCCGTAAGGTCCTGCCTAGCATTCTATCCCCGGAACAGACAACTCCGGGCGGCTCAGTTAATATACAAACGGTCACAGGAGAATGTCGCGATTTAATTGCACTGGCAGCGGCGTGCAGACTCCGCGCCGCAGTGGTTGCCATTGATTTTGACAGCGCATTCGACAAAGTGCGGCATCTTTTTCTGTTCTCAGTGATGAACCGCATGGGTTTTCCACCAGCCTTTACCGAAATGATCCGGCGCCTGTACGGCACCGCCGAATCACTGATTCAGGTTAATGGCCGTGTGGCGGGACCAGAGGCGATCCGGCGTTCCGTACGGCAAGGCTGACCACTTTCGAGCCTACTCTATGCCATAAGCCTGGAGCCACTCATCGGGAGTCTGACGAGCCACCTTTCTGGTCTCACTTTGCGACAGCACAGTTTTCGATGTCGTGCGTATGCGGACGACCTCCTCCTCTTGATCCGCTCACGGAGTGAAACACACACGGTACTTGATTTAATATCAACGTACGGCACTGCAGCGGCCTCTCACACGACGACTTACCACCTCTCCCGTGTGTACAAAAACTACGATACCTTGGTATCATTTTTTCCTCCACCGTGCGCCGCTCCGCTGCCATCAATTTTCGGCGTGCACTCCAAACTATCCGCACGACGGTGCGACAAAATCTTCTCCGACGACTCGATTCATTACAACGTGTCCAATACCTGAATCAACATGTGGCGCCCAGAATGGTCCACATTGCACAGGTCCTCCCGCTGCCATCAACTATTGGACGCACCCTCCAGGCTGCCTTCGGATACTTCCTTACGGCCGGCACGCTCTTTAAGGTCCGCTACGACACGCTCACCCTTCTCCCGCGAGCGGGGGGCCTCGGCCTTGTCAATGTGCGACTCCGCGCGGCGACCTTGTACATGTCCACCATGCACAAGCAGTGGCACGGGGGCACCTCCCTTACGCGCAGCTTGCTGGAAATTCTTGTGCCCGCGATCATTACGCCACCAGTACCAATCGGACACATCAAGCACCATCTGACGCACATTTCTGATTTCATCGTCGACTTCAGTTATGCTCACACACACTTACCGACTACGCGTTCTCCTCGACCTAAAGATTTTTACACCCCACTGCTTCGTTCGATCTCCAGCAACAATATCGAACTCAGACATCCGTCCAAGCGGTGGCCCACGGTTTGGCGTCACATCCACCAGCCTTTTCTTCCCTCCTACGTCCGGGCAACATGGTACCAAGTCGCAAATGAAAAATTCGCCACAAATCATCGTATTCACGCCATCGGACTAAAGGACTCTCCACTTTGTTCCATTTGGCACCTCGTGGATGACGATGTCCATCAACTGACTTGTGTTGCCACCAGTGACGTCTGGAAACTGGCCCGACAGTTCGTTGCCTGTTACCTCCGCGTTCCGCCGGACTCGATTGACCCATGGACTTTTATCCATCCTGAGAATACTTATTTCCCCGCCACCAAAAATCATTCGATTGTATGGGTCAAGGGATGGACGATCACCTACATGTATAATGATGGCGACAAATCACGCCTTGATTTCTGGCAGTACTTACAAACCGTCCACAGTGAAGTCGAACACCGACCGCGCTACCGCGCCTTCTTCGCCAATTACCTACGTGCGATCTTTACGTCACCCCCGCTCAGTTGGATGGTGCCACACGCCGACAGCACTCCCCCCCACCCTGCTGACATCTGAGACACCTCGCGCTACTTTCTACATTGTAACCCACAGTGGAGTAGGCGCATGGACACGCGCCTCCTTTCTTTTTTGCACTATACCAGAAAACACTGGTTTTTCCCTCACTCCACTGTACATTGCTTCACACCTCTTAGCTTACATCAGTATTATTATTCTTTTTTTTTTCTACACCTTGTTCATAAAAAAAAATTGCTCGCCTTGTACGAGTATAATGTCTTGTGTTATTTTCGCCGGAAGGATGGCATTTCTGTTGTATTTAAGTTTGTACTAATAAAGATCTTTTGTTCATTTACCCTGTTCCTGGCGAAAAAAAATAAAAATAATAAAATAAATCAAAAAGCTACTTTGAGGGAGTGATTCAGGGACGGGAGGGGGGAACAACGCGGCCAGGCCTCGGGTTCCGACCCCTGCCCGCCTTGTCTCCACCTACTCATAACTGAACACTCTTTTAAAAAAATAATAAAAAATATAAAAAACAACAAATATATAAAAAACAACAAAAAAACAGAAAAAAGATGGATAGAGCATCTGCCATGTAAGCAGGAGATCCCGGGTTCGAGTCCCGGTCGGGGCACTCATTTTCATCTGTTTCCGTTACGTATGTCAACACCAGTAAGCAGCTAAGGGTGTTCATTTCATTCTAACGAGCTGCATGGTCACCGATGGTATCTGTTCTTTCGGACATGTCCGGAAGAAGAGATACCATCTTACTATATATAGTTACGGCTCACCGGCCACTTGACCATCTTCTTCTTCTGTGCGAATGCACAAACAGTGCCCGAACTCTTACGGGAATCGGCAACGCGCCGCGAGTAATGAGTATAATGGGCGGCGGCACTACGAATGTAGTAGGGACAATACGTTGAGAATGTGGGTTTCGCGGGAGGCGTGCCAGAGATAAATCCCTGCAGCCGCGCTATCCTCTCTGTTCTCGGTGGCTCAGATGGATAGAGCGTCTGCCATGTAAGCAGGAGATCCCGGGTTCGAGTCCCGGTCGGAGCACAAATCTTCATCTTTCCCCGTTGACGTATGTCAACGCCTGTAAGCAGCTAAGAAAGAAAGAACAGATACCATCTTAGTATATATAATGTAAGCTTTCCCACACTGACACGGAATTTTGTACACACCGGGTTTCCTAAGTCCCAAATCATCTTTCACAGAGCTGAGCAGTGCCTAATCCTAGAAGGTGGACGGAACACACTCTTAATGTTAAAATTCCTTAAAATTCGTCCAATCGTAAACGATAAGCCTCCAGCATAAGGAAGGAAGGCCACCGATCTATGTTCCTCTTCATACACCTCCGGAGATGGTCCAAACTCCATAGCCCGACGAATCTGCTTCTCGGAGTATCCATTTTCCTTAAAAACAGCCATCAAATGCTCAAGTACTTGGGTTAAGCTGTCCGCGCCGGTATTGACATATGCTCTCCGTACCAAAGTCCTAAGGACGCCACTGCGTTGGTGTGGTGGATGACAACTCTTAGGATGCAGACACCAATCTGTGTGCGTCGGCTTTCGGTGAACACTGTGTCCCAAAGTACCATCTGGTTTTTTATAAACCATAACGTCTAAAAATGGAAGAATCCCATCATTTTCAACCTCCATAGTAAATTTTTATACGGGGATGAAGGCAGTTGAAGTGGTCCATAAATCTGTTAAGTGCATCACGACCATGCGGCCAGACGAAAAAGAAATTAGGCAATAAATCGTTTTCTTAGAGATTCAAATGGTTCAAATGGCTCTGAGCACTATGGGACTCAACTACTGAGGTCATCAGTCCCCTAGAACTTAGAACTACTTAAACCTAACTAACCTATGGACATCACACACATCCATGCCCGAGGCAGGATTCGAACCTGCGAGCGTAGCGGTCACGCGGTTCCAAACTGACGCGCTTAGAACCGCACGGCCACACCGGCCGGCGTTTTCTTAGAGACAATTCACTGTTTTCGAACACAGAATATGTTCAAAGCCCCTACTGCAAATCGAAGTTGATGATATGGGTCTGTAATTAGGCGGATTACTCCTGTTTCCTTTCTCGAGTGTTGGTGTCACTTGTGCAACTTTCCAGTCTTAGGTACAGATATTTCGATGAGCAAGCGGTTGTATATCATCGTTAGATATGGAGCTATTGTATCAGATTACTCTGAAAGGAAAATGACTGGCATGCAGTCTGGATCGGAAGCCTTGCATTTATTAAGTGATTCAAGCTACTTCACTACACCGAGGATATCTACTTCTAAGTTACTCATGTTGGCACTTCTTCTAGATTAGAATTCTGGAATATTTACTTCGTCCTCTTTGGTGAACGAGTTTCCAAAACCGTGTTTAGTAGTCTGCTTTAATGTCACTGTCATCAGTGACATAACCGCTGGTGTACTTTATACATGACCAGAGTCTCTTTGGGTTTTCTGCCAGATTTCGAGACAGTTTCGTTGCGGAAACTACTAAGAGCATCTCGCACTGAAGTTCGCGCTAAATTTCGAGTTTATGTAAAATTTCACCGGTCTTGGGGATTTTGGATTCTTTTAAATTTGGCATGCTTTTTTCGTTGCTTCTGCAAGAGTTTTCTAACCCGTTTAGTATACCAGGGGGGGGGGGGGGGGTCGAATCAGTACCATCGTTTATTAATTTATGTGGTACATATCTCTCAATTGCCATCGATACAATTTCTTTGAATTCAAACCACATCTGGCCTACGCCTACAGAGTCAAAAAATGGTTCAAATGGCTCTGAGCACTATGGGACTTAACATCTATGGTCATCAGTCCCCTAGAACTTAGAACTACTTAAACCTAACTAACCTAAGGACAGCACACAACACCCAACCATCACGAGGCAGAGAAAATCCCTGACCCCACCGGGAATCGAACCCGGGCGTGGGAAGCGAGAACGCTACCGCACGACCACGAGATGCGGGCCCTACAAGTCATATTGGAAGGAGTGGAGACTGTGTTAGGTAGGCGCCTAGCTAATTCTTTAAATAGATGTACTTTGCGTTTATTTTTGTTGAATTTGGATGTTACGGTATTCAATCTCGCTACAACTGCCTCGTGGTCACTAACCCTGTATCTGACATTATGACGTCCATTTGTTCACGCTTACTTGTTGCTAATAGGTCAAGTGTGTTTTAGCAACCATTTACACTTCGAGTGGGCTCCACACCTAATTGTTCGAAATAGTTTTCTGAGAAAGCATTCAGTGCAATTTCGGACAACGTCTTACACCTACTGCCGGCTTTACACATGTATATTTCCCAGCATATCGAGGGCAGATAAAGTAGTCACAAAAAAAGTCGATATCGATACTAGCAAGATATCGTCCCGGGAACTCCAAGACGTTCGAGAATACTAACAAAAATTTTTTTCGCGTAATATCACAAATTAACAATTTTCGGATTTCTTTACTTTACTTGCACTGCGAAACCTTATGTCTTGCCAAATTTCATGATTCTAGGTCAACTGGAAGTATTCTACAGGTTTTGAAGATTGAGTTTGCGAGTATCAACATATGTTGACATAAATGGCCGTATCTTTTGACTTAGAAGCGTGAATGTTTTCCACCGCCAAGGGACGATATACCTCAGTTAGTGACATAAACGTTTACCCGTTCCTGAGAAAAAGAGATTTTAGTAGACGAGCAGGCGGGCAGTCGGATAACAAACGACAATTTTTTTTCATTTGATATGATTACAAATTAACAATTGTCGGAATTTTTCCTTTATTTTTACTGTGAAATCTTACTGCTTGCCACATTTCATGAGTCTAGGTCAACGGGAAGTGAGTTTTCTGGTATCAAAATATGTGTCATGAATGACCGTATTTTTCGATTCCACTGGTTTAGAAGCTTACATTTATTACACCGCAAATGGACCGTATACCTTAGTATGTGGCATAAATTTCAACTTGATACGTGTACTCGTTCCTTGGAAAATGGGATCTTAGCCGACGAACAGACAGACAGACAGACAGGAAACAGATCTACATACAGTCAGACAACGAAGTGGGCCTATAAGGCTTACGTTTTTACCGACGGAACCCTAACAAAGGTTTTTTTGTTGCGGGGAGATATTTTCACAGCATTTCAATCACCAAAATGGCTCTGAGCACTATGGGACTTAACAGCTGTGGTCATCAGTCCCCTAGAACTTAGAACTACTTAAACCTAACTAACCTAAGGACATCACACACATCCATGCCCGAGGCAGGATTCGAACCTGCGACCGTAGCAGTCGCGCGGTTCCGGACTGCGTGCCTAGAACCGCGAGACCACCGCGGCCGGCTTCAATCACCAACTTTCTCCTCTGTAAACGGGAAAAGTAAGCGAAAATATTTTATTTACGCCAGCCTACATAGGAAGAAATGATCATCGTAATAAAATGAGAAATGAGAACTCGTACGGAAAGATTAAAGTGTTCATTTTTCCCGTGATCTGTTCGAGAGTGGAATGATAGAAGAATAGTCTGAAGGTAGTTCGATGAACCCTCTGCCAGGAACTTAAGTGTAAATTGTACAGTAGTCCATAATCATTTTGTAATCGTTGGAGGAGACTAATCATCCCGCCAATCAGTTGGGATAATTATAGTTTTGTTAGTTGTAGGCGTGATAACACATCCAGTAAAACATTACTAAATGCCTTCTCTGAAAACTAACAACTACAGATAGTTCAGAAATCCACCAATGATGGCAACAAACAGGCCTGACCTCTTTGAGGAAGTCTACATCGAAACTCGTGTCAGCGACCAACGGGATTTATAGCAAAAATGAATACCAAAACACACTGGCAACTAAAACAAGCAGAAATATTTAATGTTCGCCATACTATACAGAGAAATAACACTGTAATACCTGAATGAGGAACTTGAAACTTTTAGCTCAGGTCAGGAGCATGTAGAGGAACTATGGATTAGGGCTGAGTAGATAGAGAGGTGCTGAATGAAACGCGTTTGCCAGTCAAGAGAGCAATACGTGACGCATTCTGTGACTACCACAGCAGAATATTGTCAAATGATCTTTCACGTAACAAATGGTTGAAATGGCTCTGAGCACTATGGGACTTAACATCTGAGGTCATCAGTCCCCTAGAACTTAGAACTACTGAAACCTAACTAACCTAAAGACATCACACACATCCATGCCCGAGGCAGGATTCGAACCTGCGACCGTAGCGGTCGCGCGGTTCCAGACTGAAGCGCCTAGAACCGCTCGGCCAACACGGCCGGCTTTCACATAACCCTAAGAAATTCTGGTTACATCTATGTAAAGTCTGTTAGCCGCAACACAGTTAGTGTTCAGTCCCTAGCTAATGAGACAGGAACTGAAGTTGAGAGTTGCAAAGCAAAAGCCGAATTGCTTAACTCTGTTTTCAAATGTTCCTTTGCAAGAGTATTGTCCTCTCTTAGTGTCAATGGCGTTAAGAAACAGCTGAAATTGTTAAAACGGACGAAGCTCCAGGGCCCAATAGTATGCCTGTCAAATTCTATACCCAATTCGCATCTGTGCTAGCCCTTCTGTTATCTATATCTATTGCTGATCCCTCGAACAAAAAAGTGTGCCCAGTAGTTGGACGAAAGCACAGTTCACACCTGTCTACGTGAAGGGTAGCAGAAGTGATCCACAAAACTATCATCCAATACCCTTGACATCGATTTGTTGTAGAATCTTAGAACATATTCTGAACTCAAAGGTGATGAGGTATCTCGAACGGAACGACCTCCTCAATGCCAATCAGCATACATCATACGTAACCCAACTCACACTTTTCTTACGTGACATCCAGAAAGCCATGTATCAATACAGCCAGGTAGGTGCAGTATTTCTCGATTTCCGAAAAGCATTTGACTCAGTCTCACACCTACGCTTATTATTAAAAGTATGATCACGAAATATGTGTCGCGCGAGATTAGCCGAGTGGTCTAGGGCGCTACAGTCTTGGACTGTGCGGCTGGTCCCGGCGGAGGTTCGAGTCCTCCCTCGGGCATGGGTGTGCGTGTTTGTCCTTAAGATAATTTAGTTTAAGTAGTGTGAAAGCTTAGGGACTGATGACCGTAGCAGTTGAGTCCCATAAGATTTCACACACATTTGAACATTTTGAACGAAATATGTGACTGAACTGAGGATTTCTTGGTAATGAGGAAGCAGCATGTTACCTTGGATGGAGAGTCATAGTCAGATGTAGAATTTAGTTGTGCCTCAGGGAAGCGTGCTGGGACTCTTGCTGTTCATGTTGTATATAAATGATCTTGTGGATAATATTAGTAGAACCTCAGACTTTTCGGAGATGATGCAGTTACCTACAACGAAAGACAGTCTGAACGAAGCTGTACAAATATTCAGTCAGACCTTGGGACGATGTCAAAGTGATGCAATAATTGGCAGCTTCTTTTAAATGTTTAAAAATGTGAAATTGTGCACTACACAAAACAAAACACATTGTCCTATGAATATAATGTTAGTGAATCACGGTTAAACTCTTTAAACTCTTAAAATATACGTTGGTGTATCACCTGGTAGGGACATGAAGTGGAACGATCTCATAGGTTCAGTCGTGGGAGAGTGCTTGCAAATCACTCGTGCGACACATCTTAGAATAATGCTTAGGCGTATGGGACCGGTGCCAAATGGGACTGGCAGGGGATATCGAGCGTATGCAAAGAAGGGCAGCAGGAATGCTCACAGGTTTGTTCGCCCCGAGGGAGAGTGCCACTGAGATGCTGAAAGACCTGGACTGGCATTCTCTTGAAAATAGGCGGGAACTATCCCAAGAAAGTCGGCTAATAAAGTTTCAAGAAGCGGCTTTAAATGATGACTCTGGGAATATAGTGCAACCCCATACATACCGCTCCAACAGGGATCGTGAGGATAAGATTAGATTGTTTACAGCACACGCAGAGGCATTTAAGAAATTATTTTCCCCGCGCTCCACGCGTGAGTGGAACGGGAAAAACCCGTAACAACTGGTACAGTGGGACGTACCCTCTGCCATGCACTTCACAGTGATTCCCAGAGTATATATGTAGATGTAGTAGTATATTTCGTCTTACAACTAGGCTACCCTTTTCAGAAAAAGGATTAGCGTCACCTCGAAATCATTCATTCAGTAACTAGAAGTAACCATAAGTGTGTTAGTGCAATGTCTGTATTTAACAGTGTCTGTATCGTTCGATGCTACGTCCTTCGGACCTGCTTATTTTGTGCCAAAGCCAAGGCAACATGACGAGAAAAATGAGTCTCACTGTGCCGGAATAACAATTTTGCGAGCACTGTGGGAAGCAGACACTGGGACATACGGAGATTTATGTCAGTCTCGAAGTTTTTAGGATAGTCGAAGTGGTTAAGGTGACCACTTGCGACAAGTGGGAAATTCGTGTTCGACTCCCGGTTCGCCACAAATGTTCACAGTCATGTTTCCAGTGAACTGAATTGCTGTTGTGGCACCATATTCGCAATTTGTGAATATATTTCATGAGTAAATGTATGTTAGTATTGTCGAACCAAGGAAAGTCTGCTGTTCAAATGGTTCAAATGGCGTCACCTCGAAATCATTCATTCAGTAACTAGAAGTAACCATAAGTGTGTTAGTGCAATGTCTGTATTTAACAGTGTCTGTATCGTTCGATGCTACGTCCTTCGGACCTGCTTATTTTGTGCCAAAGCCAAGGCAACATGACGAGAAAAATGAGTCTCACTGTGCCGGAATAACAATTTTGCGAGCACTGTGGGAAGCAGACACTGGGACATACGGAGATTTATGTCAGTCTCGAAGTTTTTAGGATAGTCGAAGTGGTTAAGGTGACCACTTGCGACAAGTGGGAAATTCGTGTTCGACTCCCGGTTCGCCACAAATGTTCACAGTCATGTTTCCAGTGAACTGAATTGCTGTTGTGGCACCATATTCGCAATTTGTGAATATATTTCATGAGTAAATGTATGTTAGTATTGTCGAACCAAGGAAAGTCTGCTGTTCAAATGGTTCAAATGGCTCTGAGCACTATGGGACTTAACATCTGAGGTCATCAGTCCCCTAGAACTTAGAACTACTTAAACCTAACTAACCTAAGGACATCACACACATCCATGTCCCAGGCAGGATTCGAACCTGCGACCGTAGCGGTCACGCGGTTCCAGACTGAAGCGCCCAGAACCGCACGGCCACACCGGAAAGCGTGCAGTTAAAGGGGCGAGGAGAAAGAGTAAGTAATATGTCTTTTACGCATGCGCAACATGAGTAGAGAAGTCTTTGTGGCAAACAGTTGTACCATTGTCAACGTGGCATGTGTCGCAATGTTGGTAGTTCAGGTTGCAGCGCCGGCGCCAGTTCAAAATGTTCAAATGTTTGTGAATTCTTAAGGGACCAAACTGCTGAGCTCATCGGTCCCTAGACTGACACACTACTTAAACTAACTTATGCTAAGAACAAGACACACACCCATGCTCGAGGGAGGACTCGAACCTCCGGCGGGAGGGGCCGCGCAATCCGTGACATGGCGCCTCTGAACCGCGCGGCCACACAGCGCGGCAGAGCCAGTTGACATGCCTACAAATTGTCTGCGACTTCCTCTGTCGCGGTTGCATTTCAATCAGTAATAAAATTCCAGCTGCATCTTCACAGTATTGTCTTCCTTCTTGCGAAACTTCGTCTTCTTTGCACTTCAGCAAATGATGTTGCACAGTGGAAAAGTACTGAACTCGCATTCGGGAAGACGATGGTTCAAATCCTCACCCGACTTTCCATGCTTAGGTCTCTCATCGTTTTCTCAAAACACTTGCCGGTAATTTAGATGCTGGGATGGTTAGGCTGACCAGATTTCAAGGAGAAAAAACCAGGACACTTGTGTTTATAAGTAATTTCATTACTACACTTACGTTTACCTTTCTTGCCAGTTATCGGATGTTTTGAAATTGACAATGCGCCTATGAAGATGTAGCAGCTGAAAAACTCATAGCAAGAATGAATTTTAATTTTGTGAATTGGATAGGAAAATGTAGGTACATTACACACAACTAAAATTCTTTTCTTCAGAAACAAAAAATACTGATAAATACCTTTTTAATGCAATGGCATGGATATATTTTGTGCAATGTTTAGTCACTTGCTAGTTAAATAGGTACAATTTGTTAATCCTAAAAACTATGTAATATGACTAATTAATAATCAGTTACAGATAATATATTTCATACTAAAATTTAAGATTTCGTTTGACTGCAGGCTGTTACGGCAAGCGTACATATATGCCATAAAATGGTCAACATACACTACAAACGCATGCCGCATTGTTCACATTCTTCAGAAAATTAACTTCAATGTGACTGCAGTCTTTTTAGGAGAAATGGTCCAAGTGATGCTTTTTATACCTCCTTTGGTTTTTGGTTCTACTTGTCTAGAGGGCCATAAAGTGGAAGGGCGACAAATAAGAGGCTCGAGTAGGTAATACCTGCTTTTCAACATACACTGCCGGCCAGTGTGGCCAAGCGGTTCTAGGAGCTTTAGTTTGGAATCGCGCGGCCGCTACGATCGCAGGTTCGAATCCTGCCTCGGGCATGGATGTGTGTGATGTCCTTAGGTTTAAGTAGTTCTAAGTTCTAGGGGACTGATGACCTCAGATGTTAAGTCCCATAGTGCTCAGAGCCATTCGAATCACTTGAACCATCAACATACACTATGTGATCAAAAGTATCCGGACACCCCCAAAAACACATATTTTTCATATTAGGTGCATTGTGCTGCCACCTACTGCCAGGTACTCCATATCAGCGACCTCAGTAGTCATTAGACATCGTGAGAGAGCAGAATGGGGCGCTCCGCGGAACTCACAGACTTCGAATGTGGTCACGTGATTGGGCGTTACTTGTGTCATACGTCTGTACGCCAGATTTCCACACTCCCAAACATCCCTAGGTCCACGTTTGCGATGTGATAGTGAAGTGGAAACGTGAAGGGACACGTGCAGCACAAAAGCGTACATGCCGACCTCGTATGTTGACTGACAGAGACCGCCGACAGTTGAATATGGTCGTTATGTGTAATAGGCAGACATCTATCCAGACCATCACACAGAAATTCCAAGCCGCATCAGGGTCCACTGCAAGTACTATGACAGTTAGGCGGGAGGTGAGAAAACTTGGATTTCATGGTTGAGCGGCTGCTTATAAACCACACATCACGCCGGCAAATGCCAAACGATCCCTCGCTTGGCGTAAGGAGCGTAAACATTGGACGATTGAACAGTGGAAAAACGTTGTGTGGAGTGACAAATCACGGTACACAATGTGACGAGCCGACGGCAGGGTGTGGGTATGGCGAATGCCCGGTGAACGTCATCTGCCAGCGTGTGTAGTGCCAACAGTAAAATTCGGAGGCGGTGGTGTTATGACGTGGTCGTGTTTTTCATGGAGGGAGCTTGCACCCCTTGTTGTTTTGCGTGGCACTGTCACAGCACAGGCCTACACTGATGTTTTAGGCACCTTCTTGATTCCCACTTTTGAAGAGCAATTCGGGGATGGCGATTGCGTCTTTCAACACGATCGAGCACCTGTTCATAACGCACGGCCTGTTGCGGAGTGGTTACACGACAGTAACATACTTGGCCTGCACAGAGTCCTAACCTGAACCCTATAGAACACCTTTGGGATGTTTTGGAACGCCGACTTCGTGCCAGGCCCTACCAACTGAAATCGATACCTCTCCTCAGTGCAGCATTCCGTGAAGAATGGGCTGCCATTCCCCAAGAAGCCTTCCAGCACGTTATTGAACGTATGCGTGCGAAAGTGGAAGCTGTCATCGAGGCTAAGGGTGGGCCAACACCATACTGAATTCCAGCGTAACCGATGGTGGACTCCATGAAATTGTAAGTCATTTTCAACCCGGTGTCCGGATACTTTTAATCACATAGTGTTTTTCTTATTCTTTCTTTAGTCATAAGACTGTTGGAATCAAAAGCGGTAGGCCTATATATTTTGAATATATATATATATATATATATATATATATATATATATATAATCGGAAGAGAAATATTATTGCAAATATTTTGTTTCTCGATTAATTATGTGACACGAATGGTTTTCTCGGGACACCAGGACATTTGTGTGAAAACTGGGTCTGTTCCGGCAAAACTGGGACGTCTATTTAGTCAAGGGATGATTCCTTTAGAAAGAACACACCAGGGTCCTTCCCTATTTTCCTCCAATCGGAGCTTGTGCTCCCTTTTTCATGATCTCGACGACGAAAGCACAATCGATAATCTTCCTTCCTGTCTTTCTATGTACAACCTCCGTGATAAACAATTTATCGAATATTTTTTAGGAACACGGAGCCAACGTCTGTGCCCTCAACACATTTACCTCTTTTGTATATGAAATGTCTTTCAAATATTGGCGCTCTTGTAAATTTCTTTATGCTCGTCCCTTCCACACTGGCGCATTCCTGTCCTGTTCCCTAAGAAATTTCGTCCGTGAAATCATCCTGTTTGTCACCGTTAGTCACTTTTAGATATGCGATTATTTTCGTTCATGTAATCTGTTGAATAATCAGACTGCACACTTTTTCTGTTTCGTACTTTGGACAGGTCTGAGATCAGAATTCGTTAATGATGTGCGCCTTGATTTTTTTCTTGTATATTCAAAGTTATTATTGAATACATCCAAAGTTATTCGATAGTTGTTATACTTCCATTATTTGCAAGAGAAATTAAAATCGGTTTGATAATGATTTTTAATAATGATTATTATTAAATGAATGAATGGCAGCACTAGAGGTATTCATTTTTGACAAATGTGTCATGGTCACAGAAATGCGTTGTATCTGTTGCTAGTGTTCATCTGTGCATGAAGGTGTGACATCTTTCAGCATTCCCTGCATTTCTCGTCGCTTTTCGGGGTATATTGTTGAAAATTTGCGGTGGGAAGAGAAGTATGGATGTCAGAGTTCTAAAGTGCCGGATACAGCTGTGGAGTGCCGGAGTTTCCTTTTGCTTTAAACTTCTACGGCCGTAGTAGTTCCAGTTTCTGTAGTGAACGATCTGGGTTTGAAAGGCATTATTACAGGTGTTCTTAATGAACATTATTGTAATTAATTATACTTTGCGGATCGTTAATCAGAGGTTCACATACACATCAACAGCTTTTTGTGCAGTACATTACACAGTGCGCAGAAATGTATGACATCAACAACGTTAACGATGAGATATGGAAGTAAGTACCCGACATACTGTTACAAAACCAGACACATAACGTAAAAATTGTATGTACTATTTACTAATAGAACTATGTAACTGCATATCGCTTGAGAACGCCAATGCAGGCGAAATAAGCTTATCGCGTAAGTGTACAACGCTTGAATAAACCTTCAGAAAATAGCAGCTTTCTCCTATAATATTAACTATTCACGTCATTCATGCTAGTTAGGTACATTTCGCGCTGCCTGTATTTCCGAAGTTGCCCTTTATGTTGCTAGTGTGGTTCGATATATTCTGCGAACACCTACAGTAACAGCTTATTGCTACAGGTTCAATTGAATATGATTTATTATCGTTAAGCAATTATTACTAAATTCATGAAAATTTTGTTTGAAAGCAGTTCAGACCATTTAATCATGAATTCTGAATGGTTAAAGACAATGTGTTGTACCGGACCGCCAGATCTCTTAAAAACTTTTTTTCGAAGTGACGTTATAGGAAAAACGAAATAGTGCACAAGATTTTAATATCACTACTTTCTGTCTTCAGTATGGATGCGTCACTTCTAATAGGCAAAGATTTTTTTTTTTTTGTAAGTGAAATGTAGCGAATGTCCGTTTCGTTAATTCAGAGCACGTGTAATTCATTGTTTCTTATCTAATTGTTTTACGCAATTTTATGATTATCTTATGAAGTCAGGTCGTTAACCGTCAGGTTTGCCTGCACAGGATATTGATAAAAAAATTTCAAAGCCGCATCTCGATGACCTTCAGTACAACTATATTTTAAAAAGGTTCACGTTTTGCAAACGTCCGACAGATACTAGCTTCATCTCACTAAAAGATAACGTAGAATTAGACGGAGGTAAATGTACACTACAATCTAGTACCGTGAATAACCGCAGATGGATTTGAAACTCAAATGCAAACATTTCATGACCTCAGTAAAACATATACTATATATTTATCGTTTGATTTCTCGGACGCACTGCCCTGCTTTATTGCTCGGGTATCACGCACATCTCCGACGTACGACGTGTAACTTAGGAAACAAGTTTGCGCTGTAGTATAATATTAGATTCAGTACCGGTTCCACCTGATAGATATTTAACGCAGTTCTCTAAAATCAGTAACATGCGTGTCAGAGCGGTTCCTAAACCCATGTCTCGATAGATTTCTTTCCTGGATCATATAAGCAATTGTTTTGAAACGACTACACGACACCCTTATGGCCGGAAGGAAGGAAGATTTAGGTTTAAAGTCCCGCCGACACTGAGGTCATTGTCGGACAGCAAGGACATAAGTCAGTGGGAAGACGAGTCTGTTGGAAATGGTAAACTGCGGTGAATCAAAACGATCACCAAGGCATGGCGAACCATATGCCAGCCACGCTGAGGGAAAGAAATGATGTTGACCAAGTTACAAATAGGACATTATCCATTGACATAAGGTTTTCTTCTCGCAGAATCATCCAGGACTTGTTCATATGCTGGCGTACAAGAGCGCCAAATGATAGTTTGTAGGAGTGATGGGTTCAACCGGGAGAGATAGAGAGGGAGGGGGGGGGGGGATATATAAAGCATTTTCAATATTTTGGAAGACGAATAGCGACTTGTAAGTAGCCATAAAGACTTGTAAGTAGATATAAAAAGGTTCCATTTCCGGCCCTGTTAGAAAATTGTGTAATACCGTCTTTTAAATCATTTTCTTGAAAGAAAACACCTGATTATACTATATTTTTCCTCTTCCCCGAGAAGTAGGAGTCCGCCCCCACCCCCCTTGCCGCCAGTATGGGCGCAAGCAGGGCCCTCTACTTGTTTCAAGACCTGTTCACCATCCCAGACGACATCAACAACTGTAAAACTCATTTTAATTTTTTTTTTGTGAAGTATCATGTTTCCTAACCAAAGTGTTGGGGAGGGAAGTGTTAGAGACTCTGAGTGGTTTGCTCGCTCACCCCCCTGCCCCTATTTTTTTTTTTTTTTTTTTTTTTTTTTACAGTAGTCACCTTCCATATACGGGCAATGTGTCATTAACATCTTTTTCCAAACGATTGGAGGATTTTTATACGTGAAAACCACATATTTGTGCCAACATACCCCGACATTGTGAAGAAATCTGCTAACGTCTGTTCCACAGAAATTATCAGCAATTTTGCTTGTGAGAGCTGACATCATTCAAACCATGATAGCCTACGTTTTTAATGATCTCCAGTAAGAGCTCTTATGATCGTGCCTACATCCAACATCGTCAATGTAGCTGGCATGTGTAAGTGTACGAATGTTTTGCACTAGTAAACTCTGAAGAAAAACTTAGCAATATTTTCAGTCTTCTTTGTGTGCCTATTAACCACTCAAGACCTCAACTACTCTGCCTAAGAAAAAAAGTAATGCACTTTCAAGAGGGAGGAGCAAATGAGATGAAACTTCATAGTTTGATTGGGTATATGATGTTATTTCAATGATTACAAAATCGAATCAGGTTTATAAAAAGCTTGAAGGTATGAGCCCACTTACCATTATGTTGTTGCACCTCCCCACTCCGCCACCCCCCACCCCTGGCATGGGTTCATGCACTAATTTGGTTGGGAAGGGTATAATAAAGCTGTTGTAGCCTCTCCTGAGGTCAGTTGGTTCACAACTGTTGAAACTAGTCCTTCACATCTCAGATACTGCCACTGAGACAGAGTTGATGTCCAAGCTGGCCCCACATGTGATCTATAGGCGATAGCTCTGGGGATCCTTCTGGACATGGGAGTACATGAACAGTTCATAGAGACACAGACCATATGATGAGCATTGTCCTTTTGAAAAATGGCACCACAATAATTTCGCAAGTGAGGGAACGTATGAGAATGCAAGATGTCTGTGATGTACTGTTCTGCCACCAGAGTGCCCTCAATCACTACCGGCCATGACCTGAAATCATACTAAAAGCCTCCTCACACTATGATACCAGGAGTGATACCGCTGTGTCCCTCTAAAACATTGTAACAATGTGAGCTCTCCCCAGGTCGTCATAATACTCGCCAATGATGGTCACCCAGGGTACCGTAGAACTGCTTCCTGAACTGCTGAACACAATGCAGTGCCATTCATCAGCAGTCCATCCTTCCCTGTCATGGCACTATTCCAAACGCAGCTGTTTGGGTTGTGGTATTAAGATCAGCCTACATACGGGACGGAAATTCCCTTGTCTGACTGCTGCTAGTCGCCGACAATGGTGCTGGCTGACACAGAATGCTGTAGAGAGCCTGTTACTTGTTTTCAGGTGGGAGGTGCGGATATGTAGGAGCTGCAGTGTGCGTGACTCACAATACAGCAAACATTCCCTGTGGTGGTCAGACATGGTCAGTCTGAACCATGATGATTTGCCTGCCCTCATGTTCACATGCAGTCCAAAATGGTCCACTGTCACTTCTGAATATCCCAAGTGAAATATAGTGTCACCCCATCTTTCATGAAAATAGTGATATGGAAACATTTGCAGTCTTACAAAGCTGTATCACACAAGGAAGCCCTCACAAGTGCAGATGTTACTGTACACTTGACAGGCCTGTGACATATCATGTCCTCCAAGAAGAATGGACTGAGACTGAAGAAGCTTGTGAAATCGCACCACACAGCCAAGTAAGCTGGGTGCAATGGATGTTCCTGCACAACATATGGTGGAGTTGAACCCATACATAACAGTTCTGTGCTTTCATGGCACTGTGTAAAGTAAAATGCGCCTTGTCCATCCAAAGAATATTCTCTGGTCACATGTCATCCATCTCCATGTGTGCCAGAAAATGAAGGGCAAAGTCATGGCATTGTAGCCTAGCTTGGGGCTTCATTTGGTTTATATTCTCATTATTGCAGTAATACCAGTGAAAACTGCACTACAAAATCTTTTGAACTGTTGATCAGGGGAGAGACAATAGCTGTGACACAGCATGAACACCAGCTGTGGAATTTGAGGTGTCTGCTGCATGGTCGGCTGCAGCTACAGCAACTTTTTCAACAACTGCCAAGAGATTGGGCCGTCCCCCTCTCCCTGCTGCACCACCTAATTCACTTTTTTCTTCAAATTTCTTTATCATATTCTTAGTCCATTTATTGACACGAGATCACTTCACAGATGTTTCTGTTGGCAAAATACATGCAATGCAACACTGCTATTACTGTTGTTCTGATAAAACAGCTTTAGCAGCAGTGCATAGACTTTCTTCTCATTACCCATTGTGTTTCATATGGAAATCTTCAATTTTCTCAACCCTGTACACCAACAAAAGGAATCAATACATGCTGCCAAGCAATCAACAGCATAATGACATCAAAACAGGAAACATTTCATCTTCTGAGCGCTTGCAGTGCTAAATTTTCACCTGGTGGCAGAGAGTGGAGCTCCTCCCACCCCCCCTCCCCCCCAGCATACTCCATGAGTGCACCAATTAATGAATGTTCCTATGATATTTCAGCATAGTGGGATATATACTGCCCGCACTACAGCACTCAGAACACTGTCATTTTAGTTATAACAACCCAGTATATCCCTGCTTGTGATGACGGCATATATAGTTATCAGTGTTGATTTGCTGTCAGTTCTGATGAGAATAATTCTATCACTGAACTGTTCGTAGTAAGTCACTGCCTGCAGCTCATGATATGATGGTTAGCATCAGTGCCTCTAGATCGCAGGGTCCTGAGTTTGGTGCCTATTTTAGTCAGAGATTTTCTTCACTAAGAAACTATGTGTTTGTGTTGTAGTAATCTTTTTATCTCCTGTTCATTGATTGGCATATTGCCAAAGTGATATCAAATAGAAAGACTTGCATGAGGCGGATGTGCAACCCTAGATGGGTGTCTCAGCCAGTAACACAATACTCTCTACCCTACCTTTCTACTCATTATGATGAATCCTATTACTATCACAACATTTTCTTCTGCTGTTGATTTTACCGTATATTCGTCTGACCAGAAATCGTTATCCTCTTTCCACTTTACTTCACAGCTCCCCATTGTATCTAGACTGAGCATTTGCATGTCCGTTTTCAGATTTTCTACTTTCTGTACTGCATTTGGACTTTATACATTCCACACTATGACTCTTAGAATGTTACACTTTCATTGGTTAATCAATCTTTTTCTCATGGTCACATCTCCTTAGTAACAAACAAGGTGGTGCAATGGTTCGCATACTGGACTCGCATTCGGGAGGACAACAGTTTCAAACATACATCTGGCCATCCAGATTTAGGTTTTCTGTGAGTTCCCTAAATCACTCTTTGCAAATGCTGGGATGGTTACTTTGAAAGGGCACAATCAATTTCCTTCCCCATCCTTGACACAATGTAAGCATGTGCTCCATCTCTAATGACCTCAATGTCAACCTGTCATTAAACCCAATCTTCCTTCCTTTCCTTCCCCCTTGGCAACTCCCTCCCAGAGATCCAAATGGGGACTAATCCGGAATATTTTGTTATTGGAGAGATCATCATAACATTTCTTCACTTGCGGGTCATAGGTCCTGTGGATACATGTCGTGTGTCTTTGCTGAAGTGGTTTCCATTGCCTTCTACATCCTCATGCTGCTGATCATTGCTGATTTTTCCACCTTTTAGGAGTAGTTTCCCATCTCAGGCACAAGAGGAAGTCCTATACTTCTTTCCTTTTCTCTGCCCTCTTTGAAAAGGCCATTGGCAGGACAAGGATGACTCCTTATGCCGGAAGTCTCCAGCCACCAATTGTAATGGTTTTCTTCAATAAAATTCTTCAGGGTATCTGACCGCATCGTCATAATTAAAATGCGCCAACGTTTCGGCCAGCGTTGCAGCTAGCCTTCATCAGGGCCTTACGTTAACTGCTAAATGAACACACTTGATTCCTTAAATAGCTGCACGAGGAAACCGTGTCGTTACTTGATTGGCTGTAAAAGGAGGAGGAGGAGGGGTGAAAGGTATGCTTTATTGGTGTTTCCTTTATTATCTGTCATTGGCTGAAATAGCTGTTTTCTATTGGTCTTCATATTAATCTACCTCATTGGAGGAGATGGACGAATAGCGAACAGGTGATGGCTGTGACGTCACACTGTTTCCATGCTGTCCAGAAGCCAGCTGCAGCGTGCCATTGCTTTGTGTGCTCGCGACCACTACTGCGGCTCTCCGCGGGTCTGCATGGGCCGCCACGGCTCTGCCGCCGCTCCGTAGCCCTGCTATTGGAGGCAGCCAAGACCTCGGAAGCTTGTACCCGTCCTCTCTATTCATGTTGGCGGGTCTTTTGGCTATTTCTATCGCCTCTCTAATCTTTCTTTTGAAAGTGAGAGGCTGTTTCGCCAGGACGCGGGCTTCTTGAAAAAATATTGGTTTCCTGCACTCGTCTCGGTGTTCCGCCACTGCTGACTTAGTGTGTTGTTTCAGGCGGATATATCTTTCATGTTCCAAGAGCCTTGTGCTAATCGGACATCCCGTCTCACCTATGTAGACTAATCCACACGCACAACCAATTTCATATACGCCAGCTGTGTGTAGTTTGTCAACTGCATCCTTGGTAGAACCGAGCATGTCTGATACTTTGTTTCTGCTTCGGAAAATTGGTTTGATGTCGGCTTTTCGTAGAATTTTGCCAGTACGTTCGGTGACCCCTTGTACATATGGTAACACTGCAATGCTCTGTGCCTCCTTCTCCTCTTCCCTATTAGTCTTCTCCCTTGTCGACATGGTGCTGTCTATCATCTGCTTCCCATAGCCATTAGTTCCGAAGATGGACCTGAGGCGTTCAAGTTCTGTCTTCAGATGTTCTTCGTCGCTTATCCTGTACGCTCTCTTTGTTAGCGTGTGCAGGGCGGACTTCTTCTGCGTGGGGTGATGGTGGGAGGAGGCGTGGAGGTACCTGTCCGTATTGGTTGGTTTCCCATACACTTTGTGGCCAAGTTTACCATCAGGTTTTCGATAAACTTCTACGTCGAGAAAAGGCAGCACCCCATTCTTCTCTGTTTCCATTGTAAACTGAATTTTCCTATGCTGTTGGTTAAGGTGCTTGTGGAAGTTCTGTAACTCCTCTTCTCCGTGGGGCCAGATGACGAAAGTATCATCGACATAGCGAAGCCAACAATTTGGGCGTAATGGTGCGGACTGGAGGGCTGTTTCCTCAAATGCCTCCATGAAAATTTCTGCTGCGATAGGCGATAGGGGTGAGCCCATAGCTACACCGTCAGTTTTTTCATAAAATTGACTTCTCCACTTGAAATAGGTGGTCGTCAGACAGTGGCGCACAAGCTCACATATATCAGGTGCCACGCGTTCTTCTAGGATGTTCACAGTGTCTGACACTGGGACATTCGTGAATAGGGATTTGACGTCGAAACTAACCATCAGATCTTGGTCCGTAACATGCATTTCCTTTAGGAGAGACACGAAGTGAGTGGAATCCTTAACGTAGGTCTCGGTTTGGTGCACTAGGTGTCGGAGCCTAGGTGCCAGTTCTTTCGCTAGGTAGTAGGTCGGCGAATTTATACTGTTTACTATGGGCCTTAAGGGGAAGTCAGTTTTGTGTACCTTCGGTACACCATATATCCTTGGTGCCTGTGTCACTTGCGGGATGAATCTTCTGGCCTTGTCGAAGTTGATTCTAGAGTGCTTGAGCAGTGCCTGCGTCGTTTTGATTACCTTGGCCGTCGGATCTCCCTGAAGTTTCTTGTAGATAGGTTCTGCGAGAATATCTTCCATTCTTTTGTTGTAATCAGTTGTGTCCAAGACTACAGTGGCGTTGCCCTTATCTACCTGTACCACTACTAAGTGGGGGTTGTCCCTGAGTTCCTTGATGGCATGGTATTCCTCAGCGTTGATGTTTTGCTTCGGTGGCTTTGCTTTATTCAGAACTCTGACTGTTTCCTGCCGGATCTTCTCCGCCTCGGCCTGTGGCAGATGACGTACCGAAGCCTCTACGGATTCTATGATATCTTCTTTTGGAACTCGCTTAGGTGCGACTGCGAAATTCATCCCCATGGCCAGAATTGCTGTGGTTGCTTCGCTCAAGGTGTGGCTGGAGAGGTTGACCACTGTCCGTCGCCTGTCCAGCGTCAATGTTTCGTCCATGGCTTTCTGTTGTAGTTTGTCGTACTTTCTCATCTGGCGGTTAGTAATACTATTGCTGGTCCTTGATGCTTGCTGAAAGGTTAACCTGTCGACTTTATCCCAGTTTTCATTCAGAATTTAAGCAGCTGCTGGGTTTGAACCTGCGACCTAGGATGTTTTGATTATTAGTCAAAGATACTACCCCTAGGCCACTGTGAAAACCTTCTTCTTTAAAAACAACAACAAATAAAAAAGAACAGTGCTTCTACCACCTTGTATAAGGCTTGCTCATCTGTGTATGAGATGGTGAGATGGCATGCATCTCCCCCTCCCCCTCCCCCCCCCCCCCCCCAGCCACTTGTGAAAGACAAAAAAACCTTCAATGGTTCAAGTAGACCACTGGTTGAAACTTCAACCAAAAATTGTTTGTAGTAGTCCTCAGCCAGAGTACAAGCTAGCTGAAATATTAGGACAAATTTTTTATTTAGTGTCTTTATAGTTATGCTTTGGCAAGTGGGGGCATTTCAGAAATCATCTCCCAAGTATTGTGTGAATAGCAAGTGGACTGAAATGTGTAAAAAGATTGAGAAATGGTACTCCCTTAACCCAAACAACTACTGATGGACAAATGTCAAAATTTCCAAAATGCAAGATATCTTGTGAATGTCCAGTAGTGTGTGAGCTGAATGTCACCCTTAATTCAAGTTGTGGTGTAGTACTGGACAAAAACATTATACAAATCACACAGATAGAGGGGAGTTAGTGCCATGACTGTGTTGGCCGTATGAGGCTTTGCATTGTTGTGGAGCAGAATGACCCCACGGGTGAGAATGCCTGGTTATTTTGATTTGATCGCTTGGCAAAGGGTGATCAAGGTTTGTGAGTAATTCTGGGCGTTCACTGTTGTCCCATGCTGCAGAAAGTGAATCAGAAGGGGGCCATCTTGGTCAAAGAAGAACATCAGCATAACCTTTCCTGCACTTGTGTGGACGACGACTCCTAGCTGTACGTGCAGAACTGGTTAACATTGCAGCCCCGGGAATTTTATGAGACAGCCATTCACCGCCTTGTGTCTCAGTGGGATAAGTGTCTTAACAACCAGGGTCAACACTTCTAACGTACAGGTACTGGTTTTTGTAATTATGCCTCTGGTTTGTTTCTTTTTGAATGCCCCTTATACATACATGTGTCCAAATACCAGAAGTATGGTCATTCTGTGGTCACATGTAATGATAGTGCTACTTGGGGAAAATGTGACCAAGCCACACACAAGGCAGATTTGGAATTTCCCTTGCTGCCTAAGGGTATGTATTGTTTTGGATCAAATGCAGCTTGGAGCAGGTAGTGTTGTGTTTATATTGCAGAAAAGAAGACCCAGGAAACCATACTGACTTAACATATGTCTTACACTGAAGCTGGCTACCTGAACTCCAGACTTGACTATATCATTAGCAGCAGCCCCGAAAACATCCCTCGTTAAAGTTAATACAGCAACAGATATAAGTAACTGATGCACATGGTGGCATGTATTGCTTCAAATGCTTCCATAAAATGGAGGTTACCATTGCAGCTGAGCTTAATGACGAGCCTGCCATTCCCTCTGCGATGGTGCCTATAAGTGTGACTTATTCACAGTTGATTGATAGAATATCATCCACAGTGAAGAGCCCTGTGAACAGTTCCTTGTTTGTGGATGATTTATTCATTTTCTGCTGTACTTCAAGTGCCACATTATCCTCTCTTCAATTACAATTGTCACTTTACTGATTGGAAGAATGGTCTGCGCCTGAAAAAATAATGCGTGCAGATTTGGTGTCCATCCTTCTTTCAATTCAGCTGAAGTAAGCCAGTGGGATATTGTTTTACATTTTAAGGGGTCAGTGAGGTTCCTGAGCCTCTTATTTGATAGGAAAGTACTTTGGTTGTCACGTCTAAGGGAATTAATAGTAAGAGCCCTTAAAACACTCGACATCATGAAGTGTTAGAATGGGAAGAACTGGAGACAGACATCCTTCTTGTTGCAAATCTTTTGTGCACTCTTATCTAAATTATGGTTGCATGGTGTATGTCCCATCATAACCAACATATTTAAAAGTGCTGGACTCGGTTCACCACAAGCACATCAAACTGGTCACAAGATATTCCAGAACAGGCCGTATACTGAGCTTATATGCCATTATCCAATTGAAGATTGAAAAAGTCTCCTCGTAGCAAAACAAGCATTCAGGCTCCAGTTGTTTCTGACATCATTGGCTTTTCCTTGCAACCTTGAAAAAACTTTACAGAAATTGCCCATAAGTGACGAAACTGTTCAATATGTGAACAAAATAGCATTAAACTGGTCTAGATGTGTCTCATGTAAATATACAGAGGCAGGTTTGGCACAAAGCACTACTGTGGTAGTTGTTGAAGCTGAGGATAATTTTAGACTTCACAGATTGCAAGAAACTGCTCACTTAAAGCTATCTTTTTAAGACCTTTTTTTGATGACACCATGATTTTAACATAGTATATACCGATGGGTCCAAGCACGGGGATACTATTGGTTGTTTGTTCATTTTTCCCAGTCTTGTCAACAGAAACCATCTGGTCAATGAGTTTAATGTATTTCTGAAAACTGTGGATCATATGTGCTCTGATTCACTCAGAGCTCTCCAGGATGTTCAGCTTGTGTCACAGCAGATAGAACAGTCCATGACACCCTTCTCCATTTGCAAGGACAAGGCCAGGAGGTTTCATTTTCCAGGGCACCACGACATGTGGGAATTAGAAGGTACAGCAACCAAGTCAAGAAGACATGTACCACAACATGCTATTCCACTGTGGGGAATGACGTCAAGGTCTGTAATGCATCTGTTTGAGGAATTGAGGCTGCACATAATGGATGATGAGTTGTGATCAATAAAAGGGGCTGTGACATGCAGTTTCATGGTGTCACTCTCGCAAGTTGCAAAGGAAATATTCTTGAGCAGATGGTGAACTGCAACCTAGAGTGCACTAGAAAGGAATAAACTCATCAGTCACTTCAACTATAGGTTTAGGAAGTATCTGTCTACTCAGGACAACCTCACCCTACTGGAGGAGGCTTCACTTTTAGTACTTTCTGCATCTCATAACATTAAGGAGGTACAACACACAAAGCCATCTTCACAGCTAGGGTTTCCATTTAAGGTAGCCAATTTTATTGAAATCTTTTTTTTCTTCTTTTTATGGGGGACCATAGTCATATAGAATTTTTTGAAAGAAATTTCCACCATTTGACTGTCAGCTGTTCATTTATATTACACAATCATGATTTTGGCCTTTGTAGCCATTCTGAATTACATGTTGAAATGTTAAAATATGTCTGTTCTGCCTGTGACATATCATTGTCGAAAAAACATATTTCTAGTCTTATAGACCAGTTAGCATATTACAGGATATGAGTACATATGGAAGATACATAATATGGTTGAACTGTGCACAATGAGAAACCATTAACATACAGTGTGGCATACAGCTAATATATTCCTGTGACCTACATTCATCACTTCTCACTGATGAATGCAGGTCACAGGGAATATAATGCTGTTAAATATGCCATATTGTATGTTAATGGTTTCTCATTGTGCACAATGTCAGCCATGTTATAGTAGGGGAATCACCACATAAGGTAGTTTTAGGGTAAATTTGTGGCAGTGAATTGCAGCTGTGACCTTAAGTCAGGTGCCAGTTTGTTTAACTTTGTGCAACATGAAGTAGCAAAGTACATCAGGCTAACATAGGCATAACTGTTGCCAAAATGGTGTGCCCAGTGGGACTGCATGTAACTCATGCCACAAACTACCATCAAAACCATCACACAGGCACTAGCTTAATGTGTGTTAGTACATAACATGAAGAGGCACATTTGCAAAACATATGTGCTCTGCTGAGTATAAGTAGGCGGTAACATCAGTTTCTTTAGTGTCACAACTCTCTTGGACAGTGGTGCTGCCACATGAAGCTTCTTATGGAGGACCACAGTTCCAGTCTGTGGCGGGACCATGGTTCGACCCTCTGAATTCGCAAGGGACTCGTAGCCAGTCTGCAACATGCCAGACCAGGCCTTGTTGACTCCTGCCTGGAGGTGAGGGATTTGTATCTTGGCTGCTGCAGGGGACACCCACTCACCATCATTTGCCTTCTGCCATTGTGGGGAGTGAGTTGACATGATGCGAGTGCCACTTGTCACCGAAGGCTGGTGCACGGTCCTCATCAAAGAGCTCACTGCTGGGGTAGCGTACCTCACCAGGGCTGTCACAAATGGGCCACAGGCAATGGAGCTGCATTCTCAGCAAAGCAGAGTGATCAAACCACTGAGTGAGTGGAATTTGATGTGAGTGGGATGAAGGACTTCTGTACTGCCTTAGACAAAGAAAAATAATATGTTTATAGATTGTCACAGCATCTCTCTGCAGCCATGAGTTGCCCTGTGCCCCAACCCACAGCCTCCGCTCCAGCATTCCCGTACCTCTGGTGACTTCATCTGATGTCAGAGCAGTGTGCATCATCTTTGCAAAACGGCATTTGGATCCACTACATACATTATCTGCAAGAACCATTCAGATACAGCAGTCACAAGTGATGAACAGCTTTGCATGCTTTGTATTGAAATGTGTAGGAGGTAGAGGAAGTGCAGAGTTACATATGTGGCTTCTTTTCTTTTTTTTTTCTTTTGACAATTTTCAAGTGCATGTGTTGAAATGTTAAAATATGTCTGACCTGTCTGTGATACGTCATTGTCAAAAAAACATATTTCTGAACTTATAGACCAGTTGCATAATTGGTAAGATGAAGGAATTAATGTTGTTTCGTTCTGAATTGTATTTGAGTGGTTCACTACATTAAGTGTGAGGAGTAATGGCATCCAGGTAGAGAGGTTTTTCTTTTTGTGGTTACGCAGTTTGTGATTTGGGATGTTGAAGGGTGCAAGCAGCAAAATGGCAGAGTCAGGGGATGCAAAGCATATTGAAACAAGAGGCGATGCAGATTTTAACTTGAAAAGGAATCTCAATTAACAGCAGATAATACACATTTAAGTAATCAGTTAGCAGCCAGGGGTGAGCAGCTGTTGTTGCCTCATGTGCCACAGCAGGAGATAGATCCTGCTGCCACAGGGCTGACTGTGCAATTTTTGGGTAGAGCCTCTGAGGGTGTGTGTTCTTTTGTAGAGGATCTACAGATGCCGGCTGTGATAAATGGTTGGACCTATAATCAGTTGTTGCACATCACTAAGTTGTGCTTAGCGGGAGAAGCTGAAACAAATGTGAGGTCTTCTGAGGTTTTAAGAAAGGCAATGGAGCTTGAACAGTTGAAGGAATGGTTGTTGCAGAGATAGAAGAAACAGAATAGCACATGGTACTTTTGGGAGACTTTGAGTATGATGGTAAAGAGGACAACGTAAACAGTGGAGAAATTTGCAAATAGGATAAGAGAGATGAATGAGTACACTTATGAATTGGGATTGGGACAGAGTGATGAGGCAAATAAGGTTCTGATACAAGAGGCTGAGCAGGGGCCACTGAGCACTGTGGATGTCTTTTTGAGGAGGTTGTCAGCAAATTAACCTAGAAAGGTGCGTGAAGATGTGCCCAGGGATTTGTACTCTGCTATTCAGTTGGGAAGTCAGTATGAGAAACAGACTTAGCAGTGGGGTAAGTTATATGCTGAAAGTGTTTTCTACTAGCATAAGGTGTTATACAGGATATGTGAGGAATCAGTGTCATCAGCTACCTGGGGATAGGGGTAGAGGTGGTAATCAGCAATATGGAGGATGGAGAGATGGACATGGCAATGTTAAGCAGTCGTTAAATGGCAGAAGGAGGAACCTGAGGTCCACCTAAAGAAGTTCCTGTTTAATTTCAATGCTATCAGTACATTTTTAGAGGTGGAATGTTCAGTAGTAGGATTTGTAAGAACCAGGAAATTTAAGTTTTCGTTGGACACAGAGGTGCATGTGTTTGTGGCTAGAAAGGACCTAGTAGGTCAAAGGAAATTGAACCCACCACATTACAGGTGGAGTGGATTAGGGGATGAGGAGATCACTCCATTGGTGCCAGTGCAGATAAATTTTTAAATTTAGAATGTTCAGTTTGATCAGTGCAGTTGTATCACTTGGCTGGCCGCGGTGGTCAAGCGGTTCTAGGCGCTCAGTCCGGAACCGCACGACTGCTGCGGTCGCAGGCTCGAATCCTGCCTCGGGCATGGATGTGTGTGATGTCCTTAGGTTAGGTTAGGTTTAAGTAGTTCTAAGTTCTAGGGGACTGATGACCTCAGAAGTTAAGTCCCATAGTCCTCAGAGCCATTTGAACCATTTTTTTGTATCACTTGTCAGCAAAGGCTATGACATGATTCTAGTGGTAGATTTCTTGTTTCAGAGTCATGTCAAAATTGACTATGGAGAGAAACTGTGGAGCTTAGCCAAATGTTATTTCAGCAAGGGGAAACTGTTGTCAATGAAGTACCATTGCAAGGGGCATTCATCGTAATGAACAAATCCATTGAACTGCATACATCATGCCAATTTGCATGATTTTGCGTCTAGGGGCACCAAGAAGTCACTTTGGGTGAATGTGGAGTCAAGTCTATCTGTGGGTACAGTGTGTATTGTCGCAGCATTAGAAGAAAGTGATGCAGTATTGTACATGTATAGGAGGGGGAACAGCAGGTGAGTAGTACCTGTGAACATGGATGAGTGTTTCCACAAGAGCCGGTACCAGCAGCTCCAGTAGTTCAGCATAGAATATCAATGGGGAAGGAGGCACAAGTTTACTGTAAACCCTATTGTATATCATGTATTTGCAACTAATAGTAGTGGATTTTATTAACCATCAGCTATCTGATGGTATAACAGAACATAGTAAGACTTCTTGGGGAACCGGAAATGTGGTTGTGACAAAAAAATCTATGGATCGGACATGGAAATAGAAATTCTGCTGTGACTATAATTCTCTCAACAGCAGGACAGTAATGGATTTGTACCCTATTCCTAATATACCTGAGACTTTGGATCACTTGGGACGATGCCAGTACTTTTTGACCATGGATCTGACAACTGGTTATCATCAGTTAGAAATGGCTCCAGAGGGCCATCTGAAAACTGCAGTCTCCATGCCCAGAGGCCATAACCAACATAGAAGGACACCATTTGGTCTAAAGAATGCTCCTGCAACATTTCAAAGATTGTTGGACAGTGTGTTGAGGTGTTTGAAACCAAAGCAGCGTCTCATACACCTAGACAACATCACGGTATTTTGAGTAGCATGGAACAGCATAGGCAGTGTCTAAGTGAAGTGTTTAACAGCTTTTGAGTGGCACAGTTGATGTGTATGGAGAAGTGTCATTTTGTGTTGGAGGAAATGAGGTATTTGGGCCATATTACTGGTAAGGACAGAATGCAGACTGAGGTTGGTACAGAACCAAAAGCAATTAAAGCAGTTCAGTCCTTTCTTGGACTCTCAAATTTCTATAGAAAATTTGTGAAGGGATCTGCCGACATAGCACGATTGTTGACACAGTTGTTATGAAAAGGTGTGAACTTTGAGTGGATGGGGGAGTGTTGGTAAGCATTTGACAAATAGAAGGAAATGTTGACATCGAGTCTGGTCCTAGTTTCCCCAGATTTTGAGAAGGAGATTATTCTGGCCTGTGCTGCATCTAATCAGGAACTAGGGTGTGTTTTTAGCCAAGGAACTGATGGAAAGGTGTTGACAATGAGTCCGGTCCTT
This sequence comes from Schistocerca serialis cubense, assembly GCF_023864345.2. Lineage (NCBI taxonomy): Eukaryota > Metazoa > Arthropoda > Insecta > Orthoptera > Acrididae > Schistocerca > Schistocerca serialis. The sequence goes on along the minus strand of NC_064639.1, from coordinate 405,355,620 downwards.
GTTTTCCTAGATTTCAAGGAGGAGATTATTCTGGCATGTGATGCATCTAATCAGAAATTGGTGGAAAGGAGCATCCTGTGGCATATGTGTCAAGACAGTTGAATACAGTGTAAAAGAATTACTCAACGACAGAGAGGGAAATGTTTAGTGTGGTTTATGGGGTTATGTATTTTAAGTGTTATTTGTATAGGAGAAAACACTGTGTGGTAACAGACCAAGCCACTTTGAAATGGTTATTGGGACTAAAAGATCCATCTAATAGACATGCAAGATCGGCTTTGAGGCTTAGTGAGTTTGACTATGAAGTCCCACACAAGCCAGGGAAAAAGCATGATAATGTGGACTCACTAAATAGAAATGTTGCAATGGCAAAAATCTTGGGTCGCAATCTTGCAGTATGGCGGAAAATGCAGGACACTGACGTTGATTGTAAGCAGTACTACACACAGCCACAGTGTAGCATGCATGATGGTCTTCTGTGCTGAGAAACGAGGTTAGGACCATGAGTAGTGGTGCCATCAAAGTTGAAGGAGGACGTATTAAGGGAAGTGCATGGTCATGTATTGTCTGGTCATGGTGGATGTAGGTCAATAAATAGGAGAGTGGTCCTGATGAAACGGAAAGAGGAATGACATATACCATTAAGTGAGAAGGGCTGACTTGAGTTGCAAACAGATATAACTGCAGAGATTACCAAGAGTATCAAACACATTTCCTATGTTGCTGATTAACATCACGGACCATTAAGTCGAACACCAGCAGGAAACATGAATCTGGTCCAGGAGGGCAAAGGTGGTGTTCTGGTTTTTCATCAGTTGACAGTTTGTGGAAGAAGATAGCCCATACTGCCTGCTTCATTTTCAACAAATCCTCAGTATTATTTCTAATGGACATCCCATAATACTGCTGTAGTTCATCAACCATTTTGTCTGTCAGCCTGCCTCTTATGGGTTTACCATCAGAAACTTTCTTGTCTCTCAAACTTTGTTTCAACTTCCTCAACCTAGTGCCCATCCTCTTCTGGACATGACCAACACAGCAATCCACAGACTTCTTTATAAAAATTACTGATTTGCAGATAAAAATTTTAACATTTTCAACCAGTGTAAATTATATTTAAAAAATAAAATAAAATACTTCCAATGTGAGTTTATAAGTGATATAGGAAAATTGCAAATTTTATAATGAGGTAAAAAGCTGAAAATGTGGGGAAAAAAATTCCATTCTAACTCCCCTTCAGTTTGGTAATGGAACCTAGCAAGCAAAACCTACAATTTTACTATCACATGACATCGGTGGAGGTAAGACTGGCCGAGCATAAGTATACATTCTGTTTCAGTTTCCAGTAATGGGGAAGCATGCAAAATTCCAGTGCTATTCCATCTATCTGTACCCAGTAAAGTGAGGGGCTTTGAAGAAGTTCATGGTAGTGAATTGAGGGGGTGTTACTAATCTCAGCAGATAAAGAAAGATAACTGTGTATCCAACCAGGAAGATACACTTCGAATCAAATGCATGTGTGGTGCAATTGTTTCTAGCCAGGCAACATGAGATAGAAAGCACAAGGAGTATAGTGAAACCCAAGCTGAGTCTACAGCGAGTAAGCTTGGATTGGGTTTACTCCATTTACAGAAGTCTGGTGGTAGTAGCAAGCTGCTATCAGCAGGGTGGATTCATGGAAGCTGGATGCATCAAACTTAGAGGAAGTAGAATACTGATTAATGGGACGATATGCAGGACCCACTTTTCATCTATCAGCACCAACTGAACATCACACAACTGCAACTGTTCTGGGCAAAGGCAACAGGATTTTTGTCCAAATGAAATATAACCTTTCTGTATGTCGAGCAAAAGGAGCACATCTCAACCGAGCAGCTGATGCAGTATGTCACGCTTTCTACATCTACATCTACATTTATACTCCGCAAGCCACCCAACGGTGTGTGGCGGAGGGCACTTTACGTGCCACTGTCATTACCTCCCTTTCCTGTTCCAGTCGCGTATGGTTCACGGGAAGAACGACTGTCTGAAAGCCTCCGTGCGCACTCTAATCTCTCAAATTTTACATTCGTGATCTCCTTGGGAGGTATAAGTAGGGGGAAGCAATATATTCGAAACCTCATCCAGAAACGCACCCTCTCGAAACCTGGTGAGCAAGCTACACCGCGATGCACAGCGCCTCTCTTGCAGAGTCTGCCTCTTGAGTTTGTTAAACATCTCCATAACCCTACCACGGTTACCAAATAACCCTGTGACGAAACGCACCGCTCTTCTTTGGATCTTCTCTATCTCCTCCGTCAACCCGATCTGGTACGGATCCCACACTGATGAGCAATACTCAAGTATGGGTCGAACGAGTTTTTTGTAAGCCTCCTCCTTTGTTGATGGACTACGTTTTCTAAGGACTCTCCCAATGAATCTCAACCTGGTACCCGCCTTACCAACAATTAATTTTATACGATCATTCCACTTCAAATCGTTCCGCACGCATACTCCCAGATATTTTACAGAAGTAACTGCTACCAGTGTTTGTTCCGCTATCATATAATCATACAATAAAGGATCCTTCTTTCTATGTATTCGCAATACATTACATTTGTTCTATGTTAAGTGTCAGTTGCCACTCCCTGCACCAAGTGCCTATCCGCTGCAGATCTTCCTGCATTTCGCTACAATTTTCTAATGCTGCAACTTCTTTGTATACTACAGCATCATCCACGAAAAGCCGCATGGAACTTCCGACACTATCTACTAGGTCATTTATATATATTGTGAAAAGCAATGGTCCCACAACACTCCCCTGTGGCACGCCAGAGGTTACTTTAACGTCTGTAGACGTCTCTCCATTGATAACAACATGCTGTGTTCTGTTTGCTAAAAACTCTTCAATCCAGCCACACAGCTGGTCTGATACTTCGTAGGCTCTTACTTTGTTTATCAGGCGACAGTGCGGAACTGTATCGAACGCCTTCCAGAAGTCAAGAAAAAATTGCATCTACCTGGGAGCCTGTATCTAATATTTTCTGGGTCTCATGAACAAATAAAGCGAGTTGGGTCTCACACGATCGCTGTTTCCGGAATCCATGTTGATTCCTACATAGTAGATTCTGGGTTTCCAAAAATGACATGATACTCGAGCAAAAAACATGTTCTAAAATTCTACAACAGATCGACGTCAGAGATATAGGTCTATAGTTTTGCGCATCTGCTCGACGACCCTTCTTGAAGACTGGGATTACCTGTGCTCTTTTCCAATCATTTGGAACCTTTCGTTCCTCTAGAGACTTGCGGTACACGGCTGTTAGAAGGGGGGCAAGTTCTTTCGTGTACTCTGTGTAGAATCGAATTGGTATCCCGTCAGGTCCAGTGGACTTTCTTCTGTTGAGTGATTCCAGTTGTTTCTCTATTCCTTGGACACTTATTTCGATGTCAGCCATTTTTTCGTTTGTGCGAGGATTTAGAGGAGGAACTGCAGTGCGGTCTTCCTCTGTGAAACAGCTTTGGAAAAAGGTGTTTAGTATTTCAGCTTTACACATGTCATCCTCTGTTTCAATGCCATCATCATCCCAGAGTGTCTGGATATGCTGTTTCGAGCCGCTTACTGATTTAACGTAAGACCAGAACTTCCTAGGATTTTCTGTCAAGTCGGTACATAGAATTTTACTTTCAAATTCACTGAACGCTTCACGCATAGCCCTCCTTACGCTAACTTTGACATCGTTTAGCTTCTGTTTGTCTGAGAGGTTTTGGCTGCATTTAAACTTGGAGTGAAGCTATCTTCACTTTCGCAGTAGTTTCCTAACTTTGTTGTTGTACCACGGTGGGTTTTTCCCATCCCTCACAGTTTTACTCGGCACGTACCTGTCTAAAACGCATTTTACGACTGCCTTGAACTTTTTCCATAAACACTCAACATTGTCAGTGTTGGAACAGAAATTTTCGTTTTGATCTGTTAGGTAGTCTGAAATCTGCCTTCTATTACTCTTGCTAAACAGATAAACCTTCCTCCCTTTTTTTATATTCCTATTAACTTCCATATTCAGGGATGCTGCAACGGCCTTATGATCACTGATTCCCTGTTCTGCACATACAGAGTCGAAAAATTCGGGTCTGTTTGTTATCAGTAGGCCCAAGATGTTATCTCCACGAGTCGGTTCTCTGTTTAATTGCTTAAGGTAATTTTCGGATAGTGCACTCAGTATAATGTCACTCGATGCTCTGTCCCTACCACCCGTCCTAAACATCTGAGTGTCCCAGTCTATATCTGGTAAATTGAAATCTCCACCTAAGACTATAACATGCTGAGAAAATTTATGTGAAATGTATTCCAAATTTTCTCTCAGTTGTTTTGCCACTAATGCTGCTGAGTCGGGAGGTCGGTAAAAGGAGCCAATTATTAACCTAGCTCGGTTGTTGAGTGTAACCTCCACCCATAATAATTCACAGGAACTATCCACTTCTATTTCACTACAGGATAAACTACTACTAACAGCGACGAACACTCCACCACTGGTTGCATGCAATCTATCCTTTCTAAACACCGTCTGTACCTTTGTAACAATTTCGGCAGAATTTATCTCTGGCTTCAGCCAGCTTTCTGTACCTATAACGATTTCCACTTCGGTGCTTTCTATCAGCGCTTGAAGTTCCGGTACTTTACCAATGCAGCTTCGACAGTTTACAATTACAATACCGATTGCTGCTTGGTCCCCGCATGTCCTGACTTTGCCCCGCACCTGTTGAGGCTGTTTCCCTTTCTGTACTTGCCCAAGGCCATCTAAACTAAAAAACAGCCCAGCCCACGCCACACAACCCCTGCTACCCGTGTAGCCACTTGTTGCGTGTAGTGGACTCCTGACCTATCCAGCAGAACCCGAAACCCCACCACCCTATGGCACAAGTCGAGGAATCTGCAGCCCACACGGTCGCAGAACCGTCTCAGCCTCTGGTTCAGACACTCCACTCGGCTCTGTACCAAAGGTCAGCAGTCAGTCCTGTCGACGATGCTGCAGATGGTGAGCTCTGCTTTCATCCCACTAGCGAGACTGGCAGTCTTCACCAAATCAGATAGCCGCCGGAAGACAGAGAGGATTTCCTCCGATCCATAGCGCCACACATCATTGGTGCCGACATGAGCGACCACCTGCAGATGGGTGCACCCTGTACCCTTCATGGCATCCGGAAGGAACCTTTCCACATCTGGAATGACTCCCCCTGGTATGCACATGAAGTGCACATTGGTTTTCTTCCCCTCTCTTGCTGCCATATCCATAAGGGGCCCCATTACGCACCTGACGTCGGAGCTCCCAACTACCAGTAAGCCCACCCTCTGCGACTGCCCGGATCTTGCAGACTGAAGGGCAACCTCTGGAACAGGACAAGCAGCCATGTCAGGCCGAAGATCAGTATCAGCCTGAGACAGAGCCTGAAACCGGTTCGTCAGATAAATTGGAGAGGCCTTCCGTTCAGCCCTCCGGAATGTCTTTCGCCCCCGGCCACACCTTGAGACGACCTCCCACTCTACCACAGGTGAGGGATCAGCCTCAATGCGGGCAGTATCCCGGGCAACCACAGTCGTAGTCCGATCGGGGGATGCGTGGGACGAGCTGGCTGTCCCCGACAAACCCCCATCCGGACCCCCACAGTGATGCCCATTGGCAACAGCCTCAAGCTGTGTGACCGAAGCCAACACTGCCTGAAGCTGGCAGCGAAGGGATGCCAACTCAGCCTGCATCCGAACACAGCAGTTGCAGTCCCTATCCATGCTAAAAACTGTTGTGCAAAGAACGTCTGAACTAATCTACGGAGAGCGCAAACAAATCGACACAAAATTTAAACGGTTATTAAAATACAAGATTGCCTAGTAAATGCAGTAATGCTGCTACTTGCGCACTGCTGACACACTGCTCGGCGGCGGAAGGAGACTACGCGATTTTACACTATTCAGGTACTAAAACGCGATGCTACAACTCTCAAATACTATAATACGCCCAAAATTTATGAATTAAACAATGCAAGTACCAAAAACACGCAAAGAAATAAAGAATTAAACTATGTAACAAATGAGTGAGCTAGGAGTATACGACTTGCTGCTGCAGCTGCTTATCCAACGGTGGCAGGGATCACTTTACAGAGAAGCACAGCACTGGGTAACAGACGTGAGTGCCACTGTGCTGAGTGTCATAGCAGCAGCCCCCCCCCCCCCCTCTCTCTCTCTCTCCATCTGAACAGGCCTCGGAAGGCCCAATGGCACTGACCAGCCGCCGTGTCATCCTCAGCCCACAGGCATCATGGGATGCAGATATGGAGGGCCATATGGTCAGCACACCACCGTCCTGGCCGTATGTCAGTTTATGAGACTGGAGCTGCTACTTCTCAATCAAGTAGCTCCTCAGTTTGCTTCACAAGGACTGAGTGCACCCCACTTGCCAACAGCAGTTGGCAGACCAGATGGTCACCCATCCAAGTGCTAGCCCAGCCTGACAGCACTTAACTTCGATGATCTGTCGGGAACCAATGCTACCACTCTGGCAAGACTGTTGGCCATAGAGCAGCCCCACCTCTGTTATATTTCCTTTTCATTCTTATAAGGCAGAAAGCCAGCAAACAAAAGGTACCATGAGTGCTACAAATCCCAGCAGATTGGATATAAAGACTGTGAGAGGAGAAGGGAACTCTGAAATTCTTGGTGTCTAGTGCTTAAGTAACAGTGGAACATTAGGAGTCAAGCACATGTGGGTGATGCAAAATGTGTGGAGTACCACAAAATAATATATTTTATTATGATCACTTGTAGAAGACATGTAATAGATTAGACTGTGCTTAAGAGAAGTTCCTGTAACTGAGGAGCGTGTACAGCAGTTAGAGGTTGACCTGGGAACTGGGCCTTCCCAGGGGAGAAAATAATGTAGTGGCATCACCACATAAGGCAATTTCAGTGTGAATTTGTGAGAGGGGATTACAGCCGTAATAGTAAGTCAAGTGTGGGCTTGTTGATAATAATTTTGTGCAACGTGAAGTAGCAAATTACATTGGGCTGCCGTTGGCACAAAGGTGTGCTCAGCGAGATTGTGAATAACTTTTGCCACAAGCCACCATCAAAACCAGCACACTGGCACTAACCTACTGTGTGTCAGAACGTAACTTTATGAGATACATTCACAAAACATAGGCATACAGCTGAGTATAAATAGGGGGCGGTCAAGTAATACCACTGTCTTTAGAGTCACAGTTCTCTTGGAGAATGGTGCTTTGCTACACCAGTGGCCACATGAAGCTTCCAATGGAGGACCACAGTTCCAGTCTGTGGTGGGGCCACAGATCTACTCCCTGAATTCACAAGCAACTCAGAGCCAGTCAGCAGCAGGCCAGACCAGGCTTTTCAGTAGCACAGTTTACTTCTGCTCAGAGGCAGGAGGGGGTGGGGGAGGGTCACATCTCAGCTGCTGCAGGGGACAACCACTCAGTAGCACCCGCCTTCTGCCATCATGGGGAGTGGGTCAATATGCGATGTGGTGCAAGTGCCACTTGTCACAAGAGGTCGGAGTATGCCCATCATCGAAGCGTTTGTGGCTGGGTAGCATGCCTCTCCATGACTGTCACAACTGGGTCACAGGCAACGGGGTTGCATCCTTGGCAAAGCAGAGCAACCAAACTGCTGAGTAAGCGGTATTCAACATGAGCGGGACAACAGATACTTGTAACACCTGAGGCAAAGGAAAATAAAATGTTTACAGATTGCCACAGTGTCTCTTTGCAGCTGTGAGCTGCTCTGTGTCCCATTCCATAGCCTTCACTTCAGCATCCCCATACCTCTGGTGACTTCATTATGTATTTTTCATATGTACTTGTATCCTTTAATATGACAACTGGTCTATAAGACCATAAATATGTTTTTTTGATGATGACATGTCACAGACAGGTCTGACATATTTTTGCATTTCAACATGCACATGAAGAATGGCTTCAAAGGCCGAAATCATGATTGTGTGAAATAAATAAGCAAATTAACAGTCAGATGGTGGAAATTGCTTTCAAAATTTTTATTGACATCTTTCATTGCAGAGAAATTGTTGTAATACAAGATAGGAGAGACACACTCACGGAAATATAAGCAACGGAATGGTGTCCATCAAAGAAGTGTTTTAAGTCTTATCCTATTCATCACTCAAGTAGACAGCATAACCAGCACAGTGAAGTGTTCTATACAACTTGTCAATTGCATATGATATTTCAAAGACTGGAGGAGTGGGAACAAAATACAGTATAGATTTTTCATTTTCAAAAAAATATTAACTGTGTGTGTCCGTGTTAATCCTGACTGTCGTAAATGTAATGAACTAGAACTACATTGCCAGAAAAGAAATTAGTACACCCTCTTAGAGGTTTCCAGTTCACTCTGTATTTATTGTTGCAACAGTGCATATGAAGTACATGAAATGATTACATTTACAGATCAATAGTACAAGTGGTTCTGACATACTAGATATTAATCCGTGCTGAAACATACATATTAGTATGTGGTATGTGGTGTAGCCTCCACAGGCAACAATGCAGGTGCTGACTCTGGCATCCAGTCAATCAAACCTAAAGCGAATACTGCCCTGCGATATGTTATTCCATCCTGCTCGACCTATTTATGTCGTTCTGTAAGAGTTGTTGGTTCCCAAGTCATACGAATCACTTATCATCATATCTTACACATGCTCAACTGGAGACAAGTCTGGAGGTCGTGCCGGCCTAGCAACTTGTTGCACATCTTGCAGAGCACATAGAGTCTCACAGGCAGTGGGTGGGCAAGCATTATTCTGTTGGAATGACACATCACCATCCTGTTGCAAGAATGGCAAAAGAACTTGTCTAACAACTTCTGCATGTACTAAGTGCTGGTTAGTGTCCCTTCCAGAAACACCAAGATGAACATGAGTTGCATCCTATTGCACTCCAAGCCATATGGCTTGGGATGGGGCCAGGCTGTTTTGGACAAATGCATTCTACAAGACAGCACTCACCAGACCTAAGTTGTACATGCAAACGACCATCACTTGCATACAGGCAAAACCTGCTTTCATCACTGAAGGCCATGGATGCCATTCCATCTTCCAAGTGATTCGGTGATGGCACTAGACAAGCCGTGCATGTTGATGCTGTGGTGTGAGTGGCAGACAGGTTAGAGGTGTGCGTGCTCATAGTCCCATTGCTAGTAACTGGCTTGCAACAGGTTATGTTGACATGTCTGGGCTCACAAGCCCTCTTTGTCTGTCCTGTGATAACTATATGATCTGCCACAGCTACCCTTACAATATGACGATCCTGGCAGGCGTCTGTGCTTCGTGGACATCCGGAACGTCGTCTACAGCATTGAAAATTTTCATGTGACCACTGATACCAGCATCGTTGCACAACTGATGCAGCATATCCGACTTGTGTCATAATTCTCTGAAATGAAGGGCCACATTTTGACTCCTTTCAAACACATTCAGGTTGGTCGTAGGAAACATGAGTGTGTCTCCATGGCACGGGTGCCTGCTTACTTCAATTTGCACCACACTGAGTCCTGCTATGTAGTGGGAAGCCATCAGAAGAACAAGCATTCTGAACAACCATTAGTTCAATGATTAATGTTGTGGTGACTGTTAGAAATGATCATTCTCATTCCGGCTCCCACCAAGTGCGAAGTGCATGCTCTAATTCGCTTCCTAAATGCTAACAACATGAATGCTGCTCTGATTCATCACAAAATTGTTTCAGTTTATGGAGAGGCCATAATGTCAAGGCAGCATGTAATGAAATGGGTACAGAATTTCAATTTTGGAAGGACGGAAATTCACAATGAAGACAGAAGCGGAAGGCCGTCTGTTGTGACTGATGATGTGGTGCAGAAAATTGAAGAACATCTTCTCTCTGATTGCTGTTTAACAATGGACGATCTGCATGCAGTTTTTCCAAAGATTTCATGAACAGTTGTTCATGAAATCATAACTGATCAAATAAATTATCACATGTTGTCTGCACTTACCAAATTGATGCCGGTTGCGAATTTCTTGATTGTCTTGAGACTGAAGGCGAGGCTTTTCTCAACTCTATAGTGACAGGAGATGAAACCTGGGCTTATCACCGTACTCCAGACAGCAAACAACCATCAATGCAGTGGCACTATACTCATTCTCCTTCAGCCAAAAACTTCAAAATTCAGCGAACAGTGAGAAAAATCATGGTGTCAGTGCTTTGGGACAGAAAGCGGTTCTGCTCATTAATTTTCTGGAAAGAAGTGAAACAATAAATGCTGAAAGATATTGTAAGCCATACAAAACAAACATCATGGGATATTGACAATGGATGCCTGTTTCCTTCGTGACAACACACATCTGCACACCAGTCACGCAACACAAGAGTTGTTGACTTCGTTTGATTGGGATGTTTTAAAGCAGCCCTGTCACAGCACCAATCTCACATCTAGTGACTATCATCTGAAATTAAAGGAACACCTTCATGGAAAACACTTTTCCGATGACAATACGGTGAAAATGAAAGTGAAGGACTGGCTGAAAAAGATGGTGGGATATGTCTATGACACAGGAATATAAAAACTCATCCCACGGATGACAAAAGGTATTGAGGTAAATGGTGATTATGAGGAAAAGTAATGCAAGACCTACACGAAAATGCATGATTTTTTTTTTCTTTTTGTTGACAGTGTATGTTTCAGTTAACACCATACTCTATTTCAATGATTCAGTCTGGTTCCTGTGGGTCTTATATTTGACACAAGGCAAACATAGTTGCCACAACTACAGATCCTTAAAATATGAGCACTTAAATGCATCAATAGGCAGATGTGAGATTCAGACAGGTCTTGTCTATCTGTAAACCACACATAAGCCATAAGCCATTAGGAACCCATGTAAAACAGTTAAAGATAGAGAATAATTTTAGTACATATTAAGATTCTCAGACTGTCCTGGAACAGAGCCACATTGGCTGTTTGAGGGCAAACATACAATTTAAATCACTTTTGGACAACTTGCTACTCCCAGTTTTCTGTCAACATGCATTCTGTGGGATTACATGTGTTTCAAGTTAGGTGTATGATTTTTGGCAGACCACTGCATCTGCTTGACTTGTGAATCAAACTTTCAGTTCTCGTTGGACATATACTAAAACAGTCTCTCTGTTTTGGCATGAGTTAATAACGAATGTATATTTGTAAGTTGTGAATAAATTTTGGTTCTCACTTATCATTCTTATGTGTATTATTTCATGATCACGTGTCTTCATGCTCATCTGTATATCATGACCCCATGAACTAAGCATCTCCAACCCCAATGGTTACCAGTGGGTCATTCCATGTCAAGTGTCCCAGTTTAGAAGATGATCGCAGCTCAGCCACCTTGGTTGAGGTGTTAGAGCCATTTTTGTGAAGACCACTTTAACAGAGACCAAAAAGTCATGAAGAAATTGTCATGTTTGACTTTCCACTGTTCCTAATGTAAAAGAGCTAGACTCTTGCTTCTGGGTATAGTGGTACAACTTTGTGTGCTCTAAACACAAATGTTGAAAGTAGAGTTCAGAAAGCAATGCATTTGGCATAATCTCAATTCAAAGTGGGCAACAAATCATATCACGAGAAATTTTCCCCATAGTTTAATGAGGCATAAGTAGCGGAGAAAGTGCACTATGGACCTGGTCTTTTGCCAAACTACTGTCTGTCTGGGTGCTTAGTATATCACAAATTTTGGTCTAACTTGTGTGTTTAATTATTGTGCTACAATCCTGTAAATTTGCTAAAAAACATGAATGTATCAAAATATACCTGTATGCAAAGTCATGTATCTCAAAATGGACACCTATCACACTAAATTCATTAACATCATTCAACAGAGCACATTTCATTCTATTAGAAAAAACTTATTTTCATTTTTTTGTTTTGTTTCTTTCATTCAACAAAAGCTTCTTGTTCTCTGGATAAATGCTCAATATGTGGCTTCAAATTCTGATTCAAGACATAGAACAAAATATTGCTTGTGAGGGATATGAAACCATTAGTTCGGTATTTGGAGCAGTTCCTGATTGATCCTGTCTTATGTGTGGGGATGAAGAGAGACTTTGACTCCCCTATTTCTCATATTCTTGAACACAATTGACGCAGCACATCAGTGCCCTCCTGTCCAATTTCTTTGATTACCTTCCAAGATATACTGTCTAGACCAGCAGAGTTATAGTTCTTCAAAGTTGAAAGCTGTTCTCTGTTTCACTGCATAAGATTGTAGGTTGTGATGTAAGTTGCTTTCTGTACTGTTGCTAATTCCAGAATACATTTTTTTTTACAGCACTGCTTCCACCTCACAGTTTTGTCTTCTTTGTCTCCAACAGGGTTCCATTCTCATCTTCTTTCTTCTACCACTGACATATGAGTATTAAATTTACTGGTGATGCTGTAGAGTTTCTTGATGAGTTCATGTAGTTGATTGTAATTATGATGATGTTCTGTCTCACCACACAAACCATTAATGAAGTGTGACCTGTCATTTCTGCAATTCTGTTGCATTTCTTTGCACAATTTCTTATATCTGTCTTGACCCTGGGTAGTGTGGATACTAGTTTTCTTCAGATTGATTCTCTCTTCAATTAACTTAACTGTGCACTGTGATGTCCAGGGATGTTTTTCACATTGCAGTTGTTCTGATGTTGTAAGTGACAAGGAAATGACCTCCTTTCTTAGGTCTGATGTTTGTGATGCTGGTGCATCCTTATCAAGACTGATTTTGTGGAGTTTTGGTCTTACAAGCTCACCAAATTCACAAAGACATTCCTTGTTTGTGAGTCTTAGTAATTTAAGCTTAATCACATTTTCATGGACAGAAGATTATGACCACTTCCACAGTCAGCTCCAGGGAAGGTCTTATAGTCCAAGACCAGTCTTCCAATATCTTCGCAGTAGGATGAAGTTAGCAATTTCTAAATGTATTACCTATAATAATTATAATAATAAAGGGAAAAATATAATTATAAGATCTATAAAATCTGTTACCAGGTGATATCCAAGTGCACAATCATGTTGAGTGATGTAGCAGAGTGTTACAGACAGCCAGTTCGTTAGTCACATAGAAGTTTAGCAAGTACCTCCCTCGGTTATTTCTCTCACCCAGACCATAATGTCCAAGCAGTGGTTTTAAGTGTGTGTCTTGGGTAGTATCTCCAATTTTAGCAAATCTCCTGAACTACTGTCTGTTCTTTGCAAGGGATCTTACTAAGGACTTGTTCCAATTATTCACAGAATTTGTCTGTCTCCTCATCCAACTCTGCAGCACAGGTCTGAATGATGTGTTTACATGGAGAAGCATTTAATTGACCCTGTCATAAATGGGTTAATAACCAATAACACAGGTGTTCAGGTGTTGAGAAACAACTATTGCAACACCATTTCTGCTTTGGTCACTACTTTACGAGAAGTACACAATGTGCTTTCCTTGGGTCATGAAGTAGTCACTTCCTCTCCAGTGAGGCCTAGAACATACAGGTCACTCATGTTATATATATAAAAACAAAGATGAGGTGACTTACCGAACAAAAGCGCTGGCAGGTCGATAGACACACAAACAAACACAAACATACACACAAAATTCAAGCTTTCGCAACAAACTGTTGCCTCATCAGGAAAGAGGGAAGGAGAGGGGAAGACGAAAGGAAGTGGGTTTTAAAGGAGAGGGTAAGGAGTCATTCCAATCCCGGGAGCGGAAAGACTTACCTTAGGGGGAAAAAAGGACAGGTATACACTCGCACACACGCACATATCCATCCACACATACAGACACAAGCAGACATATTTAAAGACAAAGAGTTTGGGCAGAGATGTCAGTCGAGGCAGAAGTGTAGAGGCAAAGAAGTTGTTGAAAGACAGGTGAGGTATGAGTGGCGGCAACTTGAAATTAGCGGAGATTGAGGCCTGGCGGATGACGAGAAGAGAGGATATACTGAAGGGCAAGTTCCCATCTCTGGAGTTCGGATAGGTTGGTGTTGGTGGGAAGTATCCAGATAACCCGGACGGTGTAACACTGTGCCAAGATGTGCTGGCCGTGCACCAAGGCATGTTTAGCCACAGGGTGATCCTCATTACCAACAAACACTGTCTGCCTGTGTCCATTCATGCGAATGGACAGTTTGTTGCTGGTCATTCCCACATAGAATGCGTCACAGTGTAGGCAGGTCAGTTGGTAAATCACGTGGGTGCTTTCACACGTGGCTCTGCCTTTGATCGTGTACACCTTCCGGGTTACAGGACTGGAGTAGGTGGTGGTGGGAGGGTGCATGGGACAGGTTTTGCATCGGGGGCGGTTACAAGGATAGGAGCCAGAGGGGAGGGAAGGTGGTTTGGGGATTTCATAGGGATGAACTAACAGGTTACGAAGGTTAGGTGGACGGCGGAAAGACACTCTTGGCGGAGTGGGGAGGATTTCATGAAGGATGGATCTCATTTCAGGGCAGGATTTGAGGAAGTCGTATCCCTGCTGGAGAGCCACATTCAGAGTCTGGTCCAGTCCCGGAAAGTATCCTGTCACCAGTGGGGCACTTTTGTGGTTCTTCTGTGGGGGATTCTGGGTTTGAGGGGACGAGGAAGTGGCTCTGGTTATTTGCTTCTGTACCAGGTCGGGAGGGTAGTTGCGGGAAGCGAAAGCTGTTTTCACCAACAAGCAACAGTACCTCCATTATGACAGCTGCCACCCATTCCACATCAAACGGTCCCTTCCCTACAGCCTAGGTCTTCGTGGCAAACGAATCTGCTCCAGTCCGGAATCCCACAACCTGAAAACAGGAAAGACGAGGCAACCATTGGTTGCGAAAGCTAGAATTGTGTGTATGTTTGTGTTTGTTTGTGTGTCTATCGACCTGCCAGCGCTTTTGTTTGGTAAGTTTCATCATCTTTCTTTTTAGATATATATATATATATATATATATATATATATATATATATATATATATATATATATATATATATATATATATATATATATATATATATATATATGTGTGTGTGTGTGTCAATCAATTGAGGTGGACAAAAAAGAAAGTCAGACATCTACAAAAAGGTAACACCTTAATAAGTTTAATTACAGTTTGTATACTTAATAATTGAGATGTACTTAACTTTGAATACTGTGAGGTCTTCGACAGTGTTGAGTTATATACAAGGAGACTAATGTTCTTGATAGAAATAAACGGTCTTGAATGCCGATACAATCAGATAGTCTCTGGTAACTGGTAATGTTTAGTAATGTCAGATTAAGTTGATGCATTTTCCTTACTGCAGTCTTCTGTTCAAATGGCTCTGAGCACTATGGGACTTAACATCTGAGGTCATCAGTCCCCTAGAACTTAGAACTACTTAAAACTAACTAACCTAAGGACATCACACACATCCATGCCTGAGGCAGGATTCGAACCTACAACTGTAGCGGTCACGCAGTTACAGACTCAAGTGCCTAGAACCGCTTGGCCACAATGGCCGGCTGCAGTCTTCCATACTCAGATTGATACGTTCTGTACATGTACTTAGTCTGGGGTGAAGGTCTGAGTGCGGCTGCTTTAAACAACGCAATGGCCAATTAAGAGTCATAGGCTGTGAGGTCATGTGAATTCAACATCCTCGGGTTTCATATATATGTGGTGCCCCCCCATCAGAGACAGCAAGTTGTGAAGAGCAAGCTCCCTGACAGCAAGCTGGTGGGAGATTTAAATGTGCCATCTCCCACGTAGCTGGGTGCAGTCAATACGGATTCCATCGTTACTGCAAGTGCTCTCCTCTGCTATGACATCATTCACTTGTTGGTTAATGAAGTCCTTCATAATTGGCTGTAAATGTCGAGGTATGTGATACTGTTGTTGTGGTTTTCAGTCCAGAGACTGGTTTGATGCAGCTCTCCATGCTACTCTATCATGTGCAAGCTGCTTCTTCTCCAAGTACCTACTGCAACCAATATCCTTCTTAATCTGCTTTGTGTCTTCATCTCTTGGTCTCCGTCTCACAATTTTTACCCTCCACACTCTCCACCAATACTAAATTGGTGATACCTTGATGCCTCAGAACATATCCTACCAACCAGTCCCTTCTTCTAGACAAGTTTTGCCACAAATTCCTCTTCTCCCAAATTCTATTCAGTACCTTCTCATTAGCTATGTGATCTACCCATCTAATCTTCAGCATTCTTCCGTCCCACAACATTTCTAAAGCTTCTATTCTCTTCTTGTTATAGTATTTATTGTCCATGTTTCACTTCCATATGTGGCTACATTCCATACAAATACTTTCAGAAAACACTTCCTGACACTTAAATCTATATCAATGTTAACAAATTTATGTTCTTCATAAACACTTACCTTGCCGTAGCCAGTCTACATTTTATATTCTCTTGACTTCGAGCATCACGAGTTATTTTGCTCCCCCAATAGCAAAACTCCTTTACTACTTTAAGTGTCTCATTTTCTAATCTAATTCCCTCAGCGTCACCTGAGTTCATGCGCCTACATTCCATTATCCTCATTTTGCTTTTATTGATGTTCATCTTATATCCTCCTTTCAAGACACTGTCCATTCTGTTCAACTGCTGTTCCAGGTCCTTTGCTGTCTCTGACAGAAGTACAATGTCATCGGCAAACCTCAACGTCTTTATTTCATCTCCATGGATTTTAATTCCTACTCCAAATTTTTCTTTTGTTTGCTTTACTGCTTGCTCAATATACAGATCGAATAACATCAATGATAGACTACAACCCTGTCTCGCTCCCTTCTCAATCACTGCTTCCCTTTCATGCCCTTCTACTCTTATAATGTCCACAGCTCGTGGTCTCACGGTAGCTTTCTCACTTCCTGAGCATGGGGTCCCGGGTTCAATTCCCGGCGGGGTCAAGGATTTTCACCTGCTTCGAGATGACTGGGTGTTGTGTCATCTTCATCATTATCATACATCCCCATTATGGTTGGCGGAAGGCAATGGCAAACCACCTCCGCTAGGACCTTGCCTAGTACAGCGGCGTGGGTCTCCCACATCGTCCAGTACGCTCTGTCAAGGAGTATGGGACTTCATCATCATCACTCTTATAACTACCATCTGGTTTCTGTAAAAATTGTAAATAGCCTTCCGCTCCCTGTATTTGACCCTTGCTACCTTCAGGATTTGAAAGAGAGTATTCCAGTCAACATTGTCGAAAGCTTTCTCTAAGTCTACAAATGCCAGAAACATAAGTTTGCCTTTCCTTAATCTATCTTCTAAGATAAGTCGTAGGGTCAGTATTGCCTCATGTGTTCCAACATTTCTACAGAATCAAACTGGTCTTCCCCAAGGTCGGCTTCTACCAGTTTCCATTTGTCTGTAAAGAATTCGTGTTAGTATTTTCGAACTGTGACCCATTAATTTGATAGTTCGGTAATTTTCACACCTGTCAACACCTGCTTTCTTTGGGATTGGAATTATTATATTCTTCTTGAAGTCTGAGGGTATTTTGCCTGTCTCATACATCTAGCTCACCAGATGGTAGAGTTTTATCATGGCAGGCTCTCCCAAGGCTATCAGTAGTTTTAATGGAATGTTGTCTACTCCTGGGGCCTTGTTTCAACTTAAGTCTTTCAGTGTTCTGTCAAATTCTTCACACTGTATCATATCTCCCCTCTCATCTTCATCTATGTCCTCTTCCATCTCCACAATATTGCCCTCAAGTACATTGCCCTTGTATAGACCCTCTATCTACTCCTTCCACCTTTCTGTTTTCCCTTCTTTGCTTAGTACTGGTTTTCCATTTGAGCTCTTGATATTCAAACAAGTTGTTCTCTTTTCTCCAAAGGTATCTTTAATTTTTCTGTAGGCAGTATCTATTGTACCCCTAGTGATATATGCCTCTACATTTGTACATTTAACCTCTAGCCATCCCTGCTTAGACATTTTGCACTACCTGCCGATCTTTTTTGAGACGTTTGTATTCCTTTTTACATGCTTCATTTACAGAATTTTTATATTTTCTCCTTTCATCAATTAAATTCAATATATCTTCTGTTACCCAAGGATTTCTACTAGCCCTCATCTTTTTACCTGCTTGATCCTCTGGTGCCTTCACTATTTCATCCCTCAAAGCTACCCATTCTTCTTATACTGCATTTCTTTCCCCCATTCCTGTCAATCGTTCCCTTATGCTCTCCCTGGAACTCTCTACAACCTCTGGTTCTTTCAGTTTATTCCGGTCCTATCTCCTTAAATTCCCACCTTTTTGTAGTTTCTTCAGTTTTAATCTACAGTTCATAACCAATAGATTGTGGTCAGAGTCCACATCTGCCCCTGGAAGTGTCTTACAATTTAAAATCTGGTTCCTAAATCTCTGTCTTACCATTATATAATCTATCTAAAACCTTCCAGTATCTCCAGGCCTCTTCCATGTATACAGCCTTCTTTCACGGTTGTTAAACCAAGTGTTAGCTGTGATTAAGTTATGTCCTGTGCAAAATTCTACCAGGCAGCTTCCACTTTCATTCCTTACTCCCAGTCCATATTCACCTACTACTTTTGCTTCTCTTCCTACTCTTACAATTGAATTCCAGTCCCCCTTGACTATTAAATTTTCTTCTCCCTTAACTATCTGAATAATTTCCTTTATCGCATCATACATATCTATAATCTCATCATCATCTGTGGAGCTAGTGGCATATAAACTTGTACTACTGTGGTAGGCGTGGGCTTCGTGTCTATCTTGGCCACAATAATGCGTTCACTATGCTGTTTGTAGTAGCTTACCCGCACTCCTATTTTCTATTCATTATTAAACCTACTTCTGCATTACCCCTATTTGATTTTGTATTTATAACCTTATATTCACCTGACTTGAAGTCTTTTTCCTCCTGTCACCGAACTTCACTAATTCCCACTATATCTAACTTTAATCTATCCATTTCTCTTTTTAAATTTTCTAACCTATCTACCTGATTAAGGGACCTGACATTCCACACTCCAATCTGCAGAACACCAGTTTTGTTTCCTCCTGATAACAACGTCGTCCTGAGTAGTCCCCACCCGGAGATCCGAAGGGGGGGACTATTTTACCTCCAGAATATTTTACACAAGAGGACACCATCATTATTTAACCATACAATAAAGCTTCATGCCCTCGGGAAAACTTAAGGCTGTAGTTTCCCCTTGCTTTCAGCCATTTGCAGTACCAGCACAGCAATGCTGTTTTGGTTAATGTTACAAGGCCAGATCGGTTAATCATCCAGACTGTTGCCCCTGCAACTACTGGGAAGGCTGCTGCCCCTCTTCAGGAACCACACGTTTGTCTGGCCTCTTAAGAGATACTGCTCTGTTGTGGTTGCACCTACGGTACGGCTATCTGTATTGCTGTGGTATGCAAGCCTCCCTAGGCAAGGTCCATGGTTCATGTGGGGGGGGGGGGGGGGAGGTATGTGATTTGGTTTTAAATATACAGGGTGTATCTAAGTCTTTGGACAATTATCAGTATTCATTTTACAAAAACTATAGAGCTTACAAGTTTGTGGTTTTCGACAAACAAAAGAGTACATAATCAAGATTGTTTGCCTACTTCTGTTAGCAGGTAGAAGCTGAATACAGAACACCACAGTCGCTGTTGTCATGAAATGGCATCACGCAAGGAGAAGGTGCAGTGTGTTCTGTCGTATCACGAGGCAAAATCTCCAGTTACGGTGCAGCAAAATTTTCACAGTATGGAAGAGAAGCACTGGATAGGAGGAGTATTGTTGTGTGGCACATGAAGCTTAAACAGACTGGCAAGGTGTTGGATCATTTGCAAACAGGTTAAAGCGTTTGGTCAGTGAACAAAATGTTGGTGCTGTGCTACAGACATTAATTATACACAACAGATTGCACTTGCATGCATTAAGGTCCAGATAAGACATGTGCTATAACCAGTTGATGGAACTTGCAGATAAGACATGCACTACAACCAGATGATGGAACTTGTTGAGCAGCTTTTTTGACTGAGATGTTGGCACAGATTGACACCAGCGGTAGCTTTGACAAATTTGTTTTTTGAGTCAGCTACTTTCCACATCAGGTAAAGTTAACAAGGAGAATGCAAGGATACGGTGTTGGAAAGTCCACATGTTGTCGTAGATCACATTAGTGATTCCCCTAAAATGAATGTATGGTGTAGTTTAATGCACAAAAGAGTCATTGGCCCTTTCTTTTTCTGACAAAAAATCGGTAATGGCTTACATCTATCTGGGTATACTAGAACAGTTTTCAGAACTGGAACAGAGAGACTGGCAGCATGATTATATTTTCCAGCAAGTTGGTGCACCACTGCACTGGAGATTGCGTGTTATAAATTTTCTTAATGGATCATGTCCTGACAGTGGATTGGGCTTGATGGTTCTACAGCCTGGCCTCCAAGATCACCGGACATAATGCCTTTAGATTTGTTTCTGTGGGGCTATGTAAAGGACAAGGTTTATACTAAACAAGTATATGATCTGGATACATTAAGGAGGAGGCTAGCACATACTGTTGCTGTGTTTGGAAAGTAAATATTGATAATTGTATAAAACCTTCAGGGACCCTTGTACAGGAGCTTCATTCCCAGTTGGAGTTCTGTGCTACATTATGGGTGTCACTGGTAATGGGCCTTGAGGAGAAAATAGATCATTGAATTCTAGTAACAATTTCTCTGTTTTTACTGTCTCTCTCTCTGTTCCCTTCAAATCCTGTACCTTCACATGTAATGCATGTTTAGTCACAGGTGGCATTTGATTATGGTCCACATGTGATGTGATCAAATCATGTACCTCCAAAGCACTTAAACTCGCTACTAACAATCCTTTCATAAGCTTTATCTCATCAGTGCTGAAATTATCTAAGCTGATTCAAAAAATGGTTCAAATGGCTCTGAGCACTATGGGACCTAACATCTTAGGGCATCAGTCCCCTAGAACTTAGAACTACTTAAACCTAACTAACCTAAGGACATCACACACATCAATGCCCGAGGCAGGATTCGAACCTGCGACCGTAGCAGTCCCGCGGTTCCGGACTGAGCACCTAGAACTGCACGGCCGGCATCTAAGCCGACAGGCACTGCTCTTTCATTGTTCTTTTCTTGTATGTGTACATTACTCCTCAGGATATTTATTTTTATTTAATTATTTATCATCTGTGTCATCGAACAAATGATATTGGACTTGTCATACATAGAAATTAACAATATAGAATATACAAAATGAAATTGTCTACAATTGGATTTGTCATACACAGAAATTAAAATATAGAATGTACAAAATGAAATTGTCTACAATAAATGACAGCAAACTTACAGTTTCTTTCCACATAAATGTTTTATAGTAATTTGTTCCTCAGTAACAATATGTAACTAGTACTATAGATGGTAAAGTATAATAAAAGCTGAAACAAATGAAGATAGAAAATTTTGGAGGTTAGTTTGTAAAGTCAGTTTTTTGGTCTTCAAGATATTCATTTACTGAGTAGCAACATTTATCAATTAAAAATTTTCTACGTTCCAATTTCAAATTTGTATTGTTCTTTAAATCTTTAATGTACAGAGGCAGTGCATTATAGAGCTTAATGCCCATGGGGCTTACATGCTTCTGAGTTAGTGTTCTTCTTACTTGTTCTATGTGGAGATCATTCTTGTTCCTTGTGTTATAGTTGTGACAGTCTGCATTTGTGTGGCGATTGCTTAGATTAGCTTTGGTTAAGAGTACACATTTAAGTATATAGACTGATGGCAGAGTAAGTATTCCTAACTTTTTGAAAAGAGGTTTGCAGTGAGCTTGTGTCGGACTGTGGGTAATTATTCGAACAGCCTGTTTTTGTAAAATAAAAATGTCTTTCAAATTAGATTTTGAGCTGGCCCAGAACACTATTCCAAATGAGGCAACAGAATGAAAGTATCCAAAGTATGCCATTCTGATGCCTTCTAGAGTGCAAACATTTGCAATAACTCTCAGTGCAAAGGAGGCTGAGTTAAGTCTGTGTGTAAGAAATTTTGCATGGTGTTTCCAATTCATAGCTTCATCTAAATGCAATCCTAACACTTTTGCAAAATGCGCTCTCTCTATTAATCTGTCATCCAGTTCTAGATTAATGTCTTCATCCTGAATCATTTTATCAAACTGTATGTAATTTGTTTCCTTTCCATTGAGAGCAAGTTTATTTGCACTGAACAAAGTCTCAATACTTTTTAGGATTTTGCCAGTAGTTGACTGTAACGAGTTTTTAAAGTTGCTCACTGTCACACTTGTGACATCTGCATATAGTACAATTTTGGCTCGATCATATTGTAACTGTAAATCATTGACATATATGAGAAAAAGTAGTGGCCCCAAGATGCTGCCCTGGGGTACTCCTAAAGGAACTTCTTTTGCTTCTGAAACAAACATTTTTTTATTTGAATTTACAGTGGTGAGCTCTACAATCTGAGATCGGTTTTTAGATATGACTCAAACCACATTTTAACTCTTCCTCTAATACCTACTGCTTCCAGCTTGTCACGGAGGATTTCATGGCAGACTGTATTGAAAGCTTTAGACAGATCTAAATTGATTCCTACTACACTTTTGTTTTTCTCCAAATTTTTAATTATTTCTTGGGTGTAGTATATGACTGCAGTTTCTGTGCTTCGTTTTGCATGAAAACCGTGTTGATTACTATTCCAAAGTTTATTATTGTCTAGGTAACTAGTGACTCTCAATTTCATCAGTTTCTCTAATATTTTGGAGGAAGCAGGAAGAAGTGATATGGGACGGTAGTTTCCTCTTTTATGTCTGTCTCCATTTTTAAATAGTGGCCTCACTTTTGAGATCTTCAGTCGCAGAGGAAGCACACCTTCACTAAAGGATAAATTTGCAATATGTGCTAAAGGTTTTGCAATCTGCATCACAATGCATCAACATCTCATTCTCCTCTAGTGGTTCTATCACACAAATGTTAAAAGGCAGCTCCTGCCCCACGCTTACCCAAATAACTTCCTGGTCCTTTCCAGCACTATATCACACTAAGTAAACCTTAGTGATTTTGTGTGCAGTTTAACTGGTTTGTCCCTTACAGTAGACGAATCTAGCAGCAGTATTTGAATGGCAACGGCTTCATCCAAATGGACCACTGCCCCCAGAGTTCCAAAGTACGTTACTGAATGTCGATTTTGGCATGATGCTTAAACAAAAGTCCAGCCTCAGGATTGCGCAGTAATCTTCACTTACATGAAGCCCTACTTCCTCACATTCCTCAAATCTTTCTGACCCAACCTGTAAACTCAATCCTGCTGAACGTAGTGACTTCACATCACCATTCCCCACCTCATGCATACTATAATTTTGTGGGTTTAACACTTTTCTATTTATGAGGTCCAGACTTGCCACTGACACATGTACCCCTCAGTCAAAAAAAAAAATCGATATTCCTTACCCCTGACAGCTATCGTGTGACACTTTCCTCTGCATATGTCTCTGTAGCACTGAAATTTAATGGGAATGCCACCTGGTGAACTAGCAGTTCCTGTGTGTTTAATGTCTGACTATTCTACTCTTATCCATTCCTTCCCTTGTTTCCACAGTACCGCTGTTGAAGCACAAACACACTACTTTCTCACATTTTGGCTGGCAGTATTGCCTCTGGACATCCACAAATGTAACACCTTATGTCAGTAGATGAAATACTCTGCATATTGTGCATCCCAGTCACTATATCTACTTCTTCCAACTCTGTTGCTATCCTGATGACAGCATTCAGGTCTTTCAGGTACCTGCCCAAGCCCTCCTAGGCTGGCAGAGCCCTCAGGAAGATATCCAGTGCTCCATGCTCAGTCCTCCGCCTCCTGGAGGATAATCTTATTCACTTCCCATTAATTCAAAAATATGTAGATTGACTTCCCTTACCCTCTCAGTGAAACTTTCCAGGGAGTCTTTGTCACATACTTACGCTCTATTGACTTGAACATTGTTAAGATTAAGACTGTTGGAAGCCAGCAAGAGAATTCCAAGGTAAAAAACCAGAGGGACAATGCAGAGAGCAGGCAATAACGTTAGCATTTAGGTTACTGGAGGTAAACAGTAACGCAAGAACCCTGCAAACTGCAGACACTCTGGGCAGCTGTCCCAGGGGAGAAGTTTAACTTCAGAGAATTAACTGGTAACTAGACACTGTTGCAAAGTGTCGCAGTAGAAGATGGACACAAAAAGCCACATCTTAGCAGAGTTAGCAACCGTGATAATTGCTCCTGACTAGGGAAACTCCCCATCGCACCACTCTCAGATTTAGTGGTAAGATGGCCCAGTGGTTAACCTGTCAAAAAGTGAACACAGGTCAAGCATGAAAACAGGAAGAAGGTATCCTGAAGTGTGAAAAAAAGCAAAATAGAAATAGTGAACGGTTGAAAAACAACAAGTGCAATGAAGAGCAGCATGTGAGAGCACCAGCATTGTGGATAAGGGGTCATGGTGTTGGACTGCCAAGTGGACAAGCCATGTTCAAAACTACATGGTGCTGTTTAATTTTTTTCAGAACAGTATGAACTGCTTGTCTGATTATCAAAATGTTTGTGCCCTCTCTGTAGTCTTGGCATTTTCATACCATACATCAACTCTGAGTCATACAGTAAGAATATGTTAGCATTGCAAGTAAATGTGATGAATAGTGAGAGCAGGCGAGATATCACAGAGATGTCTCACAGAAATGAAAACAACAAATAAATGGGCGTGAACTTCGTTAGGCATTCAAGAGTCAAGGTTTACAAAATGGAATACAACTTCAAAAACGTTAAAAACATATGTTTTGGCAGAGCACAGACGAACTGTGTGATTATGAAACTGTTGCATTCTTTTGTTGTAGCTTATATGAAAACTATTATGTTTTCATCATTTCTTTGGGAGTGATCACATTCACATTCATACCAACACCTATAGCGGGAAAGGAGGCATATCTCACCCAATTACCAGTTGTACAAATTAGGTGCATTGATAATAGATTCCTGCCATATGACACATGTACTGTCTCTACTGCCGTGAATGACACATCAGACATGTTTTCCAGTGGAGGACACGTTCATGGTTCCCATTCGAAAGCCTCTTCCTTTCAGCTGCTAAAACAGTAATTGTGCAGAATCGACTGTTATTTATAGGTCATTATATGTTACACCACAACACAGACACAAATTTGAGTAAAGTGAACAGCAAAGAGGGGGGGGGGGTGGAGAGGAAGAGGCCCATTTGAACACAGCTCACCATCTTGGCAATCCAACACTGTAACCACTTAACCATGGCGTCATTTTTATTCTGGCAGCTCTATAATATAATGCACCTTGGGCTGTCCACTGTTTCTGTGTTGTTGTTTTTTTCACAGTCCAGTACACATTCTTCTTGTTATCATGCTTGATCTGTGTTCAGTTTTTGACACACTGTCCACTGTGCCCTCTTACCGCTTAATCTGAGGGGTGTGCCATGGGGAGGTTCCCTTGTGAGAACTGCAATGTCAGTGGGTTTACACAATTCAGAGTGCTATGATAGTGGTTCCCACTCATGAGAGGTCTCAGGGCAGAGTCAGTTGATGTAAAACACTGTTTTTGCTGGCCATAATACAAATGGCAGTGATCTTCCAGCTGAGTGCTGTTGCTACCAAACTTGGAGTCTGTTTATGTAAAGGACAAAAATATCCCTATCTACAGAGTACGAGAAGGGGAGGAATCTGAATGTGGTTGGCCAGAGGCGGCCTTGCGGTGCAAAGCCATCTGTCAGATTGGCCCAAGCCTGTTAAGTGCCGGTAGATTGGTGGGCCACCTGTAGAAAGGGAGAAACAGTGTGCCACTACTATCCTTCAAAAGCCCATGGGTTTGTTTTCAGAGTTCTCAGCCTGATTGCTGGCATGGTAACTCTGTCACCCACCACCACCCTCGGATAAGCTCCAATAAGTCTGTTTTTCTCACTTGGAGTGCTGCTCTCAAAGTTCATACTTTGCAATGCTGTTAGTGATTGCTGTTTCATTAGCTCTCATCCCACGGACTAAGACACTGACTTTTGTTGAGCAAACAGTTACACCCTTTGTTATTTCAGATGTTTAGGATTAGCCTTCACTTTAGTAGTTAGTCTGATTGCAGATAAATAGTGTTAATCAGACTCCTAAGTGTCATGAAGTCTCCTTCTGAGAACATCCTATCGAGACCCAAAATCCACACTTCTCGTAGGTGCCCTGTGACAGTGCTTGGCGCAGCTGCCAGCAGTCAATGTGTCATTACTGGAAGCGTATCTTTCTGCAATTGCTCCTTACCACTTATGAATTGTGGACTTACCAGCAACCCCTGTCTTCCTTCAATACTGTGTTAGGACATGACATTGCGTTTCTGTGCTGTGACATTCCACTCAATTGCTCCTGGGAGAACCTTGCACTATTTGCTTCTTATAATGTTGCTGGAGACATTGTTTTAATTGTTCATATGTTAGTGTGTTCCTCAACCCTTCATCATATATAACAAAGCCGTTTGCCTCACCTGTCAATCCTAATTTAGCCATTTGCAACAGTTGATCATCCATCCAAAACTCAATCTCTGACACTGCCACCACATCATCCAGGAAAGATACTACATCTTTAGTTGATTTGCCAGAGAAGGGAGTGACTAAACTAGCAGCGGCTTGATTCGTCAGTGGGCTAGCCAAACTGGGTGATGCCCTATCTTCTCTGACAGCAACCATTTGCATTTACGTTTATACTATGCAAATCACCATGAAGTCCATGGCAGAGAGGACATCCCATTGTACCAGTTATTAGGGTTTCTTCCTGTTCCATTCACATATGGAGCATGGGAAGAATGATTGTTTGAATGCCTCTGTGTATGCAGTAATTATTCTCATCTTATCCTCATGATCCCTATGTGAGCTAAATGTAGGGGGTTGTAGTATATTCCTAGAGTAATTGTTCAAAGCCAGTTCTTAAAACTTTGTTAATAGACTTTCTCGGGACAGTTTATGTCTGTCTTCAAGAGTCTGCCAGTTCAGTTCCTTCGGCATCTCTGTGACACTCTCCCATGGATTAAACAAACCTGTGACCACTGTGACCATTTGTGTTGTCCTTCTGTGAATATGTTCAATATCCCCATTAGTCCTATTTGGTACGGGTCCCTAATATTGCTTCAAAACTGTGGCAAATGAGCTGGTTCCTCTGGCTGTGTAAGTGTTACTTTAATGTGAGGATGGCAGTTCCATCTTGAACCTAGCTCCAGGGCATGCAAAAGCAGGAGAGAAACAAACAATTTGTCCACTCAACCCACTGTAACCCTCAATGCTAATAGCTGTGGCTGCAACATGCCACTGGGACTGGCTGTAGTATCCATCTCAACAGTGATGGTGGATGCTTCAGACACCAAAACATGAAGGCCTGGGGTGGATGACCTCAGTGGTGGCAGGGTTGAGTTCGGGCGATGGGTTGTCATTGGGGTGATTACTGGTGATTATTCAAGAAAACATTCATTAAGTCATACATTTTATTTGGAAACAGCTACAATGCTCTGACTAGCTTGACATCAGCTGCAGGGCAAGAATGTTGACACATGGAGTCTGCAGCGTATCTGCTGTCTTAGCATGGCTCCGCAACTAAGGGCAGAATGCGTCAGTGGGTGTAGAGATTTGCCTCGATTCTTGTTATGCAACACAGCCCTCAGCATTGGTGCCTGGCCTTTTAAGTGGAGGCATACTACATCAGTATGCCCACCCAGGTGTAGGTGGTAGAGCAGCTGCACCACATTGCACTCAAATGGCAGCGTGCCCCACCCCCAGGCAAAAGACTGGCTGTGGCTGGAGTGAGCCTGGAAGTGGCCCACCAGCTAGAACGCGCTAATTCCATAGTATGAACTAATTCCATGGTGTGGACAGAACCAGTAGTTGCTCCTTATTGATGGAAGCCAAGTCTTATGGTTGGTGCTTGCAGAACCACGTGATTCCGGTGCCTGGTGTAGTCTTTCCCATGTAGATGGCACCACCAAACTGAGATCCCCTCGCTAAAAAGGTATTCGTACAGTTACAATGTCCACTTGTTTCGCTGAAGCACTGATTCCAACTACGTACACCAAAACAGGCCTGTAGCTTGGCGGTGTAGTAACTGGCCTGCCAGTGCTGCAATCTATCTGCTGTATTGGCATTATTGTGTAGCTGGCCCCTGGCTGATACCACCATGTGGAAACAGGCCGGCAGTAATGCCACCAGTCTGAGTCCAGGAAGCTTGCTTGTCACAAAACCTTCAAAGTGTCTGGTTCAAGCCACCTTCACAGCTCAGAATCAGATGGACCCAATCAGTTTTGGAGGCATTATTGCAAATTTTACGTTTCATGGAAATGCTGTAAGCAATGCTCATCTTTTCGATCCTCTGTGCCAGTCACTGGTATGATCCAAGCATTGCCTCAGACCCCAGATGATAGACATTTATACGTTCCAACATGAGCCACAATCTACAATTGGTTTCACCTTGTTCACTCAATGACTCATTCAATATATCCCATACACACAGCATGCACAACATGATATCTCCCATCTCTTGCTGCATTTTCCCTAAGGAGTAACATTATGCACCATATGTTTGAACTGTGTCAGTGATTAACAGTGCAGTTTATGAGTATAATAGATTATAGTCCTCTTGTAAAATAGATTCAGTTATTGCTACACATGGAAGGTTGGCAGACCACATTTGATGGTAGACCAACCAATGCTATGGTCTTCAGTGGAATTACAAATTCACCATCGGTTGGGTATTGGGATTTTAAAGATGAATGTAGAGTACAAAAATTAGACACACAGCAAAATACTCACAACTAACATTGCCAGTATGATTTAACACACCAAAAAATATGAACAGAAAACAAATGTAATCAACAGAAATGATACATTTGATTAATATGGTTAACATTGACTGTTTATATATCTCAGTTGTTCTTTCTCATGCTGTACCTGTACACAGTAGTGAATAGATTAGGTTCTGCACACACTCAGAGCAGAACACAGTTGTAGGCTACTTCTCATTTACTCGCTGTACAACGGCTAGTAATAGAGCATTTAAATGTTGAATAAGACTTCTGTTTGCAGTACTCAACATATAAAGGTGTGATCAGAATGGTTCATGTGTGGTGCGAGACTCATGGAGACAAAGAGCATATCAGTGAGAGACAAACCTAACTAACTGAGAGTCCTCTGGTGCCGGTAGACACTGCTGATAGCAAACTCCAAAGCATTAGTCTCTATACTGCTGTAACTACTTGATGGTACTTCCATAATACTGTTAATTCCTCTTGGAACTATATAGTGACATACTATAACAGCTTGAGTGTACTTTAAGCCTCTCTTGAGACAACTGGATCTACTGGGTCTCTTCTTCTCTCCTGTGGCTCCTTCCACTGACTTTTGACATAATTTGAAAGTAGGTTCTGTAAGGGAAATGAAAACATGTATCTCCTCTTTGCCAGCTCATGTTTGACAGCTTCAAATTGGCTGATTCTGAATTCTTTATCAAGGATATCTGGAAAGTACTGAGTTTCTTGTCATAGACTGGAAGTTTACCCACTTCCTCTCTGATGTGCTTTTTCTATTTTTTTTCTGCTGTCTATATTATGAAGTTGCCTCTATTACTTGTAAAAATCAATTATTATTCACATGCACTATATTTAGGTATAGTACCATCTAAATCAGTTCAGCCATTATGAGTGAAAAGGAAGTTTGAAATAATAATTAAAATAATCTACTCTTCTTGGTTCAAATAGCCCCTCATCGATAATCTGGCTCGTTGAAAATAATAATGCCTAGACAGTATTGTTAGGTTATTAAGTTTGACAGTTTGGACACTGTATGATTAAATTTCATCATCATTCCTTTTATTTTCTTCATCTCACATTTCAGTATAATTTTGATCTCTGTTCTGGTACTGTCCATTCATTTGAATCTGACAACTTCATGAGGTCTTCTCCATAACTGCTTCTCACACCAGCTTCATAACAGCAACTACTAGTGCCATAACAGACCAACTACAACCAACTTGAAGAAGAACAGAGACAAAAGAAGCCACACTTCAGCCATCTTATAATGCATCGATAATTTACAGCAAAAGAATTTCATAAACAATAACATATTATATGAAGTTCTAGAATGGCATTCATAATTTCAAATTAAATTTGAAGTATGAAAAAATAATAAAATTTTCTGAAAATAAATCATACATAAATTTCATGTTTTGTATCTGTTTACGAAAAATATAAGACTAAGTTGTGTTACCAGAAATACAGTAAACACAAAGTTATGATTTTGATTCCGTTGGGTCGTGTCATCAGTTTAATGGGATTATCGTATTCTACAATTCAAGACAAAAATAGGCACACTGACCAGTTTCATTATACTCAGCACACTTATGTATCAAACAGGATGTGACCACAGCTTAGGCTTTCTGGTGAAAAACTGATGCTCTCTGGTACAGCCCTCTGCAGCTCTATGCCACTCATAGGTACACTACGTTATGCACTCTATATTTATTCATGTAATTTGCTTTTGGTGTTGAAAAATCTGAGATCCTAGGGCTTTCTATGAGGTCTAGTTATTTGCACACAGCAGGAAACAAGTGTAAGAAACATCCCCATTGGCCAAACTGGCTGCAGTGCCACAACAATGTAGCCAGATGAGACAATGTAGCTCTGGGTGTGTGTGAGGACGCATGTGCGCGATTGCATGCAAGTGTGTGTGTGTGTGTGTGTGTGTGTGTGTGTGTGTGTTCGTCAACTAGTTCTGAGGAAGAACACTGTCTGAAAGTTTAGCAGTTATTTCAGTCTGGTTTGTGTTTCTAGCAACTGCTCGACACCTCAGTTATACGGTGTGTGGTTAGCTTTACTCAGTCCATTATCAATGCATATCACACAGAATCAGCACTGGCCAAAGTATAGCTAGAATATACAACTTGCAACATGATATATTCAAGGCTCACTGAGCAGCTGTCAGTTTTGAATATTTTCACAGTCTCATGGCTGTAATTCAAAACTGCCAATACACATTTGTCTTTTTTCTACAAATATGTGAACATTTTGCATAAATACTGTCTTCAAGTTGGCAGTGCCCTATTCACACTGTTACCACCATTCAGGTACCATCTGTTGAATATGCAGTTGCACTCTCCAGCCTATCAAGTTAGCTGTATTTATATTAAAAGGCATCTGTGGTTATAGAGTAGAAATTCTTGTCCAGAGTTCCTCCCACTCAGTGGTGAAGGAGTTAAATGCTTCATTGCATGAAAAATGGAAGAAAATTCCCTTTAAAACTGTTCACCACTGTTCAAAAAGTAAGGTAACTTTTCAAATCACGCGGGCAATGTACATTCAATTATCGATTTTTTTTATTTACTTTTTGTTATGTTGGTACACACTTCCCTACATATGTTCACAGTTTCAAGTGTTCAGCATACTTCATTTGTTTTTGACAGATAGGAAGGTTAGACGTGTGTTAGTGTGCTTGGCCATTTTCAATTATTATAAAAAATGGAGCAAAGAATTTGTATCAAATTTTGTGTGAAAAATGGAATGTTAACAGTGGCATACAGTGAGTCTGCTCTAAGTAAAAAAATGTTTACAAGTGGTAAAAGCTCTGAGAAGATGCCAGTGACAAACCTCACTCTGGACACCCCAGCACAACAACAACGGATGATAACGTTGAAACTGTGAAGAAATCTGTTTTGGAAAATCGTCAAATTATGGTAAGATAAGTTGCCGAGGATGTTGGCATATCGGTCAGCTCGTGTACTGCAATTCTTTCAGATGTTTTGGGCATGAGACATATGTCAGCAAAGTTTGTTCCAAGACTTCTCAATTCTGATTCTGAAGAACCATCGTATGAGCATCAATCAGGAGCTCTAGAATGACATCAGTGATGATCCTGGTTTGTTCATAAGGGTCATAACTGGTGGTGAAACATGGGTTTATGGTTATGATGTCAAAATCAAAGCCCAACCTTCCCAATGGAAGCATCCTGGAGAGCCAAGACCAAAATAAAGCACACCAAGTTTGATCAAATGTCAAAGTTTTGCTCACTGTTTTTTTCAATCACCATGGCGTGGTGCATCACGAATTTCTGCCTCAAGGTTGTATGGTCAATGAAGAGTATTACCTTGATGTTACATGCCGTCTGCGAGAAGCAATATACAAAAATGCCTGGAATTGTGGAAAAACAGGAATTGTGGAAAAACAATTCATGGCTTTTGCATCACAACAATGCACCTGTCCATTCACTGTTTCTTGTGCAAGATTTTTTGGCCAAAAACAACATGACAATCATGCCTCAGCCACCATATTCCCTGGATTTGGCCCCCCTGCAACTTTTTCTTGTTTCCAAAACTGAAAAGACCTATGAAAGGACGAAGATTTTCAATGATTGAGGAAATAAAAACTGCATCACTGGAAGTACTCAAGGCTGTACCAAAAAGTGCTTATGAGAAGTGCTTCGAGGATTGGAAGAAGTGTTGGCACAAGTGTATATTATCTGAGGGGGATTACTTTGAAGGGAACAACATGAATAATGGTGAATAAATAAATATTTTTCCATTAATATATATAGTCACCTTACTGTTTGAACACACCTCCAATGTATCCATCCTGCAATTAATCACAGAAATTTAAGAGACTAAATTTGGTCTGATATTGTACAAATTAAGGTTTTTTACTTGTAATGATAACTATTTGCAAATAAAACTTGGTATACAGAAAAACAAGCAGATGTTTCTGATTACCATAAACAGGCAACAGGGACCAATCACTCCTTACATGATTTAAACATCATTACTAAGTAGATAGCCTGACAGATAACAAAAGTGCAAAACATAGTACAGTTTTCCGGGCACCAGATAACACAGATTTGCCTCTCCAATTAGCCTCACTGTAGGTACGAACCACTCTATTTGGCCAGGTCATCCTGTTATAACAGAAATCTATGTTTTAACAGAGAATATAATAGAGGGAAACATTCCACAGAGAATGTCGTATACACAAGAAGGAATGGCCTACTTCAAGTTGCTTATAAGGATGTACAGAAATGGGTCACAGATAAGCTATTCATTTCATAAAGAAGAGCACATTATCCCTCTCTCCAAGTACCTCCATTCACTCATGATATTCTACTTCAACAGTCGCAGATGACAGCAATGTAATGACATGATTCATCACAGGCTGTGCCTGACAAACCTATTAGGTCAACCACACAATAGTATTAATTACTGAAAGCAAGTTTCACTCTGAATGCTACCTTTACAGCAATTCATAGTGTTTAGTTGCTTCTTTGGACTGTATTGTGATGGACCTTAATGTAAAAAAGGCCCACACATTATAACTTACAATTCATAAATATCTGCAATTTCTTTTTGCAGTCATCAGTAAGTAGACAAAAATAAGCAATAAAGTAAATGTGCATCACATCTGTCTGTCATGATAAGATTTTTCAAAAGATTTGTTCTTTTATTAATTTGAGATGAATGTTTAAACCTTGAAGGAGCACTTAATCTACAAAAAATAAAGTTTTGAGCTCTGTTTTACAGTTCACTTGATCCACAAAAAAACATTATTACAGCATTCAACAAAATATATCTGAATATAATTTACATAACAATGGAATGAAAGTTCTTACACTCAGTACTTCATACAGTCTCAAAAATGTCTGGCAGTCTGAAGAATATATTACATGCATAATTATATACAATCACATATACATATAAATTTACAGTAGCTATGATTTTAATTTTCCAGTTACACATCACACAGACTATTACACTTTTCTTGTAAACATATGATCATAATCTGCTGACTAGCTTTAAGTGTTCTTAAATCAAATGACTTCACTGTAGAGAGACTGCAGTGACTAGCAGTTACCAGAAAGGGCACCTGGAATAAAAGAAGCACTGTAAAAATATTACCAACAAAAATAGTATTATTTTTTTAATAAAGCAGGAGAGAACCCGTAAATCATGGTCAAAACTAGTGATATCAGTCCCCCCTCCCACCTCACACTGCTCATATGAATAGGAAGTGGCTCCACACACTTATCATTTTCAACAACATTGAGGTTTACATTGTCATATCTTGCGAATAAACCATTTCATAGACCTGCTTAAAGAAATCCTGGTAAAGACCACACGCACAACATTTTGACATTCTCCTTGCACTCTATACATGAATGGAATGTGGAATAAGCCTTAATAAGTAGTACAATAGGAAGTTCCGAGAACTGAGGCAGGGCAGCAGTGGAAAAATTGCAGATCCCCCTCCAGAATAATAATAATAATAATAATAATAAGGCAAGGTGCTTTTTGGGACTACTATGGGGTGATGTTAACAGATTATTCTTGTAAGGGTAAACTACCACAGGAGCCTACTTATGAAATATCGTAATGAGGTTATGGGAGGCTGTCTGGATGACGCATTGTGGAAAACTGTCCAAGGGGGTATTTTTGCTCCAGGTCATTCTGCACAGGATGTAGTCACACATGCTGCTTCTTTGAGCTATCAGTTTTTGCCTCCCCCCCCCCCCCCCCTTCCTTCCCACCCACATTCCCCTGACATGGTACCAGTGACTTCTTTCTCTTTCCTTGGATGAACAAACAATTGCTTAGCAGATACTTCCCAAATGACGATGAGATGATTTTCAAGGTGGATCATTTCCTAAACAGCTGAGTTGCAGAGTTTTATATTGAAGTTCTCCACCATGTCATTCATTGTTGGGAGAAATGTGTTAAATTGAAGGACAAATATGCAGAGGGCTAACACTATCATCAAGTTTCATGGTTGCAGCTTCATGTTTTCAAGGTGATAATGAAAACTTTATGACTACCCCTTGTATTCAATAAAATCGTCAGATGGAAAAAAACATTGGATTTATAGCTGACATAATGATCAGCAATTGTCCACTGTTCGTAGTAGCCACTTCTAAGTTGTGAACAAAATTATATAATGGAGCAATCCATATCAATTACCATTCACATGAGATACGTAAACTTTTAACACAGTTTCACAAAATCTATAACAAAAGCCCTTGAGAAATACAGCTTTGCTTCAACCTGAATTAGTATAGGAGAACTTATACGCAAATGCTTACAACTTCCATTAGACTTCATCACAATAGTGAGAAATTAAGAATTTGAAAAGGGGTTGGGCAAAAAGATCTAATGCAGCAAATTACTATCAGGGGCCTCAGAGCAGATTCTTAACCTGGGACAAGAATGAGGGAATGTGTTGTTAAGGGAGCATATCCTAACATCCACTTTTGGGAATAACACTGTACTTCTTGTTCTAAGAGGAGGAAAAATTCAGCAGTTAACAGGAAAAAAAAATTAATAAACAAAGTTTGAAAGCTGGTCTTAAAACCCATTGCAATAATACTTAAATAATGTATTAACAACACATCAAACAGAAAATTCTACAAATTAACAATGAAGTTATTAATGAATTTTTGTATTTTGGACAGTTGAAGGCAACATTTGGAGTGGCAATAACAGACACAAATGAAAGATTAAAAGTTGACTGCACAGCACTGCTCTGCTTTTATTAAACCAAACTGTCCTATTATGTTTGTATTCTCTGACATAATTATGACAATCTTTCCTTTGTAAAATGATAATTTCCTCTTGCTCACTGTTTATTGTACATTTGCTGGAGGCATTCATTTGCAATGATACTATAAATATATCCATTTCTTTCGATTCAACACTGTTCAATATTTCTCTCCTTTCCTCCCCCCCCCCCTCCCCCCTCTTGTTAAACCAATCCTACTCACCATTCATTGGTAAGACTAAGTATTTACCATCACATGACATTTTAAATTCCAGCCTCTCCTAAACAGTGAGTTGAAACTTTCCTTTTCATAATATTGTTACATTCCATTACGAAAATCCATTGTTTGATTGTAAGTTCTTTTCTAGTGTTTATAATTTCCCTTCTTCATTCAGAATATTATGCTTATCTTTTATTGAATCTTGTTTAGTGCAGTTTTCTGGTATAACTGATGTAATATTATATATATTACCTGCCATTTGGTAAAGAATACTTCTCGTGTTGTATTTTTACTTATTGCAGATTTGATTCCTTTTGTAAATCACTTTAATCACACATATAACAATGCATTGTCATACATATGAATATAATGAGTGTGGAAGTTTTTTTAGCCATTTATGATAAACATTGTAATTTGTACACTTAGCTATTCTTTTTTGGCAATTAGGTAATGATATGCGCAGTACTCTTTCATGGCAAAGTTCAGGCAGTGGTACATATGAGATAATGTTACAGGCAGTCCATGAAAGACAAGACAAACAACAGAGATATATGATATGATGTGATGACATTACATATCAATGACATCTTGTAAGTCTTATCAACTAGATTTCCCCCTTTAAATTCTCAATTACCAAAGGGAACACACAACAACTATGGCCAATAACTAATAAACATCTTCAGAATATAGAAAATTGTTTTATGTTATTTCAAATGGTTCAAATGGCTCTGAGCACTATGGGACTTAACATCTGAGGTCATCAGTCCCCTAGAACTTAGAAGTACTTAAACCTAACTAACCTAAGGACATCACACACATCCATGCCCGAGGCAGGATTCGAACCTGCGACCGTAGCAGTCGCACAGTTCCAGACTGAAGCGCCTAGAACTGCTCGGCCATGGCTGGCTTTTATGTTATTCCTGTAGCTCTGTTATACTATGATAAGGTAATACAGAAAAAGAAGGTGCTGTAAATCTTACTTCGCAAAGTGTTCTTTTTCTGTTTTTATAGTATAGCTCAATGTTTTAATATGCAAAACACTCACCAGCCAATATAACATTGACACAGATTTTCATTAGAAGTGGCTTGTTGTATCAAGAGATCCACTTGCTTTTGAACTGTCAGATCTTTCTCATGGGAAAAGTCACAGCCAGTTAACTTCTCTCGAACACGTGTTATTATTGCTAAAGCCTTCTTGTTCAGTGCTTCTGGTTGGTTGTTGTCTCCTATATTGCAGAAAAGAAGCATTACTTCACTGTTTAACAATGAATGTACCTATATAATCTATTTTCTGTACAAAAGACATTTAACATTGCATTATAATAAATTTATGGTTAGCAAATATGTTTGGACAGTGTTGTCAAAATGGCCACCATGGATTGGTGAGCATATATTTTTCTGTTATTTCCTTTACTGTTTCTGCATAAATATGTGGTGTCATTTGATGTTTTTTTATTATTATTATTATTTTCTGGTCTCTCTTACTATTGCTTATAGTATCATTGCCCTCAAGTAATCAATGATGCTAAGATAGTTTTCTGAGTAAATAAAGTTTGAGAAAAAGTTGGAAGAAGGAATATTTCTGCCATATAGAGCACACAGCTGGAGTGGAAAAAGAGACAGAGAGAACAATGATGTGTCAAATGTAGCATAATGAAGAAGTGTCTTCTTGAATATGAAAGAAGTTGAAGTATGCATTACAGTCAGGCTAGTGTAAATTGTTTCTACTGCCACTTCACATACCACTTCTCAAAATATGGAAAGCAAGGATCTTGTGCAGTAGAAGACATTTGTTTCACAGCACTGCAATGACAAAGTGCTCATAGCTCTTGAGGCATGCATTTTAGAACCCGAGTTTACTAGAGTTTTTTTTTTTGCTCTTAATGATTGTTCCTGTCATATCCCTGAATATTGACCACTCCTTCTGGGACACCACTTATCTAGCAACAATACTTCACTTCCTTTTGTCAGGACTGTCTGCAACTTCTGAATGTGATGGACACAGCAGCATGATGGTCAAGTTTATGATGTGAGACAGCAGGAACATTACTGTCTGCTGGTCATCTATCATTTTTTCTCTCACTGTACTCTATGCAGCTTGTTAAGCTGAAAATACTTTGATTACTTTCTTTTAGGACCAACTCTGTCTATGGAGAACATGGTCTGTAGCAAAAATGTGGTTGCAGCAGTGAAGAACATAATGCATTCTTCATTTCACAGTCGCCACAAGTTGAGAAAAGCAAACACCAAGTTAGTGGCCAATGAATGTGTTGTGACTGTGTTGAACTGTTTTGTCATTTCAACTGGATGAAAACGTTCATCTTCTGAAAGTTCCTGGCAGTTTAAAACTGTGTGCTGACCAGATTTAACTCAGAACTTGGTCTTTTCACTGGCAATGCTCTTACTGACAACTTTAATGGTGGGGACTGGTCAAGAGTCTCGCTAGTATAGCTATTGGTCACAGCATTACCCATAAACAGTGTGGTTTCAGTTTTGAGTCCCACACTGGCAAACAGTTTTAATCTGCCATAAAGGTTCAAAACAACACACAATATTCTACATCTTCTGAGTCTACATAACAGTCACTGATTAAAACTGTTGGAAAAGTTGTGAGAAACACCTCGCTGCACATTATGATAACTTCTTGTTTAAGTGACACTAAATTCATTAGCAATACCAGCGCATGCCACACTTCTAAGGAACTTGCAGTGCCTCAGCATCATGATGTCACAAAATTTTCTCTGTGCCAACCAGTTTATTTTTTTCTATATTTGATTTTACAAGAGGTGTGAACACATTTAATTTGTTTACCTGCTGAGCTGACATGTGTAACTGTGTTACATTTTTACATACTCTACTTCCCATCCTTTTCTAAAGTATTGACATGAAACTCAACATATCTTTAACTACTGTAACTTAGGAAACTAATTTTGATAAATTTGGCCATGTCTGCTATGCATTGCGAGTTACCTTACTGCCTATCTCTCCACACAGTTTTTTCTTTCTATTATATTTCTTTCTAGAATTAGTTACCATTACTTTTTTGCCCCTCTGTCAAAGTTATTATACTGTAAATTATGTTAGGTTTATCATGGGTGTAACACAAGCTTGGGACTTAAAAAAATCAAGGAAAAACTGGCTATCCCTTTTCTGATTTTTACTCTCAATATAGTTTCTTTTCGATTACAAACAGATGTCAAATTGTAAAATTAAAAAAAGAATCATAATATATGGAAAGATCGTCGAATTCTCTGCACATACCTATATTTTCCATGCTGCCAGGCACACCCTTCTTAGCAGCAGTAGCACTTAGACTGCCACCCGCATCCAGTATATCACCATGTTCTTGTGATGAAGATGAAACAGACAAATCAGTTTGGGCTTTTGAGCGTTTTGCTTTGGGTGTGGCATTATCAATGAGTCTCCAGTTCAGCAGTGGATCATACACAAATGCTTCTAGAACTGCCATTAGACTGTCCTTGTTGCGATGAAGCACAGACATAACGGACTCACATGTGCGGCGATATGTCCCTTCTATTCCTGTAACCTACAAGCAAACAATTAATGTTGTTTTAACTGCAAGTCATATTATCTTATGTGGCAGTGTTATTATCCGCATGCAATTGCTGAGCATACAATAAAGTAAATAAAATAAAGTTGTGAGCAAAGTAAACAATTGAGAAAACTAGTTTTTATTTTCAAAAAAAGAAAACAAATAAGGAAAGAAAGCACTCATTGAGAAGAAAATGAAAATATGTTGACTGACATTAACTTCCTTTAAAGTGCAGAAGTTTTTCTTGAATCTAAATTTTCTTCTGGGATATACTAAGTATGTTAATTTGAGACTTTCACATTCTTTCATTATCATGAGTGTCTATTATGTACGTTGTGTATTTTTCTTCTACATATTTTGCTCTGTTCCCTTCGCAGTTTTCATGCTCTTTGCATGTGTCACAGGATAAACCAGAAATGTTTTACAGAACAGCAAATGACAAACTGAAAATATGGTCAAGTACAGGAAGGAAGTTAGATCATAATTAAATAATCCCTCCTAATGCATTACAAATGGAGCACCAACTCAGTTACACAAAGTGAACGAAGGAACTGCCCCTGGTCCAGCCAAAGAAATCTTCCCACTATTTACTGTTGTAATTTTGGGAAACTATGGAAAACATAAATCAGGATGGCTGGATAGAGATTTGAATTCTACTCCAACCAAACGCACTGCAGCACATTCATAATTCTGAGTATACATATAACTGTATTTTATATTCCGGGTTGGATTACATGATTTCCATTTGCATTAAGAGTCTTTTCATTTTCTGTCAACAGATCCTCCTTTGTACAGATTTGGTTCACTGTTGAACACAAAAGCACACCTCCAAAATGAAATTTTCATTCGACAGTAGAGTATGCACTGATATGAAACTTCCTGGCAGATTTAAATTTTAAAATTGTGTGCTGAACTGAGATTTTACTCCCGAGTTCAAGTCTCAGCCCGGTATACAGTTTTAATCCGCCAGGAAGTGTAATCAAAGCACATGTTGCGAATACTGTGGTATGTTGATAGATGTTATGAATTCTGTGGTATGTTGATAGGCATTGGGAATTCTGTGGTATGTTGATAGATGTTGGGAATTCTGTGCTGCGCTTTCTGATTGTTTTATATCCGTCCTAAGTGAGCTTAAAATACTTAGACAGAACTTAGGTTTGTGAGCTTTAACTGCAACATGATACATTCAGCATCCTATTTGCTTCTCCGTTATGCAGGAGTGAGAAAATTTTGGTCTTCAAATGATTTGCATTCAGAAAATTATCATCATAGTAAAATCAACAGACAATGTCAGCTTTTCTCCCACTTCTTCGAGTTCTTGCTTTGTGGAGCTGGCTACTTTTGTTTGTGTAAATAAACTGTGCCATTCCATCAACATGTTGCTCATTTGCGAGGATGTTATGTAGACTGAAGCAAGAGTACTTGCCTAGGGAAATCAATTCTTCTATAATACCCATTTGCTGTTTTTTCCAAGAAGACTCACACAGAACCTCTGGTTTTGCTGAACAAATCCAACAACAGATTTAAGATAGAAATCCTTTGTTAGCTGATGATGCTTCCACAGTAGCAAATAAATTCTGAGTTCAAACATAATGACGTATCTAAGAAAGAATGATGTCCCTCATGACAGCCAGCATGGATTCTGAAAACATCGATTATCCGAAACCATACTCACACTTTTCTCACAACGTACTGAAAGCTTTGGACTGAGGCAGTCAGGTAGATTTCTGAAAAGCTTACTGTCAAAAGTATGATCATGTGGGGTATCAAGCAAAATTTACGACTAGATAGAGGACTTTTTGGTAGGGAGGATACAGCATGTTGTCTTGGATGGAGAGTCATTGTCAGATGTAGAAGTAACCTTGGGTGTGCTGCAGCGAACTCTGTTAGAACCCTTGTTGTTCATGTTGTATATTAATAGTAACCACAAACTTTTTGCAGATGATGTAGTTACCTATAATGAATTACGGTCTGAAAGAAGCTGCATAAATATTCAGTCAGCTTTTGATAAGATTTCTAAGTGGTGCAAAGATTGACAACTTGCTTTAAATGTTCAGAAATGTAAAATGGTGCACTTCATAAAAAGAAAAGAAAAAAATTCTTATAACTATACTATCAATGGGTCACCACTGGACTGGGCCAACTCGTACAAATACCTGGGCATAACACTTTGTAGGTATATGAAATGTAATGATACACAGGCTCACTGAAAAGTGAAGTAGGTGGTAGATGTGGTAGACTTTGGTTTATTGATAGAATACTGGAGAAATGCAGTCAGTCTACAAAGGAGATTGCTTACAAAACACTTGTGCCACCCATTATAGAATGTTGCTCATGGGACACGTACCAAATAGGACTAGCAGGGGATTATTGAATGTATACACAGAAGGGCAACACGAATGGTCGCAGGTATGTTCAACTTTTGGGAGAAAAGTCTCAGAGATTATGAAGACATCGAACTGGCAGGTTCTTGAAAAAGTTTCAAGAACTGGCTTTAAATTATGACTCTAGGCATACGAGGGGGTACCAAAAAAAACCTGGAATAACATTGCCATGTGGTGTGCTTGTATAGTACGCATTTCTGCCGCTAGACACACACAGCGCAACTCACTGCCAGTTCAGTGCCATGTCCTTTGTTGGCCTCGCTTGTTCTGTTCATCTGCAGTGATTGTTTTTGATAGTACTATTTCATTCTAGTTTTGTTTTTCATTATAGCAAGTTTAAGTGAACAGCATTCAGCTGAGAAATTCTGTTTTCTATTGTGCTGGTACTGCGAATGGCTGAAAGAAAGGGGAAACTACAGTTGTAATTTTTCCCGTGCGCATG
The DNA here is from genome assembly GCF_023864345.2 of Schistocerca serialis cubense. Taxonomy (NCBI): domain Eukaryota; kingdom Metazoa; phylum Arthropoda; class Insecta; order Orthoptera; family Acrididae; genus Schistocerca; species Schistocerca serialis. Next base: position 405,313,453 of record NC_064639.1, on the reverse strand, counting down.
CAGCTTTACTGTATGGTTAAATGATGATGGCGTCCTCTTGGGTAAAATATTCCGGAGGTAAAATAGTCCCCCATTCGGATCTCCGGGCGGGGGCTACTCAAGAGGGCGTCATTATCAGGAGAAAGAAAACTGGCATTCTACGAATTGGTGTGTGGAATGTCAGATCCCTTAATCGGGCAGGTAGATTAGAAAATTTAAAAAGGGAAATGGATAGGTTAAAGTTAGATATAGTGGGAATTAGTGAAGTTCGGTGGCGGGAGGAACAAGACTTCTGGTCAGGTGACTACAGGGTTATAAACACAAAATCAAATAGGGGTAATGCAGGAGTAGGTTTAATAATGAATAGGAATATAGGAATGTGGGTAAGCTACTACAAACAGCATAGTGAACGCATTATTGTGGCCAAGATAGATACGAAGCCCACGCCTTTTACAGTAGTACAAGTTTATATGCCAACTAGCTCTGCAGATGACGAAGAAATTGATGAAATGTATGATGAGATAAAAGAAATTATTCAGGTAGTGAAGGGAGACGAAAATTTAATAGTCATGGGTGACTGTAATTCGAGAGTAGGAAAGGGGAGAGAAGGAAACATAGTGGGTGAATACGGATTGGGGGTGAGAAATGAAAGAGGAAGCCGTCTGGTAGAATTTTGCACAGAGCATAACTTAATCATAGCTAACACTTGGTTCAAGAACCATAAAAGAAGGTTGTATACATGGAAGAAGCCTGGAGATACTGACAGGTTTCAGATAGATTATATAATGGTAAGACAGAGATTTAGGAACCAGGTTTTAAATTGTAAAACATTTCCAGGGGCAGATGTGAACTCTGACCACAATCTATTGGTTATGAACTGTAGATTAAAACTGAAGAAACTGCAAAAAGTTGGGAATTTAAGGCGATAGGACCTGGATAAACTGACTAAACCAGAGGTTGTACAGAGTTTCAGGGAGAGCATAAGGGAACAATTGACAGGAATGGGGGAAAGAAATACAGTAGAAGAGGAATGGGTAGCTCTGAGAGATGAAGTAGTAAAGGCAACAGAGGATCAGGTAGATAAAAAGATGAGGGCTAGTAGAAATTTATGGGTAACAGAAGAAATATTGAATTTAATTGACGAAAGGAGAAAATATAAAAACGCAGTAAATGAAGCAGGCAAATAGGAATACAAACGTCTCAAAAATGAGATCGACAGGAAGTGCAAAATGGCTAAGCAGGGATGGCTAGAGGACAAATGTAAGGATGTAGAGGCTTAACTCACGAGGGGTAAGACAGATCTGCCTACAGGAAAATTAAAGAGACCTATGGAGAAAAGAGAGCCACTTGTATGAATATCAAGAGCTCAGATGGAAACCCAGTTCTAAGCAAAGAAAGGAAAGCAGAAATGTGGAAGGAGTATATAGAGGGTCTATACACGGGCGATGTACTTGAGGACAATATTATGGAAATGGAAGAGGATGTAGATGAAGATGAAATGGGAGATACAATACTGCCTCTACCATCTGATGAGCAAGATGTATGAGACAGGAGAAATACCCTCAGACTTCAAGAAGAATATAATAATTCCCATCCCAAAGAAAGCAGGTGTTGACAGATGTGAAAATTACCGAACTATCAGTTTAATAAGTCACAGCTGCAAAATACTAACGTGAAATTCTTTACAGACGAATGGAAAAACTGGTAGAAGCTGACCTCAGGGAAGATCAGTTTGGATTACATAGAAATGTTGGAACACGTGAGGCAATACTGACCCTACGACTAATCTTAGAAAATAGATTAAGGAAAGGCAAACCTACGTTTCTAGCATTTGTAGACTTAGAGAAAGCTTTTGACAATGTTGACTGGAACACTCTCTTTCAAATTCTAAAGGTGGCAGGGGTAAGATACAGGGAGTGAAAGGATATTTACAATTTGTACAGAAACCAAATGGCAGTTATAAGAGTCGAGGGGCATGAAAGGGAAGCAGCGGTTGGGAAGGGAGTGAGACAGGGTTGTAGCCTGTCGCCGATATTATTCAATCTGTATATTGAGCAAGCAGTAAAGAAAACAAAAGAAAAATTCGGAGTACGTATTAAAATCCATGGAGAAGAAATAAAAACTTTGAGGTTCGCCAATGACATTGTAATTCTGTCAGAGACAGCAAAGGACTTGGAAGAGCAGTTGAACGGAATGGACAGTGTCTTGAAAGGTGGATATAAGATGAACATCAACAAAAGCAAAACTAGGATAATGGAATGTAGTCAAATTAAGTCAGGTGATGCTGAGGGAATTCGATTAGGAAATGACGCACTTAAAGTAGTAAAGGAGTTTTGCTATTTGGGAAGCAAAATAACTGATGATGGTCAAAGTAGTTAATGGAAAATCTCATATAAAGATGTGAAACAAATACTAACAAAGAGATAGAGGGGCTGGCCAGTACTTACCTCAGCTCAGTACAGCCGATAGATACACAAAAAACAGAACTGAAAATTTACGTTCCTAGCTTTCGGAACAAATGTTCCTTCATCAGGGAGGAGAGAGGGGAAAGAAAGGGAAGAAGGGAAATTGGATTCAGTTACTCACAACCCAGGTTATGAAGCAACAGGGAAAGGAAAACAGGGAGGGTAGCAAGGATGGAGGCATGGTTGCCAGAGGGATGCCAAAGATCTCTGACAACCATGCCTCCATCCTTGCTACCCTCCCTGTTTTCCTTTCCCTGTTGCTTCATAACCTGGGTTGTGAGTAACTGAATCCACTTTCCCTTCTTCCCTTTCTTTCCCCTCTCCCCTCCCTGATGAAGGAACATTTGTTCTGAAAGCTAGGAACGTAAATTTTCGGTTCTGTTTTTTGTGTATCTATCGGCTGTACTCAGCTGAGGTAAGTACTGGCCAGCCCCTCTATCTCTTTGTTAGTAGATGGTCAAAGGAGAGAGATGTAGACTGGCAATGCCAAGGACAGCGTTTCTGAAGAAGAGAAATTTGTTAATATCGAGTATATATTTAAGTGTCAGGAAGTCATTTCTGAAAGTATTTGTATGGAGTGTAGCCATGTATGGAAGTGAAACATGGACGATAAATAGTTTGGACAAGAAGAGAATAGAAGTTTTCGAAATGTTGTGCTACAGAAGAATGCTGAAGATTAGATGGGTAGATCACATAACTAATGAGGAGGTATTGAATAGAATTGGGGAGAAGAGGGGTTTGTGGCACAACTTGACAAGAAGAAGGGACTGGTTGGTAGGACATGTTCTGAGGCATCAAGGGATCACCAATTTAGCATTGGAGGGAAGCGTGGAGGGTAAAAATCGTAGAGGGAGACCAAGAGATGAATACACTAAGCAGATTCAGAAGGATGTAGGTTGCAGTAAGTACTGGGAGATCAAGAAAGCTTGCCCAGGGTAGAGTAGCATGGAGACCTGCATCAAACCAGTCTCAGGACTGAAGACCACAACAACACAACACTAGGTAAAAATGCTTCTGAAACTGTTTTAGTGTTGAAAAGATGTTACCAAGGTGATGCTTTGGGAAAAACTCAAGTGTCCAAGTGGTTTGCTCGATTTAAAAATGGCAGCATGCCAACTGATGACAAACCTCATTCTAAACGTCCATCAACTGCTCAAATCAATGAAAATATTGAAAAAATTGAAGAGCGTATGGTCACAGACCATCAACGGGCAATTGATCAATTGTCATACATTAGTGGGTTATCTTGGAGCTAGGGTCAGCAAATTTTAATGGAAGATTTGGGAATGAAAAGGATTGCTGCCAAGTTTGTTCCTCACACCGACACACATAGCCATCCTTATTAGACAGTTTTTGGCTAAAAATAGCATGGTTCCATTGCCCACACATGTTAATCATCTGACCTGGCTCCGTATGACTTTTTCTTATTTCCACACATGAAAAAGGGCACGAAAGGACACCGATTTGATAACACGGAAGAAACCAAGGAAAAAATGAGGGCGAAAAACAGTCAGCCATTTCTAAAGATCACTACAAAAAAATGTTTTGAAGAGTGGAAGCACCAGTGGGACAAACATACTAGTTGTAGTGTAGCCCCCCCCCCCCCCTACATATGTTACAACCCTCTATGTATCGCTTGCATAGGAATCGTACTTCCCATGCTCTAGTACATGAATGGAATAGAAAGAACCCCTACCTAATAACTGGTATAATGGGACGTACCCTCTGCCGGTTCTGGAGTATAGACGTCAATGTAGATCGTAAAAGGCAGTGTCATTTTAATTTCCTAAAAACTATCTTCAGCGTGCTTTACTAAGTTTAAAATCTGTTTCCAAGAAAAATAATCTTACTCTGGGATGTGTTTGATGTTATGTTCAAAATCAACCAGTATATATTTTCTCATGGTGAGAAACCGAAAAGATGTAGTTTGGATCATCAACCTGGTTCCCTGCCTTTGGTGATGCAGTAATATGTGGTCATCTCCACAGTTTTGTGTATTTCATTGTTGTGGCAGAAATGCTTCACAGAAAAATGATTTCTGAAACTTAACTGTGTACTGATTTTGATTACCAACAGAGGCACAACTAATAAGAGTACCTTGTGAGGTTTCATTAAGTAGCTGACATACATTTCTTTTATCTTATATTTCCATGATACATTATCATATTTTCACATTTTAACAATGTATTACCTTTGAAAAAAATAATTTTGTATTCACAAAAACATTTTTAATGTTAATATGCACACTGAAAACCCTATAAAAGTTTAAAGTGTGGAAGGAATATGCTTGGTTCACATTTACTCTGTTATCAACAAAATTTCATGCATTTAAGTCTCAGTTGAGATGCACCAAGGGTAAATTGTCTGCATGGGAGTGTTCATGGAAAGGTATTCACACTCACCAGCAGCCCCCATAAATTACATTGAACACTAAGCCTAATTCATGTGATGTCATACTAGGGGTTGACTTATCATCTCACCAAAATGTTTCATTAGTAAGCAGGTCACGTATGTTCTTCATGATCTGTCGAAGTTGTGAGTGGTTACTATCTAACATTATGTTCAGAGGTATGTAGAGGATAAAGAGCATAAAAAATTTCAAATTTAATTCTCAAGGTCCATTTTTATCCTACCACATGATCACAGAACATGTCAGCACAATAAATATACTGAATAAAAAATAATAATAAAAACAACAATAATAATGTGTCTCTATGGCTTAAACTGGTATGAAATGGGAAAGGTGTCAAGCCATATTAGTTAGCATTACTCAATTTGGGAATATCATGGGACACTCAAATCCCAGTACCTTATTACAATGATACTATTTCTGAAATTTAATACACTTTAGGAAGTTAAAATAAGAATGGTTTGTTTGTCATATGTCAAGGAAGTTGTAAAAGGGTTTAGAGAAAATACAGTCAAATTCCAGGAAGAAAAAGAAGTGCATATCTAAACTACACTCATACACATCACTGACATCAATAGTGGTTGTCAGGTATCAAGAAGACCAAAGCCATTGAATAGTTGTACTGTACTGATTAATATAGTTGAATTTTTTACCATGATTAATTTTAGTTTTCAAATTCTGCTTTTGGAAGTAGTTTCAGCAACATAACTGTCTGAGAATAAATAATTGCTTTCTTTTACCAACATTAGTACAATGACAAACTGATTCTAGCAAAACCCGTCAGTTGTTTCATCTCAAGTATTGCTCTGTAGTCTGTGATTTTAATCTCTTGGCAAATTTCATCATGAGACACTTCTAACATTCCTGATGCAACTCATTCTGTACCATTCTAGATGCTTATACAGTTGTGGATGAAATTCAATGATTATGGTTGAGGTGCTCCTTCTTCAGCTCTGTATCTCACTTGGCAATTGAGTTTATTAACACCCGGAAAATTTATTTTCCGATTTCTCATCCTCATCACACCATTTCAATGTCATAAAAATGAATATTTTTTTTATTACATTTGGGAGGTACATATTTTTTGTGACTTTCTCACAACGGAACTATTTGTTCTTCGCATACAGCTCACCATTGCTCTCGTGATATCTTCACATACGTAATTTGCATTTAAATTGGGAGTGACATAAGTGTCTTCAATTTATCTTTGTATAATAACAGAGAAAACAATGTACACAGTAACTAATTGATCAGATTCAGAGCAATGCTTTACTCACATTCTTCATACAGAAAAACACTGAGAAATTGCACAACATATGGCAGAGCCACAGTATTTGAATTATATGCAGAACTGCTGAATATGCTTTGAAACTGCTGAATAAGTAACATTAACACTGATTTACTGAAGGTGCAAAGCAAGACTGAGCATTTCATTGGTAAACATAATAATGGCATAGCTAAGTTCTACTTATAATTTGGCACTAACAAGGTCTTAGGCACTAGCCTAGTCAATGAGTCCTTCTCTTAGTGGAATACCAAATTTAAGTTACTGTGCAGTGGGACTTGTTCCCAAGTGACTGATGGTTCCATTCCTCAGAGTGCAGGAAACACCTTCGCATGATTCATGACTCATTCATGAGCTGAATTAGCTATGGAGATGAAAATCTGGTTACACTTCAATTAAAACATGTCTCCTCAGGCAGCACTAAGGCACACAGATTAAAGCAGCCGATCACTTACACGCCACGGAGTAACAACATTATAAGAGTAAAAAATATGGAGTGACAGGTGTTCAACAAAGTGGTACGTACTTCAGACAAGCACTTGTGTGTTACAGTTTAGGCTGTACCACTTTTGCATAGAGAAACAAGCCACAACAATGTGACTTTGCACATATGAGTAATGGGAATGCTCATTCTGTATAAAATTATCTGCAAAATAAAATCACTGCAAAGCAATAGGATGAGAGCTAATAAAATTTCTGTTGAAAACAGCAATAAAAAAAATTAGGAAAATGACACTGGAGAGGGGAGGGGGGGGGGAGGGGGGGGGGGGGGAGAACAACCCACAACCTATATATATAAAAAAAGGTCAGACAGAATATTTTAGCAATCTGAATTCGTATGGTGGTAATTTTTATTTATTTACATATCTCAAAATTGGACATACGAGAAAAGGATAAGCTAAGATAAAATTGAAAATAAGTAATTTAAAGAAGAAGTCATTACTGCAGGGACAGTACACCACTTAAAAGACTACGCTATACAAGGAACAATGCATACAATTTAAAAAAATAAAGATTTGGTGTAAATATTTTACCTCCATTGCATTAATCAGCATGCGAGTAAGCCTAAATGGAATCTTCTCTGGGAACTTTTCTCTTGTCATTGCTACTTCAAAACAATCTCCAAAATCTATATGCAAAATTTTCCCACTCAGCCGATCTAACATCAAATTTGAAGGATGCCTGAAAATTAAAAGAATAGAATAGAAAATATTTAGTATTTGGTAAAAAAGGGAAAACAATAATTCTAATAATACCACAATAAATATACAAATAGCAAAAGAACTCAAGTGGGCCTCTTTAAAAGTAATCACCATTATTTGCAAATAATGAAAGTTGGTTTGTATTAGAACCAGATTTTTCTTTACCTGTCTCCTAAGCCCAGTATGTAACCAACCATTGACATGACAGCAAGGGAGCGAGTATAATTTGTACGTCTATCAAACCACACTTCTGATGACGGTGATTTAAGCCAGAGAAGTCGTGATAAGTCATCTCCTTGTGTGTGCTCTAAAGCGTGTTCAAACACTTCCACTTTTTGCATCAGTGTTAGGTGGTCATAATCTGGTGCCATCTATAATTATAACAAGGTATTAATTATATTTTCTAATGTACAGCAGTTAACAAAATTGGTACTGCTACAGATAATTTTAAACGATCTATATCATTAGATAGTTCAAAATGTATTCTTTACTAAAGTGTATTTACCCGAAGCATAATTCTGTGTTCAATGTTTAATAATATTTTCTTTTTCTCTCTATAATCCCTTATAAGTGTGTGAAGCGTATCACAGTGAGGCACCCAGCCAATCAGTCCACTGTTTGTTGATAATGGGATCACAGCATACCTCTGTTGGGAAAAGAACATTTTTTTGTGTGAAAACAAATTTATTCATCAGCCTTAAAAGCTATTGTATATACTGATAAACAGTCAATAGATTACTAAACAACAATCAGCAGCGACCACTTCATGACAAGCTTTGTAAAATAATGTGAATTAAGATAGCTTGGTTAACCACGCAGAGCAGGCACTGAATAGTAAACAGGCAATTTAAAAGTAGGCTGTTGGATCCTCCCACCACCATCACAATTTTCCGTTATTAAGTAGTATGAGAACAAGGCAACTGGTTTTTGAGTACAACAGTGTTTTTCTAGTGAGTACATTCTATCCCTTATTTGATTCCTAAAGCCTTGCTATGGTTGCCATAAAACTTCCCCAGTAATCAATCTAGCCCCTGCATGAGTGATAGCCTGAAACTCACTTCTCAGTACGCCATGACTATAATCTAGCTGAGATCATATAAAAACTTTGTAACACTGGAGCAGACTTGCTCAGTTTGCTACCCAGGACTTGTGACTAAGGCAGTCCAAAGTGTTAAAAACCATCAGGGAACTTGCTTCCAGGACATTAAGGTGTGATAACCATTACAGCTTTGACTCAAATATGAGGTCCACAAATCTCACCAAAACATTAAAACTTGCAATGGTGTCCTTATGCTGGACAGGTGAAGTAAAAACACAGCAATAATGATTCAAATCAATATCAAACAATGGAAACTCTAGGTTGGAATACCAACAATGTAAGCAAAAGATAGATTGCTACTTATCATAAAGCTGATGCATTAAGTTGCAGACAGGCACAGCTAGAAGATACTTACACACTAGCTTCTAGCCACAGCCTTTGTCAGAAAAAGATAAACACACACACATTCATTCCCACAAGCAAGGACACCCTTGCACACGACTGCCATCTCCGGCAGCTCAGACCAGCAATCTATCTTTTCTTTACATCGTTACAATCAATATAAACTAACTTATCTGTCAAAAATCTATAAAACCAGTATGTTCAGCCCATTCCTCCAAGTTCTTCCTTCCACCTCCAGATTCCTTAATTATTCATCTTTGTCTTCTGGATGATGGATCTAAGGAATTTCATTTCTGATACCTCAAGTCTCAATGCCTCTCTCTTGTGAGTTGTACCTGAGGAGTTTCTGTGGCATTGTTGTAAGATGAACAATACTCTGAAAAACTGCCCACTAAGATGGATCAATGCACTGGAATTCTTAATGTTGATGTTACACTATTTACGCCAAAGGGATAATTTTACAATACCTCCTCCAGGAACACCATTCTCCCATTCAATTCTGTTAGACAGAACTTTGTCACCTCTGCACCTAAAGAAATATTGAGAGAGGAAAACCAGTATGACTGTAAGAAAATGACAATGGTAACTAATTTCATGGCACTGTCTGCAAGTGTTCGATGCTGTCTTTGTAAGAAAGTCTGTTGTCTAACTGTCCCCGGCAGGTTCAGGTTGTCAACAATGGATTGAAACCTACAGACCTCACACTTAGAATGGTTAAGTAACTTCCTGGGTCTAGTTTCCATATGAAGGTTTTGAGGAGGCTCCCTGTAGCAATTGGAAATGCCTTGTGACATTTTTCTTTGGGGGTACATTAAGGACCGTATTTATGTACCCCTAGAGCTGAGAACACTGGAACAGCTCAGAGAATGCATAAATGCTGCTGTGATGACTGCTGATAGGATGTTCCTACATAAGGTACAAAACAAACTTGACTACCACCTGGGCATTTTGTATGATCAGAGGAACACTCATATGACATTTGTAGAGTGCAAAATGGAAACTTGGTAAGTTTATAGTTCTGTTCTTGCATCTGTCATATTTTTACATGATACTTCGAAAAATATAGAGATTTCAAAATGAATTAATCATTTATAGTAGCACTGTGTGTGTGTGTGTGTGTGTGTGTGTGTGTGTGTGTGTGTGTGTGTGTGTGAAGAAAGATTCTATGCCAGTTAAAAGGGCTGCTAATTAATATTGCTAGGTAATCCAATTTACACGTATCCTCTCAGTGTGATAATATTTACATACAGTTCCAAATACTGAGTAGCCAGCCATTCCTTATCTATGTTGCCTTGATAGTTATCAGATTTTTCAATTATTGCCATGTACTGAATTTTGACATTCCTACAGCTTCAGCTATTTCATATGCCTTTAATTGCTGATCGTCCAATAACACATTGTGTACTTTTTCGATGTTTTCATATCTGCTTGCAGTTTTGGGCTGTCCTTCATGTAGATTATATTTTTAAGAATAATACACCCTTGTTTGAATTCATCTGCATTGAAGGAGATTCCATTGGCAGTTAACGGTTCATGAAAAAGATCTTCATGATGGCGGTTTTCAGGTTTACACATTTGAATGAAACACACACACAATATGACTACTTTAGAAAAAGCTGTATAAACAAAACTATTCTGCAGATATAGTTGAAATTTAACAAATATACAGTTTACCACCATGTTACCCACATGGTATGCTGTTTAGAAATTACCTTTTGCTGTGCCTACTCTAGAAGCCCCCTCCACACAATACTATTATGGTAATTTTTCCACTGTCCTGAGCATTTTCCTAATTCAACAGTAGAATTTTCTTTAATGTCAAAACCATGTTACATTCTATTTTTATTACTGTCCCTTGCCTTGGGCAGGCATTTTTAAGCCTGCAGCTTTGAATGATTTCTAATTGCTCAAGCACCTTCATTTTCTTTTATTCAAATATTAAGAAAGTTTTTGTCACTATTAGAATCTTCACTTTCCCTTATTATTAACAGCTTTTTTTCTTGGACACTGTTCACTTTCACAACTTATCACACTCCAGTTTAGTGACAAGTATATCATAAAAAAATTCAGAGAGCTTGACTGATTTTGTTTTCAGTATTTTTCATCCTGTTATTGCACCCCTTATTTCAACAGCATCAGCAATGGATGAGCAACTCAGTTTGAAAGAAAACAATAGACACTAGGCTCATATTCAGAGTGAGCAAAGTTCAGACCCCCACCAGCTACCTGTATTAAGGTTCAACTTCTTTCCATGACAAGTTGCTAGTTGAAGAAATCTTGATACTCATATGGAGTGATTTATAGGAACTCCTTTCATTTATTATTAAAAATCATGCTTTACACTTGGTTTTAATGCCATAAAAGACTAGCAATCTTTGTTTATAGTATATTTCATGATTTCTTAACTGTCCACTACCTTCATTTGTCTCTTGGACATAACTCTTTCTTCCCCTTGTCCCCTTGATAATTTTCCACAATACTACATTCTGTGTTCAGTATCTTCTTAATAAGAACTAACATGCTGTCCACAAGATATAGAAAGGAAATACTGCACTTACCTGTATTGTAAGATTCCTGCGGAATGTATCAGGATCATTCAGCAACAGTGTATTAACAAGACCGAAAAGCTGCATTACACGTTCATCCTGTCTTAAGTCTTCATGACCTTTCAGTAGGAACATATAATCTTTTCCATTACTGCCTGAAAAATTGAGAAACAAACATGTAAATTTAATGAGAGCCTTCAGTTGCCAGAACGTATGACTTTTACAGGAAGCATACGGTTTGTCAGTAATTTCAAACCAGAGAAATTATTTAAGAAATTTATGCTTTTTATGAAAAGTACATAAACTATTGTCTGTTAAACTGTTAGGAATAATGATTGACCAGAAACTTAGCTGGGATAAACATATCACATACGTCTGTACTAAACTTGCACGTGCCATGTTCCTACTTTATAAACTTAGGAATAATGTCTGCCAAAACTTACTGCTGCTTTCATATTTTGCTTATATCCACCCCCATCTTTCATATGGTATTCTGCTCTGGGGAAATTCTCCCAATTCAGTATCAATTTTCAGATGGCAAAAAAAAAAAGCTCTTCGATGTACAGTGGGTTTATCCCCTAGGGATACATGCAGGGAACATTTCAAAAAACTTAACATCATGACAGTTCCTTGTTTGTATATCTATTATTGCTTATTACACGTAAAAGAAAACATAGCTCAATATCCCCTTAGGTCCTCTGTCCACACCCATAATACAAGACAAAACCACACAATTGATCTGCCATAGTCTAGATTGTCCAAGATACATAATAGTTATAAATATGTAGGCTCGAACTGTTTAATATGCTGCCTAAAATTGTACAAACAGTATCTAAAAATAAATTTAAGACAACATTGGGTCAATGGCTCAGAGGTAAAGCATTTTACTCAGTTGATGAATATTAAGATTGTAATATGGCAGATTTGCTGTTTTAACATAGAGAAAGGTACCTAAATTTAGAAAAACAATATCTAACATATGGGCATAATAGACCTATTTCCAGTGCTCTATATTTGTATCAATATCTTAGGATAATGACATAGTGTTATCAACATGTCTATGATAATGACATAATGTCATCAACATGAATACTCCCTGCTTAATAAAAATTTGTATAATGTTTTTTTTTATTGTAAAATTAACAATATATAAAATTCCAAATGTGTGCTAGTGTACTACACTAACATTCATATGATTTATATATACATTGTTATGAGAATATAACCATCTTTATACTGTAATTGAACTTACTGACAAAGCCCATTGTATAAGAAAATACTGAACGGCTAATAAAGATTCTTATTCTTATTGCATTAACAGCAAAGACATCTAAGTAACAATAACAATGAAATCATGATGATTAACACAATGAGGACTTTATTACTGTGTTTGAACCTTTAAAAGTGATATCTTCGAAAAATGCCAAGAACAAGTACCTGAACTGTGCACATTACATGAGTGAGTGCACATTAAATGCGTGGATAGAACAATACTTTAGTCTTCTAAGACAATTTATAATGTCTTCAATAACATTCAAGAGTCTTAACATGCAGACCATGAAATAAAAAAGTGTCTAGTCAAAACTGAAAATAACATAGCAGAGACTTCTGTAGACAGCATAGGTAAAGCTGTTATTAACCAAAAGGCTGGTTTGAATGCCATAATGCTTCACTAGGCATGCACCTGTTGGTGGTGATATGTCCTTGCCTTCCTCTGACCTTTTATTTGATTTACCCAGTTAAGGCTTAACATGGATTCCCAAACTACAGGACAGATTCATATTTTTCATATAAGCAAGTCACTGCCAGAGGTGAAAGAAGTATAACAACACTGACTGAGGTTTGAAACCTTGGGCCTTTGAATTTGCAGTCTTTTACCCACAAAGCCCCCAAACCACATGTACTATATAAATAATTTTTGTGAGAGTTACTTTTAGTTTCAAGAATCTCTGGATTGTGATCAGTTGGTGCACAGGGTGGGGGAAGGTAATGACAAACTACTTCAGAAGGAAATTCCTAAGATCAGCATATAACCTAGTCTATTGTCTCAGAAATGCAGTAAATAACACAAAGTAACAAGTACACCAACACCATTCTCCAAGGAATTTTCAGTCAGTTATCCAGAGTGGTGAAATGGAAACTGTTTTGGTGTTTGTAGGATCTTCTATTTTACATACATGAATAAATCATTTTGTTAATCATCTGCAAATTAACTAGTGTGTGTGTGTGTGTGTGTGTGTGTGGAGGGGGTTGAATCTGCTCAACTCACTTTGAAGTGTATTACAGAGTGTGTATGTGAGACACAATTATTGTGATCCATATTTTAGATCACAAAGTTAAGAGGAGCCGTAGCGAAGTTCTAGGGGCTTTTTCAACAATCTCTCACATTAACACAAACACAACACTACACTGCCAATATTTTCCAAAGGATTACAGACAGTCCTTGATGGTCACTAAATCTTTAAATAGCAAACATTCATTTATCCCTGAAGGAAATCATATAAAATTGCTTTCTGTTGGAGGAAGTAAATTACCTCTGATGCATAGTTTACGAGGTCGCTGCTTTGACGTGATGACTTGTAAGGAACTGTTTATGTAAGCAATGCGTACTATTGGCTGATTGGGCACATATGAGCCAGGCACAGCAAGTTCCTGGTCGCGACACAGAAGCAACTTATGGCTCACATACTGAAGTTCAAGGCTTGTAAGTTGAGGTAACTGGCGAGAGATGCGCCTGAATACATGATAGTACAGGTCCCAGGCCTGGTTTAAGTCACGCACATTGCCTGAAACTTTGTACCGGTGGCACCACTCTTGTGCTTCCATTAGGTCTCTTCCATAAGCCTGAAAAAGAAATGTAGAGAATGCCTTGTAACAAGATGAAAAGATTTCAAATTTTGTAGTTTTGTTGTATTATGTAATGACTACTAAAACGTTGCACTAAAAAAACAGTTGGGCTACACAGTGCAACACTGAAGTAAAGCAAGCAATATTAGAGTCACATAATTTGCAAAACATTTCAGTCAAGGACCGTAACAGGGAAATATCTCCATAAATGTTTACATATTAACTATAGATTTTTTTCAGTGTCTAAGTAAGAAGGCAAACAATACATATAGAACTGAATTTGAAACTAAATATATCCTGAAATGAAACAACCATGATGCAAACTATAACTCCTGTCCAGTGCAATAATATATGGGAATTATAATTGTGACTGATGACACAGACAACAGAAAATACTCTGACAACATAAAGAAGATTTAGTGCATACTATAATATTTGTAAGATGCTAACTGATTATGAACAGACAGAGACATTATGAACAGACAGAGACATACAATGAAATTAATTTTAACCATGAGCATCAGCATACTTGGGGAGGAAGAAAAAAATAGAAATAGTAAAAGAGTACGGATGGTGTTCAGAAAGAGTAGGAAAGACAAGATCAGTGTTACTAACAAGCATGATTAGAGAAATCATTAGTTTGAGGTATTTTAATACAGGCAGTTTCTTTCCTGCTTTTAGATGGGAATGGGACAATGAAGCTTGAACCCTCAATATCAGTGTTCAGGCCAGCAAGTTGGGAAGAGGGGGTGATAAACGCTGCCTCACTCTTGTAACATTGACGATAGTGAAATAAAAAAACAAGGAAGCTAAGGGTTTAATGTCCCATTGGAAACAAAGTCATTAGTGATAAAGAGTACAAATTTAGAACGGAGAAGGGAATTGGTCATGCCATTCTCAGAGGAACCATTTCATAATTTACCTTAAGCAATTTATGGAGATCACACAATACCTAAATATCAATGAGTCGATAGAGATAACTGCCATCTTCCCAAATGTCATATATTAGTATACGCCAAAGGCAGAGTACAAGCACACAGAAAACCACATGAAGTGATGAATCCTGTTTGCCAAAGGTTACTGTTCAGGCAGGCATAGCCTCACGTGGAGGATGTTTATCTGGAATGAAATGAGGTGTCTGACACACTGATCAGCCAGAACATTATGACCACCAGCCTACTGTTGATATAAACCCTTCCTGGCAATAGCATAGTCACCTGGCGAGGAATGAGTGCTAGTCAGACACAAGCTCACTGTGTGTAGTATCAGTGAGCGTGCTGTCTCTGTGTAGAATGGGCAAGGCACACAATGTATCTGAGTTTGACCGAGGACAGATTGTGATGGCCTAGATGCTTGGCATAAGCATTTCAAAAAATGCTTGACTTGTAGGGTGTTCCAGAAGTGCTGTGGTGAGTGTCTTCAACATGTGGCAAAACCAAGGTGAAACCTGTCTAGATGTTGTGGGGTTGGGCAGCCATCCCTCATTACAGATGTCGGATGTCATTAGGCAGGGCAGACTGGTAAAACAGGGCAGGCAGTGTGAACTGTGGTGGAACTAACATCAGACTTTAATGCTGGGCAGAACACAAGTGTATCCGAACAAAAAGTGCATCCAACACTCCCAACAATGGGCCTCCACAGCTGACTACCCATGCATGTGCCAATGTTAACACCGCAACTTTGGCAACTACAGCTGCAACAGGCACGTGACCATCAGCACTGGGCATTGGTGCAGTGGCAGAGCATTGCATAGTCTGATAAAGCCTGATACCTTCTTCATCATGCCGATGAGAGGGCGCAAGACCGTCGTCTTCCAGGGGAACAGCTCCTTGACATCTGCACTACTGTGGGATGGAAACAAGCCGGCAGTGGCTCCATTATGTTCTGGCGAACATTCACATGGGCATCCAAGTGTCCAGTAGAGCTCTTGCAAGTCACCATGAGGGACAAGGGGTATCATGCAATGGTTGCAGACCATGTACACCCCTATGTGATGATTATTTGCTGGCAGCAGTAACATTTCCCAACAATATAATGCATCATGTCACAAGGCCTGAAGTGTGATGGAGTGGTTCGAGGAACACAGTGCGAGTTGCAATTGATGTGCTGGGCCTCCAACTCACCAGATATGAACCCGATTGAACACATCTGGGATGTGATTGAACATGGCATCAGAGGGTGTTGAGGGTACATTGGTACTATTTCTGAAGCACCTAGGAAAATGTGGAAGTATGACATTCCTATAATGTATGTACAATAGTGAAATAAAATGAAACGAATCAAGGCAAATCATTAACTAAGGCAGTTTCATTACGTTTAGGTGTACGGCTAAAATTAATTCTTTTTTATACTGTGGGCATTCATCAAGAGAGAAGGCCAACAATGTCATGACTGCTTTATATGCACAACATAGAGATTCTTCATCATTAATACATATGATGCAACCAAAAACAATATTTTCTCTGCCATAATAGCTCTGATAGCAATCCACTGTGTCTCGCATATGACACTGTGGGGAAATGACTGATAGAAAATAACGAAAATATGCTTGTACATAGAGAATGGTTGTTATCTTTAAACTGTGCAAAGGAAATTATTCATAAAAAAAAGTTTGTGCATACATAGCTCCTTCTCCAACCAAAATATAATAAATTCAGGCAAACATGACGTCATTATGACTTGTAGATGCTGTATGGAAGACTACTGAATCCATTTGGAAGCTATCGCTGCTTTTCTTTCTTTGAAAGTTCGATTCTGGCAACTTTACAAAAACTGTCTAGCAATACAGTTTGTGAATAGTAAATTAGTGTTAACAGTTGTTACATCATTGTGGCTCAGTTGGTTAAGTGCTGTCATACAAAGGTAGAGGTACTCTATTTGAACCTACTGTGATTTCAACATTTTTTTCTTTATCTGAAAAATAAAGCAAAGCTGCACCACAGTATGGAGTCCACATTAAAGTCGATGAGTCAGTTCTGAGATCGGAAGTAGTTAGCCAGGGCATACCATGAGTAACAGGACTATTCTGGTGCCAACAGTATTTACTTATTATAATGTCCTTTACATGGACATTCTTACTTTGCAAACTACAACTGACATGCATGGAAGTGAGTACTTCCCACTTTATCACAGAATAGTGTTTCTTCCCATTTCATTCACGTATGGAGTATTGGAAGAATGATTACTTAAACAGCTCTGTGCACACTGTATTTGTCTAAAATTGTCTTTGTGATATGTACAAAGCAATTATGTAGAGGGCTGAAGAATATCTGCAGATTCTTCACTTAATACTGGTTCTTGAAACATCCCATAATCGTAATCTGATGATAGTGACTCTAGCAGCAACATTCCTTCTGCTCACTGCATTGTATTGCAACAACATTAATTTAATTTGACAGTCATTTATACATCTAAACATCACTTTTTTAAGATTGCCATCTCTATAAAGGGCTTTCATGAACCATTGTTACTTCCACGTGAAATACAATGATCTGTACTAGGCGCACAGTCTTAGGCTGGTACGACCTGTTGTCAGGCATAAGCATTCCTCCTCAATATGCTTGCTTCACAAGATGATGCCAATTTCCACTTTCTTTCTCACTCAGGACTTCCATGAACCGAGTGACCTCCTTGTTGGCAACATGCTGTCGATCTTGTGCTTATCGATCTCTGTTTAAGAAGTCCCCAACTTAAGTGTTTTCATCAATATGATGTTAAAAGTTTTTTATTTAGCATAACTTTATAAAGAATTGTCAATAGTAAATCTCACATTAGAACATGAATATCCTTTCAATATGGTTTCATCACAAAAGACTTTTGCTTCCGTGTTTTATCTACACCACTGGACATGACTGGAATGAAGAGTGCATTTGTGTGTGTCAGCACTCAACCACTCTCTCTGTGACTGATGCTTTGTATACTGTGGAGAGACAAGTACAGCTAATTGCTGTTGTAAAGAAACAAAAATAATTAATCATTTCAGATTTTTTAAATAGGCAACATTTAAATTGTTTTAATTTAATATTTTGATCAATATAAAGAGAGTGTCAGCAAGAGTAATTTATTCATTTTTGCTTGTTGTGTTTCATATGCTTTCCCGTATTTTATACTTTCCTGCATTTTAACACTTTTTTGAGTCAGTCTGCTGAAAAGTGTAAAAAGGGGGTTTCACTATATTTGATAAAGGTCCCATACATTTGAGCAATATTCTAAAATGGGATGCACAAGTGTTTTGTATGCGATCTCTTTGGTAGATTCCATCTTGAATGG
This sequence comes from Schistocerca serialis cubense, assembly GCF_023864345.2. Classification (NCBI taxonomy): domain Eukaryota; kingdom Metazoa; phylum Arthropoda; class Insecta; order Orthoptera; family Acrididae; genus Schistocerca; species Schistocerca serialis. The sequence goes on along the minus strand of NC_064639.1, from coordinate 405,295,009 downwards.
TTTTTGGAGAAAACTGCTTTACAAATCTAAAATTAGTTTCCTTTCTGATTTGAGTCTTCTATTTTTTCGAAGATTGCACTCTCTAATCTCAAACAAGCTATTACATAGCAATCAAGTGTTACTGGAAACTTTCTGGAGTGTATATGTTATCAAATGTGGGTTCAAATGGCTCTGAGCACTATGGGACTTAACATCTGTGGTCATCAGTCCCCTAGAACTTAGAACTACTTAAACCTAACTAACCGAACGACATCACACACATCCATGCCCGAGGCAGGATTCGAACCTGCGACCGTAGCAGTTGCGCGGCTCCGGACTGAGCGCCTAGAACTGCGAGACCACCGCGGCCGGCCTATCAAATGTGGGGCACAGTTAAATTATTTCAGGCATTGGTCTTCTAATCCTTTAAAAAGATGTGATGCTTCAACTTGTGCAAGTCGGCTAATGTGAGAAACTCTTTCAACACGTTTCTCTCACTTACCTATGAAAGCCATTCTCGATTAGTACCACTATGAAGGCTTACAGTAACTAATATTCTTCCGATTTTAGAACTAACTTATTGAATTTAACAGACTCTGTACCACAGTGCAATTGGTGGCATATTTACATAAAAGCTGAATCCAAGTACGTTTGAACAGAGAACATCTACCTTCATACGACAGTACTTAATTGACTCAGCCCAGATGACTTAACAACTGTTAACACCAATTTAACATTGAAAAACCATAATGTTAGATACTTTTTGTAATGTTGCAGGTTCTCACTTACAAAGAAAGGAAAGACAGCAATAGCTTCCAAAATTGCAATGAATATACCAGTTGAATATATATGAATATTAATACTAAACAGGATATAAAATCTATTAAATCTGAGATCAAGAGGGTAATCAATAAGTCAAAAATTGATTATTTTAGGACACTCCTCAGAGACATTCACTGGAGCGATGTTTACAGTGCTCATGGGATGAATGAAAACTATAACACTTTTGCTAATAAAGTGCTTACTTTATTTGAACACTTTTTTCCCCCAAAACCAACTGAGGTTAGAGGAAAGTCTACAAAGAAGCCATGGATTACTCATGAAATAGAGGTATCTTGTAAAACAAAAAGAAAACTGTATCTGTCAATCTGGAACAGTTCTGATGTTGATGCTATAGCACATTACAAGAAATACTGCAAAATATTAAAGACTATAATGCAGACATCAAAGCAAATATATTACAAGGGAAAGTTAGTCATAACAGATAACAAAATAAAGACAATATGGAATATAGTGAAGGAGGAGACGATAGAACTAGACATGAAGAGGGACAAATAGCATTAAGAGTACATGATACATTGGTGACAGATGTGTGTAGTGTTGCAGAACTTTCTAGCAAACATTTTATAACTGTTACTGAAAAGATGGGGTTGTCAGGTTCTGTAGATGCTGCTATGGAATACCTCGGACCAGACATTTCAAGTGACTTCCATAATATGAATTGACCCTCACTACCCCAGCAGAAGTAACGTCCATCATACAATCTTTAAAATCAAAAACATCTAGTGGGTATGATGAAATATCAACAAAGTTAACTAAAGAGTGTTATTCTGAGTTAAGTATTTATCAGTGGAATAATTCCTGAATGGTTGAAATATGCTGAAGTTAAGCCACTGTTTAAGAAAGGAGATAAAAAAGTATCATCAAATTTCTGTCCAATTTCACTTTTGCCAGCATTCTCAAAAATTTTTGAAAAGGTAATGTACTGATAAAAAAGTATCATCAAATTTCTGTCCAATTTCACTTTTGCCAGCATTCTCAAAAATTTTTGAAAAGCTAATGTACTATCAGCTTTATAACCATCTTATCACAAATAACATACTGTCAAAGTCGCAGTTCGGAATTCTAAATGGCTCTCATATTGAGAAGGCTATCTACATTTACAGTGTAAATGTACTTAATCCATTAGACAAAAAATTGCAGGCAATTGGTATATTTTGTGATCTGTCAAAGGCATTTGACTGTGTAAATCACAATATCCTTTTACGTAAATTAGAATTTATGGTGTAACAGGAAATGCTGCAAAATAGTTCAAATCTTATATCTCTGGCAGGAAACAAAGGGTGTTATTGGGAAATAGAGATGTATTAAGCTATCAGGCATCATCCAACTGGGAACTAATTACATGTGGGGTCCCACAAGATTTAATCTCAGGGCCCTTACTTTTTCATGTGTATATCAATGACCTTTCATCAGTGACATTACCAGATGCCAAGTTTGTTTTGTTTGCTGATGATACAAACATTGCAATAAATAGCAAATCAAGTGTAGTCTTAGAAAGATCGGCTAATAAAATATTTGTGGACATTAAACACTAGTTCCTAGCCAACTGTTTGTCACTAAACTTTGAAAAAACACACTACATGCAGTTCAGAACTTGTAAGGGGTGTCCCACGAGTATATGCCTAACATACGATGACAAGCAGATAGAAGAAGTGGACAGAGTTAAATTCTTGGTATTACAGCTTGATAATAAATTCAACTGGGAGGAGCACACCACAGGACTGCTGAACATCTTAACAATGCGAATTGTGTCAGACATAGGGGCCATAAAAATGAAAAAGCTGACCTAATATGCATACTTTCATTCCATAATGTCATATGGTATTATTTTTTGGGGGCAATTCATCGAGCCAAGCTAAAGTTTTCTGGACACAAAAACATGCAATAACAGTTACATGTGGTGGGAACTCAAGAACATCCTGCAGCAGAAGCCTTTTTAGGAACTAGGGATACTAACTACTGCTTCTCAATATATTTATTCCTTAATGAAATTCAAAGTATAATCTTCACAAGGATTTAAAGTCATTACTCTTGTACAAAAAGGTGTGCATTATTCAGGAACACACATTTTCAATAACTTGTCAGCAACCATAAAAAGCTTAACAACCATTGAATTTTTTTTTAAATTTTAAATTCAGTACATTAATGCGATCTTAGTAAATGAATGTTTGTAAAATGACGATCGTTCCACTTGGGACCTGTGGAAGGTACATTAGCTTATTTGTTTCAGTTGTAAATATTTGTCATGTATTATTGTTTTTCTGACATGTTCTATAGCCTGGAGGACCTCCTCCCTAAAGATCAATTGGAATGAAAGTAAATCTAATCTAATCTAATGAGCTTCTCCTTTAATTCCTAGAACTGATACTACAGTTTAATGTTTCAATCACAAAAGTTGATGCACAGCTTCTGTTGTCTTTAATACAGTGTGTATACATCATAATTATATCACATTCAGCTGAATCGGTGTGAACTGGGGTTACCTTTGTACAAGCCACTGACAGTTGTCACAGGATGTAGCCAAATTAGGAGCTTGAAGGCAGGGGTCAGTTATCATGAAATGGATAAAAAGTAGGTGTGCCTAAATCAATTACTCATGTGTGTACTATACACGATCCTTAACTATGAAGTTTCTTTTGCCAATTAAATGCACAAAACAGAAACACAATTAACACACATTACAGAAATATGCATAATAATAATAATAATAATAATAATAACAACAAATAAGATTCAAACTTACTGTAAAGATTTTTTAAAAAAGTTGAAGATTGTAACTGCACTGTGTCAGTACATCTACCAATCCATTTTGCACATTCAGTAAACAAAAGTAATTACAAAGCTGTTAACTCTAGCCACTATCATGGGAAAAGACTCACTCAATTTAAATTTGGCAACAAATATTAATGGAAAACTAAAATTAAGTTACCAATTAACAAACAAAATTGTACAAAGAATTTCATTTGCACATGAAAAAGATTACTTAAGAGAGCATTACCACTTAAATAATATATTCTCAACAGTAACGGTCTATTTAGATAACATATAAGTTGGGCTGGAAAAGATGTGTCATAAACTGATAACAAAATGCACAAGCTGCAATATACTTTCATAGTACCACTAGTCACAGTGGAAAATATTATGGACCCCGATCCACGCTGGATACTCTTAACCTCTAATATAAAGGTCTCAGGTTTCCAGCCTGAGTAATTTAGTAAAATGATGCAATGTCTGATGAATGTCACTCCCATTACCTTCTCGAGAATTGTTAAAACAGAGTCTGGCTCATCCAGATCCATTTTGACACTTTACCAGAATAAGTCATTCAAACATCATGCAATTTCGAAGAACTTAATTTTCTGAAAACTAAAAACTTTATATTAGTTCAACTTGCCAGGAAAGACAGCACAACCAATATTAATTTCCTTTTTCTGTGCTCACTCATTATGTACAGAAAGCCAACAGGATCTGATTTCTGTGTCAGTTGTCTCTATACGCAAGGTGTGCAGAGATATGCAGCAACAGTGTAGCATTAGCTTCAGCATTATCATCTCATTTGTTTAAAAGTATGTATACATAAAAGAGCATAAGGTACACGTATGAAAGGAATGAAATGGAATGGTTTTTGAGTGTGGCCTACATGTGGAGTTGTTGTTATTTTCAATGTTTCATGTAGTATTATGCAATGCAAGACAAGTAATTTCTTTTCTCCCATCTTCATAACATACAGTTCCTCTCATTATGGGGTCTCAGTGACCACCCCTCCTTTCTCATTTTCCCCAACCACAGCCTCTTTTATCACGGAAAGCTACGAATAAGCACTTTTCAATTTCTGTTTTTAATTGTTTGTAATAATGGTACTAGGAATCTCGCCTCATGAAGGTTTGTGATTAGTAATAATGGTACTAGCAATTTCATCTCCTGAAGGTTTGGAGTAAGCACAGCCCTTCTTTATTCTTGTAATTTAAAAATAATGTGTTTTGCTGTTCGGAAACTTTCACTTATCAGCTCTGTCTTTCCAGAAGATTGTTAAAGGCCCTGGAAGTGATTTTTTTCTGTCATTTTATCCAATCATTAGCAGTTTATTTCACTTTACTTTGCATTCTTGATTGTGTTATGCTCATACCATAAAATTACATCACTGCCATTGTCATGGAAATATTGAGCAACATATGAGTATAGATGTGGTAAAATGTGGCCAAAATGGCATTTAGAAGATTTTGTTTTTGCGTACACTTCTGCTTTGAGCATTTGTAACCATACCCAGTGATTAAATAGGCTATTAGAATGGAAAACATGGGTTATAAAGTAAATCACTGAATCAATGGACACAATATAAAAATGAATTTATTGCTTTGAACAATCTGTTGTTAATCACCAAAATGGAAAAATCTTATTTTCTACAAAATCCAAAATTAGTAGATAATGCCATACCTGATTAAAGGAAGTCTCCTTGTGTGTTTGTGGGCCACGTTCCAACATAGCATGTAAAGGTTCTAAAGTATCAAACATCCCTTTTACATTCCTTTCACCAAAATAAAGCCTACTGGCTTCTTCCAAGCCTTCATGCCAGAGTTCATGCCATAAGATTGCTACACGAATGAGCTCATCACTAACCTAGAGACAAAAAAACATATGAATAAAAACAAATCACTTTGTTATTACATTTGGAAGTCATTCTGATTCTTACAGTAAATTTAAATACATTTAGTATCAAACTACATTACATTTATTAGCTAATAAATAGCATTCCCCTGTTTTCAGTGCAGTTGGATTTGAAAAAAGCAATGAAATGGTGGTTTTTAATAAAGAATGCCTTTGGAGCTGCATATAGAATTCTGTTCACAATTAAATTCTTTTATTACTCAATTTCAGGAAATTGCCATCGTCAGCTCATAATGATGAAACACAAAAATACAGATGCAATGTATCTCATACAGTAATAAAAAGTGTCAAAATGATTATTATGACAACTAACTAATGATGGTGACTGGCAAAACCTAACATATGAAAATCAAATAATAATAAAATAATCTGCAGTCCACACAAAATTCCGTATAAATGCTAAAAAAGACCATTGATAAGTTTACACGTTTTTATCCTCTGTTGTGGATTTAAGGAAATACAACGACAGCTATAGTACAATAATGCCTATAATAAGTTTAAGGTCAAAGTACAACAAAATGGAACACTTACAAGAATAGCCTGGCTCACAAGTAAAGAGCTATGTTCACGCATACTGTTGAGAATTTTGTTAGCAGCATTTCTTCGAGATAAACTTGCTGATTTAGTAGCTACAGTCAGTGGATAAACCAAAGCCTGTGGGTGTTTTTTCCCTATATCAATTAACAAGTGGTGAATCAATCGTCCCACCAACACTCGAGGTGTATCAATTCTTGCAATCAGTTGTGGTATTACCTAAAATTGTAAAATTATGCATTTTTAATATTATGAGATAATTTTCCAGTGCATAACTGTAATTGTACATTTTAAAATATTATTGGTGATTAACTAATGAATGTGTGAGCTATGCAGTGGATTGCCTCAAAAGTGCAATCTGGTCTGCTGTGAAAGATGTTACACTTATGAGACATATGCGATGAGGAGAGATTTGATGAGAGTAGGGCTCACTCAAAAGCATGGCTTACTGCAGACAGTGAAGTGTATGGGTGGGGAGGGAGAAAAGTACAATGATTTAAGACTGTTACGATTAAGCTTTCAGCCAAAGCCTTCTTCAGAAAAGAAAACACACACATTCATTCATTCACACACACGCAAGCACACCTCACACATACATGACCACCATCTCCTGCAGCTTGGACTGGAATTGTTGTTATACAAACATGGGAATTCTTAAGAATAATGTAATACATATTTACGAAAAGTTTACAATGTATGCCAGGAAAGAAAAAGTCATGTTACACATGACATGTACAACTGTAATCGCCCATGATGTGAAATCTCTTGACATTTACAAACAGCTACCTTTTACAATGCAGAAGACTATAAACAAAGAAACAAGAGTAAGAGTGACTCTTTTTAACTTTTTTTGAGTCTATTTTCCTGTTTACTGACACTTGCATAACAGCATAGAAAATGAAATCTTTGGTATACAAGAGACTGATTTCACAAATTACCTGTAGCCATGTGTCAATGTCTATAGTCCTTATTCCTTCGACTAGGGCCTCATACACCTCATTACACTGTCCATAATCAAACCAGAGTGTAAGTAGTCTCAGAGTATCTTGCAGAGAACTCCCATGAGACAATGCTATTGATCGGAAGAAACCTTCCACAGCTGGGACGGTGAACTGTGTTATATAATCTGAAGCTTGCTGAAAGAGAGGTACCATCATTACCAATACAAGATCTACATGTATTTCCATTTGACACAAGATTCAAATACAAGTGCACAAAAATACAAAAATTATGAACAGAATGTTCCAATGTAGGGAATACTACATTTCAATAGCAACTGGTGAAGATTAATCACGAATTGCACAGATATACTGGCAAGTACACAAACAGAATAAATTCAATTAAATAAGAAATAAATAAGCGGTACACAATGAGATATTTAAGTAATATAAGAGTAACAAATGTAATTTTTCCACCAAATTGCCTCCTATCTATCACCTAACAATTAGTTAAATCAAAATAATAATAATAATAATAATAATAATAATGAAAATGGAAGCATAAACTGTTTCTAACAAAAGAACCATTACCACTAAGCCAAACCAAAAGTTAGGTTCCAGATACAAGTTTCAGACTGGCACACAATTTCAATTTGTCAAGAAGTTTCAAAACAGCACACACTCCATTACAGATGAAATATTCATTCTGAAAAAAGTACTTAGATAATAAACTAAAAATGATAAGGAAAGATTGCTATTCACCATACAGGGGAGACACTGAGTTGCAGACAGGCTCAACAAAAGGACTGCTAGACATGTGAGCTGACCACTGTGTTTGGCCACTGAGGCCAGCCAGAATGTGAGTAGTGCTTGCATGAATACGTTCGGAAAAAAAAAAAAAAACCATTAGAAGAAGGCCTTTTGGCCAAAAGCTCACATGTACAGCAGTATTTTTGTTGTGCCTGTATGTTGCTTTTGTCTCTTCTGTATGGTGAGTAGCTATCTATCCTTTTCATAATATTGTCATTATTCCATCCTGGATTTTCCACTGTTTGAAGCTACAAATGATGTTTTATGAAAGTCAGTAATTGGGTTCTCACAACTGAGGTCACTCTGAATTTCAATACTATTATCATATGTTATATTACTGAAGGTGAAAAACCATCAGAAATGCAGCACAACATTAACAGAAGTTTGAAGGTAAACATGTCCAAGTCCTTATTTACACCTATTTAGAAATCTCAAAACAATAATTGACACATTCAATAGTTAAATCACTCATGAAACTATCATCACCAATCCTTTCCAATTTGAGAAACAGAGAGAATCACAAGGATAAGTGCCAAATGAAAAATGTAGCTGAAATGTCAAAAAAAAATTTAAAGAAGGTAAAACACAATCTTCCTAAAAATTGCATTTACTCTCTTCTAATCTCTACCACATCCACCTGCACATTCATATGATCACACAAATTGTAAAACTGTAAAATCTGATCAAATATTGTAAAAAATTTGAAAATATGAATAATATAAGATAATGATACAGGGATTTGTAATTTCAAGGACTGTGTCAAATTTTGCATCATCACTTGGAGACATTTTTAGTCCATTTAGCCATGAAAATTATTTGGTCATTCATACATAAAAATTGATGAAAACTGTCAATATCTGTGACAGAATACTACTAAACTTTCTTTACCACATGTATTTTGAAATTTTCTACCACTCTTCTCATTGTTTATTAGTTGTGCATTTTAGCAGATACAACAGCCTAGGAGACCAGTACAATATCTACAGCAGTTAGTTGTTAAGTGCATATACATATTGTTGCCTCCCAGTTAAGGAGCAGGATCATACATCTTTGGTAGGTGAAGTGGCCGGAACTGAGGAAACAAGCTGTGATCACTGAAACCTATTATCGACACATGGCATAGCTTCATCCGGACGCTGAGGCCTCCAGATACATTACCGAGCTTGGATGTGAAGTTTCCTATTCCAGGCAGAGAAGCCACCAGTCTGATGTGCCTGTGTGTACATCTATTCATACGCTAAATTTTATTTATCAGAATCAGCATTACTCACTTCATTATTCTGAGGGGGTGAGGGGTGCGAAACTTTTTGTGCAACTTTAATATCCATTGTTACTGCAAATTTTGAAGTAAAATTGCTCTTCTGTAGCAAGGGTTATTTAGTACACATACATAAGTACACTACAACATTAAATAAAAGTCAATAAGTTCACAATAAAATAAAATAATTGTCTTGAGCCAGAGGCCAACTGGAATATAGTAAGACAGAAGTGGCGAAATGATAACTGGTAGTGGAAACCAAAGTAACAGTTATTTCACATGGCTAAATAAGTATAATAGTTCACAGATGTCAAAGTGTAACAGCACTCTAGCAATCGCATTCGACTTTGTACAGTTGAGAGCAGACCATTTTGTTATCTGTCACAGTCTGTAAATATAGTGGTGGTACCTAGGGAAGAGTCAATTAAATTAGAACATGGTGTCAGCTGACTTGCAGAGAATGAGAGCGAGTTCAAAGCCACTTGGGCTTAAATCGACCAGCTAGCTGGTCTCATGTTCAGTCAGCTGCAGATGCATTGTTTTCCTGTCAATTAGTACATATCTTTCACAAATATATATTGTGTGTTAACAAGACCACAACATGTTATTCTAAAAGATATCTAATTTGAAAGCTTTCTGTTTCAAAAATAGTATTCTTTTGTTGGCTGCTAGGGCCCCAAATGAATGTATTCCAGTTAGTGTTAATAATGAAAGGTATTTTCAGGACTATGAATGCTATCAATCTATATCAAGTTTAAGTTTTGTTGGTGGACATTATTTTTAGAATAAAATATTTTAAATTTTCTGTAACTCCATTGTTTAAAAGTTTGACTCTGAGTATTTTTGGACAACTATAACATCTCCAGTTCCACACACAGTGTGTTTCAAAGTCTTTACAGCAAACATTTAGAGGTGATATATCAGGTCACAGAGGACAGCTTTTGTTAGAGACAAAATGTTCACTGATATTTCCCAATGACGCTAGACATCCTTTAGTATTTTCCAGCTCTGGGATGACAAGATTTTACTGGCCTAGCAGGGTCAATTTACTTCAATAAATTGATGGAGTGATTTTGCTGTCCCTACCCCTTTTCATACAGAGAAGATGACTGGATTATAGGCAACACATAAGTTACGTCTGCACCATGAAGTGCCCATGCTCTATCACCTCTCAGGGGCATAACCAATATTAAAGGACACCTACACCTAGTGTTGCCGGGAAACGTCAGCAAACCTTTTGTCTCTAACAATAGTTTTTTCTCATGTTATAATCAATCACCTCCAGACATCTGTTACGAAGACTTTGAAACACCCTGTATACGAGCCTCCTTAAAGCGTGAAGTGGTATAACTCCACTTTTCCTTATAGTTTTAATACTGTCAGGATCTTGTTCAGCAAATGGCATTCTGTAAACACAGCAAATGATGAAATTCACAACATTGCAGCTGTGCAGTAGCAGCATAAGGTGTAACACACATCGATCTGTTAACAGCTGAATTGGTGTAGTTGGGAGCTACACTGCTGTGCCTAACTATTGTTTTGAGTCTTCTCAATATGGTATGGATGTTCGATCTTCAGACTATCCCAGTAATAGGATTTTACATGCTTAATTATCTCAACTGTGCTAAGTGTGATTCACCATGAGTTATGGTAATAAAGACAGCATTCTGGAACCGGTTATTTGGGATGATAATGGGTTGGGTTGTTTTGGGGAAGCAGACCAGACAGCGAGGTCATCGGTCTCATCGAATTAGGGAAGGACGGGGAAGGAAGTCGGCCATGCCCTTTGAAAGGAACCATCCCGGCATTTGCCTGGATAGATTTAGGGAAATCACGGAAATCCTAAATCAGGATGGCCGGACGCGGGATGGGATGATAATGGATCCGGCAGTGAATATTCAGAGTCATCCACTGCTGGTCTTTTTTTTTATTTTCTAATTTTATTACTGTACATCAAAATTATTAGTTTTTTCGCGTGTTTTGGTTCTTTTACCAATATAAAGTACAACATCTGAACATAACAGATGTAGATAAATTCTATATAACAATAAAATTACTCAAAATCTCTGATGATAGAACGAGCTGAGCCATAAAAAAAGGTAAAACTTACAGAGGCTCCAGATGAAGATAAATGAGGCAAAACAGTTCTTGTTAACAAAACCCAGAACAAAAAATGCTATAGAATGTCATCACATTCATTCTCCTCTTATCAATCACACTGTACTAGATCCTGTGAACCATATAGAAGACATTCACCACAAAATTGGAATATTTGACTGCTCTATAAACTGTACAAAAAACATGCTGAAAGCCAAGGAAAAGAGCCAATTGCAGAAAATGTTTATTGTGGACCTTTTGACTAGTTGAACTTGCTTTTCCACACTCCTCACAAGGACAATGTGATACTTTTGCTAATTAACTGAAGCATTCAACAAATGAACAAGAATTGCATCTGAACTGCTGAAAAAGCTCGAGAGTCCATGAAAGTGGACACTGAAGAAATCAGTTTCTGATTGTTCCTCCTATGATCTTTATTTTAATTTAGCAAAATCTCTATCACATGTCAAGTAACGTATTACACACATAATTTATAGGTTTACACTTTGGGTTGCCACAAGCTGTTTTCAAAATTAGGATTTATGTATTCCTGGGATGAAGTGGCTGGATCTCGAGGTTTCCAAGAAAATGGTGCCTGTTTGGTCAAACACATCAAACTGAGAGCAGCCTGCAAAAGATGTTGTAATGTACAGTAGTACTTGTACAGGGCAGAATACAAACTGGAAAATACCCATGACATTAATGAAACCAGTTTTAAGTGAAAAGAATAAAACTGAAATTATGGACCAAGAGTTTACACAACAGATATTTTGTCACAATGACTGGTAGATTGTCAATTGAAAGAAAAAACATCCCTTGCATGTCACTGTAATTACAATCCCTTACATGTCACTGTAATGACAAACAATGACTTCTTGTCTGTGTACAAATTGTTAAAGTCAATCACCAAAAGGAAGACTGTAGTGAAAAACAGGCAGTGTCATGGCAAAGATGCAGGGGATTTCATACCAAAAGAGTGGTCCACTCACACACTTCTTCAAAAAAACTCTTTCAACAGAGATGTATTTTCACAAGTTGGACTTCATGCCAAGATCTAAAACAGGATGCACAGTTTCCCCAACATATATTATATAAAGCTGTACACAGAACCACAGTGTTTAAAAAGCAAAAGAAGAAAGGCGTGGAAGAACTTTTTACCATTTATTTCATTGTTCATACCCTCTGGAGTCAGTCTTCTTTCTTCATACAATACTGAAAAGATTGGGCCACTGAAGAGAAGTAATAAAATAAGTAACACAGATTATATAAAAGTACATATGTAAAAACAGTGATGTTAACTGTGAAGTGCATTTTTATAGCAAATAACTAGAAATCTGTTTCCATGAAAGCAAAACTCTGGCAGAACAATACTGTCATTAGACCACAATGCCTTTTGTTAAATATAGTCAATCAGATGAAATACCGAAAAAGGAAAGGAAAATCTTGGGACCAAAATATGATAATGGGAAATGGAAATTAAATAGTAGTAAAGAAGTTTATGAAAAAATAGAATGAATATTAGACACAATGAGATAGAGACGCATTGTATGCTATGGACAACTAAAGAGGCTAGACATATAAAAAGAATTTTTATCTTTTCTGACAGAAACCCAAAAACATCAATGGTCTGGATCAAAGAAGTTAAAGCAGACCTGAGCGGAATGGAAATAACAGAGCAAGAAATAGGAGAAAAAGTTTGGAGCAAAAGTAAAAAGTCTCAAGGCCTACCAGGAAAAAAACGAAAAAGGCACGTGCATTACGAACAGAAGAAAGAAATAATGAAGAAACCACAGGAAAGAAAGAAAGGAGAAAAGAAAGAAGAGAGAAGTCATTTCATGTGGTCCTTAGGAGGGGGGAATCTTACCTCTTTATAGCATGGGTGCTGCAAATTCAATTAGGCCCTTATATTATGTCTGTAACTTGATCAAATTTGTTCACATTGCTAACTCAAGTTATAGAAAACTTCTGATAACGTATATGATTAGTAAAGCACTATTAACCTTTGTATAACAATCCTAGTAAACCATTAAATATCTTGAAATGAGAAATATGTGAGTTACACCACTTGTGCTCTACGGGACTCATATCTTGCCTTCAGTCCAAGCTAATAAGGCTTCTCATGCAATAAAAATTATTTGGACATTTGAATTTGAATCTGCAAATACGTAACAAATCTTTTGATGAGTAAAACTTTGCATTTCTATTATTACAAGTTATGTAACTGTTTTCATCAATTCATTACAGAAGTGTAGTCCTGCTGAGAAACTCCAAAGATTTTATTTAGTTGCATCAGTTTCCAGTGTATTCCACCAGACTATATGTAATGTGCCTAATTCATACTAATGCTATAAATGCACACGTAAATGCATCAATTCATTACAGAAGTGTAGTCCTGCTGAGAAACTCCAAAGATTTTATTTAGTTGCATCAGTTTCCAGTGTATTCCACCAGACTATATAAATGTAATGTGCCTAATTCATACTAATGTTATAAATGCAAACATAACTCTGGTTGTCATGCTTTTATGATGAAACTGCTGAACTGATCTTGATTAAATTTAGTCTGGAAATAGCTTGAATGCTGACAAAGAACATTGGATACATTATGAAGTGTGCAGCACAACATATTTATTGATTTGAAGAGTATAACACTAAGTATGGAACAACAATTATGCTTTGAAAAAGTTATTTACTCTGTAACTTTTGAACTATATCACATTAGTGAAAATGCTATTGTTTGATATGTTTTACATAATACGACTCAGTGTAATGATATAATGCTTGTACAACTCTCCATGTGTTTCATCCATACTTCCATAATAACATGTCACAAGCCCTTGTATTTCAGCCACTGTGTCATACATCCCTTATAGCTTCTCAAAGATGTAATGATTTGCATCAACAGCTTATGGTCATGCGGTTAGCATTCCTTACTGTCCCAGGTTCAATTACTGGCCAAATCAATTTTTTTTCCAATTGTGACTGGGTGGCATCAAATAAGAAAGACTTGCACCTAGCGACCGAACAACTTTACCGATATCTCCTGGCAAATAAAGTGATATACACATTTCCATTTCGGTTTACTGTTAAATGAACACAGCCACAGCTAACAGCTAGAATATGACACTTATCGTTATAACCTTTAATCACTAATAAATTGCGTGGATATACAAACGTAGAAACAATAGCTGGTTACATGCTACCAATTCCGTATCGGTCATTCGACTGCCATGGCGTGACATGCGGCCAGCGCCGTTCGTAACTAGGTGGCGTTCCCGCGCTCAGCCGAGTTGCGGAGCGCCTCTATTGCCGTTTGCGCGTACTGACGTGGCGGCACTCTTAAATGTCGTAGCACTGTCACAACACTTTTCCCCCCTTGAAAAAAAAAAAAAAAAAAAAAAAAAAAAAAAAAAAAAAAAAAAAAAAAAATACCACACACACACACACACACACACACACACACACACACACACACACACACACTCACTTCCAGGGAGACATGGACAGTGCGGAGACATCTATGGCCTCTTGGGAGGCCCCGAGAAGATCCCGCAGAGAAACACGAGAGTATGGTCGAAAATGTCCAGGATGGAAGCCCGTGCGTGGAACGTGCCTCCTGGACGAGATGATGGGTGAAAACTCCAGAGCAGCATCCATAGGTGTCGTGGACCTGGGGGTATGCTCCAGCGAGATGGGTCCCGGAGAAGGCAGTGTCGCGACTAGGGCCGGTTCCGGCGTACTCGGTACTCGAAAGCGGTAGCGACGTCGGCTTCAGCAACACGCACGGGAGATCGGCAGCAGCGACAGGACTGGCTTCTCGGGCTGGTGGAGGTGAAGGAAGGGGCGGTGGCACCAGCGTGGCCACCACTCTTGGGCGCATCTGGTCGTAATGGCCAACAACCATGCCGTCGACCGTACGAATTTCACAAAGCCAGCGGCCGCGAAGAGCCTTGACCACCCCTGGAACCCATTTAGGGCGAGATCCATACCCTCGTGCCCACACGTCGGCACCCACCGAGTATTTTCCCGCACGAGGGGACACAGTACAAGGCCTGACAGGGTGAAGCAGGTGCAGTAGAGTGCGTGGTTGGCGGCCATGCAAGAGTTCAGCACGGCTGCGATCACCCAGAGGCGTGATGCGATAAGAACTTAGAAAATGCAATAGAGCATCATCTGTGGAAAAACCACTAAGGAATTTTTTCATCTCGCTTTTGAAAGTGCGGACAAGGCGCTCGACCTCCCCATTCGATTGCGGATGGAAGGGCGGTGCTGTAACATGATGAATCCCGTGTCCAGTACAAAAATCACGGAAGGCCTGCAAAGAGAACTGAGGGCCATTGTCCGTGGCAATCGTGGATGGAAGACCTTCTAGTGCAAAGATTTTGGACAAAGCCAGCGTCGTCGCCGCAGTGGTGGGCGACGGACATCGAACAACAAACGGAAACTTTGAAAAGGCGTCAATCAACAGCAGCCAATAAGTGCCGAGGAAGGGGCCGGCAAAGTCAGCGTGCACCCGTTCCCATGGCTGCGCCGGGTCAGGCCACGGATGCGCCGGGTCAGGCCACAGAGAGGGCATTGTACGGGGTGCAGCCAGTTGTTGAGCACACTGACCACACACAGCGACCATGTGGGCGATGTCCGAATCAATACCGGGCCAATAAACATGCCTGCGGGCCAGGGACTTAGTCTGAGAAATCCCCCAATGGCCTTCATGCAACAGTTTGAGAACATCTTTGCGAAGAGAGGCTGGCACCACGACTCGTGGAGATGCGCCATCTGTGGCCAGAAGAACAAAACCATCACGAACAGACAGACGAAGGTGCAAGGCATGGTAGTTGCAAAGGGGATCCGATGCCCGGCCCTTGGTCCTGCCCGGCCAACCCCGTTGAATAAAACCGATCACCTGACGCAGGACCGGGTCCCGCGCAGTAGCCAACGCGACCTGCGACCCTGTAAGCGGAAAACCCTCGACCACACGACATTCTGCCTCATCAATGTGGAAACAGAGTAGTTCATCTCGATCGAAAACCGGGTCGGGGCCCATCGGCAAATGCGACAACGCGTCAGCGTTGGCGTGCTGGGCCGTGGGGCGATAGTGAATCTCATAGTGAAAACGAGACAAGTATAAGGCCCAACGTTGCAGGCGGTGAGCTGCCTTATCCAGAAGCGACGCCGATGGGCTGAACAGAGAGACCAGTGGCTTGTGGTCGGCGATGAGGTGAAACTTAGAACCATACAAAAAACACTGAACTTTTTTAGAGCATAAATGATAGCGAGCGCCTCCTTTTCAATTTGAGAACAACGCCGTTGCGCATCGTTGAGGGTCTTGGAAGCATAGGCAATGGTTCGTTCCGACCCATCCTCATACCGATGGGCGAGAACAGCCCCTAGGCCATACTGGGACGCGTCAGTCGCCAGAACCAAGTGCTGACCCGGACGGAATGTGGCAAGACAAGGCGCCGACTGCAAATGAGCCTTCAGGCGGACAAAAGCCTGCTCACACTCGTCGGACCAACAGAAAGGGACATTTTTGCGTAACAGCTGATGCAGAGGATGAGCTACCGCCACCGCGGATGGAATGAATTTGTGATAATAAGCAATCTTGCCTAGAAACGCAACATGCTGACGTAGAGGACGTATACCCTCACGGGACAAGTGGAAACCAAGGTACACGATGGAGGGTTGCAGGAACTGTGACTTGTCCAGATTGCACTTCAACCCAGTCAAATGCAGAACCCGAAACAGTGAACGCAAATTGCGAAGGTGCTTCTCAGTGGAGGCCCCCGTGACAACAATGTGATTCAGATAGTTTATGCAGCCGGGAACGGAAGCCGTGAGCTGTTCCAAAAACCACTGAAAAATGGCCGGCGCGCTAGCGACGCCAAATGGTAACCGCTGGTACTGATACAACCCACAAGGAGTGTTGATGACAAGAAATTCCTTGGAAGACGCATCCAACAGCAACTGATGGTACGCCTTCGATAAGTCAAGTTTGGAAAAGAACTGGTCCCCGGCGAGCTTGGCAAATAACTCCTCAGGATGGGGAAGAGGATAAGCGTCAATGAGGCTCTGAGTGTTGACAGTGGCTTTAAAATCACCACACAATTGCAGACTCCCGTTTGGTTTAGAAACCACCACGATTGGTGATGCCCATTCGCTGGAGGTAACAGGAAGGAGAACCCCTGAAGCTGTTAACCTGTCTATCTCAGCCTTGACAGGTGCACGCATCACCACCGGAATAGGGCGTGCCCGGAAAAACTTAGGGCGAGCTGTAGGTTTAAGAGTAATGTGGGCTTCAAAATCCTTGGCATGACCCAGACCAGCAGAGAACACGGACGAGAATTCAGAACACAATCCATCCAGCTGTTGATACGGAATATCCTCAGATATGAGGTGCACATCATCATCAATGGAGAACCCGAACAACTGGAAAGCATCATAACCGAACAGGTTTTCAGTGCCCGCATCACCCACCACATAAAACATGAGGGGCCTAACAACAGACTTGTAGGCAGTGGAAGCATCAAACTGGCCACGATAGGAATTTTCTGTTTATTATAAGTTCTCAGATTTCGCGTAACTGGAGACAAGGGAGGGGAACCCAACTCCAAATACGTGCGAGAATTAATGAGAGTTACTGCACAGCCACTGTCCAATTGCATGCGAATGTCTTTATCCAGAACACGAACAGTAACAAACGACTTATTTGTTTGAGAAAGCACACAGTTAACCTCCATGTCCGATGCCTCGTCCTCGTCAACAGGAACTTTAGGGGACTGACACACAGAAGCAATGTGGCCTTTTTTCCTACATGAATTACACGTGGCCCAACATTTTGGACACGTGGCCCTGTCATGCTGTACGAAACAACGTGGATAAGAAGGAAGTCCGGAACGAACCTGCTTCTGTGGTTGCTGTTTTCGCTGCGAGCGTGGCTGCCCAACACGACGTTGTTGACGCGAGTGAACCGCCGCCACATCGTCGGTCCCCTGGGAAACAGGCAAATTGTCCGTGTCGAAAGTGGTCTGTATAGCGCCTACATCATACCGCACTTGCATAATCTGTTCCATGTCTGCCCCAACACGAACACACAAATCCACAATGCAGGAACAAAAATATCCCATCCTCGTCGCCAAAAAGTGTTATAACCTTTAATCACTAATAAATTGCGTGGATATACAAACGTAGAAACAATAGCTGGTTACTTGCTACCAATTCCGTATCGGTCATTCGACTGCCGTGCCGTGACATGCGGCCGGCGCCGTTCGTAGCTAGGTGGCGCTCCCGCGCTCAGCCGAGTTGCGGAGCGCCTCTATTGCCGTTTGCGCGTACTGACGTGGTGGCACTCTTAAATGTCGTGGCACTGTCACAACACTTATACAATCTTCAATATGTTTAATCCACGCTAATATTATAGCATGAAAGTAACTCACTCTGTTATGTTTTTACAACTAAACTTCTGAACTGATTTTGATCAAATTTGGTATGAAATAGCTTGAACTCTGAGGAAGAACACAGCTACATACTTCACAAAGTATGTAGTACAAGCTATTTATTTATTTGAAAAATATTACACGAATGAGAGAGTAATACTTATTCCTTGAAAATGTTATTCACTCTTTCACATTTGAACTTTATCATATTTGTGAAAATGCTTTTATTGGTTGAAATGTTCTGTGTAATATGATTCAACAAAATCAATACAATTCTTATACATTTCTTAATGTGTTTAATCCATGCTTATACCAGTATTATTAAATACGAAAGTAAGGGAATAGAGCAAGGTGATTCCACCCACCTGCTTTGAGCCATGACATATTCTGAGTAAGGAGTACAGTTTATACAAGTTTCTAAGACAACCACAGGTAAAATTTGACAACAGGCCGATTATGTTCTTTTGAGATGGCGACCCCAAGGCAGACCATAACAATAAGAAACTAACATAAAAAGCACATGAAATGTCTTAGCCAGCTAATAAAATGAAATTATCTGGACAACCAAGGGAATGAGACAGTTTTGAGGGGGGTGGGGACAAACTAAAAAAAATCAATGACACTAAGATCATTCCAATATTTTGCTTGACCTGTACAGCTAAAATGAAGGCAGAGGTACCACACAAACCTCCACAAAACAACAACTTAATTAAATATATTACACATGCAAATTCCTCCAGAATAATGGAATTGGACCGTGTGCTTGCCCTTAAAGTAAATCTACCTGTTATGTTTTCCAAGACTCTACCATTGAACCGATTCTGACACTGAACTGATTCTGATTTCATGTAGAGTCAGCCTGAACCCTGAGCGAGATCATAGGTTACTTTAGAAAACTGTATTATCCTTTTGAGTATTATTACCATTCTTAAATATGGTTTATGTGAGTGAGACGCAGACAATGTTGGGATAATGGTCAGCGACTCTTAGTGTCTACAGATTATTTGTGACTGGGTATCCAATGTTATTGTGCACGAGTTTTTGTGTAGCTAAAAAAATAAAATTTGACAGTACGCCCGAGAACCATGTTTAAAGCTGTTATGACATGCCTCAAACATGTAAGTCTGATTTACGCACAACTCAAAGAAAGCTTGGGTTACTGAAATACAGAAAACTTCAGAGTACTGTCAGTTGCACCAAACCTTAGGTGCAGAATGTCATGTGACTCTAAGAATACAGAGACAGTAGAACAGTTTCAGAGTACTGTCAGTTGCACCAAACCTTAGATACAGAGTGTCATGTGACTCTAAGAATACAGAGACAGTGGAACAGTCACAAGCTTGTCAAATTTTTGACACTGAATGTTACACATCTCACAGCTTTCAAGAAACTTGAAGACTCACGATGACAGCATCATTTAAATGCTGTACGACAAACAGAGAGATGCTGTGCATTTACCTCCAGCATCTAGGGCCGGAATATAGAGATGCTGGAGATGGTAGTCGTGTGGACGAGGTGTGCTTGCTTATGTGTATGAATGGTTGTATGTTTCTCTTTTGCTGATGAAGGCTGAGCTCGAAAGTTCTATGTAAGTGTCTTTTAATTGTCCCTGCCTGCAGCTTAACGCATCTTCTTCACAGTAAATAGCATTCTTTCATTTCCTACACTATTAATCATTGATTAGTCACCTTAGGAAAAATGGATAAAAAATATGGGCACATGAACAACAGTTGGTATGTGTTGCCCTGGTGGCAAACTTTCACTTTCAGTACTACGTGAGCCAGAACAACACCTAAAACTCTGTTCTAATGTAAAGAATTGAAGTGTTTTTAAATACAATCAGAAACTATAATGCATGCTTCCAGATGACTTGATTTGGTATGGATGCAGAAGTCTAAACGCCAGGTTCCTTGCCTACTTTTATGAGTTAAGATCTAATTTACCATAGAATTGGCTCTTTGCTTCCACCAGATAATCACCAAAAATGAAGCAGACATTAGGTGTAATAATATCCAAGGTGAAGAAAAAGATACGGTTTTGAATATTCAGAGAATTCCTTCATTATGTACCTTTACACCAGTGCTACAAACATTTATTCATACACATCTATAAAACTACATACCCATATAATAGAGGGAAAGATTCCACGTGGGAAAAATATATCTAAAAACAAAGATGATGTGACCTACCAACCTGCCAGCGCTTTCATTTGGCAAGTCACATCATCTTTGTTTTTAGAACCAGATTGTTTTGTGTGTAGTAGATGTTCTCATTCCATTATGTGTTATATTGTATCTAACATTAGATTGTACATATTTTATTATTGTGCGGTTCATTGATTGCTAATGCTTCTTAATGATTTAAAAAAAAAACTAAAATTCAGATGGAGGGTTTTCAACAGTTTGAGTTCTATATTAATCCTTGTAATAATTCACAGAATGTGTTTTGTCTTCTGCATCAGATGATCACTGATAACACTGATGATGTCTCCTCGGTATAGCTCTGCTGTGTGTCTCCTGAGACTGCAGCTGTCTAGCATTTGTATAGAGGAATGGTGTAATTTTCATTGTTGTTTTTAGATATATAAACTACATACCCAGATATTTATAAATTACTAGCATACTTCCTCATCATCAGTCATCGCAACAAAACTACTGATATGCAAGCACAGCCAGGGGTAGCTGCTAGTTTATAAAATATGATCCATGGGCAAATAAAAGAACTACCACTATTACTAACAGAAATGATTAAAATGGGCACCTTAAAGCTTGAAACTAATACTAACTTTGACACCCAAAAACAAAGTGAACTGTTCTGAGTTTGCTAAATTAATGCAATAATAAATGCAAAAGGATAGTTTTCATAAAAAACTTGTTTTTAGTGTTAAAGCAACACTTCTGGGAACAGTGGATAGGTACTACACACGAATCTGAGGCACAGAAAATCATTACACTATCGTACAGCATATTCTTGACTTATCAAAAATTAATGGGTCTCAGATAACTCAAATTTTGGAGTTTAGGGGTCCTTTTTCATAATGGACTAGACCACTACAGGAGACATGTATCTGGAAATGATGCACAACTGGTTCATTCAGCATGCAGAGGGAAGATAGATTATGAGTTTAAAACCCAATTGATGGCAAGGGATTTACACATGCGATGGAGAAGAAAATACGCCATGCTTTTTTAAAGGAACTATCCCAGCATACACTTTAAGCAATTTAGGGAAAACACAAAAAAACTAAAGCTGAATGGGGATTTGAAACACCGTCCTCCCGAATATGTTCCAGCATCTTACCACTGCGCCACCTCACTTGGCCTGCAGCTAGAGATCAACAGTGTGGACATAATCTGCCTGCAGAATGTTGCTCCACCCAACTTCCATCTCAATGTTACTGAATACATAACTACATTACTGTGGAAATGATGAGTGTCCTATAATGGAAAATGATCTAACATTTCTATTGCAGCATCAAGAATTCATCTACTTTAATCCAACACAATTTTTGTGTGTAGACTTACATGAAAAATTCGATGTTTGTGCCTCCATTAACAGCAGACATACTGGAATTATGGCGCCACATCAAAAAAGTCTCTCAAATGACTGATACAAATGTGATACATCAAATGTGGGATGAACTTGATTACAGACTTGACAAATACCCTAAGCATTTGTAATACAATATTTTTACTGTATGACTAGAAAGTTCCTTAATTATAAAAAAAAAGTACAAAATTATTATTATGAGTATTGTGTGTCATTAAAGAACACACATACAAACACAATATATTTACGTGTTAATATTTAAAATTCACAACCAGATTGCAGCACTTGATGTCACATCGTCCATGTTTTTTCTGATCGCCTTCAAAAATATGGAGTATGCAGGTCTCGACAATATGTATTATATCCACCACAGTAACAAGCAGTACAATCATAATGAACCCACTATGTCAAGATGTGGTCACATCTCCCTTGTCCCATTTGGATGGGGTGTTAAGTCTCAACCAATTACGATGGAGAAGATTAAACCCGGGTTTAAGGGCAATGCCGAGTGGAAAGGGGTCGCAGTTCTCAGGTGGATGTTCATTCCAGAATTCTTTCACTTCTCAGTGGTTTCGGAATAAGATTCAGTCATCAGTGGCACAACTAGGAAATTTATATCAGTGATTAATCTGTCGTTTTCAGAAGCTTACGTAATCTGGGATAGATCATTAGAACTTGGCCATACATGTATTTTAATTATAAGAAGTGTATTCAGAAACTTACTTAATATTAGTTTAAGAGCTCAAACAAGATACGGTGGCCAATGCACAGTGACCAATTTTTGTCTGAAGTGCTGGGCAAGTTCCCAAGTTTGTTTGGAACGGGGGAGGCCAACGTTGTTTGCCCACTTTCGGCCAATTGACTATGCGCTGCAGTACCAGAATTGAGGCATACACCATGCAATCTTTTTCTAACAACTTTATGGAAACTATTTGGTAAAAAAAATGCATTTTTGTGTTACATATAGCTTTATATATCAGCCTAATGATGACATGCCCTTCACGTCATTAATAGTCACAGTTATAAGACACTGCATGAAATTCGTAAAAGTTAACAATGAAAAATAGGGGTCAGTATGATTTTGCTTTTGGTGCATATTACATAATATTTTGCTATGTGTGAAGTTTAGCTAACATCTTTAATTTATCCTTTGACTTGAATGGAGGTCTCTATCTGTCACCAATCTCAAGAAAACCGGCCTTATGTAGTGCAATCATTTACAATCATGAGTGCCAGTGTTAAAGACAAAATGAAATATCCTTAACATTCCTCATATCTCATAAATGGTTTAACATATCGAAATGAGATTGTGGCAAATGATAGTAAACAAAAAGGAAAGTATTTTGCTACAATGCAAAACTTCATTATCTACTGTGTTACTGCACTAACTAAAAGCTTCTTTGATGGAAGAAGGTAAATTTTTGAGGGCCATCAACTGCTAGTAAAATGAGAAATGCTGTAGGTTTTGGAACAACATAAGTGAAGACATTATATGTTTATTTTTGTGCTGAGGATGTGCTTTTTCATAAGGCACTGACCTTACTTTTCCTCAGTTCCACACTTAATAGAATTAATAAACTACTCTTTCAGAATTCTTTCACAACTGCATCCACACAACACGTTAGGAGGTGACAGTGTGTAAATCCTCCATGGTTTGGCAAAAGAAGCAAATTTTGTCATGGTCTTAAGGAAAATATAGGTTTTACTCAAAATTTGCCATTCATGATGCTTTCCTGAAAGGTGGTTAACAAGTCAGGAAAATATAAATCACTTTTTTTTTTTTTTTTTTTTTTTTTGCATTTTCAGTGGGATTCTTTTTAGATACTACGCAAAGCAAAGATAACAGAGATCTTTTCAGATGGTCACCATGCAAGTGTGGGTGTGGAGAGGCTTCACTTAATATTTACAAAAAATGTAATTGTAGGATTCAGTTTAGAATGGCACTACCCCTTTAGCACTCGGCATTTTCTTACAGCATGCTGCCTGCAACCCCCACCACTACCACTCTCCCCATACTTGCCCTGTGGTCTGTCTGTGCATGAACTGGCCACATTATTCTGCATGCACTCAAGTAAATGTCCGAGATTTTATATGGCGCAGACAAGGAGGGCATTTAAGACCTGCATTTGTGAGCACTTTCTCAACAAAGACAGTGAAAATTCATATAAGTAAAATTTCCCAGAATGTCTCATAATTGAAAAACATCTTTGCTTAATATGGAAAAATCGCATTTGGCCGAGAAGGCATTTGGCCGAGAAGGGCTTCAAAATGAACCTCTTCTAAGAGTTTAAAATAGGAGGGTTGACTGAAAAGTAATGCCTCCATCTTCGTAACTCTTCAACAGTTGGCAGCATTGGTATGCAGCAGCTCCAGTTGGCGGGAAGCCTTAGCATTGAACGGTTGTGTTGTTACAGTGTAAGGTACGGAACCCTGCGCAGATGGTCGGTCAATGCGATTTAAACAACGTGCAGTCATTGAATTCTTGACAGCAGAAGGTGTCACCCCAAAGGAGATTCATCAGAGAATGAATGCAGTTTATGGTGATTGTGTTGATGTGAGTACTGTGCGTTGTTGGGCAAGTAAGTTTAAAGATGTTGAGGCGGGAACAACTGACCTGCGTGACAAAGAGTTGGACGGCCTGTGACAGCAACCACCAAGTTTCACAAGCAAAATGTTGGCAGATTGATTCAGGACAATCGTTGTATCACTCAAAGAGAAACTGCACAATTGGCATTTGACGAGAATGTGTGGGACACATTATTGCTTTGCTTGGATATTGGAAGATCCGGGCACAATGGGTACCCCGGATGCTGACTCCTGAAATGAAGGGGCACAGACTTGAAATTTGCCAGGAACTCCTCTCGTGTGATGAGAATGAAGGTGGCGCATTTCTCCATTCAACTGTGACAGGAGACAAAATGTGGGTACACAATTATGACCAGAAGACAAAATGTCAGTCTGTGGAATATTGACACAAAGACTCGCCCCAGAAAAAGAAATTCAAGACGCAGCCCTCAGCTGGAAAACTCATGGCCACAGTGTTCTGGGATGCAGATGGTGTTATCAATGTCGATTTCCTTGATCATGGAACAACAATAAATTCAGACCATTACATCACAACACTGAGAACTCTGAAACGACAGCTAACAAGGGTCCAAAAGGAAAAGGGAAAGGTTTTTTCTGCAGCATGACAATGCCATACCACACACTTCATGTGCCACCACTTCAGAGACTGAATCTCACCACCGTACAGCATCCTCCATACAGTCCAGATTTAGCACTGGACTTCCATCTGTTCCCGATAATGAAAGATGATTTCCAAGGACATCAATATGCTTCTGATGAAGACATTGAGAGAACTGTGAAACTGTGGTTGCGGAAACAGAGTGTCAACTTCTTCTGTGATGGCTTCAGAAAACTTCTTCATCGTTGGCAGAAATGTTCCAATTGGCTGGTGATTATGTGGAAAAGTAAATATTGGTAATTAAAAATCACATTCTAAGAATTATTTCTGCATTTGGTTTATTAAAATATTCCCATCCAAACCCAACTAATGAAGGTGGAGGCATTACTTTTCATTCAACCCTCATACATAATAAACATTCCTGCCTAAATTCCAAAGATTCGTTCAATTGATCAGCTTGCACTGAAGAACAGACCCTACTTTGACTGTAGAGTATCTCTTATACAATGATGAAAAGTAGCCCTTTTCTTTTAGATATTAATACCAGCAATAGCTTACATGCAACTGTGTGCCTTGTTTGTTGTATGTATTATGTAAATATGTTCCTTGCTGCTAGCATAACAGCATAATTGCGCACATAAATATGATTCATTTGCTGTGAATTATCAATCTATATGTATAATTATTACAAATAATATGAAGATTTTTGAGCATGTCATGGCATTATATTTCTGCAAAGAAATGGCTCTGAGCACTATGGGACTCAACTGCTGTGGTCATAAGTCCCCTAGAACTTAGAACTACTTAAACCTAACCAACCTAAGGACATCACACACATCCATGCCTGAGGCAGGATTCGAACCTGCGACCGTAGTGGTCGTGCGGTTCCAGACTGTAGCGCCTTTAACCGCTCGGCCACTCCGGCCGGCTTTCTGCAAAGAAAATATTGACATCTGCTAAAGCAGTGTGGAGCAAGTTTCTGTAGTACCCTTCTTATACTTTGCATACATGTATTGCCAAATTGAAACCGATAAAGTGAAATAAATTTCCTAACTGGTAACTGAATCTTATACTGAAATATGTATTTGCCAAAGCAGATTAAAATAAAAACAACTGATGGTTCAAATATGCATTTATACAAAATAACAACTGTTGATAAAATCATACTTCTCAGTGATACTGAAAATGTCTGTGGACTGGAATGGTCCAAAGGTAGCTTGTTCACTTTCAAGCACATACCTGATGGATTGTGGAATGGAAAGCACTAAGCTCTTGCAGGACTTTGTCTTGTTAAGATTTTGTAGCTGTTCTTCTGGGATACTGTGAGGCAATGGTAGATAGAACAGGCAATCATTGAATGGGAACTGATCAGGCAGTGTCAGCAATGATCCTCTTGGCCTCATTCAGATGCACATCTATCTTACTTGTATATGTGGAACAATAGTATGAAAAGGACAGGTCCCTACTCACCATAAAGATGAAATGTTGAGTTGCAGGCAGGCACAACAAAAAGACTGCTACATATTTGAGCTTTTGGCCAAAGCCTTCTTCAGAAAACACAATGCGTGCGCACCCACCCACCCCTCTGTCATGTGCAGATATATGCCTGTGTTCTCAGTATTTTTCATACTTATTCACTAGGTTCCTACTTGTGCCTTTTCTATATTAATTGCCAGTTTTGCATCCTATAATCAAATTGCACTCAAGCTACACATTATTCTCATTCCAATGTCAACCATAATTCTATGTCGTTGACATATGTTGCTACCTAAATGCTGTGTAGGTCTGTTGTTTGCTAAGGTGATATACTATTTATTAGATATGATTAAATTGCATAAGGTTTACAAAGGTTGCTACCTACAAATCAGTAGACGCAGCTGCTAAGGATGCTGATGTAAAACCTACAACACGCTTCTGGATCACTTGCAGCATCTTCTTATTATGGGGCTCATGTTAATTTTACACTTTCATATGGCTCTGTAGTTCTTGATACTTAAATATTTATGGTTACCTATCACTGTATAGTATCATAAATAATACAAATGTTATTACTAGTATTTTAAAATATATTCTACAAAAAAATTTTATGTCAATAAGGAAATTGGTTTTTAATTGTATGAAGCTTTCACGCTGTCTCTTGTTGCTGAAATAATTTTTATTCCAATTGCTACAATTTGTAAATTTGTCAGTAGTTTTTTCTGCCTTAATGAGTATTCTATCAATACTCCCATAGGGGAGAACATTGTTTTCTTGTAAGCACTGATGCATAACATCGGTTAGTATCTTGCCTGCTATGATGCTGGCAGTTTCCTTGTTGTTCACCAATGCTGTGTCATGGTTTAACCCCTTCTATAAGGTACAATGTTTAAGCTCCACATGTGGATTCTGTGTAATGCAATATTTGCATAGTGGATATGACAACCTTATATAACTGAGTGAAAATGATATACGTTTTTCGCATGCTACATCTCTAGCATAATGTAATATGTTCGTTGCGATCTTACTCTGCACATGTGGAGATTACCTGATATAATGTTATTACACAGTGGATGCGACGATCTCTCGGGGTAAGAATTATGTAGTCTTAACTTTTCTTTTGAGTGATGATGCATTGCAGAATACTTGTTCATGATGTAAACATATATTTTACAAGAACTTGTCATTGAGCTATACGTTAAGGTTGAGCTATGCAGCTCACAAACCATTTAGTGATTGTACATGGAAAAAAAATTTCTTATCCTGTGGTATGTATTTATGTCATGGAAATATTTATTATTGGTAATGTGTACCATACCATTTTTCTTTATATGCAATTTTCTGTATAATTACAGATCTGAGGATGGAGCTTCAGCTGAAACCAGAGATCAATAAAAATAATAAACTGTGATCTTGACCCATGGAGAATTTTTCTGAATCCAATTGCTGTACACATTTTTTTTTTTTTTTAATGGACATGAAGAGCTTATATAGAAAATAATGAAGGTTAATGTTTATAAATGTGAAACAGATCTCAAATACTTCTATTGATGAGCTCTTAACCATTCCACAGTCAGTGCTAAAACACAACTATCTTAAATTCAACAGGAGAATGTACAACCAAGCCGCTGGACTATCCAGGGGAATTGCCTGTTAATGTGTAACTTGACTTCTTCCACAAACCTGAAGGCTCTCCTTTATGATGGGGCTTACAGAACACAATATGTGCATGAACGAATGTAAATAGGATATTCCTGTCACTTCACCTATCGATTAATCACAAAGATCAATTAAGTATAAGCACCAGTGAAATTGTTTGGTTTTTTATATTTTTTGTTGTCTAATAAAAGATTATGTTGGCTCATAAGAAGTTTAAAAGGTCTTGATATCAAATTACCTTCCACGAGGAATGTGAATGCACTCAACAACTGTGATATGACTTGCAAAATGATGGAGAACAACAATCAAACGTCCTTTCCTTTCACGCTTTATTAAAGCAAATATACATTTCAGCTAGTAGTCCTTTCCTTTCATGCTTTATTAAAGCAAATATACATTTCAGCTAGTAACTGCTATTATCAATACATTGTTTTAATACATGCCCTTGTACATCAATCCCCTGTTGTTCAGGTTTCTGTCACAATTCACTCAAGACTACCTGATACTGGCTAGTTACTAACTGAAATCTTGATTTGCTTTAATAACGCCTGAAAGGAAAGGACGACTGATTGCTGTTCTCCATCATTTTAAAAGTCTCTCTATGCTCTTGTATGGTTCTTCCTAAAATTAATTGAAACTCTTGCAGATAACAATTCATATAGCATTCAAAAACAAAATCAAGATATATTTTTAACACTACTACAAGATATATTTGTATTACTTACCAAGCCAGAATTTCGCGCCACTGACTCATCTTCAACTATACCACCCTGTTTCTGCTGTTGGGTGTAGAAAAGGACAGTCTCATAGTTCATGTATGCCCAGGCATGCCAAGCCTTATACCAGTTAGGATCATGCTCTGTTGCAGAGGCATAATAATTAAGTACAGTTATAATTGAACTTTGGTTGATACCTCTGACAGCTTCATGCCACTGCCCTAATTTCAAGTAGCATCTGAAAACATTTAAATCTTTTTATTCAAATATTAAAAATAGAAGAACACTACTATATTCATTTTAATTGTTGGTTATAGATTCATATGCATAAGAAATAATTGTATCAAATTATTGTACAATGCCTCAGAAAAACAAAATATTCACAAGTTTGCAAGTATTGTAAGACTGATTAATTAATTAAACAAAGAAATAGTACTTCAGAATTTAAATGCTATAATTACAAGAAAACAGACTACACAACATAAGTCTAAAGTGTATTTGTATTAATAGGAAATGTATGTATCACTTTGTCCGTTTTGGATGGAGAACACTGCAGCTGTTTTGATTAATTACACTGTAGGAAATACTACAACCAGTCACAAGTTTTCTTGAAATGATTTCATTATACCAGGGCTTCCCGATCTTTTCAGCAGGCAGACCCCTTCTTCAGTCGAAAATCCATGGCGGACCCCTAGTCAGTCAACAGCACAGTAACTTCAAATTTCAGACCAAAACCCATGGGAATTGAAAGCTTCTTAATGCAGGTGCCATGTTCCCAATCCCCCCCCCCCCCCCCCCCCAAAGTATCAATAGTCTTTGGTTTAGAGATGAATGAAAACAATTTGAAATTAACGATACAATTTGAATTCCCACTGTATACAGACACACACTAGTGGATTTACTCTCTTTGTTCAACACACTATAGCCTGATTAAAATTACTTGGTAATTGAAATTTCACATGATGGAGCTTTCTTCCTCCAAGAGCAATCAACGTCATGTCCAAACTGTTCGCTGTTGACAAGCTGCCGCTTATGGTCTGTTCACTTCGACTGTTTGGTTACTGATGTGTAAGGAGCATGCATATTTCGTAACAGTTGTGTGTGTGTGTGGTTTTTCGTGAAATCCGAAGAAAAATGTTCATATGAATGTAAAGTCTTCCTTTGGTCGTCCTCCCTCCTCATTCATTTCAACTGGAAACTTCCCTTGTTGTGAAGGCGATGGAGAAACTGCAGCCTTCTTCAATGATCCTGACTTCAGGCACCGATCCACGTTAGAAGTAATAAACTGGTCAAAAATCGACTTACGAAACAGGTAGCACACTGACAAGTCAAGTTCAACATTTAATGATGCCTGGGGCCGCATACATGCCAGCGAGAGATGTGATTGGTCGACGAAGCTCGCTCCGCGCATGCATAAAAGGTTTCAGCGCATCTAGTGCCATGAGCCAGCACACAAACCACCCCAGTATTGTTGCTAAACAGTCGTTCAGAGAAGCCGCATTCTCCGGCACTAAACTGTGTATACGTTCTCACTTAGGAACTGCAAAGGCTGCTTCGGGATACGACTTGAAGTAAAATTACACATGTTTTTCACACGAAAAAAAAAAAAATAGTGATGAATTTTACTCATTATTTTACACGATTTGGTGAAAGGTGGCCGCGGACCCCTAGAAAGAGCCGGCGGACCCCTAAGGGGTCCGCAGACCACAGGTTGGGAAGCCCTGCATTATACCATTACTAGTTTGTTTTTAGTTCAGTTCATTGATCAGTATGGACTGTAAAAGAAAATGAAACCTCTGTCCTTTAATATGTAAAGAAGGACTTTTCAGGAAGACACAAGTGTAAAACTTGCAAAGAAGTCAACACTACCATCTGACGTTGGACTCAGGCCCAAAACTAGTAATGGTATAATAAAATCATTTCCAGAAAACTTGTGGCTGGCTGCAGCATTTCCTACAGCGTGATGTACATATCATTTTTAATAAAAATACCTGGTAAATTACAATAGTAAACGTGCAACATTAAGTCAAATCTTCATATAAGAAGCAGAAACAAGATATGAAACAGTGCTTTTAACTCATAACGTTCTCTAGCAAAATATTCAGAAAATCTTTATAACTGAAAGCCAAATTTGCATGTTATTGTTCTAGCATTGTTTCTAATTATTTTAACAATGTTGTGGCTTATGTACTATGGTAGTCTCAACAATGAGCTGATATACGCAAAGTACTAACATTTTCATTTTGGTAACATTTTGTCCATTTAGTTAAAATGGTCTGTCTCACAGCAGTTCAAGAACTTCATCTACATCTGTATTAACACAACAAAGCTACAATGATACCCCATTCTACTTATGTGCTCATTTGTGAGAGTTTTCTTATCTATATGGCCAACAACAACTAGCCTCATCATCTGCTGGCTATTTCAGACAGCAAGCAATTCAGAAAGTTTACCTTTGGGAGGCATTTCGTAGTATTTGATAGCTCCTGTACTCTGGACATTGTAATTTTTATTTTCTAAGGAACTACACATGCAGACTGCAGATAGTTACTGCTTCAATGGTATTTTAAAGTGCAAATTTATTCAAGAGAGTACAAGGTGGTGAACATAGTGAATACATTATTAGATAAATATTGTTCTCAAGCTATTTCCATTTTCTGCAGACAGTGTTTTATGTGCATATTTGCACATTTTATATATGCTCATTTTCTGCATGGTGGTCATCACAAACATGAGCAATCTATGGATGCTGAAAGTAGTAGAATTGTGATCTTGCTAGAAGAGTGCATTTTCTCTTGCTACAAGTGTGCATTTTCTGTGCCACCATAATAAAGGGTGTTTGAAAAAGAACTCCCTAGTTTCAATGTGTCCGTGTCCGTAGAAAGTGACATACCCTATTCTAGTTTGTGGTGTCTGATTCATCAACTCCCCAAGTTTGGCTCTCCTGCAGTTGGCTGGTCTGCTTGACATTGAGATGGCACCAGCACTGTTTTTTTCCTCTGTTTCCTCAGCTCAGTCCAGGTGTGTGTGCAGTGCAGTGCAGTGCGGAGCAACTCAGCAACATTTCATGTCAAAGGAACTGTCAATCGTCATAACTGCAGAATTTGGGGGGCACAGCATCCACATGATGTTATTCAGCACCAACATGACTCTCCCAAAGTTAATGTCGGGTGCGGTTTGATGGAAGATCGTGTGATGCAGTTTGCTGGAAGATTGTGTGATTGGTCCTTTCATTTTTGTAGAAAGAACAATAATGGGGATGTTTACTGTGACATGTTGACAGAGCACGTCTTTTCCCAAACGGACGATATTGAGGCAGAAGAGGAGCTTGTGTTTTTCCAATAAGATGGGGCTCCACATCATGTGCGTGCGGCTCTTGACACTCACTTTTCAGGAAGGTGGATAGGCAGGGC
This sequence comes from Schistocerca serialis cubense, assembly GCF_023864345.2. Taxonomy (NCBI): domain Eukaryota; kingdom Metazoa; phylum Arthropoda; class Insecta; order Orthoptera; family Acrididae; genus Schistocerca; species Schistocerca serialis. The sequence goes on along the minus strand of NC_064639.1, from coordinate 405,262,456 downwards.
TGACCCAATACCTTCGCCACCATGAAGGCCAGACTTAATCCCACTGGACTTTTTCTTTTAGGGCCACATAAAAAATGTTGTGTACAGTGAAAAGATCAGAGACCTTAATCATTTACGGGAAAGCATTGTCACAGTGGTTGGGACAGTTACACCTGAAATGTTGGTGAATATGTGGCGAGAAGTGGAATATCATCTCGACATGTGCAGCACAACAAATGGATCCGATGTTAACGTCTACTAACATTAAACAAAACTTGAAGGAATTCTCTTTCATGGTATGTACTCATTGATGTAATTTTTCATTAATTTCTCCATTAAACTAAGGAGTTCTTTTTCAAACACCCAGTATGTATCAGAAGGCTGTAAGGACAGAACGTGCATTGTACCAGAGTGAACTAAAGGGCACAATAATTTCAAAATTTTCTGTTAAGGTCACAAATGCTACAAAGCCAGTGCAAAGATGCACCCTGACGTTGCTACCTTATGTCAAAATAAGTGAATGCACTGGTAATGGGAAGCGGCAATGATCCAATAAATTGAAGAACAAAATCTCTTCCTGTCTTACCTACAATCTGTATAATTTAGAAATGGTCAACCAGTTAATATATGTTGTATCCTGCAATTAGTGCATGTGAGTGTGAGTGCGTTGAGTGTAGTGCAGCTGTGAATATGTACTTAAATCAACCTCCAAGTGTATCAGCTCAGGCCGGCCACTAAAGGCCACCTTTAGGAATATGCACACAAAACAATCTCCACTGCACCATCTACGGGTGACTGGCGCCTATATATGTGCAGAGCAGTGCTCCCTCATGCTCACTGTGGTTTTTAGATTGTACTATTTATATCAGTTGTTCTGTGTATGGCTGATGATTCTTCTGTCTTTTTACATGTTGAGTCACAAGTGGCATATTTCCATTGTTGTTCAGAGGTTTATGAATAAAGCCATATTTGTTTTACTTCGATAGGTTTTGTGTTTTACTTGGTTACTACGATATACACCAATCAGCCAGAACATTATGATCACCAACCTATTATCAATGTAAACTCGTTCTGGTGATAGCAGTTTCACCTGGTGAGACACACGTACAGTGCATGTAGTATCATTGAGAGTTCTGTCCGCGTGTAGAATGGGGAAGACGTGCAGTCTATCTGAGTTTGACCTAAGGCAGATTGTGATGGCCCAGAGGCACGGCACAAGCGTTTTGGAAACTGCACGACTTGTCAGGTGTTCGAGGAGTGTTGGGACGAGTGTCTTCAACTTGTGGCAAAATCAAGGTGAAACCACATCCAGACATTGTGGGGTTGGGCGGCCACCCCTCACTACAGATGTCGGATGTCGCAGGCTGGGCAGACTGGTAAAACAAGACAGGTGGTGAACTGTGGAGAAACTAACATCAGACTTCAATGCTGGGCAGAGTGAAAGTGTGTCTGAACATAGTGCATTGATGATATAATATTAACCCCATGACAATGGCAAGTACAAGTGAAATGGACATGTGACCCATCACTGGATGTTGGTCCAGTGGCAGAGCATTGCAGGGTCTGACGAATCCCAATGCCTTCTTCATCATGCCGATGGGAGGGCATGAATCTGTTGTCTTCCACGGGAACAGCTCCTTGACACTTGTACTGTGGAATGGAGACAAGCTGGCAGCAGCTCCATTATGCTCTGAGGAAAAGCCACATGGGCATCCATGGCTCTAGCGGAACTCAAGCATGCCACCATAATAACCAAGGAGTATCATACACTGGTTGGAGACCAGTTATATCCCTTCACGATGATCATGTTTCCCAATGGCAGTGACTTTTTCAACAAGATAAAGTGCCATGTCACAGGGCCAGGAGTGCGATGGAGTGGTTTGAGAAACACAGTGGCAAGTGTCAGTTAATGTGTTGGCCCCCCAACTCACCAAATCCAACACATCTGGTATGTGACTGGTCATGGCGCCAAAGCTCATTGGGCACCTCGCCAAAGCTCATCAGGCACCTCCCCAGAATTCATGCGAAATAGGTGACCTGCGTGTGCAGATGTGGTATCAACTCTCCCCAGTCACCTACCGAGGCCTCAATGCTTCCACGTCATGATGACACGTCACCGCTGTTATCAGTGCCAATGGTGGACATACCGGCTATTAGTTAGGAGGTCATGATGTTCTGACTGATCAGTGTAAGTTGAACATCAGTGATGAAAATTTGTACCACTGGGAAATATAAAAGCCCTGTTTAAAGCAAAACTAGTGGTAGCAATTTTATTTATTGTAATACAGCCCCTGCAAGATCAACTTACGCTGGTGAGTTAAATTTCTCTTCTAAGTTCATAGCAACCAAGAAAGTGCATTTATATTTTGTGCTGTATATTCACAACTTCTTTTATTATTCTCTTCAAAATCATCACTGAATCAAGTTAGTGTTGCATTATTCTTAGTATGACTATGGAATTTACAGGAGGAGTCAGAAGAGTATTATTACGCCTGACAAAAACAAATTAACTGTCAATCTATTCTTTTATTATGAGGGCTTCTGTGGTTTAAACTAAACTCTCAATATGCTAAAAACATATAAGAATATGAACATTGAAGAGTATTTATACATAGATATATAATTCTGGGCGGTTTTAATTTAACTGGTGGTGCTCTGAGTGCTGTCGTGTGGGCTATACAGATTGAAGCTTGTTGAAACATCATAGGCATATACATTAATCGATGTGCTCGCAGAGCTCTGAAAATAATAGTACCAGTTTTTGCCATCAATGGCACTGTAATCAGTCAGAATGTGAAATGTTTTATGTTTTGCCATCAGTATTCTGTCTGCCACTTGACGATGCAATGTTGATATTTTTTGTGAAGTGACTGTTGGCGCTAGAAAGTTTTCTGTACACAATGCAACAGCTATTGAAAAGAGAGAGCTTGTACGGTTGTTTTATCAGAATGGCAGCAATTGCAGTGCTGCACTGTGAGAATATTGCCAACAGGAACGGCTGTGAAGAGGCCCCATGTCAATAAATGGGCTAAGGAATGTGATAAAGAAATTTGAAGAAATAGGTGAATTAGGTGTTGCATCATGGGATGGGAGGTGGCCCATTTCCATGGCAGGTGTTGATAATGTTGCTTTAGCTATAGCTGACTGTGCAGCACATGCCTCAAATTCTGCAGCCAGTGATCGAGCTGAGTCACCAGAATTCCCTCTTCCCTGGTCAACAGTTCAAAAAAATTTGTGGCACATTTTACACTGTTATCCATACACGATTCAGAATGTGCACCAAATGAAGCCCTAAGATATGCTAAAATGCTGTGAAGTCACCTTTAATTTTTTGACATGCATGGAAATGGATGACATATGGCTGCAAAATATTCTTTGGATAGGCAAGTAACATCCACTGCACTCAGCTTATATGAGAGCATGGTAAGATTTCACTGGCTGTTGCATTCTTGGTATATTGTTCTTCCCAGGAGATGACACCTCGTTGGCCTTTTACATGTACAGTGACACCTGGGCATGATAAGGACCTCCTTGTACAACTTGTGATTCCAGCTTTGCAAGAAAGCAACTGTGTCCACACCACTGTTTTCATGCAGTGATGGAGCAACATGACAGGTCACTTGACAGATAAAAGATTTGCTTCAAGAATCCTTCGTGCATTATGTATGGGTGATTTCAAGATATGTGGCCTTTCTGATCCCCTGAACTAAGTCCATGTGACTTCTGAATGTGGGGATATCAAAAAATCCTGATCTGAAGGACAGCATATGATGACATATCACTCTGATTACACCAAATATGCTGTGAGCAACTGTCAACTATGCCGTGTTATATGTGCAGCATATTGCTGAGTTGGGAGACTGTACGGAAAGCATGTTGTAACTTATGACCATATCCTAATAAATATGACAGAACCACCTCTACCGCGTGTTCCACCTTTCCTCCCCTTTTCCTACAACAATACCACATTCTGACTGCTTAAAATGCTGTACTTCCACCAGGTGGCAGAAGGTGGAACTATATTTTTTCAGCACACTCCACGAAGACACCAATTAATGAACATACCTACTATGTTTCAGCATCCTGTGATATGTACAGCCAGAGTTTCAAACACTGACAGTTTATTTATAACCACCCGGTATAAAGGAACTTATTGTTTTGTTGTAAAAAGACAGTAAAACCTTGCAAGAAGTCTTCGGTGCAGCTGCTGTTGTTTCTGGTCCTCAGGGCTGATCATCTGCATTGCTTGTGGATTTAGCCAAGTTTGTACAAACTGCTTCAAATGACTGTAAATAATACAAAATCATCAGAAGACTACAGTAAATTAAAAAATATCTTATTAATTAACATCACACAATACATAACATTTTAGAAACTGTCTCCAATTGTGTAGGAAAAGCAGAAAAAATTTTCAGCTAGTATTTTCATAGATTAAAGCACAGAATTATTTACTATAAATTGATCAAAACTAACTGTTCAGAATTATTTACTATAAATTGATCAAAACTAACTCTTCAAAGATCTCATTTCACACACTGTAACTTACTTGCTTTTATTGCTTTATTTATCGTTGCTCCGACATGAAGACAGTTGCCTCCATCAGTTACACTTTTCAGAGAAAAGATTTATGTGAGAAGACACAACAATTAGTTATAGTACGCAATTTAAAAATATTGTGCATAGGTCTTCTACAGCAGGCTTAGTAGTTTTTCCTAGTTAGTAGTTTTTCATACTCGTTTCCAATGGTGAATATTTTATCATCAAACATGATATTACCAAGCCTAATTGTAGTTGCTTTCCTGGTATTTCTCATATCTGTACTTGAGATAGTAATCACTGTGGCCATGTGAGCTCTACAAGAAGCAAAATAAATGATTCCAGGCATGTTCAATAAAAATAAAAGTAGCAGTTAGATTGAAAGTACAATGTAGAACACTGTTAAACTACTCAGTTTTCTCTCGCAACCCTGGTTTATTGGTGCTTATACAACTGATGACGCTAGGCTATGAACTAGTTTCTGAAGAGTGTAGACTAGTGTTACACTGTCAGCCGAACTCAGTCATTTATTGCATCTTGTAATTGTACAATACAGTGCAGCTGTGAGTCCACATAAGAACATTGATTTTGGTTGAAATCAGTTCTAATTATGCCTTAGGGTTTCAAGAGTTTACAAGAATCTGGAAGGCAGTACTAATATCTAGTATCCTGCAATGGAGACCTTACAGGGCACAGAAAGAACCAGCTGCATTCATATAGTCTAAATAGTATGTCTTCCATAATATCAATGTTTGGCCACTTTTGGCCATGCTTTAATTTTTCTAACACCAGAGAGCATTATCCAAGTTCAATGTCAGTAGGCTTAAACCATGTCTGCACAATGCATTGGATATCACTGCCAGAGTCCACATCACTTTGAAGTCAGTAACAGATTTTTGTCATATCCACTGAGACCTGGACCATACCAGCAGAAAATTAACACAAAATCCAAACTGTGCTGATGAGATATGTAAGAACATATCTGGTTTCTGAATATAGGAAACACAACATAATGAAGTGGAAGTGTTAACAAACAGAATAAGAAATATAGAAACAAGCAAGCACACAATAGCCCAATAATGATCTAACATGGTGTGAAAAGTCATTAGGAAAGACTACAATGAAATACAAATATGATGAAACAATGACATCAAGTAACAATTATGTGGAAATATGATGAAGCATGCAAAGTGCTTACATACAAAGTAAGTAGTGATAGTATGTGTAGTATAAGGAGGAGATACACATCTAGAACCTACAAATCTCTCATGAATCCTTGGTACCAAGGAATAAGAGTCATTAGTACTACACATGTGAACAAGGAAAGGACAGTTTTATAAGGAACCAAGATCAACAGTTCACAGTTATTATAGCGGCAAACACAATACACTCATTTTATGACCCATTCAAGATAATCTTTACACACAACATAATCATTACTTTATCTTTGGAAACAAGTTGTTTCTTCATCGAAAAGAATGGTCTGTATTTTAAGGTATCCAGCCTGGATGATGGTTCCATTCTTATGCACAGTATTTTGGTGTCAAAACGGTGAAAACAACTAAAATGTTATCCACACCAAGTAACAAGACACATGCACATAAATTGTTGAAATATTTCGCATGAAAAAGAATTGTTAATCTTAGTGTGAAGCTATACTGACATATCGCTGACACTTACTTGTAAGCTTCTTCCCGTTTCCCTGACATCCACATATGTTTCGTGTAAGCAAATGTGACTTGTGGATGGTGTGTGGGGAGTGGTTGATCTGAATTTTGAGACGGATCCACACCAAGCAGCATCACTAAAGTTTTATGAGACAACATCTGCAATACATAAAGATATAACATCGCAAACATATCAGGGTTTCCTGCTCTCTTTTACCCACTATTCTTATATAAACACCACATTCTGAACTGAAAGAGTGTGATTAAGTGCATTTGCTTTGGCAATGAAAACAAAAAAGTTCTGGTATCTTGTCACTATTCTTATTGGAGTTAATGAGAGATAAGATAAGAAATAAGTAGCCTAAACACACAGTTTCTGAATTTACAGCTGACTATTTGCAATACCTGCATTTGGTCACATAAAATTATTATTTTTATCGTAAAGAAGACATGTCAAGTTGCAGACAGGTGCACTTCCCCACCCCATCCATACTGCTAATTGCACTCCACATGATAGTTGCATTCCAGCCCAGGATGCTGGAGATGCCAGTTGCATGTGTGTGAGGTGTCCTTGCTTATATGTGAGTGAGTGCTGTGTATGTCTTTTGCTGACGAAAGCTGTGGCCAAAAGCTTTATGTGAGTGCTCTTTTAATTGTGCCTGTCTGCAACTTGATGTGACTTATGTACAGTAAGTAGTAATCTGTCTTTTCCTACATTGTTGATATTCCTACCTGGAGTTTCCATTATTTAATTTGAATATTATTCTTCTGTCAGTTATGCTGCTTTTGTGAGGGAGGGAGAGGGGATATCTTTCTCGAAAAAGTGGCTGAATTAGGGGATATCTTTCTTAAAAAAGTGGCTGAATTTGTTGTTTCTCACATCCTAGTTATTAAAAATAACCATGGCTTATCGAATTACACCTATCGTCAATGAGCTTGCTTTGACTCTAACAATAACTTTCATGTTTGTTTATATTCAAATGTTTGTTACAGTGACTGTTTCAGTAGTATTACTATTTTAGTCCATTTACACATTCTCAAAAATTCTTCAATGTGCTGATTCCTCTCCCAGTACATGTAATCTGCAGTGACATGACTTACTTTATCATATTTTGTTTAAACTTGCAACAACCAATTAAGCTCCCAGTACATAAATGTAAGGTGTGCTTTACAGATATCTTCAGATGTGTTTGGTTTTCAATTGACTAAACATATTGCTAATGTTCCTACTCTAGAGATGACTTCAGTAAATGTCAAATCTGTAGAGGAACAAAAAGCAAGAACATTGGCTCAAAAAAAGTTCGGGTAGTAGTTCTACAGCATAGTGTTTTGGGACTACTTTCATATACAACAGGCCAGAAGAGATGAGCACAAAAGTTACAGTAAAAGTTTGGTGCAATTCATTCAACTTCAATTTCAGCAGATGTTATGATTTAAAAAAATGTCTTTTATGAATTATTTCTTGTGGAACTTACTGACTTTACATGTAGAACCCATATATAGTATATTATATGATTGGAAACTGATACACAAGCATATATAGCACAGAAACTTCTAGCAGAATGTAAATAATTTAGAAATAAAGGTAACAACTGAACAAGTACGAGGGTCAGTCAAAAAGTAATGCCTCCTATTTTTTTTTCTACGTTTAATTGTCAGTAAATTTAAATGCAATTACATAGGTTGAAAACCACAACATTGAGGATCATTTTGTCATTTTTCAATGTAATCTCCGCCCATCTCTACAGTTTTGGTCCATCTTTGAACAAGGGCATGTATCCCAGCACGGTAAAAATCACAGCTCTGCTTCCTAAGCCATTGACGCACGGATGTTTTGACGGCCTCCTCATCTTCAAAATGAATCCCACGATGAGCTTCTTTTAGTGGCCCGAACAGATGGAAGTCTGATGGTGCCAGGTCAGGGCTGTATGGGGGATGAGGCAAAACTTCCCATCCAATTTTGACAATCTCGTCAGAGGTGTGACGACTGGTGTGTGGTCTTGCATTGTCATGCAAAAGAAGAACATCTGCCATTGATTTTGTTGGGCGAACTCGCTGAAGACGTGCTTTAAGTTTGTTGAGGGTTGTGACGTATTGAACAGAATTTATTGTGCATCCCTGCTCCAAAAAATCAACCAGAATCACACCCTCTGTATCCCAGAAAACTGTTGCCATAACTTTCCCTGCCGATCGCACAGTTTTGAATTTTTTCTTCCTCGGCGAGCTTGTGTGACGCCACTCCATTGACTGCCTCTTTGATTCGGGTTTAAAAAAATGCACCCATGTTTCGTCCCCGGTCACAATTTTTTTCAGAAACTCATCTCCCTCCAAACGGAAGCGCTGCAAGTGTTGGGAGGCTATTGTTTTCCTTGCCTCTTTATTCTGATCGGTTAACATTCTTGGAACCCACCGTGCACAAACTTTTGAGTACCCCAATTGTTTAATAATCGTGATCACACTGCCTTTACTAAGAGAAATAATGCGACACACTTCATCTGCAGTCACCCGACGGTCACCACGAATGATGTCATCAACTTGCTGAATGTTGTGTGGAGTCACTGCACTCACCGGCCTGCCGCTCCGCTTTTCGTCAGTCAACGGTGTTTGCCCTTCAGCTTCCTTACAACGACGAACCCATCGTCTAACAGTGCTGACATCCACTGTCACAACACCATACACCTTCTTCAGTCTTTCATGAATGCGTATGGGCGTTTCACCTTCTGCATTCAAGAATTCAATCACACAACGCTGTCTCAAACGAACATCGATGTCGGCCATCTTACAAACTTCTGCTGTGCTGCCACCTGTTGACACAGAAAGTTACTACTGCAGTGGATTGCAGAAGAAGGTTTGAGGAATGGCGCCAAATTCAAATTTTTCACTTAACTTAATTTCTTTAAGTAGAAAAAAAATGGGAGGCATTACTTTTTGACCGACCCTCGTAATAGATGCATTGAGTCATTAAAACTGTAATACTTTGGGATGCCCCCCCCCCCCCCCCCCCAATGAACCATGGACCTTGCCGTTGGTGGGGAGGCTTGCGTGCCTCAACGATACAGATAGCCGCACCATAGGTGCAACCACAACAGAGGGTTATCTGTTGAGAGGCCAGACAAATGTGTGGTTCCTGAAGAGGGACAGCAGCCTTTTCAGTAGTTGTAGGGGCAACAGTCTGGATGATTGACTGATCTGGCCCTGTAACACTAACCAAAACGGCCTTGCTGTTTTGGTACTGCGAACAGCTGAAAGCAAGAGGAAACTACAGCCGTAATTTTTCCCGAGGGCTTGCAGCTTTACTGTATAATTAAATGATGATGGTGTCCTCTTGGGTAAAATATTCCGGAGGTAAACTAGTCCCCCATTCGGATCTCCGGGCGGGAACTACTCAAGAGGACATCGTTATCAGGAGAAAGAAAACTGGCATTTTACGAATCGGAGTGTGGAATGTCAGATCCATTAATCGGGCAGGTAGGTTAGAAAATTTAAAAAGGGAAATGGATAGGTTAAAGTTTGATATAGTGGGAATTAGTGAAGTTCGATGGCAGGAGGAACAAGACTTTTGGTCAGGTGAATACAGGGTTATAAATACAAAATCTACAGTAGTACAAGTTTATGTGCCAACTAGCTCTGCAGATGATGATGAAATTGATGAAATGTATGATGAGGTAAAAGAAATTATTCAGGTAGTGAAGGGAGACGAAAATTTAATAGTCATAGGTGAGTGGAATTCGAGAGTACGAAAAGGGAGAGAAGGAAACGTAGTAGGTGAATATGGATTGGGGCTAAGAAATGAAAGAGGAAACCGTCTGGTAGAATTTTGCACAGAGCATAACTTAATCATAGCTAACACTTGGTTGAAGAATCATGAAAGAAGGTTGACCACAATCTATTAGTTATGAACTGTAGATTAAAACTGAAGAAACTGCAAATGGGAATTTAAGGAGATGGGACCTGGATAAACCGACTAAACCAGAGGTTGTACAGAGTTTCAGGGAGAGCATAAGGGAACAATTGACAGGAATGGGGGAAAGAAATACAGTAGAAGAAGAATGGGTAGCTTTGAGGGATGAAATAGTGATGGCAGCAGAGGGTAAAGTAGGTAAAAAGATGAGGGCTAGTAGAAATCCATGGGTAACAGAAGAGATACTGAATTTAATTGATGAAAGGAGAAAATACAAAAATGCAGTAAATGAAGCAGGCAAAAAGGAATACAAATGTCTCAAAAATGAGATCGACAGGAAGTGCAAAATGGCTAAGCGGGGATGGCTAGAGGACAAATGTAAGGATGTAGAGGCTTATCTCACGAGGGGTAAGATAGATACTGCCTACAGGAAAATTAAAGAGACCTTTGGAGAAAAGAGAACAACTTGCATGAATATCAAGAGATCAGACGGAAACCTAGTTCTAAGCAAAGAAGGGAAAGCAAAAAGGTGGAAGGAGTATATAGAGGGTTTATACAAGGGCGATGTTCTTGAGGACAATATTATGGAAATGGAAGTGGATGTAGATGAAGATGAAATGGGAGATACGATACTGTGTGAAGAGTTCGACAGAGCACTGAAAGACCTAAGTCGAAACAAGGCCCCGGGAATAGACAACATTCCATTTGAACTACTGACGGCCTTGGGAGAGCCAGTCCTGACAAAACTCTACCATCTGGTGAGCAAGATGTATGAGACAGGTGAAATTCCCTCAGACTTCAAGAAGAATATAATAATTCCATTCCCAAAGAAAGCAGGTGCTGACAGATGTGAAAATTACCGAACTATCAATTTAATAAGTCACAGCTGCAAACTACTAATGCGAATTCTTTACAGATGAATGGAAAAACTTGTAGAAGCCAACCTCACGGAAGATCAGTTTGGATTCCATAGACATATTGGAACACGTGAGGCAAGACTGACCCTACGACTTATCTTAGAAGAAAGATTAAGGAAAGGCAAACCTACATTTCTAGCATCTGTAGACTTAGAGAAAGCTTTTGACAATGTTGACTGGAATACTCTCTTTCAAATTGTGAAGGTGGCAGGGGTAAAATACAGAGAGCAAAAGGCTATTTATAATTTGTACAGAAACCAGATGGCAGTCATAAGAATCAAGGGGTATGAAAGGGAAGCAGTGGTTGGGAAGGGAGTGAGACAGGGTTGTAGCCTCTCCCCGATGCTATTCAATCTGTATATTGAACAAGCAGTGAAGGAAACAAAAGAAAAGTTCGGAGTAGGTATTAAAATCCATGGAGAAGAAATAAAAACTTTAAGGTTTGCCAATGACATTGTAATTCTGTCAGAGACAGCAAAGGACTTGGAAGAGCAGTTGAATGGAATGGACAGTGTCTTGAAAGGAGGATATAAGATGAACATCAACAAAAGCAAAACAAGGATAATGGAATGTAGTCTAATTAAGTCGGGTGATGCTGAGGGAATTACAGTAGGAAATGAGACACTTAAAGTAGTAAATGAGTTTTGCTGTTTGGGGAGCAAAATAACTGATGATGGTCGAAGTAGAGAGGATATAAAATACAGACTGGCAATGGCAAGGAAAGCATTTCTGAAGAAGGGAAATTTGTTAACATCAAATATTGATGTCAGTGTCAGGAAGTCGTTTCTGAAAGTATTTGTATGGAATGTAGCCATGTATGGAAGTGAAACATGGGCGATAAATAGTTTAGACAACAAGAGAATAGAAGCTTTCGAAATGTGGTGCTGCAGAAGAATGCTGAAGATTGGATGGGTAGATCACATAATTAATGAGGAGGTATTGAATAGGATTGGGGAGAAGAGGAGTTTGTGGCACAACTTGACTAGAAGAAGGGATCGGTTGGTAGGACATGTTCTGAGGCATCAAGGGATCACCAATTTAGTACTGGGGGGGACCAAGAGATGAATACACAAAGCAGATTCAGAAGGATGTAGGCTGCAGTAGGTACTGGGAGATGAAGAAGCTTGCACAGGATAGAGAAGCATGGAGAGCTGCATCAAACCAGTCTCAGGACTGAAGACCGCAACAACAACAACTTTGGGATGCACACTATACTTGTAGAAGTGATTCACAGACATATAAAATTACTGTTGCTGCTACTACCCCCTCTACTACTACTACTACTACTGCTACTACTACTCCTAAGGAACTACCTTTCAGTGACTGGTGAAGTTGTGTCGATACAGTTTTATCTGTGTATTACCCTTGAAGCCCACAACAAATTCCAAGTCTACTGCAACTCTGTTCGCTCCACAACAAACTGTGGATTTATTCTTTGATAATTTTCTTTGAGTATGGTTCCACAGACGACGAGAAAAAAATGTTTTTTTGTTCTGGTGCTGCCGAAGTTGTGCCAGCTATATTTCAATTGGATTACATTCTGTCTGCTACAAGGTGACATTAAGATCCTATTCCTGAAAATTTCTACAAGGTTTCATGTATCACTGCCATGATTGTGTATTCAACATCATCTAAAATAAAGTTATATCCCCAATTCAACATATTAAACAAATAGAGGAATAGAGTAAAATTCTTGAACATGACCTTCATCAGAATTTTTTTTTTTTAGCATTTCTCTGCTTATGATATATTATATCACATTGTACTTGACGATGCTATAAGCCATGCTGAGGCTGAGTATAATATATTAATAAGCAATAAGAAAGCTCAACGTATTGAGCAGTAAATGTTTCCCCACTGGTAAATATCTACAAAATGAAAGCAAAGTCTATATTTAACATGTTACACAGTGTAGCCGAAAACACTGCTGAAAACAATTATCTGATATTTAATAACATTGTGAGGATTAACTAGTTGTTAAGAAGCTGCATTAGAGCAATCTTTAAAAGTATGGAATTTTAAGTGAAATGTAGTGTCTCTGAAAAAATGTCTTTTATGCAGCTATTTACAACTGCTGCAATATCATTCTCATAATGGGCTTTTAACACCAAAGCATTCAAAAATGGAATGTCGTTCAGCGATAAATGAAGAGAAGAATGCAGAGCGAATGCAGAATGCACAGCAATACACATGAAATTATCAGGAATCCAACTGGAGAGCTTGATTCACAGTACAACATGGTTTCAGGAAAGGCCAATCAACTGGTACAGCAATTTTTGAACTATTAAGTGAAGTGCTTCAGAAACTAGATAATGGCAAAAATGTCATTGGAATATGTCTAGATCTCTCTAAGACTTTTGATATCATGGATCACACAAAACTATTGCCTAAGCTTGACAACATGGGAATTAGAGAAACATCTAACAATATGTGAATGACCTAAACAAATTCAGTGAGAACATCGTCCAGTTTGCTGATGATACAAGTGTGCTAGTGAGTGGTAAAGATATGGAAATGTTTCAGAAGTCTACAACAGAGACACTGAACAATATTGAAAACTGGTTGTCACAATAAATTGGTAATAAATGCAAGTAAGACAGTGGCACTAAATTTCCATAATGAGAAAAAAGGGGAGCAAACTGTTCAGATTCAGATATCTGACAAAGACCTTCAGAATATGCACAACATTAAGTTATTGGGAGTACAGCTCCAAGATAAATCTTAAATGGGGGATGCATATTGAAAAAGTCTGTAAGAAATTAAGCACTACATGCTACTTAATGAGAATATTAGAGGGATGCTGCAACAAAGATTCTCTGAAAAGTGTGTATCATGCCCATATATACTCACAACTGAAATATGGAATTATTTTCTGGGGTAACTCTTCTCTCAGCCAAAAGCTCTTTAGGCTAAAAAATCCTCCCACTTCCATGTATATATGTGTATGACATAACAGTGTTTGTGAAAAAATATTCAATGGAAAATCCCACTCTCTTCCAGAAAAATGAAAATATCCACTCTTGTAACACCAGGCAAAAAGGAAACTTTCCTTTAGAGCCCACACCAACATCCTGAATAAAAAAGGAACCCTGTATTATGGGAAAGTTATTTATAATAAATTTCCCCCACACATTAAATGAATAAATGACCTGGCAAATTTCAGGTCAACTGCTAAGGCATATTTGATTCATCACTGCTTCTATAGCCTCCCCGAGTTCCTTCAGGAAGGTCACTAACGATTTGTGTCTTTGCCTTAGAGATGTATCATACAAATGTTACTAGAACTTTAATGATTTACCACGTAAATGTTGCTGTAATACATATATTAATATGCCAGTACAGTACATGCTCTTTCTGCTTTAAAATACCTACCCTTTATTTTTGTACAATACTTGCTCTGTATATTGTAACTCAGTGATTATTTAATGTAGAAATAATGAATTTAATGCAAATTTAATATTATATTTTGTTATACATTGACTTGTCCTACATCAGACTATACTATTTGTGTACTATGTGATTACCAGGACCAATAAAACCCAACTCATCTCTACTCAACTCTAGATTAGGGAGCATAAGTGAATGGAAGACATAGTTATGACTGTGATGAAAATGAAAGGGAGGCAGGGCATGTAGCCAGGTGAAACGATGGTGTAGATGGGCAAAGAAAGGTCCTTACTGGACTCGACATTTGTAACCGGTGAGGATGGCTGTAACTGTCAAACCACATTTACTAATAAATAAAAATGAACATCTGGGTAGAATGTAAAGATTAATTTGGTGTGTCTACTTCAGAGGAAGAAGCATCTACTTGGATGTGGTCATTGGATTATCAGTCTGATATATCCTTACTTCTGTTCCCTATCTTTTATTTCTTACTTCATTCAGATTCTTCACATAAGTATCTTAATTTCTTTCCTCTTGCTCCTTTTTTCTTTAAGTTTGTTATTTTTAACCATTAATTATATCTTCTCCTGATACTGCATGCACCAGACAATTATTCTTTAAATACAATGACATGCTACACTGATAACTATCACAGCATTCAAAAGCATACCACATACACAGTGGGTAGTAGCACCCCTTCATAGCTATATCTGTCTTTTTGTTTGTGGTCCACCAAATGAAATATAGTATTTGGTACTCACCAAACGTCCAGACTTTCGGCACAAAGAAGCATACTTGAGCCAAGTGTACATATCCTCCTGTGGAGAAACAACAAGTGTACGCACTTGTATGATGCGTTGCCAGTCTTCTACTACACGCTGACATCCCTGTGAAATTGAATAAGTGATTTGCAGCGTTTTGGAACTGTCCTTTAATTTATGGTTACACAGCAAATGAACATGAATATAAAGTTTGAAGTGAAAAAAGAAAATCAAACTTTGTGAAAGATCATGTGACATTACATTCTTCAATTTTTATTATGCTGAAAGAAGTGTAGAGTAAATAATAGCTAAACAATCTAAAGCTGGTGACAGACAATGCAAATATTAACCCATTAAGATGCTAGAATAGCAGATTGTAAACTGAAGATCCCATTAATCTGTATAAGAAGTTTAATTTAAATTACATTTTTACTGTCATGTCTTTAAACAGTCATAGGCATTATAAGAAATACTATTCTTAATTCTGAGAGCCAGTTTACAGTTAAAATCTCTTCAACAGATATCATGTGTGCGGGCGCTACACACACTGTCACTGTTATAAGAAATGTAAGTGGTCACATAAATACAGTGAAGTGATCAAATTTCTGAGGTTTACGCAGACTAACTGACAGAGCATAAATTTTCAAGTATCCAAATGGGTTGATAAGAATAGTTTTATGCACTATAAAAGGACAGTTTTATGCACAATATTTCAAGAACGTGTCTCGTCTTCCTTTAAAAGGTGCTGTGAGTAGCCCTATATGTGCTTGGTGCTTAACTCCAATTAGCCTACAACACCTGTTGAAGACTACCAGGATCTGAGCTAATGTTACAGTTCATAACTGCAAATTACCTTGGCCTGACTATGAAATTACATATGAAGATTACTCGAAAGACAACAAAATAGAAAAAGGCAGTGTTAAATGATTGGAAAAAAATACAGGCAGGATCTCAAAGCAGAATATCCAGACTCAAGCTAGAATGGATTCTTAAGTTTGACAAAGATTTTGTGACAAGATAAATTCTGAAACATAAAAAAAGAAGGCAATAAGATGCAGAAAATCAACAGCAAATATGATTTGAAATTAAGTATCATTGGAAGATTCCCAGAAACAAAGTTACAGATGCAAAAAAATACTAAGCCTCAAAATTTAACCTAATCACTCTTTAAAAAAGGAATTCTCATTTTAATAAAGAATAATAACTATGAACAAGAAATAAGGGAAAAGGTTACACAAGTAGCAAATATAAGTGAAAACAATATATTGGGATTCTGCTCCAGCTGCAAGTCTTAACAAAAGGGGCAAGACTATTAGGAACAAATATCACGGGAAACAGTGTATAGAAAGGCAAGAAGTACGCCCAACATTTATTCAACATTAGTTACTGTAAGTGTTGTGGAACCATTAACTTATTATGGTATTTCTGTTAATCCAGCACACACAATATTGTTACCAGAAATCCTTTGATGGCAAAGGATTAACTTAAATTAAGAATTTGTTCCACGCAGAATCTGTTTGGGCTAAAGCCTACTCGGTACTAACCAATTATAGGTTCTAACTGTTCTTGGGCTCGATCAAGTAAACACTGTGCACGAATTTTGCACGTGATCTGGAGAAGAGAGATTCCTCGGTAATTATTAACATTGCTTCTATCCCCTTTTTTATGCAATGGACAAATTAGGGCAGTTTTCCAGTCTTCAGGCATTTTATCAGTTTGACAGATATGTCCTATCAGTTAAGTGATCTCTTATACTGTTAGGTCCAGCTGATTTCAGTAGTTCTGCAATTATACCATCTTCTCTGGATGCTTTATCATTTTTCTGTCTCTTAATTTGTTTAGTTGATCTTTTTTCCAAATTTTAAAGGAATGAGGGCTAGATAATAAAACTCTAACACTGATTAAGGAAATGTTAACTGACACTAGTTCTAAAGTTAAATTCATGGGAGAAATTCCTGAACCATTTGATATAAAGACTGATGTTAGACTGGGAGACGGACTCTCCCCATTACTGTTTAACTTCGTTTTGGAAAAGGTAATTACAGAATGGTGAGAGCAAAAGTTGAGTCAAAATATAGATTGACCAATCAATCAAGTTAGGTAGAAGTAATATTAGAGTAGACTGCCTCACCTTTGCAAACGATCTGGCAATTTTAACTAGGGATGTTACCACAGCTCAAAAACAAACTGAAATTCTTAAAGAAGTTGCAGAAAAAGTAGAACTACAAATATCATTCAAAAAAACGGAATATGTGACATTTAACAAACAAGCAACACAGTTTTTGAGCACGAAATATGGAAAAATAAAAAGGGTTTCTCAGTTTAAATACTTAGTGGAAATCACAGAAAACAGTCTGGAAAAAGCTGCAAATGAAGTTCGGGCAAAGAAATGGCAACTGCATTCAGATAACACAAAATATTTGTAATAAAAAAATCACTTTCTAAATTCAGTAAACTTAGGCATTACAGCACTGTAATCAAATCTGAATGTCTTTATGGAGCAGAAACTTTATTTTAAATAGAAAGAGGGATACTGAATAAATCCAAAAGAAAGAAGAAAGATTATTAGGAAAATATTAGGCCCCAAAATTACTGATGGACAAACTTATCAACTGAGAAGTAATAAGGAAATAGAAGAATACACAGACATACATGCTGACATGAGAACAAGAAGACTTAAATTTTATGGGCACATTACAAGAATGGCACCCACTAGGTTGACAAAACAAGTAGCAGAATTCTGTGAAAACAGAAGTAACGCCAAAACTGAGCCAATTAAATGGATCCCTGTGATTAAGGAGGATCTTAAAGTAGCCCGTATAACTCAGACAGATGTTACATATAGAAAAACATTCAGACAAAAGATATTTTATTGGAAAATTGGTCTGAGGGAAATTAGGAAATGGACTGAAACACCATGGCCTGGTGAGTGAAAGAGACTTTGTTCTGAAAGGGTGAAACAAATTTGGACACAAACGAAGGCCAGCCATCAAAAGTGACATTGACTGATTGTACGTCACATGGTCCTATTGGGCCCATTCATGGAGAATAATAATACAGTAATGGACTCAAACATCCCAGAGCAAACAAACAAAGAACAACACACATCAATTAAACAATCAGAGGAAAACGAAATCTTAAGACAGCCACCAGAACAAGCACAAATAGAACATGAAGTGACACACATGTTAGATATAGAAGAAAAATTTCAGTTGACATATATAGAATACAAAGACACAAATACAGACATTAGACCATTCTTGCATAGACCACCAAATAACTCGCAAATCGAAACAACAATAAAACAATCATACACAACAAAATAAATGAAAATACAACTATGGAAGAGTTACAACTACTGGTTTATGTAGGAGCACTCACTACACTAAATATACACACTAGGCAGAGATCAGAACCAACCAACACACAGAAGAAACCCACAAAACCAGCATAGCAACACAGGCTACAGATCAGAACAGAAAAACTGAGAAAAGACATCGGACAGCTAACACAATTTATAAGAAATGAAATATCAGACAAAAAACAAAAAAGGTTAGGTAAAATCTCACAACAAGAAGCGATAGAGCAATTAGATGAAAAGAAGCAAAAATTACAAGCATTGGCCAAACAACTTAGAAGATACAAAAAACGTGAAAATAGAAGGAAACAAAACCAAACATTCAACACAAACCAAAAGAAATTTTACCAGACAATAGATAACACACACATTAAAATAGACAATCCACCAAACATAACAGACATGGAACACTTCTGGAGCAACATATGGTCAAACCCGGTACAACATAACAGACATGCACGGTGGATACAAGCAGAAACAGACTCATACAAGATGATACCACAAATGCCTGAAGTGATAATTTTACAACATGAAGTCACCCGAGAAATTAATTCTACGCACAATTGGAAAGCCCCTGGAAATCATAAAATAGCAAATTTCTGGCTAAAGAAGTTCACCTCTACACATTCACATTCAACTAAATTATTTAACAATTACATTGCAGACCCATACACAGTCCCTGATACACTTACACAAGGAATAACTTATCTGAAACCTAAAGATCAAGCAGACACAGCAAACCCAGCAAAATATCGCCCCATAACATGCCTACCAACAACATACAAAATATTAACTTCAGTCATTACACAGAAATTAATGACACATACAACACAGAACAAAATTATAAATGAAGAACAAAAAGGCTACTGCAAAGGAGCACGAGGATGTAAAGAGCAACTGATAATAGATACAGAGGTGACATATCAAGCTAAACCTAAACAAAGGTCACTGCACTACGCATACATTGATTACCAAAAAGTTTTTGATAGTGTACCCCACTCATGGTTACTACAGATATTGGAAATATACAAAGTACATCCTAAATTAATACAGTTCCTAAACATAGTAATGAAAAATTGGAAAACCACACTTAATATCCAAACAAATTCAAATAATATCACCTCACAGCCAATACAGATTAAGCGTGGAATATACCAAGGAGACTCATTAAGTCCTTTCTGGTTATGCCTTGCTCTGAACCCACTATCCAACATGCTAAATAATACAAATTATGGATATAATATTACTGGAACATACCCACACAAAATAACACATTTACTATACATGGATGATATAAAACTACTGGCAGCAACAAATCAACAACTCAACCAATTACTAAAGATAACAGAAGTATTCAGCAATGATATAAATATGGCTTTTGGAACAGACAGATGTAAGAAAAATAGCATAGTCAAGGGAAAACACACTAAACAAGAAGATTACATATTGGATAACCACAGCGACTGCATAGAAGTGATGGAAAAAACAGATGCCTATAAATATCTAGGATACAGACAAAAAATAGGAATAGATAATACAAATATTAAAGAAGAACTAAAAGAAAAATATAGACGACGACTAACAAAAATACTGAAAACAGAACTGACAGCAAGAAACAAGACAAAAGCTATAAATACTTATGCTATACCAATATTGACCAACTCATTTGGAGTAGTGAAATGGAGTAACACAGACCTAGAAGCACTCAATACACTTACACGAACACAACGCCACAAATATAGAATACATCACATACATTCAGCAACAGAAAGATTCACATTAAGCAGAAAGGAAGGAGGAAGGGGATTTATCGACATAAAAAACCTACATTATGGACAGGTAGACAATTTAAGAAAATTCTTTATAGAACGAGCAGAAACTAGCAAAATACACAAAGCAATCACTCATATAAATACATCGGCTACACCATTGCAATTTCATAACCACTTCTACAACCCTTTAGATCACATAACATCAACAGATACGAAGAAAGTAAATTGGAAAACGAAAACACTACGTGGCAAGCACCCGTATCATCTAACACAGCCACACATCGATCAAGACGCATCCGACACGTGGCTAAGAAAAGGCAATATATACCGAGAGACGGAAGGATTCATGATTGCAATACAGGATCAAACAATAACCACCAGATATTACAGCAAGCATATTATTAAAGATCCCAATACCACAACAGATAAATGCCGACTTTGCAAACAACAAATAGAAACAGTAGATCACATCACAAGCGGATGTACAATACTAGCAAATACAGAATACCCCAGAAGACATGACAATGTAGCAAAAATAATACATCAACAACTTGCCATACAACATAAACTAATAAAACAACACATTCCCACATACAAGTATGCACCACAAAATGTACTGGAGAATGATGAATACAAATTATACTGGAACAGAGCCATTGTAACAGATAAAACAACACCACATAACAAACCTGACATACTCACCAATAAAAAGATGAAATTAACACAACTAATCGAAATATCCATACCCAACACAACAAATATACAGAAGAAAACAGGAGAAAAAATTGAAAAATACATCCAACTGGCTGAGGAAGTCAAGGACATGTAGCATCAGGATAAAGTTGACATTATACCAATTATACTATCAACTACAGGAGTCATACCACACAATATCCACCAGTACATCAACGCAATACAGCTACATCCAAACATATATATACAACTACAGAAATCTGTAATTATTGATACATGTTCAATTACCCGAAAGTTCCTAAATGCAATGTAACATATACCGTACAGTTAAAAGGAAGTCACGCTTGATCAAGGTCCGTGTCACTTTCCATTTTTAGCCAGACATAATGTCTGAGACAGGTAAGAATAATAATAATAGTAATAATACAGTACCACCATCAAATAAGCTTAGGGAAGATAAATGAGTTTTTAGACTTCTGCTGAACCATGTAGTGTATTACCTGAAGCCTGTCCCACCACATTTTTCTTATTGTAGGTCGGCGCTCTGGAACTAACTTATACTGAATCACTTCCTCAAGTTCTGCCAACATCTGCACAGACACCATTGCACCATATGCACGTTGGTAGCTTTCTCCTGCCATTGCTGTGAGCTCAGTATCTAGTAGATCACGTGCTGAATCTATAAGCTGGACAGATGCAAGAAAGATACATTTCTTAGTCTACAGAACAAAATTTATAAAATTATGTACTCTAAAGATAAGGCTGTTGTCTGTAAAAATAAATAGACTGTAACTTTCTTTCTTAAGGAATAAAAACTAAGCATGTTTCAAAATAAAATTTTTGTTTGTTGCAATATGTTCTACCTCCTATGCTCTTATTAAAAGATGACTTTTATGTAAGAAGTACTTATGTCAAGGAAAGGCAAACCTACGTTTCTAGCATTTGTAGACTTAGAGAAAGCTTTTGACAATGTTGACTGGAATACTCTCTTTCAAATTCTAAAGGCGGCAGGGGTAAAATACAGGGAGCGAAAGGCTATTTACAATTTGTACAGAAACCAGATGCCAGTTACAAGAGTCGAGGGACATGAAAGGGAAGCAGTGGTTGGGAAGGGAGTAAGACAGGGTTGTAGCCTCTCCCCGATGTTGTTCAATCTGTATATTGAGCAAGCAGTAAAGGAAACAAAAGAAAAATTCAGAGTAGGTATTAAAATTCATGGAGAAGAAATAAAAACTTTGAGGTTCGCCAATGACATTGTAATTCTGTCAGAGACAGAAAAAAACTTGGAAGAGCAGTTGAATGGAATAGACAGTGTCTTGAAAGGAGGATATAAGATGAACATCAACAAAAGCAAAACAAGGATAATGGAATGTAGTCTAATTAAGTCGGGTGATGCTGAGGGAATTACAGTAGGAAATGAGGCACTTAAAGTAGTAAAGGAGTTTTGCTATTTGGGGAGCAAAATAACTGATGATGGTCGAAGTAGAGAGGATATAAAATGTAGGCTGGCAATGACAAGGAAAGCGTTTCTGAAGAAGAGAAATTTGTTAACATCCAGTATTTATTTAAGTGTCAGGAAGTCATTTCTGAAAGTATTCGCATGGAGTGTAGCCATGTATGGAAGTGAAACATGGACGATAAATAGTTTGGACAAGAAGAGAATAGCTTTCGAAATGTGGTGCTACAGAAGAATGCTGAAGATTAGATGGGTAGATCACATAACTAATGAGGAAGTATTGAATAGGATTGGGGAGAAGAGAAGTTTGTGGCACAACTTGACCAGAAGAAGGGATCGGTTGGTAGGACATGTTCTGAGGCATCAAGGGATCACCAATTTAGTATTGGAGGGCAGCGTGGAGGGTAAAAATCGTAGAGGGAGACCAAGAGATGAACACACTAAGCAGATTCAGAAGGATGTAGGTTGCAGTAGGTACTGGGAGATGAAAAAGCTTGCACAGGATAGAGTAGCATGGAGAGCTGCATCAAACCAGTCTCAGGACTGAAGACCACAACAACAACAACATGTCAATAGTTATTACACTTTAACATAACAGGTGGGTGGAATATAAAATAACTAGAGCCATAAAATTCACTTCTGACCATTCAAATTGCAACCCCATGAGGACGGTACACACAAACATCAAACTGGTATTGAGTGTATTGCATGCTTGGATATGCAAATGACAAGCTTTTCATTTCTAAGTAGGTAGGAGTTACACTAACCCACATTCTTTGTGTAAGGATGGGTTTTACAGCAGGTTTCTCATTTAGAACTCTCAACGTTGGCTGCTTGTTAGATCACATTATGCCTTGCATCAGAAAGAGAAACATACATTAGCCCATGTTGGAATTTGAAAAGGGCAGGATAGTGGCCTATGGAGACATTTACTGTTCTGTGATATTGCTGCTCAAACATATGGGACTCTATGACTGTCATGCAAAAATGGAATATACGGGTTCAGGCCCTCAACAGCTCTGCACGACTAGTGCCCGAGCGGACAGATATATCGCTCACTTGGCTGAGCAGGATTGCTGAGCCACATCACATACATTGATTCAAGAAATGAGCTCGTTTTCATCAAGACAAGTATCCACAAGGACAGTGTGACAGTGTCCAGAGCAGCCCAGATTGTCAACATTGCAAACATTGTCACAGCTACCCTAGAAGGAGCAGAAGAGAGACATGCACTGACAGTGGTGCACTCAACAACAACACCAGTCACATGAGTGGCATCCTGTTGTCTTTTCAGATGAATCGTGGTTACGTCTTGATGTGTCAAGGCTAGTGACTGTGCCCTTCCATGTCTTCATCGTATAATCTTTCAACAATGGATTTTCACCCAGCAGCAGAGTATGCACTGATTTGAAACTTCCTGATTTTTATATTTTGTTAATGAACTTATTGACTGCTCAATATGAACTTCCTGATTTTTATATTTTGTTAATGAACTTATTGACTGCTCAATATATCATTTACATAGTGTTGGTTTCTTTTCTACTCATGGTTTTTTTTACACCAGTTTGATCCTAAGTTTACTGAGTTAAGCAACTGGGGATCCCTTGCAATCATGTATGTACTCCTAAGGGTATACCACGTAATACTTGGATGTAGATACAAATCTTTTGAAATGTGTGTTCATTATTACATAGTGAATATTCATTCTCCTTATCTAATACCTAAATAGTGATGCAACCACCAAAATTACAAAAGATTAAACAAACAAATAAAAAATTAAGATACCGTAAGCTAATTTATTGAGGAAAAAAATTACTGTGAGTTGAGATAATGGTAAGTAGACATAAAGATCGATAAAAAAATAGATGTTTAATGAGCTCTTTTTAGTTGAAATCAAATGTAATGCACACAGCAAATAAATATAAAAAATACAAGAAATGTTATCACACTGAAATTATGGTAATAATACTGTGGAGCAGTGAAATTGCTGGATGGGAGGTATGGAAACTACCCTCCCCAACCTTTCTGCATGTTTCCCCCAGTCATGTTCTCATTGTAGCTCAAAGATTTAGTCAGCAGAAATTAGAAGCCTTTTTACCTGTGCCTATGTGTATTGAGACAAATAAGATGAACACTGCCACTGAACAACTCAGCTGTCTGACACATGTACAAGGCATGCAGAAAATACTGTAGCGAAATACCAATCCTGGATACATTCCTAAGACTTCTCATATTTAGTATATTTTCATGTGAATTGTGAAGTACATTGTAGAAAATACATTATTATTGCTCATCTGTCAGTTCATAAAAAATTAAATTTTGATTACATGAATAATTAAGCAAGTTAGTTTATAGTGATATATGAGGTGCATTCAAGTTCTAAGGCCTCCGATTTTTTTTCTAATTAACTACTCACCCGAAATCGATGAAACTGGCATTACTTCTTGACGTAATCGCTCTGCAGACGTACACATTTTTGACAACGATGACGCCATGATTCCATGGCAGCGGCGAAGGCTTCTTTAGGAGTCTTGACCACTGGAAAATCGCTGAGGCAATAGCAGCACGGCTGGTGAATGTGCGGCCACAGAGAGTGTGAATGTGCGGCCACAGAGAGTGTCTTTCATTGTTGGAAAAAGCCAAAAGTCACTAGGAGCCAGGTCAGGTGAGTAGGGAGCATGAAGAATCACTTCAAAGTTGTTATCACGAAGAAACTGTTGCGTAACGTTAGCTCGATGTGTGGGTGCGTTGTCTTGGTGAAACAGCACACGCGCAGCGCTTCCCGGACGTTCTTGTTGCAGTGTAGGAAGGAATTTGTTCTTCAAAACATTTTTGTAGGATGCACCTGTTACCGTAGTGCCCTTTGGAACGCAATGGGTACAGATTACGCCCTCGCTGTCCCAGAACATGGACACCATCATTTTTTCAGCACTGGCAGTTACCCGAAATTTTTTTGGTGGTGGTGAATGTGTGTGCTTCCATTGAGCTGACTGGCGCTTTGTTTCTGGATTGAAAAATGGCATCCACGTCTCATCCATTGACACAACCGACAAAAAGAAAGTCCCATTCATGCTGTCGTTGCGTGTCAACATTGCTTGGCAACATGCCACACGGACAGCCATGTGGTCATCTGTCAGCATTCGTAGCACCCACCTGGATGACACTTTTCGCATTTTCAGGT
This sequence comes from Schistocerca serialis cubense, assembly GCF_023864345.2. Classification (NCBI taxonomy): domain Eukaryota; kingdom Metazoa; phylum Arthropoda; class Insecta; order Orthoptera; family Acrididae; genus Schistocerca; species Schistocerca serialis. The sequence goes on along the minus strand of NC_064639.1, from coordinate 405,236,848 downwards.
CGTGATGCAGGATTGTGTGCACAGAACCCACAGAAATGCCAACTCTGGAGGCGATCTGTTCAACAGTCATTCGGCGATCCCCCAAAACAATTCTCTCCACTTTCTCGATCATGTCGTCAGACCGGCTTGTGCGAGCCCAAGGTTGTTTCGGTTTGTTGTCATACGATGTTCTGCCTTCATTTAACTGTCGCACCCACGAACGCACTTTCGACACATCCATAACTCCATCACCACATGTCTCCTTCAACTGTCGATGAATTTCAATTGGTTTCACACCACGCAAATTCAGAAAACGAATGATTGCACGCTGTTCAAGTAAGGAAAAGTCCCCATTTTAAGTATTTAAAACAGTTCTCATTCTCGCCGCTGGTGGTAAAATTCCATCTGCCATACGGTGCTGCCATCTCTGTGACGTATTGACAATGAACGCGGCCTCATTTTAAAACAATGCACATGTTTCTATCTCTTTCCAGTCCGGAAAAAAAAATTGGAGGCCGTAGAACTTGATTGCACCTCGTACACTGAGGTGACAAAAGTCATGGGATACCTCCTAATACTGCATTGGAACTCATTTTGCCTGGCACAGTGCAGCAACTTGATGTGGCATGGACTCAAAGAGTCACTAAAAGTTCCTGGAGAAATACTGAGCTGTGTTGCCTATGTAGCCATCCATAATTGTGAAAGTGTTGCTTGTGCATGATTTTGTGCATGACCGACCTCTCGATTATGTACAATAAATGTTTGACAGGATTTATGTTGGGCAATCTGGATGGCCACATCATTCGTTTGAACTGTCTAGAATATTCCTAAAACCAATCATGAACAATTGTGGCACGGTGACATGGAGCATTGTCATACATTAAAATTCCATCGTTCGTTCTTTGGGAACGTGAAGTCCATGAATGGCTGTAAATGGTCCATGACTGGTTCAGTTAAACCAGAGGACCTAGCCCATTCCGTGAAAACACTGCCCACACATGTATGGAGTCACCACTAGCCTGCACAGTGTCTTGTGACAACGTGGGTCCATGGCTTCGTGGGGGTCTGCACCACAATTGAACCCTACCGTCAGCTCTTACCAGCTGAAATTGGGACTTGTCTGACCAGGCTGTAGTATTCCAGTCATCTAGGCTCCAATCGGTATGGTCATGAGCCCAGAAACTGTCCTAACCAATACATTCATTGTACCTTCCACATTGATTTATGTGGTTATTTCATGCAGTATTGCTTGTCTGTTAGCACTGACAACTCTATGCAAATGCCGCTGGTCTAAGTCGTTAAGTGAATGCCATCGGTTGCTGCTTTGTCCATTGTGAGAGGTAATGCCTGACACTTGGTATCCTCAGCACACTCTTGGCACTGTGGTCTCAGAATAGTAAATTCCCTAATGATTTCCAAAATGGAATGTCCCATGTGTCTAGCTTCAACTAGCATTCTGCATTCCCAAAGCCTCTTAATACCCGCCATATAGCCATAAACAAGTCGGAAACCTTTTTACGTGAATTGCTTGAGTACAAATCACAGTTCCGCAAATGCACTACCTTTTATATCTAGTGCATGTGATACTATCACCATCTGTATATGTGCATATCGCTATCCCATGACTTTTGTCACCTCAGTATACTGGTGTGATGGGAGGAAACTATGAACAAATGCTGAAATTGGTGTTTTCCTGTAAAGCTGTAAACATGCAGCATCATGAACTTGTGGTACTACTGTACTGATTGCATGTACCTGTTGCGCAACGTGATACTGTTCTCGATGCACAGCTAACACGGCACGGTAGAATGCCCCATCTTGTGAATCTCTTGGTACGCAGGCCACAAATTGCTCCATAGCTTCCCACTGGCCAAGACCCCAAGCTGAGGCAGCAGCCATGCGGGACATCCTTTGTCTCCCATCTTCATCAAAGTGGTTCCAGTTCTTGCGAGCTACTTCGTGCAGTTGACCCCTTTGTTTCAATTAAAAATTACGTTTTACATTAAACAATAATAATTTATTGCTTTCCTGAATACAAAATTATTCTACTAATCATATACACAAACACACAACATAAGTATGACTATTTAAAAATTTAGAGTATATTTTGTTAAAGCACTTTTTTTATGAGAAAGACAGTTTCAATTTCTGTTGTTTCATGATCAGTCACAAAGTTACATCAGTGCTATTAAAATGAAATGCAAGAATTATAACAATGCCTTTTGTAGTGACCATCTCATACTTCAGATACATGTACATTTACAGCGATCATAGTTTTTTGTATTGAACCAATTTTATACATTAAGTTAATATATACACAAAATTCATAGCTTTCTTCCTATTTCTTGAGCAGGTGACTTTTACAAGCATTTTACATCTTTGTCATCACACCTATCTTAAAGGACATTGTCAAGTACAGTGAGTGAATGTTTTAATGGCATTCTCAACTGAGAAACTTTTTCTGAAATCCAAACTGTGATTTATTAAAGATATTATTGCGTACTATTCTGGACTACATCAGACTCTCAAAAATTTTGGAAAATGATGTCGGTAATGAATGCGTTCAATAGCCATTGATGTATCTCCTGTCAGATCTTTTAAAGCACTGTTTAGCAGTGGTGTATTTCAATCTCTCAAGGAAAATGTCCTGAGTCAGTGATGAATTACATATTTTGTAAAAGACGCTACTTATTATGCGGGAACAACTCTTTAATATTGGGTTGGAAACACTATCAAATCCAGATGAGCTTTTATTTTAGTGCAAATTTATAATTTTCTTACTTCCTGGATGAATTTCACTCTGCAGTGCCATGTGAGCTGATGTGAAACTTCCTAGCAGATTAAATGTGTGTGCCGGACTGGGACTTGAACCCAGGGCATTTCAAAGCAAGGAGATGAGGTACTGGCAGAAATGGAGATGTGAGGACAGGTTATGAGTTCTGATCAGGTAGCTCATTTGGCAGAGCACTTGCCCATGAAAGGCAAAGGTTCCAGGTTCAAGTTTCAGTCTGGCACACAATTTTAATCTGCCAGGAAGTTTCTTGATTTCACATGGAGAAGTGATTGGGATATCCATATCTGCCTGTGACTGACAGTTACATGCAGAGATAGAACTGTAGAACTAAGATAAGCTTCCCAGATCATACCTCCTAGACCCAGTTCCGCACAAATTTTGAACTTATCACAAACATTAATTGCAGCATATATTCTGCTAAAGAATAGAAGAATGTCGTCTCTGGAATTAAGATACATTTATTCTACATAAATAAAACAAGGAATTACTGATGAAACAAAACTAAATGGACTGCAACACAAATTCCAAAACATCAATTTATGAATAGCAGAAGAAATGCCAAGGAGAATAACCTTGGACCATAACAAATGAAGTAGATTTAAGGACCCCACAGTTTATTTTGTTTGTTCAGGTGGAGAGAAAGAAAACAAATTTTATTGCAGGAATTCTGCAAAAGACTGCATGTGCTACAATTTAAGAAGGAAAACAACAATTTACCAACACAGCTTCAGGAAAAGTGTGTTTAATATCAATGAGAATGGAATTATCAGGAGTGGTAGGATTGTACTCACAATTACTTACTGCTCATCATGCTTGATCTTAAGTACTGCTTACAATTCTGAGACATGACATTTGTGTTTCTGAGAAGGAATTTTTGAATCAGCTTATTTTTACAGCAGTACCACCAACGACGGAAAATTGGGGAAAAAATCATGCAGTCACAAATTTTTGTACCGTGGCAGGATGGGGTGCCATGAACAACATACTAGAAATCCTGACTGGTGTGGTGTGAGGCTGGGGAAGGGGAGCAGTTAAAGGTCAATTTTTAACATTTCTCACATTTATACAATGGAGTTATTTTAAGCTTATTAGCTGAGTACTTATTTGCAGTTATTAAGGGAACTATTACGTCAAGAAGTTCAACAGCTGGAGCTGTCTACTACACTGGAGAGCCTGTTCCAAGTGTAACACGCTGTCAATATGTATTCGACAATGTTAAATTTTGTCCACTATCAACAGCTGAAATATTTTTCATGGCATGATAGGTACCAAATAGGTCATCCCAGCCTCAGCTCTCTCCCCACATATGAAGAGGTCCAGTGCTTAAACTGGCTCCCTTTGCAACAGAAGTAGGTCATTTAGGTGTAGTGGAACATCGTATATTTAAACATAAGTCACGCAATGCATTAGAGAAGATTACTGCCTAGACTTGAACATAATCAGTCCACTGCAAATAACATATTTACATCTACCTTGCAAGATATACTGTGGATGTGTGGAAAGAGCCTCCACTCAGTAAAGCCCATTTCTATAAGTGCCATTAATTTCTGAGTGTGAGAATTACACAGTCTACGATTAACACAAGTTATGGTGAGGGAAGTGCAGTAACTTTCTGGTCACTCACTAATTCTAAATCAAGTGAATATAACATGGTCACACGGCTATACAATACACTGTCACTGAAAGACAGCAGCAAAGTGGCACATTTACCAATGCCACCCTTTTCTCACCAACACAGTCTAGGTCACTGGCAACATCACACCAATAAATTAAACACTTCTCAACCACTGCTTGTAGGAATGTATTTTACATAAAAGCTCACTTAACAATTGGAAATAAGTACTCACGTAACACTAAAAACAGCACCATTATATAAACTTGAGTACAGTGAAGTTCTTTTGCCTACTCTCATAAGAGAACTTGACAGGAAATGCTGAGAAGGTATAATAATCAATCTGTAAACTGAAAAGTGAGCAGTGCTCATGGTGGGTGATGTTGCCTTTCCCATAGGAACATTATAGTTGCCATACAAGATGACTAAGAATCAAGTTTCCCCTCTAGCAGTGTACGACATTGTGCAGAGATTTACATAGAATATATCCGCATTCATATCTTGTGTTAGTATTACTAGTGATCATAACCATATAACATGTAGTGTTAATGCACTTTGTGGAAAGTACCCCCGCCCCCTCCCCCCAGGTATAAATACAAACTATCAGCTGTGATTCATAAGGTGAACTGCAGAAGCTTCTGTATAGCTTTGTGAAACACCCTATAGTTGCTTCTTGTGACACAGTGGGGTATAGAGAGTAGGGACTCGCCTGCTTGCTCTTCAGTTTGCAGACCTACAAAGGAAGTATGTGCATGACCACAACACAGTGATCTGCCATCCTTCACGCATCTACACAATTAATCTCTTAATAGGGTTCTACTTCACTTAAACATGGTACACATTTTTCAAATTTGTTCTTAATCCACTTCTTTTAATGATAATCGTTGATTTTCTACCATTCAGTCTGTGATTTTTCCATCCTCTTTTTAATATGTTGTTCATGACACACTCTCCTACCACCGTACAAAGATTTGCAACTGTACTAATTATTTCTGTTGTTCATCCTTTTTTGGTTTTCATTGACTGAGTTACACATATAATTTCTTATTTCTCTATCGAGCTACTCTTTTCATTTTACTTTATGACACACAATAAACTCCTGCTAAAGCAGGAAAATGCAGACAGAGAATACATCCTTAAACAACTCACCATTCACCAAGGGCTTCGAGGCATCTCATTTGCCCAAGTGCTAACTCAACATCACCAGGACATTCATCTAGACGCTCTTCATATGAAATAAGAGCTTTCTCCCAGTTATGTAGTTTCTCATACCACCTCTCTTGGACTTTGAGGTCTGCACCCTGGTGATTCATCACATATTCAAGCAGACCTGAAAAAAAAACAAAGATCAATATTACATTAACACTAATAATAATAATAATAATATATGCTTATCATTTCTCAGTGGTGTTTTTTTGTTGGTACACCATATCTCCCATATGTCTTAATCAAAATTAATGACTGATATATCATTTTCAGGATTTGGTTCACCACTAATGACTAAAAATACACAAGAATTTAGAAGGTGCCATCTATTGACAATCTAATTTTACTATTATGCACAACAGTGGTTGGAGTTGTTTACTTTCTTTAGGAAAGCATTTGTACGTGCAAATAAACTGAATCACACCAATAGTCATCATCACAGATGAGTACTGTTCACTTCTCTAACTTAATTTATACTTAATATAATAGAAGGAAACATTCCACGTGGGAATGTCTGCTTGTGTCTGTATGTGTGGATGGATATGTGCGTGAGTGCGAGTGTATACCTGTCCTTTTTTCCCCCTAAGGTAAGTCTTTCCGCTCCCGGGATTGGAATGACTCCTTACCCTCTCCCTTAAAACCCACTTCCTTTCGTCTTCCCCTCTCCTTCCCTCTTTCCTGATGAGGCAACAGTTTGTTGCGAAAGCTTGAATTTTGTGTGTATGTTTGTGTTTGTTTGTGTGTCTATCGACCTGCCAGCGCTTTCGTTCGGTAAGTCACCTCGTCTTTGTTTTTAATTTATACTTATATCTAAAAACAAAGATGATGTGACTTACCAAATGAAAGTGCTGGCAGGTCGACAGACACACAAACAAACACAAACATACACACAAAATTCAAGCTTTCGCAACAACAGGAAAGAGGGAAGGAGAGGGAAAGACGAAAGGATGTGGGTTTTAAGGGAGAGGGTAAGGAGTCATTCCAATCCCGGGAGCGGAAAGACTTACCTTAGCGGGGGAAAAAGGAAAAAAGGACGGGTATACACTCGCACACACACATATATCCATCCACACATATACAGACCCAAGCCAAAGCTTGAATTTTGTGTGTATGTTTGTGTTTGTTTGTGTGTCTGTCGACCTGCCAGCACTTTCATTTGGTAAGTCACATCATCTTTGTTTTTAGATATATTTTTCCTACGTGGAATGTTTCCCTTTATTATAACCATATCATTAATTTATACTTATTTATTTAACTTTTGGTTCATAATTACTTTACAATATTTGCAACATAAAGTTACATTTCTCCTAACCTCAATACCATTAGTCTACAGTGCATATTTCTTTTTGTAACTTAATTCTTCATTACTTTATAGAATTTTTAGTAACCTCAATGCCATATCAAAATCTTAAACATTGTTAATGTATTTATGATAATTTTATTACCACCATATTCAGTGCCAAAGAAATCAATGAACAAAATATTTCGCAGTTCTATTCCAGGGTGATTCTATGTTAAAAAAATGATGATTGTACAAGAGTTAATAAATATGTCACTTTCAATTTGTTATATAGTGAGGCAATGGCTTACATCAGTATTGATTCTGCACAACTTGAAGAAATAAACAACATTCAGTTGTACCCGTAGAATTTTAAATCCATCTGGTTTACCACCTTATCAATTGCTTTTAAAGAAAAATGTTGTTATCACATTATTATGAGAAGGAAAGTTGTCGCTCACCATACAGCGGAGATGCTGAGTCGCAGATAGGCACAACAAAAAGATTTTCACACTTAAGCCTTTCGGCCAGTGGCCTATGTCAACAATAGACACACACACACACACACGCACACGCACACGCAAATGCGACTCACACACAAGCCTGCAGTCTCAGGCAACTGAAACCACACTGAGAGCAGTAGCACCAATGCACGATGGGAGTGGCAACTGGGTGGGGGAAAGGAGGAGACTGGTGCAGGGAGAGCAAGGCATAGAATGGTAGGAATGGCAGACAGTGAAGTGCTGCAGGTTAGGCGGTGGGCAGGGGAGAGGCGGGGAGTGGGGGGGATAGCAGGAAAGGAGAGAAGTAGAGATAAATAAATATAAAATAATAAATGAAAAGAAAAAAACTGGGTGTGGTGGTGGAATGAAGGCTGTGTAGAGCTGGAATGGGAGTAGGGAAGAGATCAGATGGGTGAGGACAGCAACTAACAAAGGTTGAGGCCAGGAGGGTTATGGGAACATAGGATGTTCTGCAGGGAAAGATCCTACCTGTGCATTTCAGAAAAACTGGTGTTGGTGAGAAGGATCCATATGACACAGGCTGTCAAGCAGTCGCTGAAATGATGGATATCATGTTTGGCAGCGTGTTCAGCAACAGGGTGGTCCACTTGTTTCTCGGTGGCTATTTATGCGGACAGACAACTTGTTGGTTGTCATGTCTAAGTAGAATGCAGCACAGCGGTTGCAGTTTAGCTTGTAGACCACATGACTGTTTCACAGGTAACCCTGTCTTTGATGGGATAGGTGACATTAGCGACCAGATTGGAGTAGGTGGTGGTGGGAGGATGTACGGTACAGGTCTTGCATCTAGGTCTATTACAGAGGTATGAGCCCTGAGGTAAGGAATTGGGAGCAGGGGTTGTGTAAGGATGGACAAGTATATTGTGTAGGTTTGGTGGACGGTGCAATACCACTGTGGGAGGGATGGGAAGAATAGTGGGCAGGACATTTTTTTATTTCAGGGCATGACAAGAGGTAATCAAAACCCTGGCGGAGAATGTAATTCAGTTTCTCCAGTCCTGGGTGATACTGAGTTATGAGGAGAATGCTCCTCTGTGGTCGGACGGTGGGGCTTTGGGAGGTGGTGGGAGACTGGAAAGATAAGGAATGGGAGATTTGTTATTTTACAAGGTTGGGAGGATAATTACGGTCAGTGAAGGCTTCAGAGAGACCCTCGGTAGAGTTCAAGAGGGACTGCTTGTCACTACAGACGTGATGGGTGGCTAGGCTGTACGGAAGGGACTTCTTGGTATGGAATGGACGGCAGCTGTTGAAATGGAGGTATAGCTGGTGGTTAGAAGGTTTGATATGAATGGAGGTACTGATAAAGCCCTCTTCAAAGTGGAGATCAACATCTAGGAAGGTGGCTTGTTGGGTTGAGTAGGACCAGATGAAGAAAATGGGAGAGAAGTTGTTAATGTTCTGGAGGAATGTGGATGGGGTGTCCTCACCTTCGATCCAGACTGCAAAGATGTCATCAATGAATCAGAACCAGCTGAGGGGTTTAGGATTCTGGGCGTTTAGGAAGGATTCCTCTAGATGGCCCATGAACAGGTTGGCATAGGATGGTGCCATGCAGGTGCCCATATCCGTACCCCAGATTTGTTTGTAGGTAATGCCTTCAAAGGAGAAGTAACTGTTGGTGAGGATACAGTTGCTCATGGCAACTAGGAAGGAGGTTGTTGGTTTGGAATACGTCGGGCATTGGGAAAGGTAGTGTTCTATAGTGGCAAGGCCATGGGCATTAGGGATGTTAGTGTACAGGGAGGTGGCATCAACAGTGACGAGCAGGGCACCGTATTGTAAAAGGACAACTGTGGAGAGTCGGTGGAGGAAATTTTTGGTATCTTTCGTAGGAGGGTTGGTTCCAGGTAATAGGTTGAAGGTGTTGGTCTACGAGAGCAGAGATTCTCTCAGCAGGGCACTGTAACCGGCCACAATGGGGCATCCTCGGTGATTAGCTTTATGGACTTTAGGAAGCATGTAGAAGGCAGGAGGTGGGGAGTGGTAGGGGTGAGTAGAGAGGACGACTCTGGGGAGAGGTTCTGCGATGGGCCCCCCGCCGCCCAACCTGCAGCACTTCACTGTCCTCCATCCCCACCATATTGTCCCTCCCCCTTCCCGCCCCAGCCTTCTCCTTACCCCCACCCAGTCGCCACTCCCATCATGCACTGGTGCTGATGCTCACCATGTGGTTTCAGTTGCCTGAGACTGCAGGCGTGTATGTGAGTTGCGTTTGCGTGAGTGTGTGTGCATTTGTGTGTCTATTGTTGACAAAGGCCATTGGCCAAAAGCTTTAAGTGTGAATATCTGCAACTCAGGATCTCTGCTATTTGGTGAGTGGCAACTTTCCTCCTTATAATATTGTTACAATCCATCCTGGATTTTCCATTGATGAGACAACGATTCCCCATTTGACCTTATGCTTTATTAATGGTCATAGCGAAGGCTTTCGCTATGACCATTAATAAAGCATAAGGTCAAATGCTTCAAATAGCAGGTTTGCATTTACCAGTACCTATTTTTCACATGGACAACTGACCAGATCGCATGTTCAGTGATATTTACATTAGTGCTGAAGACATGTACAGCCAAAAACTTAACAATGACCACAATATAAGTGCTAACATTCTTTACAAAGAAGTTTGGTAAAACAGAGACAATATATGCATTCTACATGTTTTGAGTAAACCATATTGTACTGAATGATGTCGATTTTTTATAGTGAGACTATAATTTGATACTACTATTGATGACCGATCAGGATCGAGTGCAAAAAATTTGCAAGGATCAAATAGTAATAGTAGTACTAGTATTTATTATAATATGCTATATAATGAAGACAGATGCAAAGCTTAAAAACTACTGCACTAATAGTTCACCTGCAGCTGCTTCTTTCTGTTGCAGTTTGTTGTTAATGGAGATAAGTGCCTCAAATACTTGGTTATTTGGTTCTTTGTGAAACTCATCCTCTTTATAATGAAGTGCTTTTGCATATGCTCTGCAGTGCATTGCACGTTCTCCTAACAACTGTGGATCCAGTGGCAATGGACCCTGAAGAGGAAAATAATTTTGATAATAATATACACAAATAATTCACATAAGAATACTCAGTTATCTACCATAAGCAGAACATTTAAATGGCAAACAGATACTTTTGAGTAAATGGAAATATAATGATACAATGCCAGAAATGGATATTTGATTTTCATAAAATGCTTTTATAAGATGGTAAAAGTGGCAGTTGCTCGAAACGTTTGTGATGATAGTGTGAGTAACAATACGCTAAAGTTGTACTGCTACATTACTTAATACACCATTTTCAAAAAATAGAATTTAGTATTTTGGTCTTCACTTCTTCATCATTTATTTCATTCCTGGTATGACCAACAAATAAGTGGTTAGGATATTTCCACCTGTTGCTTGACACTATGAAAGTTTTGGCAAATTAAGTTTTGCTTCCAAATTTATTGAATATTTCTTGCATTGCTGTTTTTAAACTGGTTTTGAATCTGTCTTTTTTTTTAAGTCAGCAGCTTAGATCTGGAAAGAAACTCAGCTTTCGCTGTTGAAGTAGCGTGAATTTTTGCCACCCCATACAGTCTTCTTGGAAAATAAATATGTAGCATGTTTGCTGCAGTATTCTGGAGTTCACACCAAAGATTATTCTGGAGTTCACACCAAAGATCACTGACATATTCCTCAAATCTGACATGAAATTTTGCTGCTGGTTGAAGAGACGAAGACTAAGCCATACTGGGTGTCTTCCAAAATGTACTTGCATTATCAAAGTTCATTTTTATCTACTCTGACCTACCACTAGTACAGCAATAGTCATTTTTTACTTCACACAGTGACAGAGGAAAAATATGTGTAAAATATTCAGTGCTCGATATAAAGTGGCACCATTTATGTTATCATTATCTGTGTTGTTTCTATTTCAAAGCCAATCACAAAATTTTTATTCATACACATACTGAATCTTCGATTAAATGAAGATACATACCTTATCACAGTGTTCCATGAATTCTGCAAGGTTCAGAATAGTCTGTGTTATTTCAGGAAGGTCTGGAACCATAAGAGCCTGTTCCAAACTCTGAATTAGCTCATCCTGTAGTGATTTGCTAAGTTCAGTCCAGCAGGAGACAAATGCGGCATTGAAAAGATCACGTGGTAATTGAGAATACGTCTGTGCCAGAGCCCAACATGATCTGAAACATTAAAAAAAAAAAAAGAAAAACAAATGATACGCTGTAGCAAGGACATTTTTCTGTCAGATATTGATGACTGTATCCAGCCTATGTCAAATAAAATTAGAAATATTTCTTAGAACACATTCAAAGTCTATATCAAAACAGTCACAATTGTGATTCTTGGATTCTTGATGTTTTTAAACACTTAATTACTTTAATTTTTATGTTTTCTGGCATTCCTTAGTTACTTCTATATTCTTAGGAAGTGATTTGTTTACTGCAGCTAAATGAAAGGCTGTTTTCACTTCTTTTTATACGCGAACCATTTTCAGTGGCCTGCAATATATGTTTCTTTTGTGTATAACAATTGCTTCACATAGCAATTATAGATTTGTTACTACATTACATGTTTTTGTTAGTCTTTTGCTGTTAGGTGCGAAACAACTTTTTGTAGCACAAGTTTTGTGAGGTTAAATGACCTTTTTTTCCATTTAAGATTTGTGGACTTATTAGTGCATATGTGCCATCCAGGAGATGTACTTAGTTTCGTACACAGCATGTCCGATTTTTGGCATTTTATGAGCACGTTTCAATTCACTTCCACTGTTCACTGTGTTTTGTTTTGATTTGTTTACTGTATGTAGTATTGCCAACTGTCATTCTGTGTTTTTCCTTCATCTTTTGTTTGTGTTGTAGTGTCTGTATTGTTTAATCTTGTTTTGTTTGTTTGCAATGGCCACGCATATTTTTTAAGTTATTGTTTAGTCTGGGTATGTTCTACATCTCTGTTTGTTATTGACCGATGAGTTTTTACTTATACTGATTTGGTCATTTGTTACTTTCTTGTACATTGCATGAGCTCTTTGCATGTGAAAGTTTCCTTTAATATTGGTTCATATCCTAGCTTTATAAGGTGTGCAGCAAAGCTGGAGTGGCTATTTTCGTATTTCCAGCTTCTTATGTGTTCTTTTATCTAGCTTTGAAATACATGCCTGTCGATTCCCAGGTAGATGGATTTGCAGTCTTGACATTCTAACTGACATACGTCGGCTCCTTGGTATACGTCTTGTTGTTCCACTGGTGTTTATAAATGTGATTGGAGTGTATAATCCTTGTTTCTTCAGTACATCTGCTGTTCTGTGTGCCAATCTGTGTCTTTATGTCATCATTTCTTTTTGTTGGTCATGTCATGGGTGTTCCCGTTCTGTGTGTTTGGGTGTACAGGAATATCTGTGTTGTTTGTGTGCTGTTTATTTTCAATTTTCGTTAGTTTTGTTTTGATTTTGTAGTTGAGCTCTTGCATTATCTGCATGTTACATACACTGGTATTGTCTCTGAGCTGTATTGTTTCTAATTCTTTTTCATCGTTTTCTCCACGGAGTGGGATTTTGTTCAGATGTATTGTATGTTGGAAACCTACTAGTTTGTGGTTTTCTGTGTTTCCGTGTGGCATGTATAATTGTACCTGTTGCTGTTGGCTTTCTGTGGATGTGAAATTGTGCTTATTATAGTATCTCTCTCTACTATATTTGTTTATAATGTAACTGGATAGATAAAAAATCTACTCACCAAGCAGTGGCAGGAGAACACACACATAAAAAAAGATTTTACTTTGCAAGCATTTGGAGCCACCGGATCCTTCTTCTGGTTGATGGGTTGAAGGGAAAGGAAGAGGGGTGAAGGAAAAGGACTGGAAAGGTTGAGAAAAAGGGGTAGAGCTTGGTAAAGTAACCCAGAACCCCGGGTCAGAGGAGACTTACCGGATGGAATGAGAAGGAAAACTGATTCATGGGGACTGCCAAAAACTCATTATTTCATTTTGTTATATTTGTTTGTGTGTTTCTTTTTCTATGGTGAGCTGAATATAAAAATCAAATAAATATTGTCCCTGAAATGGATATTTTTATTTATACTGTTTATGTCTGCATGCATGAAGCTGGTTTATTTTCTCTACTGATTCAAAATGGCTCTGAGCACTATGGGACTTAACATCTGTGGTCATCAGTCCCCTCTCTACTGATTCATCTACCATACTAAGCCATTTTCAGTTGAATTTCAAAATGAGGGTTTACTGAACTTCATAGATCTGTAAATTTTGGGGTGCATTCAAAACTGAATATAGACAATTTATCATAAGCCACATACAACGGACCTAATTACCATGACTGACTCATGTCACCCAGCTGCACAATAATGTGTGTATTTTTCTTCATGTTCTATTGGGTGGCAAAGTTATGATTGGAGAGTGTCACAGTTAATAAAGAAATTAATACAATACTACAGGTTGGTTTAGCTAATGGGTCTGCAGTTAAAAAAAATTCAGATTTAGATAAAAAGATTTACAATAAAGTACAGAAGCAGACAACCTTGAGGTCGTCAGAGACAGAGTACAAGCTCAGATTGTTTGAAGGATGGGAAAGGAAATCAGTCGTGTCTTTTCACAGGATATAGCCCAACATTTGCATGTAGCAATTTGGGAGAATCACACAAAACCTAAATTGGTATGGCCAGATGTGGGTTTCAACTGTCATCCTCCCAAATGTGTCTATAGTGTGTTAAAAACTGCACCACTTCGCTTGGTGAACTTTTGTGATACAAACCATCACTAGAAATGAAGTATTATTCACAGCTTAGCTTCAAAATATGTTGAAATGCAAACTGATGACAGATATTCATGTATTCAACATCACTCTTCCTGCCAACACATTTTCTTTATACTTTTTTCCACTTCCATCATTCGTACATCAGTTCTTTCTGTATGGACTTAATGTTGTGTTCATGGTTTTCTTAATTTCTCCACCCTCATAGAATTTCTTCTTTTTTGATTTGTCTAGCTCTGGGACTGACACCTCACATGATGTTCACATCACTCATGCCAATCTTTGTCTCAATTTCAATCTGAAACTTAGAATGTTGATTGAAATGATTATACTGGTAATTGGATTAACCCTTTGACTGCTGTGGACGTGTTAACTCATCATGCCTCGCCATTCCCCTGGTGCGCCTGACGTGTAAACACACAGCCTTGGGTCTTCCCTACAGCATTAAGGATGTGTTTACGCGTCCGCACCACCGGCCTTCCCACCATTAGGGGCGAGTTTAGGGGCGCTGAGTCACAGCTACCTGAGCGCTACGGACATGTATACATGCAGAGCTGTCTTTCCGCCCTGCTCTTCTAGTAGCTGTTCAGTGGTCTGACTGCGTAGTTCGAGAGTGCATATATCTTTGTTGCTGTGTTCACTCTTTGCAGAATTCGACTTAAATTCCTGTATTTTCATCAGTTTTCTTGTCTTCTATGTGAGAAATGTCACGTCATTGTGGTTGCACAGATAAAGAAATCCTGGATATGCTCACTAAGAGTGACAGTGAGTGTGAATTATTTGACATTGCTAACAGTGATGAGTCTTCAATAGACTCTCGAAGCTGTAGTCCTCAGCCCTCTACATCACAGGGGAGAGCAAGAATTACAGTCAGCAGTTACTCTAAATCTGAGGAATCAGAAAGTGACTGTGAAACGATTCAGAAAAGAGCACACTTAAGTGACACATTTGACTGGAAAGAAACCGATTTCCAGCCATTAAACCATTATTTCGATGACTCGAGTTCAGGATACAAATTTCAATCAGATACTCACCCACGCATTCTTTCATTTTTTGTGATATTTATGTCTCAAGAACTGTTGCAATTTAATGCAGACGAAACAAATCGTTTTTGCGTTTACACCAGAGAAAATATTACAGAATCTGTGAATTCTCAACTGTCAAAGTGGAAACACACTGGATTTGAGGAAATGTATTGTTTTGTTGCTGTTTGCCTTCTATTGACACAAGTTAAGAAGTTAAAATTAAGTGATTATTGGTCCAAAGATACACTTTTGAACAAACCAGTTTTTAGCGAAATTATGTCCCGAGACCGTTTTTGTCTACTTCTGAGAATGTTACACTTCAGTGATAACTCTGCAAGTATTGGAGGCAACAGCCAATTTAAAATTACGACGATTGTTGACAAAGTTTGTAAGACATTTCGTAATTAATTTTGCCCACATCACAAGCTTTGTATAGATGAAAGTCTCTTGCTGTTCAAAGGACCACTATCTTTTAAGCAATTTATTCCAACCAAGTGAAGTAAATTTGGAATACAGACATTTGTACTGTGTGACTGTCAGAGAGGGTATATTTCAGATTTTACTGTGTATACAGGTGCAACAACAGAAATTGGGTTCCACAATGTGGGAAAACCTGGCAGTGTAGTGGTGGGAAAACGTGGCAACGTAGTGGCAACTCTTATGGGACCATATTTGGAACAGGGTCGTATTCTATATGTCGATAACTGGTAATCCAGCCTGGACCTGTTCCTCTTGTTTCACAACCATGTAACACCTGCACGTGGCACTGTTCGTAAAACCGGCGCAACATGCCAAAACTGCAGAAGAAATTAAAACGAGGAGAAAATGAGTTTAGGTCCACTGAAAAGGTCCTTGCTATCAATTGGTGTGATAATAGAGAGGTATACATAATGACCACAAGCCACACAACACAAATGGTTGACACAGAGAAGACTGACAGAAATACTGGCGAAAAAATAAAGAAACCGCAATGTATTGTAGATTACAATTCGAGTATGGTGACATGGTACTGAGCTCAGTGGGATCAGTGCGTAAGACTGTGAAATGGCATAAGAAATATTTTTTTCACATTCTGGATTTGTGCATTCTAAATGCTCATGCTCTCCACTGGTCGGTAACAGGGCAAAAAATGGCACTCGCAGAGTTTCACCTTCCTCTTGTAAGGGATATTGTAGGAAAATATGCTACAGAATGGAGAAAAGCTGGTGGGGGAAGGCGCTACGATGACGAGAAACCTCTGCAATTCACAGGGAGACATTTTCCGGCTGTTATCATGAGTGAACATTCACAGAAAAGTATGCTAATGCGCAGATGCATGATTTGCACGAAACAGAAAGTGCACCGGGAAAATATATACCTGTGCAAAACTAGCAATGTTTCACTATGTGTTGCACCCTGCTTTGAGACTTATCATACAAAGAAGCATTACTAATTGCTGGTCCTTTACTAATCACTGGTCCAAAGCCCGGATCGAAAAGAAGGATGGGACATAGATGCAACAGGTGTAAAATTATTCATACGAAGCCTGACTTCTTCATATGTAGCAGTTTACTGGCAAATGAACGGACTTTGTGATTGAGATTGGGCAATATCTGTACTGTGGCAAATATAATTACGCCGAGAACATTGCGCCAGTATAACAAAATCTCTGGGTATGATACATTTAAATTATTAACGCGTAACATGGACAGTTATATTCTTTTATCCTTAGTAGTACAAATGTAGATCACACTCAGTCTACTTGTACAAAACATGTTTTCCATAACTGATTTAAACACCTTTGATCAACGAGAAACAAAATGCTAAAGTTAAAACTATTTTCTAAGTACGATTTTTCTTGCTACTTTGCCTCTGTTGTTAGCCAATACTGAAAATTAAACTCATTGTTCTGGGGAGGGTGGGGGGCTTAAAATTTGTTGTTTGAATGAGACTGGCTTTAAGCATTAACAGAAAACGGTATATGAAAAAGAAGTATCGAATACATCCTTCTTTCATCTTTTCATAAAAATCAAAACCTTCTCAACTAATTTGAAGATTATCGGAAAATAGTAGGGGAATAAATTTTTTTATTCCTTATCGTTGTGCAGTCGATCTATTGCACTCTAAATTTCATTTTCATCATGCGTTCACACTACTAGACATGCTAACCCGAAGTTTAAATTGTTTTCAGGTCTGATTTTCGCACTCAACTTTCATTCCAGCTGTACAGCTTGGTATGTTTTATGGAGTATAGTTTTTTAGCAAAATCAGAATGAAAATACTTTTGATGCTGTTACAAAATCTTCAATTTTGTGCTTAATTCATTCAGTACTGAAAAGTGTATGGAAATGAAACTTTATATTTAAGAACCTTGTGTTCTTAGGTTACTACATGCCAAGTTTAACGTTCGTCATAGCATTAGTTCCGGAGATGCAAGAAGCCAAACTTCAAATTTTTTTCGGGCGCCTATTTTTTTGGCCGATTTACCTACTATTTTCTGGCTCAATATGGCTCGTAAAATTCTTTTCATTATTATTCTTAAGAGAATGCATAAAGTTGTACTAGATGGCCAAATTTTATTTCTTTACAAAAACTATTGCCTGAGATATTACAGCTTAAAGGTGCCAAAAATTCACGCTGGCTCCGCACAAGTCGTATTCAGCCAAAAAATATTCAGCACAGAGCAGGTTGAGCAGAGCGGGCCGATCCGGTCCCGGCGGCGGCTCCGAGAAACAGGCACGCAGTGCAGGTAGACGGATTACGCTACAGGCTGCGGTGCCTCAGCATGCTAAGCCTTCAGCAGTCAAAGTGTTAAAGTTAAATCATTATACACATCACTTGTGAAATTAGCAGTGAATAACATGATCTTGAATTTGAATTTTTTAGCTGATTAATCAGAACCTAAGTGAATATGATTTTGTTAAGCTTTGGATGTGATAGATATAATAAATGCCTTAAAGATGCTATTACATAAAAGATTATGTAATTAATGTCACAAACCTGCAAATCAATTAAAAATAATGTAACTTCTCATTTTTAAAATTAAAGTTCTTACTATAAAATACAAAATCCTAATTCATGCATTTGCAGGTTGGTTTTGAAACCAAACTGTGTTTTTGTTGAAGGATAGTAGTAAACTATAATACAATCACATCTGTATAAAAGAAATCCTCCCTTGACTAATCTATATGATATGCTAGACCTCATACACTGCCAACTTCAATCAATGACAAATGCGAAACTTTGAGCAGAGAATATCACCATGTCTTCCAAAGTCTCTCTACCAAACATTTCAGGACTAGCATCTCTATGAGGAAGGATGTCATGAAGAATGGTTTATTAACAGCCTAAAGTTTTAGTTTCATTATGACTCTTTTTACTTCACATTGCAACAAAAAAACATTCCTGACATTAAAGTTGAATTGGTTCAATAGTCAGACTAGGTTATCTGCTATTTGCTGATGATACTGTGCTGTTTAACTTATTAAAGAACAACTTAATATGAGAGTTACAAATGTTAAAAGAAACACTGTTTGAAATAATGATGTTATTAACAATCAATGAAACAATGGCAAATCCAGGATGGAAAGTGAGAGTCTTTTTGTTGTGCCTATCTGCGACTCAGTATCTTCGCTATACGGTGAACTGTAACAATCAATGAATTCTTTTAAGTGCATTAACTGCTTCAAAAGTGGCATTAAACATTTTCTCCCTTTTCTTACATAATGTGCACAGCTGCACAGATTTTAATATTTCTAGTATATACCTAAGGGCTGGAGATGGTGACTCTTTCAGAAGCTCAATACTCAATCTGCGAAGCCATTCTAACCAGTCATCCTTTGATACTCTCCTTGTTGCAGTCCAGGCGCGTTGCAGATTGGCTGGAGAAACGTGCAACTGAAACACAAAGTAAATATTTCAGTAGACACAATTGTACACAGAAATAGAAAATCAGGCAAAGCCTAGAATAACTGCCAGAAAGGCAGATCATTATTCACCTTTACATTAAGTAGTAAAAGAAGAAATGTTGCTCCACTGGTGTACGAAACTGACTTTCTCTACCACTGACCACTGCTTCCAACAGACGGGCAGGGAAAAATGCAAAAAAGGGCCAAATACTTATTCATTGTTAATTTCACAAGTAATATGTACTACAATTTATCTTTAATCAATTACCAGTACAAATGTTGCAATCAACATTCTAAGCTTCAGATTCAGATTGAAACAAAATTTTTGTATGAAATTTATGAACATTATGCTGCTTATTGAAAGAACAGGCAGATAGAAAAACCCATTCTACAATGATTACCAACAAGGATAAAGATTATAATTCACAGCATGGGATGTTAAAAAGTGTTGATTGTACCTAAAGAGTACAGAAAAAGGAAACAAAAAATCATCTCAGATAACTTGGGTGCTCACCTTGTAGATGAAAATGGGTGAGAGGTGTGTCATTCAATCCTTATCATGAGATCAAAATTGTTACTAATGGGTTAAACAAACAACAGTTTGCAGTTGAATAGCTTTTAATGATATTTGATACCTTGTCAAAATATAATTAAAGTAATACGGCATAATTTCAATGTCTGCAGTTAAATGTTTCACAAAAGTATAAGTAAATATGCATAATGTCCTGTACTTCTCTTTTTAAGTGCTACTGTATGCCATAACAACTTGACTTAGAAAAGCAATAACTTGGTAAACATAAATGTTACAAGCATTAACTCCACAGAAAAATACTTATAGCTTTGTATACTATCAGCTGCTGAAATCCTTGCTTCAATATCTAACACTATTATGAAATTTTAAGAATACCTATTTCACTAAAGGGATGTCTAAATTTTGTGCCTTCTGGGGCTGAATCATATAACAACAGTTGTTATTTATGTGTCTGTTGGTCCTGAAGGAGAGCTCTCTCTGAATGCCTCTTCTTTTTTTTTTGTGGCTGTTCACTGACTAGCAATCAATTAGACAATAATGATCCATATACCAGCCCAGAGTTTCAATCAATGTGTGAACCAATAACTTTCCATTACTGTGTTGTGATACCAATAACTTCTCTCTTCACGGGACTAGAATCTTGTGTCCATAACAAGTAACATTAAATTATCATCAACAGACATAAGAAAAAAATAGACATGGGAAAAACAAATAAATTATAGGAAAAGCAGCTAGTCAGGCCCTCTTAGAATTTTTTTGGGTGCATACCTTATGCCTGCAGTAAACTTATAGAAAATCTTTTGCACCAGAATATAATTTTTAGAGTCATGTTACAACCTTGTTGGTGTATCCAGAGATTCCAATCTCAATACATGCAACTGGGTTTGCTCAGTCTCATTGCCAGTGGCACACAAATCATTGTGTTTATGATGCAAGCAGTGCTACAAGGAAAGAACATGCCTCCCAGTGCCACATACCGCCATGTGGTAACAGCCAGCTTCTTCCAACTTGGAATAAAGATGCCAACACATCTAGTGAAGAACCACTTGCATGTTGTTCTTGATCAATGCTCAGACACTGAGATTGGGTGTTATTTATATGCTGACCACTATGAGGGACTTGAACTTTGCAAGGTTTACTAGGCATAGTAAACCTTAAGTTCAAATTTGACTATACCTGGACTTAGTTTTCAGTATCGGACCTGTGTTTTGTGAAACGCATTTTGCTTAATAAATAAGCCACATATCATTGCTCAGCACTTGTTACATCCTCATCCTCATAAGAAAATATGTATATGTCATAATGCAAGACACAAATAACAGTGCAGCCACAACTAACTGAAGTTTATTTATTCACATATAAATGAACAACAAACATAGAAGCTAATACAAGTAAATGGTAAGATCATATCTGAGAACGAGTGCCTGCTGCACTGTCATTATAAGGAGCAGAACTCCGATAGACGGTGTGCCAGCTGATGTGCCATGCGCAGAAGTCCTATCAACCAATGCAGAAGGCCTCTGGTGCCTAGCCCATGCAGATACTGTTGGTGGACAATTATACATTATGTGATCAAAAGTATCCGGATACCCCCAAAAACATATGTTTTTCGTATTAGGTGCATTGTGCTGCCACCTTCTGCCAGGTATTCTATATCAGCGACCTTAGCAGTCTTTAGACATCGTGAGGGAGCAGAATGCGCTCCGTGGAACTCACGGACTTCAAACGTGGTCAGGTGATTGGGTGTCATCTGTAGGCAAGATAACCCACACCCCTGAACATTCCTATGTCCACTGTTTCCGATGTGATAGTGAAGTGGAAATGTGAAGGGACACGTACAACACAAAAACATACAGGCTGACCTCGTCTGTTGACCACTGACAGTTGAATAGGGTCGTAATGTGTTATAGGCAGACATCTATCCAGACCGTCACACGGGAACTCCAAACTGCATCAGGATCCATTGCAAGTACTATGACAGTTAGGCGGGAGGTGAGAAAACTTGGATTTCATGGTTGAGTGGCTGTTCATAAGCCACACATCATGCCAGTAAATGCCAAATGACGCCTTGCTCGGTGTAAGGAGCTTAAAAATTTGACGACTGAACAATGGAAGAACATTGTGTGGAGTGATGAATCACTGTACAAAATGTGGCGATCCAATGGCAGGGTGTGGGTATGGTGAATGCCCGGTGAATGTCTTCTGCCAGTGTGTGTACTGCCAACAGCAAAATTCAGAGGCGGTGGTGTTATGACGCGGTCGTGTTTTTCAAGGAGGGGGCCTGCACCCCTTATGTTGTGTGGCACTATCATAGCACAGGCCTACATTGATGTTTTAAGCACCTTCTTGCTTCTCACTGTTGAAGAGCAATTTGGGGATGGTGATTGCATCTTTCAACACGATCAAGCACCTGTTCTTAATGCACGGTCTGTGGTGGAGTGGTTACACGACAATAACGTCCCTATAATGGACTGGCCTGTACAGAGTCCTGACCTGAATCCTATAGAACACCTTATGATGTTTTGGAATGCCAACTTTGTGCCAGGCCTCACCGACCAACACCGATACCTCGCCTCAGTGCAGCAATCCGTAAAGAATCGGTTGCCATTCCCCAAGAAACCTTCCAGCACCTGACTGAACACATTCCTGCGGGAGGGGAGCTGTCATAAAGGCTAAGGGTGGACCAACGCCATATGGAATTCCAGCATTACCAATGGTGGGCACCACTAACTTTTAAGTCATTTTCAGTCAGGTGTCCAGATACTTTTGATCACATAGTGCAAGTGTAGCGTGCTGGTGGCCTGGTGCCATGGCGTATATCCAGGTACTGCGTACAGAATTATAGCACCCCTCTCCCCATGGAGAAAGGGTGCTCCTCTGATGCAGATTTCAGGGTGACTGAAGAAGCATCTATAGCCTCTGCGGCAAGTGCTGCAGGCAATGAGAGTGGCAGCACAAGGACGTTCCAGGCTGGAACAGGTGAGTATGGGCAGAAGCAGCATATCCGTGCACACGCACAGCAGCTGTCCCCCTGTGAAATACAGTATGAGAGGACTGGTGACAATAGCACAAGTAGAATTTCAGCGTCTAGAACCTCGATGTTGTGGAACAGTGCCGACAATGAAGCTGGCAGCCACTAAGATGAGGGTGCCGGGACACGTATGGTGAAGGACCTGAAGGCCCCGGACTTGACGGCGATGACCCAGCTGGCAGGGAAAATTCTGGCGGCAGTGTCGTAGTGGGAAAGGCCAGCAGATGTGCCAGGCGGCCAGATAATGGAGGAGTGGCACGAGGCAGTGACATTACAAGGAGGGCTGGTCTGCTCATGCAGCAGAGACACCCCAAGAGGCCTGAGGCCTGGACAGGTACTGAGGGAGAAGACGAAGGCAGCAGTGCAGACCCCTGGCCCTTGCCGAGGCACAAAGATACAGCTAATCATGGTGACATTCTACCACCCTCCATCCCCCCTCACTGGTGACAGCCATGGCAGTTGTGGATCATGGCTGGAATCCACTTCCTTCTGCAGCCAAACCCACTGAGCCCAGACTGTGGAACCAGGGATGACCTGAGACAATGGATACACTGACGACCATTGGTGGAGCAGCATGAACAGATGTAGGAGGATGCATGACTGATGACAATGGAGCATCTTGTCCAGACTCCACGGCCCATCGGTGCAAATCTGTAGGAAGTCAAGAAGCATGTCAAGGCACCCACTGTGGAAGAGTTTGCAATTTACTACGTCGTTTGAACCTTGAAAGTGTGGACTAGATGTTCAATCTTGCCGTTAGAAGGGGGTGGAAAAGAGGACCAGTCACATGGTGAAGGCCTTGACGGATTCAGAAATCTTGGTGGGACTGAGACACAAACTGCAGAACAATACCCATCACAAGCACATTAGGCAACCACTCAACAGAAAAATGTTTGGAGAGGACCTGAATCATGGCTGTGGCTGACATAAGAGGACAGTGGATAACATTTGGAAATTTAGAGAAAGTATTTCCAACCAACATCCAGTAAAAGTTGAGGAAGGGTCCAAGAAAATCAGCAAGGAAGCATTCCCACAGACACTGCAGTGTGGCACATTGAGAGAGCACTGCCCGTGGCACTGCCTGTTGGGTAGCATATTGAGAGTATACTGTCATTGGTGCCAGGCCAAAACATGTTCTGACAGGCCAATGACTTGGTACAGGAGACCCCTAATGTAGGCACTGGAGCACATCCCGCCACAGGGCATCAGAAGAACACTGGACAATGGCCTATCTGTAGTTAGAACACCCCTATCAAATACTGAAAGGCAGTACGCAGGGCAAAATAGATACACAAAGGATCAGAAGCCCTTCCCAGAGGCCTATCATGCCAACTGTGCTGAACAAGATGAACAACTTGACACAAATACAGATTGATAGTGACAGTGGCTGTGATCTGGGAGCCTGCGATAAAGAAACCCTTCCACTGTACAATGCACCTCAATATCTACATGAAAACAAAAGAGTTCATCTTGTTCAAAAGTAGGATCCAATCCCATCAGAAGCCACGGCAGTGCATCGGTATTGGCATGTTGTGTGGAAGGCCAAAAATGTATTTCATAGATGTAGCAAGACAGAAACAAAGCCCATCGCTGGAGGCAATGTGCCACTTTGTTGGGCAAGAAAGCAAGCTTGCAGTCAGTAATGAAGTGGAACTCAGACCCATACAAGAACACATGAAACTTTTTGAGAGCATAGATGATAGCAAGTGTTTTCTTTTCAACTTGGCGCTGCTGAGTAGAGCTGAGCTTTCCTAATGCAGAAGCTATGGGGCATTCAGAAATATCCTCATATCAATGTGTGAGAATGGTCCTAAGTCCATACTGAGAGACATCCATAGCCAAAACCAGTTGGTGGCCAGAATGGAAAGTAGCTAAACAAGAAGCAGAATGTAATTTGGATTTCAAAAGTGTAAACATGCGCCCACAGGCTGATGTCCTCTGAAAAGAAATGTTCTTGTGGAGCAGCTTGTGCAGAGGATGGTGCAACGTGCCTCACCCGAAATGAATTTGTGATAATATGAAATTTTAACTAAAAATGCTTGGTGTTCTTTGACACCGGTAGGATGAAGAAGAGCTGTGACAGCATCAAAATAATGATGTTGTGGCTTAACACCACCCTGAGGAATCTTAAACCCCAAACACACAATGGGTGGCTGAAAAAAGTGTGTCTTGTCTAAGTTGCATTTCAACTCTGCAGTTTGTAAGACCGTGAACAAGGTGTGTTATCTTCAGTGGGTTTGTTTATTTTCCTTCTGGAAAACTGTTACATGTTAACCTTTAAAGAAACATTTCATACAAAATATTTACATTTGTAAAATGCTGTTTATTTATGATAAGTCTAAAGTTTCTAGTTTTACAGTACTTTTGAAAATAAAGTAGATGCTCACATTTGTTTACAAACATCACATGGACATATTGGATATATATGCTAGTAGCTTTAGAGGTTTACTAGGCTATCTACAGCTTGTCGTCTGCAAACAGCAAAATTTTATTTTATTTTCTGTTTATTATGTATTTCTGACTAAGAATGACTATTTATCGTATTGTTTAGTGTGTTATTTACAGTTTTTATGGTATGGTGTTTCTATTTTTTTGTGCCAAGATGGCATGCTTATTTCTTTCATTCTTGTCATTACACATTCATTTTATATGATTTCTTGCCAAGCACAGAGTTTGCACCATGATTACTTGTTGTTGTGACTGTTTAGTGTTAATTTGTTTGTTTTTCACTTATTCATGTTTCAACGGTGAATTTTATTTGTGGCTGGATGGTGTTTTATATCCCCATGAAGTTCTTTTATATGAAATTGTGGTTCATCTATGAGGCAAATAATATTGTCTACATATCTGTACTAATATTTTATTTTTTACTGCTTTGGTTTTACTATTTTGTCAAAGATTTAATTTTCTGATTCATGGAAATGTTAATTAGCAGGCCAGTGAATAGAGATTCCTTCTTGTTGAGAGTAAACTCTGTTGTTGAATGTGAAGCAGGTTGGCTCCACGATGAGCTTGAGTACAGCTGATATTTCTTGTATGTTTGTTGTGGGTATGTTTCCTTGTAGATGGATATTTCTTTCTACGATGTTGATGGTTTCTTCTGTTGGAATGTGTGTACATGGAGATTATATAAAATGAAATTATTGTTGCTCTGTTTGGTGTGTTACCATTTTTTATTTTTTCTATTAAGTCACTTCAGTTTTTCTGTCTTCTTTTTTGGTATGTTTGTATATTGTCTGTAGCAGTGTGTCAGGATTTGTTTGGCTAAGTAGTATGTTGGTGCATGGTAAAATTAATCAGTGGGCATATAGGGATACCTGGTTTGTGAATTTTAGGCAATGATTTCAGAGTGGGGACCTTGGGATTTTTCTGTATCCTTCTTTTAATCTGTGTGTCTGTAAAAATTGTTTCTTTGTTTTCCCATGTTTTCTGTAAGTTTCTTTGGTATGGGTTTGCTGAGTCACTTGTTGATTCTGTGATGATGTGTTTTGGATGAATTCTAATTTTTTGTCAATGTATCCTTTTCTTTTATGAGTACAATTGAACTGCACTTGTCAGACTTTGTTATTATGGCATTTTATTATGTCAATTTCTTCTGTAGCTTTCTGCAGGTTTTTCACTAGTTGTCATTATGTTTTCTTTTATGGTGGTTTTATTCTCTCTGATTGTGTGTTTTATTTTCTCAGTGACTAGTTCTCTTTTTAAGTTTGCACTGAATTCAGATGTGTGCTCAATATTTCCTGTTGCTTTATGATGGGTACAGTTTCTGTCATATTCTGTACTGTCCTGTGTGAGACCATTGTGTTTATGTTACATTTGGGACCCTTCTTGTTCAGATAAATTTATGTCTGTTAAATTAACCACTCCTTTGTGAAAAGTGTGTTTGCTGTACTGATGATGTGATTGATGATGTTTGTGTGATTTATCATTTTGGCGAGTTTCTTTTGTTGGGTTGTCTGTTTTCTTTCTATTATGTATTGGTATATGTTCTAACCCTGTGCATTAATTCATCAAAAAATGGCGGACACTTTATATGGTTTGGTAGTTCTGAACATAATCTGTATAGTTCAATGTTCACTGCCTTTTCCTTAAAAAAAAATAAAATAAAATAAAAATAAAATAAAAATACAGAGACTGGATTTCTTACTTTATCCACGTAATTTCAGTATTACGTTTTGTCTGTTGTGTTGTAGATGACTTGTTTCTTACAGTTGTGATTAAATAGCTGGGTATTATTTTATAGGCCAAACATATTTACTTGAATTTTATGTTAAGTATTGTTTCTTGACGTTTGATGGTTGTGCTCTGGAATTTGTTAAAGAGCTGGGAAGAAAATATCTGGCTTGGCATAGAAATAATCATCTTGTGAATGTAACTCTTCCGTGGTTGCACCCTTAACAACAATATCAACGAGGTACTTGAAGCACACTTGAATGGTCACTGACAATTGTTGAAAAATGGCTGGTGTGCTAGCCACACCAAACGGGAGGCACTGATACTGATACACTCTGAAGGGTGGGTTAATCACAAGGAACCATTTAGAATCCTTATCTATTGGAAACTATGAACAGGCTTCAGACAAATCAATTTTGGAGAAAAACTGGCCCCCAGCTAGTTCAGCCAACAACTCATCCTGACAGGGCAGAGGGTGGATGTCAATGATAGATTGAGTATTAATGGAAACTTTAGTCTTACCCAGAGGCGAAGCTGACCAGTCAATGTCTTATCAGTCACAAGGGGGGATAGACCATTCACTCGATGCAATCAGGCATATGATCTCCAGTGCCATCACCCTGTCCAATTCTGATTTAACTCGATTGCACAAAGCTACAGGAATAGGATCCACACAGAAAAAGCTTGGCCGCACTGTAAGTTTCAGGGTAATGTGGGTCGCAAAATAAGTGACATAACCTAACCCACCCAAAAGAAGAGATGAGAACTCAAAACACAGGGAATTTAACTGCTGGTACAGGACCTGGTCTGTAAGAAGATGCACCACATCCAAAATGGAAAAACTGAAAGCACCAGAAGCACCCAGACTCAATAATTGTCAGCACCAGCATCATCCACTACTAAGAAAGTCAAGGAACAAACCACACATGTATACACAGTAGGCACCATAAATTTTCCCAAAATTGGAATATACTGCTTGTTATAACTCACCAAATGTTGAGTAAACCAGAGACAATGATGAAGATCCCAAATCCATAAAAGTATATGAGTTCAATAAAGTGCACACGTGTCCACCTGTAGTCTCAGCACTATGTATATCACTCACTTCAATAAACAGTTTGCTATGAGTCATAAGCACTGGAGACACACAATTAACATCCATGTCCACAGGAATGACACACACAGAAGTTATATGTCCTTTTTTTCCTAAGTTTCTTGCAAGTCACCCAGCACATAGGGCACACAGCCCTGTCACGACTCATGACACAGATGGGAGGGCAGAGTGCTGCCTTTGTTGAGGTGGTTGTTTTCATTTGGCACAGCACTGTCCAGTGTGGTGCGGAGGTCATATTTGTATGGCTGCCATGTCATCCTCAACCCAAAAACTTACTGATGTCCAAAATCCAGTAACTGGAGCCACTGTAGGTGATGTCATACCAAGCCTCAATCTGATAACCTGCAGAATGAAACTGATCAAAAGACTGAGCAATATTTAACACTTCAGCCAAAGATGGAGTCTTGCACTGCAATGCCTGCTGACTCGCCTCCTTGTCGGCAGCCGACCGAAAGATGGTGTCTCAGATTATAGAAACAGCATAGGAATCATTATGGGCATCGGTAACAGACATATATTTGTGATTGCAGATGTGGAGTTCTGCCACTCAAGCCCAAGAGGGCTCGTTTCGTTGTTTCTGACAATGACAGAACTCTACATGCACCACAATGACGTGTGCATTTACAATGATAATTTCACAACTTACACATTTCGTCAAATGAAAGCAATGCTGGTTCCTGGAGTGGGGCTAAATGGCACAACAACTGGTAGATCCGAGCAGAAATCCAGGAAAGGAACAAGGCCTCACAAATATAGTGTTACCAAAGCAGCTTCTCATAAACCTCCCTGTCTTCAGCCACATCATCAAAAGTCAGCGAGTATCTTGATGGTGTGGAAGTTTGTGATAGCAACCATATGTTCACCTGAAGATGTGGCTTTTTGTGCCACAAAACTGGTAGTGATCCAATAATAAGGGACTAAATATGGCTGACGAAGTTATTAATACCCAAGATGATTACTCATAGCTGTGGCTGACCCATGTACAAGGTTATCTGCGCAACCCTAAGAGCCTACTACTGCTTCAGAAGAGACCTGAGCACTGCCTCCATGCATGACAACACAAGGAACAACCAAGTGGACTCAGCACATGCAAGTAAATGCCTTACTTGTCACCAATTGTGTCACAACACAAGACACAACTAACAGTGTGGCCACAATTAATCAAAGTTTATCTACCCACATACAAATGAACAACAAACATGAAGACTGATACAAGTAAATAGTAAGAATACATCTGAGAGCGAGTGCCTGCTGCACTGTTCCTATATAGAGGAAGGCTCCGATAGATGGGACGGTGGCTGCCGTATGATGTGCGCAAGTCCAGTGACCCACTGATGGTGGCTTCTGGCAGCCAGCCCACACAGATGGCATTGGCGGATAATTTAAAGTAAAGTTCGCTGCCCAACAAAATGTTACACAACAATATAAAAAAACAAAAGTCACACTACAAACCCGAAAAATCTCTCTACAGATAACAGTTGATTCAGTACTCACAACACTGAATAATTAATCCATGTGAACTATTTATCAATAGTTAAGATCTAAATAATATCACACAGTAGCACACCAAGCCCTCCTTTTTTCCAACACACACACATTACTATATTGCATCAATAGCTTCTTCTTTACACAGTCCATTATTTATAAATATTTTCTTTATTGAAGATTGAATCTGCCTGTGGTTTAAAAACTGCATGCAGATATTAATACACTATTTTTTAATGCAAATGCAATATAAGGACTAGTGACATTTGCCACTGAAAGGGTATGAGATTGCAACAAAAATTAAATGACTAGTCATCACACTCACTCTTTTTATTGGTGGTGGTTCTGAGGAAGTATGAGCCACATCACCTCTCTTTGGTCTTGACAGTCTTGGCTCAAAGAGTAAGGAATCATCTGGTTCGACCAAATTGTCATCCTAAATTAAAGAAAGATACAAAAGAAGAGTTTTTACAAGACAAACACTGACACTGACTCAAAACAAATTTATTAACATTCTGTGATCAAATTGCATTAATAGTGGTAGCAGTAATAGTAACAGTAATGATCAAGAATGTAACTGGTACTTAGCTGACAGCACTGTCACCATAGCAAAAACTGACTGTCGATAATATTTAAGATAAAACGCAGTTTAGCATGTATGTACAAACTAGCCTCACAGGTTGACTAGCAAGTGTGATCAAAAGAAAAACTGTAAAAATACATTTGTACACCCTTCTGGGGCACATCACTAATTTACTGCATGTTTTGGATGTTTGTATATTAATGCTCATATGTTGCCCAATCACTGTATTATCCTGTAAAATATTTACTTCATTTCCAAAAGAGAATTCCAGATTTGTCAATAATACACAAATAACTTTTTTCAAAATTGTCACTAATCGCTGTATTACTGTTATTCCTTAGAGAAGAACCCTAAATGTTCTATATGCGTCTGAAATACTCAGCTCTGTGGAAATGATGATTGTACAGCAACATTTCACTCTCTCTGCCTCAACAGTCATTGAAGTTTTTAACAAGAAAGAGGGGGGAATAAAAGGAAAATCGATAATACTGGTATGACGTACCCTATGCCATGCACTGTACAGTGGCTTGTGGAATATATACATAGATAATGCTCGCAAGATTAAAAGAACTGTCAACAACTTATCATTATACATAGCAAGTTTCTATGAAAAAAGATAATTAAAATTGGTGCCATGCTACCACGCTATGCTAAGTACCTCAACAAAGGTTGCACTGATGTGCAAGCACAGTGGAAAGCAAATCTGTATGAACAAGAAACCAATTTTAGTTGATTTCTGTAATTTTTTCCATCCCAATTGGAATTTATTTTCCGAAGTACCCAGTTATTTAAAATGAGTAAATTTAACAATGGATGACTTAAAAAATATTTTTATTCAACCAGTATCATGCAAGGTAGCATACTCCTTCTGGCTTTTGTGGGTTATAGCTACCTTGTGATACTGTAGTATAACAGTTATTGCCACACTTTCAAAAACAGTCCAACATCGACATATTTTATGCAAGAACACCTCAAAAAATTCTGATATATCTGAGACAAATAGTCTGCTGTTGCTATTTGTTTAAGATTATCAAAGTGTTTTGAAATGCTCTTGTACAGTATATGTCATCTTTTGCTGCTTTTTGACTAATCGTATTGTGACAATTAAAACAGTAGTGCCACATCAGACCATGGCTATAATCACCAAAATCAGTACGGAGTTCATTACTTGTGACTGGAGTAGGATGTGCCAGGAGGATGTGCATTGCACAGGTCTTGCATTTGAGTCTTCCCCAGGGATATGACCCAGTGGCTAGGGGATGGGACCGGATGTGGCATAAGGTTTGTCTTATCCCTGTGGAAAACCTCGATGCAATACCTATCTGATACACCCACCCAGCAAATTCTGCTCCACCCCAGTCCCATACCAGACTTATCTAATCCCATTACAGGCAGGGCCCCCTGTGAAAACAGGCATGTCACGTACCAGCTTTGTTGCAATTCTGCACAGTATTTTATGTGGGCTTGAGCACCTACCAGTGGCTCATCTGAAGTAATGGCCACTGCTAAACTGTGGTCAAGAACAGAGTTGATCACCCAATGGCAGAACACACTGCTGAGCAGCTCATGCTCAATTTCAATGGCTACTTCATAACCTGTGTCATTTCCATTCCCTCCCCCCCGCCTTCCCTCCCCCAACACCAGCTTCCAGCTTCTCTGAACTTTGCAACACATCCATTATTTCCATAATCCTCCTGGCCTGAATCTCGAATCTCCACTAGCTCTCTGTCCCATGCAAACCTCCATCCTGCCTCGGGAGGGAGGTGTTATGCCCACTGTGGTGATACCATTCCATGATGTCACTATGACACGTATATGCCCAGTTTCAACCGTTTTGGATGTCTATCAATTTCCAAGGTGTACCGAGGTCTGAGAAGTGAGAGATGCCTTATTGGATTTTGTCATTTTAGTTGAAGCTCATATTTGATGGGTTTTATATTGTAACTTTATGTTCTATGAATGTACACCATTTCAAATATTGAGGATCTCTCAAAAACACGTCAGTTACTGGTACTAAAACAAACTAGGTACACCTCAGAATAAAAAGCATAAAGAAAAGGAATTAAAAGGTAACTTACTCTCGGCTTTTTATAAAGTATAAAGGAAAATTTACAAGCTAGTTATTTCAAGAGACTTCTTTTGCAAACAAGAACATCTTCAATTAAAGTACACAGGCAAACAAAATGTATACTGGTACCGGTACAGAAATATTCCTGCTGCTGTTTTCTCTTGTAGTTTCAGTTATCTTCAAGTGCAAGGGAAGAAGTTCATTTTTCTTGCAATGAACTGTAATTTTTTGTACAAATTACAACATACTTCACACAACCAGTATACTTTTACTACTGGGGGAGTTTATTGTTAAGTACTTTTCATAATACTTAGGTAAATACCAAGTATACAGTTGGCAGATTTGCACTTTCATAGAAAGAAAATGCAGTAAAGTTTCCAAAATTGCAGTGACTATATTAATTGAATATTCAGTTAAAAGCTTTAATTCACATGCAAGAATGGCTACCACACAATGAGTCTCTATACTTACAATCTTTTTATGGTTTCAGATATTTATTATGGTGATACTACAATCATTATTGTGGTGTACAAAGCACATATAACTTTGTATACATAACTATATGACTTTACATTATGTGTATGGTTGCCAAATGAATAAACAAATCAATTAAAATGAAGTCAATATACAGGTTAAATCGAATAAGATGAGGCAACTGGGGGGCAATATACAAATACCTTTCGATTTATTAACATTAACCAGGCATAAACAATGATTGTGCATTTGCAGACAGAATTTCTGAAATGAACATAACCTGGTTAATCACACATTACCTTCACGACGAAATAATTAGGTATTGAAAATGGCAGTCAGTCATACAATTTTTAGAATTACTACATCACATTACCAAGTATACTTGAGGTAAGCTTCATTCCATGGGACGCTCACCACAGTCAGACTCCATAAGGCCATCAACATTCCCAATGGTTGAAACTGGGCAGATAAAGGCCGTTGTGACATTATGGAGAGGTACCGTAACAATTCAGTGACCCTACCCACATCCTCCTTCCCGCAGTCTTCTCCCTTCTCTCTTCTATCAAGCCCTCCTAATTCACTCCTTCACATCATTATCACTGTCACTGCTCACACTCACCAGTGACTGTGCCCATGTCACATTCTTATCTCATGCACTTGCTGCCTCTCCCTTCGGCATTTCTGTTATGTGCATTTGTTTCCTCCCTCCCAGCCACCAGCCAATCCTCCTGGACCATTCCTCCTGCTCACTGCTTACTTTCTTCCTTTTCCCACTCCACTTAAAACAATCCCTCATCCTAGTCAAGCTGCAGAACTACAGTCCTGGCATACTGTATTTAGCTCGCACAATTTAGTCACACAGGGGTGTACATGCATATGTGTATATATGTTTACTTTAGCTCAATAAAGGATTCAGCCAAAAGCCCAAGAAGTTTTCAGTCTCGCTTATATGCCTGTTGATGACTAAACCATTCCGCAAGTTTTTACCTTTCCTTAAAAAATAAAAAAAAAGTTAAGTTGAAGACTCATAACTGAGAAGTGATTCACCCTTCAGCATACAGAAATGCCTTGATTGATCTTCCATTTCTCACTTATGAACAACATGGAGAAATTGCTCTCTCCAGTTTCTATATACATAACTATGGATTAGGAGAAATGAAGCAATGGTTCATAACAAAATACTTTTGCAAATGTATTCTTAAAAAGAGAGTGGAAATAAAAGTAGGAAAAAATTATTATGAGCCTTTCATAACTTCTGAGTATGCCTCACTGATACAATTTTCCATTCTGGTTGGACAAACCTATCGATGCAATTCTAATGCCATACATCTACCAGAAATGTGTGTGGGAGGATGAAAGATCTCACCTACATCTACATCTATGTGATTACTCTGCTATTCACAATAAAATAAAGTGCCTGGCAGAGGGTTCAATGAACCCCTTTCAAGCTGTCTCTCTACCATTCCACTCTCGAACAGCGCGCCCGAATAACAGGCACTTAAATTTTTCTGTGCGAGCCCTAACTTCTCTTTTTTTATTGTGATGATCATTTCTCCCTATGTTGGTGGGTGCCAACAGAATGTTTTTGAAAAACGCATTTTCTTTAATGATTCCCATTCCAATTCACATATCATGTCTGTGGCACTACCTCCCCTATTTTATGATAATACAAAATGAGCCACCCTCCTTTGTACTTTTTCGATGTCATCCGTCAGTCCCATCTGATGTGGATCCCATACTGCACAGCAATACTCCAGAACAGGGCCGACAAGCTTGGTGTAAGCAGTCTCTTTAGTAGACCCGTTGCACCTTCTAAGTGTTCTGCCACTGAATCACAGTCTTTCGTTTGCTCTATCCCCAACATTATCTATGTGATCGTTCCAATTTAGGTTATTTGTAATTGTAATCCCTAAGTATTTAGTAGAATTTACAGACTTCAGATTTGTGTGACTTATCGTGTAATCAAAATTTAGTGGATGTCTTTTAGTACTCACGTGAATATCTTCACACTACTCTTTATTAAGGGTCAATTGCCACTTTTCACACCATACAGATATCTTATCTAAATCATTTTGCAAATTGTTTTGGTCATCTGACGACTTTATACGATGGTAAATGACAGCATCATCTGCAAACATCTAAGAAGATTGTTTCCCGCATCGTTAATATAGATTAGGAACAATTGAGGGCCTATAACACTTCCTTGGGGAACGCCGGATATCACTTCTGTTTTACTCAATGACTTTCCGTCTATTACTAGGAACCATGACTTTTCTGACAAGAAATCACGAATCCAGTCGCACAACTGAGGTGATATTCCATAGCACGCAGTTTTGTTAGAAGACACTTCGGTGTCAAAAGCCTTCTGGAAATCTAAAAATATGGAATCAATTTGACATCCCCTGTCGATAGCACTCATTACTTCATGAGTATAAAGAGCTAGTTGTGTTTCGCAAGAACGATATTTTCTGAATACGTGCAGACTATGTGTCAATAAATCGTTTTCTTCGAGGTACTTCATGATGTTCGAATTCAGTATATGTTACAAACCCCTACTGCAAATCAATATTAGTGATATGGGCCTGTAATTCAATGGATTACTCCTATCACCCTTTTTGGGTATTGGTGTGATCTGAGCAATTTTCTAGTCTTTAGGCACAGATCTTTCTGTGAGTGAGCAGTTGTATATAATTGCTAAATATGGATTTATTGTATCAGCATACTCTGAGAGGGACTTGACTGGTATAAAATCTGGACCAGAAGCCTTGCCTTTATTAAGTGATTTAAGCTCTTTGCGACACTGAGTATATCTACTTTTATGCTTGTCATCTTGGCAGTTGTTCTTGATTGGAATTCAGGAATATTTACTTCGTCTTCTTTGGTGAAGGAGTTTCAGAAAACTGTGTTTAATAACTCTGCTTTAGTGGCACTGTCATCAGTGACTTCACCATTGTTATCGTGCAGTAAAGGTATTGATTGCATTTTGCCAGTGGTGTGCTTAATGTATGACCAAAATCTCAAGGTTTTCTGCCAGATTTCAAGGCAGAGTTTTGTTATGGAAATTATTAAAAGCATCTCGCACTGAAGTATGCACTATATTTCGAACTTCTGTAAAACTCTGCTGCCAGTCTTGGGGATTTTGCGTTCTTTTAAATTTGGCATGCTTTTCTCGCTGCTTCTGCAACAGCGATCTGACTCATTTTGTGTACCATGGGGGATAGTACCATCACTTATTAATTTATGTGGTATATATATCTCTCAAATGCTGTTGATACTCTCTCTGTGAAATCATTCCAAAACTTTTCTACATTTACATGATCAGATTGGAAGGAGTGAAGACTGTCTCTTAAAATGGCATTAAGAGCATTTTTATCAGCTTTTTAAAATAGATAAGATAAGGAAATGCAAGTTGACAGAAAAGTAACATTTGCAACATTCACTTTAGACATGCTGAAGATGAGGATTTATCTCAGCAGTGTTTAATTAATATTTTATTTGTAATCACACACAAGACTGAAACTAAGAAATGAGATGAAACATAGGATTAAAAACTAAATTTTCTGTAATATACCAGTACTCCAGTGATCATGTATTATTTGCATGGCGAAAGTGCTCAGTATGCAATTAAGGCAATTACTAAAAAATATGTTGCCTATACTATATAAAATAAATTTATAACAAGTGCCATATTTCAATTTCTTTTGCAATACATTTTATTCATGCACATTAGTAGCAACTTTATTTGCATTACTAAGTCAAAAATTATAAAAATTCACAAACATTATGGTGCATCATATGTAATACCTGACTAAGGCCCAGATCAGATAGAGTATTGTGGCTTCAATGTTAAAAGCTGCTAAATACTAATAAATCATTGCAAAATCACAGAACAACATGCAACACTAAAAAGATATATAATTTTAACAAAAAAATAGTTTTTTTCTGAATTGGTTGCATAGCCTATTTCGAATTTCTCTTAGATGACACTTTTTCCATTAAGACCGAATCTGTTAGTTTATTCACAACACTACAGGTCAATTTCAGCTGTACAGCCATTTTTAAGTGAACAAGTCCATTATTGTGTTACCGTATTGAAGTTTTTCTGGCAGTTTGAATATTGCATCATTTTTCTGGAGTACATTTGGGATGTTATTAACTATTGTACTGATATTTTTGCTAACAACATTTCAGCCATTCTCAATGTGAGCCACTTGCAATTTTAAAGCACTTTACACTGTGGAATAAATGCACATACATCCACGATAACACTATTGGTAACAAGAATGTCAATCACAGATAAAACCTTATGCCTTTAAGTGTAAAACAAAGCTAGTGCAGAGTCAGTGAATCCACAGTGCTTATGAAGTATTTGGTTGATTACTGTGGATGACACATGTTGGAATGGCAGGCAGTGAAGGTTACAACAATATATCTTTTGAGAGCGCAGACATTAAATGAAGTGTTTCCACGATTTGTCAAGGTCTCTGTTCAGCAGGCTGCCTGTTAATTGTATTTCCACAGCATTCTTGACAATTGAATCCCAGTAGGATGAGATGGTGGCCAGTATCTTAACTTTTCTGTAGACCAAGGAACGGCCAGTGGAAATTTGTTGGGTTCCAGTAGGCAGGTGAATCGCTGGTGTTCAGTGTAACAGTCTTTTACAGTGTGTGTTGTCTGTCCTATGTACGATCTGCCACACTCACAAAGAATTCCATATACATCTGTCTTTTGTAAAAGCATATTGTCCTTCACAGATCCCAGAAGAGCTATTCTCTTGTTCGGTGGAAGGAAGATCACATCCACTTAATTCTTTTTTCTTGCAATTTTTGATGAAATATTTCCCACATAAAGTAGAATGACCATAGATTTTACATCTATTTCTTATTGCTCTTCTTCTGGTTGGTCTGGCATTTTCAACTGCAGAGCTCTCTTAATTTATGGTTCTATGTATTTATTCTTCCATAATATTTCTTCAAAGTGTACCATTTCACTATGTAGGCTCCCAGTGTCGGATTTATTCAAAAACTGCCAGAATAATGAAGAACAACAACTTGTATGAAATCTTCCTTCCACCGCCCAAGACAGCGGCTCTTCTGGGATCTTGCAAGGATGACCTGCTATTACAGAAGACAAGTATACATTCAATTCCTTGTGTGTGTGTGTGTGTGTGTGTGTGTGTGTGTGTGTGTGTGTGTGTGTGTGTGTGAGAGGGGGGGGGGACAGTACACAATAAGTACTGTAATAAAATGTTGCATTGAACACCAGTGATACACTCACCTACTACAGCCCAACAAATCTACAGAGGGTGAACATTGTATTTCCAATTGTCATTTCTTGGATAATAGAAAACTTAAGATACTGGCCACAGTCTCATCCTACTGTGATTCAATGGTCAAGGATGCTGTAGAAATACAATTAGCAGACAACCTTCTTAACAGGGGAGGGTTTCCAGCTTGACAAATGACGGGAAACCTTCATTTCACATCTGCGCTCTCAAAGGCTATATTGTTCTAGGCTTTACTGCCTGCCACCCCAACATATGCCATCCACAGTAAGCAATCAAATGCTTTGTAAGCACTATTGATTCACTGACTCTGCACTGTCTTTGTTCTACTCTTAGAGGCATAAAGTTTTGTCTATGACTGCAACTATCATTATCAACGTTATATTGGACGCATGTACATTTATACCACAGCATCAAGTGCTTTCAAAATCTTGCAAGTGACTCACCTTGAGAATAGCTGAGAGGTCATCAGCCGAAATATAAGTACAAGAAACAATAATATCCTGGATGAACTCCTGAAAAATAATGCTATAAATCAATCAATGTTTGTCATCCAAACAACAACTAGATCATACAATCGGACAATGTGTCATGCAACTGGTACTCATGAAAGCATGAGATGCAAAACTGGGTACAGTACATGTGTTCACTCATGCTTACTGACTGTGAAATAAATTATACTGCTAGATACAACACTTCTTATTTGACTATCATAAAATACATATTCATGAACTAATCAACTTAAAAAGGCTATATAGCCATTAGTGGTTTAAATAAGAAGTAGAGCGTCAGTGGAAACAATTCCATCATTCAAGAAATAACAAAGAAATTGAATGTGACTTTTTTTTCAATCTGTATATAAATTCCAAATTGTTTGGTTTCAGTTTGATGATAATATGAAATTACACAATGAAAATTAGTGCAAACACTGTAGGGTGCAGGGACAGCCCTCTAATCCTATAGTGAGGACTTTGGGAACAAATCACAGAAGCACCGAAACTCCAGAAAGTTGCATGATACTGTTAGCACCCATAAGGTACTGATCTCAATGGATCAGTTTATGAACAGTTGTGTTAAGTGGCTGTATTGATCTCAGGATTTGTAAATTACATGCACTCAATCTGGGCTGTCTCTGCTGTGAGCATAACTCTCTCAAGGTTTTGTACTATTCTTGTATCCCACTAAACACTTTCGGGCTTGGAAGGCTAGTTTGCCAAGAGGAGGACTGTCAAAGACACCGCCACCAAGTGAAAGTTCCTGAAAAGGCAGTACTCCATTTACGTAAAACGATATTGAGAGTAATGGACTCTAATACTCCAGCAACAGTTGCAGGCCATGTGGCATACCCACCTTCTTGTGTGCCGTAACAACACGCATAATGAGAGTTACTGGGAGGGAGTGGGAAACAAACACGACTCAAGTGATGGATTGGAGTAGTAGATGTAATTATGGCAGTAACAAAAATGGGTGAGTGGGATATTTAGCCAGGTGACTGGATGGTAGATGGACCAAGAAAATTCTTTGCAACGTTCCAAGAGAAAGGAATAGACCAGGATGACAACATAACAGGGAAGGGATAGATGACATAGAAAACAGCCAGGAAGAACATAGGTGAAGCCCATCATGTACGAGTTCATGGATGCATATAGATGAAGCCCACAATGCGTAGTGAAGTTCAGAAGAGACTTTTATCAGCAGGGACGTCAAATGGTTGCTGCTGCTGATGAGAATAATGATTTAATGGAAAAAAAGTGATTATGTATAGATATGTTAAATGACATGTTCTGTAAATGGAAAAAAGGCATACCTCCTAACCAAGCAGAAAAACTGGTAACAATGGCCAAAGGAAACAAATAAATCATTAGTGAGAGGTAATATGAAACATCACTTTTCCACACTTTAAATATACATTTCTAATCTTTTTTCTGAGTCAGTTTTGCAGAAACAAAACTGAAACATAAAGATTACAGCTTGTAACACTCAATCCTTATATAGTATTTATTAAGAAAAGGTCTACATCTACATCTATAGCCGCCAATCCATCTTTTGGTGTGTGTCAGAGGGTACTTTGTGTATCAATGTCACTTCCCCCTCTTCCTGTTCTAGTAGTGTATGGTTTATGGGAGGTACTATTGCTGGTAAGCCTCCATGTGGGCTCAAATCTCTCTAATTTCACCTTAATGGTCTTTTACTAGATATGAGTAGGAGGAGGTGATATACAGAGCACCTCTATGGCCTATCCATCTTCCTGGTAGATTTTCGTCGAGATACGCCCTAACACGACTTTGGTAGTGGGCTGGGGCACCATCTTGTTGAAAGTAAACTCTTCCGTCTCCATACAAGTCTCGGACGACAGGTAAAATGGATGTCTGAAGCTTCTGAAGGTACACCTCATCAGTAACTATGCCGTCAAAGAAGAATAGCTCAATCGAGCCCCGGTAAGACAACCCACACCATACATTTACTCCTGGCAAATTCACAGCTTTGTCTACATGGAGGTTCGGATTTTCGGCAGCCCAGTAGATGCAATTTTGGTGATTTACTGTACCACTGAGTTTGAACTGTGCCTCATCAGACCACACAATCATCTCTGCAAACTCTTCATCATTGTGCACCATGTTAGTAAACCACTCGCAGTACTCCATTCCACGATCTGGGTCGTCCTCATTTATTGCGTGTGGCAATCGTGGGATGTAGCGCTTCCACTTTGCTGTCTTCAAAATTCACTGAACACTTGAGCGACTCACTCCAGTTTCATGGGCACACTGTCTCACAGACTTCTGTGGTGAGCGAGTGAATTGTTGTAACACACGACGAGAGTTAGCTGGACTTGTTACTGTTACAGGTCGTCCAGATCGTTGTTTGTCTACTGTGGCTCTGTTTGATACTCATTTCGCCATTGCTGTTGAACTTCATTAATGTTTTCGTACTTAAAATACCACTTGAAAACTGACTTCCTTTCATCGAATGTAAGCCTTGCACCAGCCATGTTTACTCGAGTAACTAGGTGCAACTAAGAACAAAATACTGACTCTGGCGACTGCCATCTGACAAAACAAAACAACGCAATACAACGCTCGTGTGGAGATTGCCGGAACTACAAACTATTACACTACCAAAGATGAGACAACTCCGTCAATGAGTTTGCCAGTTATGGACTTTTAAACAGTGGATACATTTTTTTGGACC
This sequence comes from Schistocerca serialis cubense, assembly GCF_023864345.2. NCBI lineage: Eukaryota > Metazoa > Arthropoda > Insecta > Orthoptera > Acrididae > Schistocerca > Schistocerca serialis. Next base: position 405,195,837 of record NC_064639.1, on the reverse strand, counting down.
CCTCCGTATTGGTTGACTCTTCTAGTAACATACTCTCAGAACTTCAACAGTAGACCACAACATGATGAGGAATGCCTCTTTGCAGCATCTGCTACTGGTGTTGGCTGAGCATCTCTGTGACGCTTCCACAAACACTAAATGAACCTGTTGTGAAACATGTTGCTACTCTTTTGATTTTCGTTATTTCCTCTATCTGTCCTATCTGATACGGATCCCCTACCAATGAGCAATATTCAAATAATAGTCAAATGAGTGTTTTATAAGCTACTTCCTTTGTTGATGGACGGCATTTCCTGAGGATTCTTTCAATGAATCTCAGTCTGGCATCTACCTTACTAACAATTTTATGTGACTGTTCCACTTCAAATCAATTCGTATACATACTCCTAGATATTTTACAGAAGTGACTGCTTCCAGTGATTCTTCTGCGATTTTGTAATCATATGATAAAGGAGGCTGTATATGTATTTGGAAATGTTACATTTGTTTACACAGAGGACCAGTTGCCACTCCCTGGACAAAGTGTAATAATCCTCTGCTGGTCTTCCTGCATTTCTTTACAATTTTCTAGTGTTGTGAGTTCTCCATACACAACAACAACATTCGCAGAAAGCTACATGGAACTTCTAATGTTATCTACTAGGTGATCTATATATACTGCAAAAGTAATGATCCTATAACACTTCCCTATGGCACGGCCAACATTACTTTTACGTCTGATGACTTCCCTCCATTCAGAATTACGAGTGCCTCCTGGGAGTCAAGAGCTCATGGATGAAAAGAGCAAGCTAGGTTTCATACAATCTTTGTCTTCAGAACCCACGTTGACTACACAGGAGATCTTCAGTCTCCAGCAACGTCACAACATGCAAGCATAATACATGTTGTGAAACTATACAACAGGCTGACGTCAGAGATACGGGCCTACAGCTTTGTGCATCTGTTCAATTACCCATCTTGAAAACAGGACTGATCTGGGTGGGTTTTTTTCCACTCATCATGAATGCTTCACTCCTCTAGAATTCTATGGTATTCTGCTGATAGAAGGGTAAGTTCTTTTGCACACATTGTGTAGAATCAAAATGGTATCCCATCAGGTCCAGAAGCTTTCCCTCTGTTAAGCAATTTCAGTTGCTTTTTCTCCCCCTTGGTTATTTATTTTGATATCTGTCATTCATGCAACAGTTTAAAGGAGTTTTGGTGAAAGAAATTTAGTATTTCAGCCTTTTCTGTGTTATTCTCTATTTCAATGACATTAAGGGCGCTGGGCCTCTGGACACATGGCATAAGTCAATTTACTGATTTAATATAAGATCAGAATTTCTTAGCATTTTCTGTTAAGTTGGTAGATAGAGTTTTACTTCGCCAAATGCTTCACGTATAGCCCTCCTCATGCTGATTTTGGTTTTTTTAAGTTTTTGTTTGTCTGTGAAGCTTTGGCCACATTTAAATTTGCAAAAAAACTCTCTTTGCTTTCTTAGCAGCTTCCTAAAATGGCTGTCAAACCACAGTTGGTCTTTTCCACCCCTCACAGTTCTGCTGGGTACAAACTTGTCTAAAGTTTGTTGTCAAAGCTCTTGAACTTTGTCCATTGATGCTCTCAACATTGTCAGTGCTGGACATTAAATTTTCATGATAACCTGTGAGGTAATCTGAAATCTGTCTCATGTCACACATGCTAAACAAGAAATATCTTCCTGTCTTTCTTTGTATTCTTACTTACCAATGTTTTCAGTAAAGCTGTAATGGTCTCATGATCACACATTCCCTTTTCTGTGCTAACAGAGTCGAAAATGAAGATTTGATTTTTTCTTCGACCTGGAATACTCAACACTTCAACAGCCTCTCTCATCCTAATCTTTTCTAGATTTTGTTAGATCAAGCATATCTACTTCTGAAAGCTACTATTTTAGTTAACTTTTGCTTGGGCTACACCTGCTGTATGATAAGTAGAAACACACACACACACACACACACACACACACACACACACACACACACAAAACTGGTTTTAACACTGATTTATTAGATATGGTCCCATTGGAAGTGGTATGCCCGTGCCTTCCTCCAACCTTTAAACCGACTTACACACCAATTCCAGCCAGTTATAGGAGGACTACAAAGAGTTACACTGTAGCAAGGACTCGGAATCACAGCGCAGTTCACCTTTTTTCACATTAACAAACATTGTCAGAGGTGAGAGAAGAGGTAAGTGACGGACAACAATCCTAGGAGTGACAGAGGATTAAAACCCAACAACTGGACACACAGTCTGGCACTCAAACCTGTGACATTTAAATACCCAAAATTCAATGGAGCTGCATGGTCAGGAGTAAGTGTGGGGTTGGTGTGTGTGTGTGTGTGTGTGTGTGTGTGTGTGTGTGTGTGTGTGTGTGTGTGTGAGAGAGAGAGAGAGAGAGAGAGAGAGAGAGAGAGAGAGAGAGAGAGAGAGAGAGAGAGAGAGGGGGGGGGGGGTGGAGTCAGTGTGTGAATGCATGCATACTCCCTCATAAATGTCTGACAAATTATGTGAAAGAACAGCTACTATCACCCTTTTTGATGTGCCTGCCTGCTGCTAACAAAGATTTTTCATCACTCAGAAAAGAAAGTCACCGAGAATCTTTTAAAAGTTCCATCTTCAGCAACAACTACTTCTCTGGAAAAAGCGCTCCATGTTCCAAAAGCAAGGGGACTTTAAGCTTATATATAAATCTGATCTGATATTATCTAGCAAGTAAATGCTATTTCTTTCTCTGCTGGGTTACAGTTTCATTCGAAAATACTTCAGATAATGATTTTCTATTTGTGATCTTGTAAGAAAAAGGCCATCTCCTATCTGCATGAAACATCAAAATGAGGCATTATGTTTATTTGTCTGAGCTGCTAATGGTACTTTTGGCACTTTATACATCCCAAATTGCACACCTGCTTTCATGTAGGCCCTTATGTTTCCATCGGCTAAGTTCTACTATTTTTCAATTTCATTTCAATAATTGAGCAGACACAAGATTCACTGAAAGTAGGTTTTCAAATAGCTGGCACTGTTTCCGCTCCAAGGACAAAAATGCAATGTTAATCTATTAAATTATCTCAGTGCTCAAATCACACAACATTATTTAAACTTGAGCTTTCAAACAAATTCACCCTCTTCCTGATCAGGAGCTGATTGGCTTATTAGACTGAAATGTTTTGCTAAACTGGAGCTCTGTGTTAAAATCAGTGGTAGAAATTTGCCCATGCACTATTAAATTCAACAGAGACAGGCTATAATCGTAGTGAACCCTGGGGGACAGCTGCTGTAAGCAGGAATTCATTCACAAACAAATAATATTAAATACTTGGTTTCAAAGGGAAGTGATGGTGCTATGGGTGGCCTCCATTCTCCTATCCCCTCATAATTATGACCCCTGGGGTAGGGAGAACTGGACTCTCTTCACTGTCTGTGGCCCACATTTATGCATTCATATCCAACCTCAGGTGACATCACATGATCAATGAGGAACTTCTGTGAAGTTTGGAAGGTAGGAGCCGAGGTACTGGCGGACATTAAGCTGTGAGGAAGGGTCATGAGTCGTGCTTGGGTAGCTCAATCGGTAGAGCACTTGCCCGCGAAAGGCAAAGGACCTGAGGTCGAGTCTCAGTTGGGCACACAGTTTTAATCTGCCAGGAAATTTCAATATGAGGTCTGCTCAAAAAATTCTGGAAAATTCGTAATTTTGTGCCAATGGTGTGTTCGAGTGAAATACAGTTGGCATAGCTGGACGTCTGTGTTTAATGCATAACTGCCAGAAATTTCATTGTTGTATGTCTGTTAGTTAATGTTCAGAGCTGTATAGAATAGAACATTGTGTCGCACAGTTTGTGAATTTCAAAATGGCAGAGTTACACTATGTTACCAAAAGTATCTGGACACCCACGAAACCATACGTCTTCCATATTGGGTGCATTGTGCTGCCACCTACTGCCAGGTACCTCGACTGTTGACTGACAGAGACCGCTGACAGTTGAAGACAGTCTTAATATGTAATAGGCTGACATCTATCCAGACCATCACACAGGAATTCCAAACTGTACCAGGATCCACTGCAAGTATTATGACAGTTAGGCAGGAGGTGAGAAAACTTGGATTTCACGGTTGAGTGGCTGCTCATAAGCCACACATCACGCTGGTAAATGCCAAACGATGCCTCGCTTGGTGCAAGGAGCGTAAACATTGGACAACTGAATAGTGGAAAAATGTTGTGTGGAGTGACAAATCATGGTACACAACATGACAATCTTATGGCAGGGTGTGGGCACGGCAAATGCCCGGTGAATGTCATCTGCCAGCATGTGTAGAGTCAACAGTAAAAATTCGGAGATGGTAGTGTTTTGGTGTGCTCATGTTTTTCACGGAGTGGGCTTGCACCCCTTGTTGTTTTGCGTGGCACTATCACAGCACAGGCCTACATTGATGTTTCAAGCACCTTCTTGATTCCCACTGTTGAAGAGCAATTTGGGTTGGCGATTGCGTCTATCAACATGATTGAGCACCTGTTCATAATGCATGCACAGAGTCCTGACCTGAATCCTATAGAACACCTTTGGGATGTTTTGGAAAGCTGACTTCGTGCCAGACCTCACCTACCGACATCTATACCTCTCCTTAGTGCAGAACTCTGAAGAATGGGCTGCCATTCCCCAAGAAACCTTCCAGCACCTGACTGAATGTATGCTTGTGAGAGTGGAAGCTGTCATCAAAGCTAAAGGTGGGTCAACACCATATTGAATTCCAGCATCACCGATGGAGGGGGCCATGAACTTGTAAGTCATTTTCAGCAGGGTGTCCAGATACATTTGATCACGCAGTGCTGAAGAGCCATGAGCTGCATTAAATTTTATGTGGAACTCAAGAAAATCTTTGCAGTAGCACACCAAACGATGTAGGATGCCTATGGTGATGTGTGCTTATGCTGTACTCAGTGTTACAAATGATGCACACTGTTTAAAAATGGCCAGACGGAAGTTAAAGATGACCCTCGTTCAGGATGCCCTTCAATGGCTACTGATGACATCATATCGGGAACATCAATGAATTTGTGCAGTCAATCGAAGACTGGCAATTCAAGAGATTGCTAAGGAATGTGACATTTTAATTGCATCATGTCATGAAAGCCTGATAGCATCTTGGAATGCATCGTGTTGCCGCCAAGTTCATCCTGTGGCTAATCAGTGAAGACCAGAAAGACCTTCGCTTTGCAACCTGCGGTGGGCTTTTGGATTGCACAAATGAGAATGATATGTTCCTGAAGTGAATCGTAACTCATGATGACACTTTTTTTATTTCCAAAGTTGAAAATCCCATTGAAAGGACAAAGATCTGCAACAACAGATGAGAGAAAAGAAATTTCACAGATGGCACTTCACGCAATCCAGTAGGTCGCACACCAAGACTATTTCCAGAAGTGGAAATGGTGTTGGAAGTAGTGCACCAATTGTGGAAACAAATATTTCGAAGGAGACCGTGCACAATAAGTAAAAGGTATGCCATCCTCACAAACTCTGAGACCAGTCAATGCTCACTTCATCATGTTAAGCAACACAGCAAACAATATAGATGATGGATATTAAAACTGTCACACCATAAGAGAAACACTTAACTGACTTGACATTTGCCAAATGTCAGCAAATGTCAGATGGAAATACTACTACATAATTGGATAATGTAAGGTTCAATGTTCTGTATAGTCTACATAGTTGCACTGCTGCTTTTCTATATGATAAAGGCAATTATACCTAACCAATTCAATATATTAACTTTGGCCACATGAATCAAGAACAAATGGCCATTTCCTGCACTGTAGACAAATTTATGAGTGGCACTGAAAATCTGTAAAAGATAGTTGTATATGTAAATGGAAAAGCATAGATCATCAATAAGCATTAGGAAAGCTGCAACAAAGGCACACAATAAGCTTGGCACTCCTCAATCAACAGAGTGGCATGTCCCGAAACATAAGCAGCACAAAACTGCCACAGAAGCTACAGCTTTTGAAGACACTATTGGTACTGTTCTAAATGACATCTAACAGGCACGTTTTTCTTAACTTTTTTCTCTCAAATGAGACATTTCACTTGTCTGATAAAATGTAGTGCCATAATGTTAGAATTTGGGTGTGTGAAATCCTATTACTAGCCATTAAACATGAAGCAGACTTACCAAAGGTTAATGTTTCCAGTAATATTTCTGTACATAAAGTTTATGGTCTCTTCTTTGCATGGAGGAAACTAAGATGGATAATATCGTCTTTACACACAAGAAAATAGTGGGTCCCCCTCAGCTCAAGATGATGTGAATAAGTTCATGCTGGATGACTTCATTGTTCAAAATGACATCCAGTTTTACCTGAACACCACAGAGGGTTGTAAGTGGTGAAGGAAATCATGTTCATCATCAGAGACTTTCTAGTACCACACAGTTTTTATCTGTGAAAGTATATAAACAGTAAATTGTTTGTACTATCTATGCCTGCCACTCTACAAGATCTGTAATGCTTAGTTATTGAGGCTGCAAATTTAAAAAGGAAAAGTAACAAGTGATTACTGCATGGTGAGATATGGTCAACCAGTTTATCATGCTACATTCTCTGCTCATGGTCACTGCAATATACTTTAAACTTTTTTGAACTCTTTTCAGTTATTCAGTTGAATCATGTCACTCAAATGGTGTGATATTTCAGAAAGCTAACTTGTTGCTGTCTTCAGGTGGTCATGACGACTTTCTTCCATGGGCATTATTTTATATAGCCCCTCCCTCTTGCTGTCGATCTAGCATCCATGGTACCTTTGTGAGCTCCACAAGTGAGGTGGAGAGAGAAGTGGGTGGTTCAGATATGACCCGTGGTCCTCAGTCCCTGTGCCACCACTACAGTGGTCAGGACACTGTCAATGCAGAGGAGACACATCTTTTTGGTGTGGTGTCAGTTCTTCAGTTGAAGTAATGAGTAGATCTTCCCAAAGACTCTCACTGTGCTTCAAGTACACTATGGGATGGCTCTCAAACCTTGCTTGTTTGGAAGCCAAAGCTATTTGAAAGTGATCAAAGAACAGTTATGTTCTGTGGGAAAACTTACTCAGAGTACGCCAACTAAAGAGTTGAGACGACACCACTTTGTTGTTCTTCAAGAATACAGAAATCATTACACTGTGTGTAAATGTGACAACACAGAGAATGCAGAACAAAGAGACAGCGTAATATTCTTCTACAGAGTTCATGTTTCCACTGAATTTAAATCATAATGTTTGGGAAATTTTAATGGTGGGCTGTGGACGACTAGATTTGCAGTACAAAGAGTGTTGACAACCTCATTAACACACTGGTGCATATCATCATATACTTTTAAGAACAACAGCGCATTCTAAGCTAATGTGTTGCCCTACAGTCCATCAGTTCAAAATCTTGAAAAGAATAACTATTCGTCTGTCTTTGTGTGGAACAGGCATATCTGGATACTGGTCTCTTCTATGTATGATATTGTATTATGAAATTGCCTGACAGTTTCAAAATGTGTTTCACATCAGAACTCTATGTCAGATCTCTGGTTTTCATGGTCAATGCTCTTACTAATTAAACTATTCAAGCACATCTCACAGTTTTCAGCTGCTAATACATCTCTTCTACTTTCTAAGCTGTATGAAGTTCTCCTACATATGTTGTTGGAGTAGCAACCATATGAGAACCTCTGTGAAGTTCAGAAAGTAGGAAGAGCTACTAGGAGTTTTCCAATATAGAATGGAACACTGAACAACTATCACATGAAAACCATGGTCTATTTTATTCTTAGTCTGTCCCTTCACAAGATCTGATGTCAACTGAAGACACATTGGTTCTCAGTAAACCAATAACAGTATCCTCAAAGTTGCTGAGTTCGAATGAATGAGGTATTTTACCAAGAGGTTGAATTTAGATGGGTGGGCATTCCAAAAACAAACATCCAAGATATATTCATCCGAATGTAGCACAAGCAGCAGTAGGTGCTGGCGGTGATGCAGTACTTTTATGTAATCTCAATATCAAGCTGGGGATTATAGAGGGTACTGTCTTCCTCTAATGTCACAACACGCGCGCGCGCGCGCACACACACACACACACACACACACACACACACACACAACACACGTAGTTTCTCTTCCATGTTCTCTTCATCCCAAAGCTTCAAAGGTAGATTTAAACACTGTCAATCTTCTGTGCAGTTTATATGACTTTGATAACAGCAGACTTTTAACATGTATCAGTTTTAATAGCCATAAATTGGTTACGCAAACTCATTTTCCAATGTCTGAAATGTCATCCTGGAAACACTGCTTAGAATCTAGGTTGACAACCAACTTCCGATTTACATATCTGAGTGACAATGGCAAGTACAACTCACTTCAATTTGTTATTAAAGTAGAAGAAAGCTCTTCTACCTAAAATTAATATTTTACTCTTCCTGAAAAAGAATCCAAATAACAAATAATTCATAACAATATTCTTAAAATATACTCTGGCTGAAATCTGAGCCCAAGTCAAAGGAAAAAAAATTAATATATCAAAGCTTCCTTACCAGGTCACAATCATCCCACATGTCCAAACACAAAGGTTTAGCTAACTGAAAGTCAAGATAAATGAAATTTAGACTACTTTTATAAACTCTGTTTGGAATACATGAGAAAAATAAAAACCACATATGTGCACAATTTTGTTATGATATGAGTAATGTCATTTAATATAACCTGAGAATAAGTGAATTCATGCTGTGTGTCAGTGCTGAAAGGTTATTGCGCATATCGTCACATTTTTTCTGGAGCGATTAATGGTACATTTATATTTTGTTTACAGACTATCCACACACATTAAATATCTTAGAAAGCATGGTATTCTGTTCAGGTTGCCACAAAAGTTAAAATGTGGAATCTAAAGATTAGTATAGCCTACAATTAAGTTCCACATCAACACTAGGGATTTTATTTAATTATTCTTATTTAAAAAAAAAAAAAGAAGAAGAAGAAGAAGAAGAAGAAGAAGAAGAAGAAGAAGAAAGAACCTGTTCTTTACATCAGCAAGCATTCCAGACTTTGCACTAGAATTTAGAATTTAATTTTTAAATCACTAAGGAAAATACAACACGAGCTTATGAGCATTATAAATGAATTACAGGAAGCAAAACATAGAGGATACAGGAATATATTTTCAAACAACTGTATTAAAATCTGAAGTAAATACTCTACACATTTGTCAACTAAATTTACTTCTTTTAAAGTGTGTAATGCTTAGGAAATAAAATACAGAGAACATTTTAATGTTAAACCGTATGAAGGTCGTAATAACAAGGTGCAGATAATATCGCATTGATCAGCAAACCCACAACTTCTTATTGTTAGTTAAATAATTATGTTTAGCAAAGCGCAATCCTCTAAACTAATCTCATAAAAATATCGTAACTAGAGCACCAGGTTTTACATACTTTGAAGGGTGAAGACAGGTCATTGATTAAAGTGTCATTTCAATACCAAGCCATTGCATAAGCAATTCTACTTCTTTCTTTTTTTGTCATAACAGCAGAATATTATTACGAACATTACCAGTTCCAACTACATATCTCCAGAATCCATATGTCACATATGGTACATAGATTCAGGTGGTGAGTGTATAGCAGAGACTAGTAATGGTTGTTATCACGTTCTGCAGTTATGATTAAAAGAAATAAAAGGAAGCATGTAATATATCACTGACTTTTCTTTTTAGATGAAATTTATCTTTTTCCTTTGTATAATCTCTTCTCAGAAAGGAACACATAATAAACAGTAAAAAAAAGTATACTTTCTGCTGTTGAAAATGATTATTTGTTTAAGGAGACCAAACACCTAAAGTCATCAGTCTCCTATACTCCCCTCCATGACAGAATCAGTGTATCCCATCTGTCTACATCCAAAGTAAATTCTGCATGCAAGTGTGAGACAGTTTTCTAAATGTTTTTGTCGATGCATCTGGGATGGGACATGTATACCAGCCCAGTATTCACCTAGTGGGATGTGGGAAATTGCCAGAAAAATCACTTCCACACTGACTGGCACACCGACCCTTGTCGTTAATTCACCAGGCGCATTCAAATCGATGGGCAGCATACCTCACCACCCCGAAAGTGGGCACTTTAACATGCACAGCTATGCGGGCAGCAAAGTATACACTTTATCTTAAAAAGTACTACCATTTCATCCACTTTATAATGTACTTTGTATTACAACCAAGAACAGACATTACTTTCTCCAGGACAAAATGCATATTTAGCAGGACAGACACACACTGACAACTGAGAATACTAGACAAACCACAAATATTATAATAACAGAAATACCATGATGGAAACAATAAACAATAATGAGGCAAGACAACCACTCAACTGAGCTGATTTTTGAGTGACACAAGAAATATGTAACAGCTCTTGAATAATACTAACTATTAAGTTACCCTATGCTCATGATCCTACTCCCATGGAACACTATCATTTTAAGTACCCTCCAAATATCGAACCACCACCACATTCCTAGTCCTTTTGGTCATCTACATTCTGACCCATAATTATTTCTCCTTCAACACCAATTAAAAAAAAAATGTGTTGCCTGGTTTACACACACTGACAGAATCTTCTTGATGTGGATCAGTGGGAAGGACAGCACCTGGTTTTTCATCCACAATCTGTTCCACATTAAAAAGTCTCTACCCTACAGCCTCAGCATCTGCATTGCAAAGCATAAAGTTGGCAAATATGACAATTATTCTTCCAGAAGCTTTCCAGACAGACAGTATCCCATCCAGTTAGTCCAGAGGCGAATTTCCCATAACCTCTCCCCCTGTGCCATCAACAAGCCTATTGCTGCATCATTCACAATTACTCCTTTACCACACAGGACACATTGTCCGGCAAGGCTTCACTTATCTCCCATCATAGTATTCTATTGTCCACCCTATCTATGCAGTGTCCAAGTTCTATGACAACCACCCATTCTTAAACCATATGGGTCTGTCCCTTGTGGATGACCCATCTGTAACATCAGCTCAATATACCCAGCTGACATCTACTGCAACCTTGTTGAAAACCATTATTATTCTATAGAACCTGCTCTTCCAATGATGCCCTATGGGGCACAGGCACCTGTCCAAAGTGCAAGGACACTGGAATACAATACATACAATATGTTAGGGGTCAGCTGCCCACCAGCCCCATGTGTGAAAGCAACCAAGTTACATATCAGCTATGCTGAAATTACCGAGCAGAATTCTATGAAGAGATGACAACTAATCAGCTGTCTAATCACACAAATGACCACAGCCAAAGTGTGACTAACCGCAAACTCAAACTTTCAGTTGTTGAACACCACAGACTTCAGAATGTGCTGCAGTACTCTTGCCATATCTGGATCTTCATCTCCCCCTTCCCAACAGGCACAAGCTCCTCTGAACTATGTAAATGGAGACTTTCCCTCCAACATATCCTTTGTTTTTGCCATCTCCCAGGTCTAAGCCTCTGCTAGTCCCCATACTACTCCTTCCATTCCATTAGTTTTCCTTCCTGTCATTTTCTACATCACTCCTCGACTATCCAAATATTGTAGTTATCTCTTTCCCCAGCCCCCCACACTTTCTCCCATCATATAATATTACGCCCTTAGTGAGTCTACTGTGTTTCTTTTTCATGCCTCCCATCCTCCCTGTTCCCTCTTTCTACATCTACATGTGCACTCTGCAAACCATTGTGAGGTGCATGGTAGAGGGTATGTCTCATCGTATCATCCAGTTCCATTCACATATGGAGTGCAGCAAGAATCTTTTTTTGAATGCTTCTGTGCTTACAGTAATTATTCTAATTTTATACTTAAGATACCTATGTGAGTGATACACAGGGGGTGATAGTACATTCCTAGGGTCATCATTTAAAGTTTGTTCTTGAAACTTTGTGAACAGACTTTCTCCAGACAGATTAAGTATATAGTCAAGAGTTTTCCACTTCAGTTGCTTCAGTATCTCTGTGACAACTCCCCTATCGATTAAACAAACCTCTGACCATTTGTGCTGCCCTTCTCTGTATACGTTCCAATATCCCCTGTTAGTACCATTTGGTATGTATCCCACACACCTGAACAATATTCTACGGCCAGTCAGACGAGCGATTTGTAAGCAAACTCCTTTGTAGACTGGTTGTACTTTCCTAGTATTCTATGAATAAACAAGTCTACCACCTGCTTTACCCATGACTGAACCTATGTGATCACTCCATTTCATATCCCTACAAAGTGTTACACTCAGTTATTTGTATGAATTGGGCAATTCCAACAGTGATTCATTGATATTATAGCTATAGTACATTAAATTTTTTTTCCTTCTTTTAAGTGCACTATTTTAATTTATGGACATTTAAAGCAAGATGCCAAACCTTTCACAACTTTGAAATCTTATCAACATCCGACTGAATATTTATGCTGCTTCCTTCAGAGAGTATTTCATTATAGATAACCACATCATCTGCAAAAAGCATGATGTTACTATTAATACTGTCTGCAAGATCATTAATATACAACTTGAACAGGAAGGGTACCACCACACTTCCATGGGGTACACCCGAAGTTACTTCTACATCTGATGATGACTCCATCCAAGATAGCATGCTGCGTCCTCCCTACCAAAAAAGTCCACAATCCAGTCACAAGCTGCACTTGATGCCTCATATAATTGTAATTTTGACAATAAGCACAGGTGTGGTACAAATGCTTTTTTGAAATTGAGAAATACTGCATCTACCTGATTGCCTCGATCCAAAGCTTTCAGTATGTCGTGTGAGAAAAGTGCGAGTTGGGTTTCACATGACTGATGTTTTCAAAATCCATGCTGGCTGGCATTGAGGAGGCCATTCTATTCAAGATACCTCATTATGTTTGAGCTCAGAATATGTTCTAAAATTCTACGCCAAATCAATGTCAAGGATATTGGATAGTAGTTTTGTGGATTACTTCTACTAGCCTCCTTGTAGCAGGATGTGACCAGTGTTTTTCCAAGAACTGGGCATGGTTTTGTGTTCAAGGGATCTACAATAGATTATAGTTAGAAGAGCTGAAAATTCAGAATACAATCTGACAGGGGCAACATCAGTTTCTGGAGCTTTGTTCAATTTTAACGATTTCCACTGCTTCTCAACACTACTCACACTAATACTTATTTCTTTCATCTTTTCAGTGGTATTAGGATTAAGATGCGGCAGTTCTCCCAGGTTTTCTTTTGTAAAGGAACATTTGAAACAGAGTTAAGTAATTCAGCTTTTGCTTCGCTATCCTCAATTTCACTTCCTGTCTCATTTGCTAGGAACTGCTCACTAACTTTGATTTCACTGACATCCTTCACATATGATCAGAAATTCTTTGGGTTCTGTAAAACATCATTTGACAATATTCTATTGTGGTGATCATTGATGGAAGCACACATGCTCTCTTGACAGCCAAATGCATTTCATTCAGCATCTCCCTATCTGCATCCCTACACTTTGTTTTACACCTATTATGTAGCAATCTCTATTTCTTTGGACATTTCTTTACAGTGACTGTATACCATGGAGGTTCCCTCCCATTACGAACTGTTCTACTGGGTACATATCTATCCAATGCATGGCCAACTATTATTTTAAATTTGAGTCATAATTCCTCTACATGCTCCTGCCCTGTGCTGAAAGTTTCAAGTTCCTGATTGAAATATGGCACTACTAATTTTTTATCTACTCTACTGAATACATGTATATTTCTGCTTGTTTTAGTTGTCCTTTGTACTGCACTAATCGCTGCTGCCACAACCGCGTCATGGTCACTGATACCAGTTTCGATGTAGACGTCCTCAAAGAGGTCAGGTGTATTTGTTGCCAGTAGGTACAATATATTTCCATCATAAGTCAGTTTCCTAGCTATCTGTTCTAGGTAGTGTTAGTGTCCACCACTAACAAAATTATAATTTTCTCAATTAATTGTTGAATGAATAAGGTCTCTACCGATGATTACAGTATGATTGAGGAACTTACATACGAGTGAAGTGAGATTTTCTCTTATGTTTTCTGTTACATTAGGAGACGAGTCTGATGAGTTATAGTAGGATCCAATTATCCTTTTGTGCCCGCCCTTGATACTGAGTCTTGCCCAAACAACCTCACACGGAGCTTCAATTTCTACTTCAATCGATTTGAGTTTTTTGTTTACTGCGACGAATGCACCACCTCCACTTTCTATTTGCCTATCCTTTTGATATACATTTAACTATTCTCCAAAAATCTCACAGCTATCAGTTTCAGGTTTCAAACAGCTTTCTGTACCAAGTATTATGTGGGCTTAACTGCTTTCCATGAGCACTTCAAGCTCTGGCACTTTGTTGCAAATGCTTTGGCAGTTTACTATTACAATTTTAATATTCTCATCTGTGGGAGACATTTCTTTCTCTCTTACACTGATACTTCTAGGTTTTCTACAGTTATTATCTGGATTGGATGGAGAGTTGCCTAATCTCAAAATCCCTTGTGTGCACCCCACACAGAGTCAGCTACCTGGGTAACAGCCTCTTATGTGCAGTGCACACCTGATCTATTTAGGGGGTCCTTCAGTTCTCAACCCTATAGGCCAAGTGCAGAAAGTTGCAGCCTAGCTTGTCACAGAACCTTCAAAGTCTCTGGTTCAGTCCTTCCACTCAACTCAGAACCACAGGGACATAATCATTTCTGGGGATCATGGTTTTCTCAACCTTGTGTGCCAGTCACTGAAATGACCCAAATATGACCTCGGAGCTCAGATGACATGCATCACTTGTTCCAACGCGTGCCACTATCTGCATTTGGTTGCACCCTGTTCCCTCAATGGCTGCTGGAATAGCCTCTTCAACATGTTGAATGAGGCTCCCAGGCATATACATTAAGTGCACCTGGTGTCGTTTCCTGTCCCTTGCTGCCATTTCCCTATGGGGTACCATCATTTGCCATACATTTGAACTACCAATGATTAATAAGATCCCTATCCTTTAGTGTTTGCCTCCTCTTGACACCAGACAAAACAGTTTCTCCAAAACAGGTGAAGTGAGTCCCACTGACTGTTTCAGTTTCAGTGAGAGAGAGCAATACCCCATATCAGTAATCCCAAAAAGTAAACAAATAAAAATAAAATCCTTGGCAGCTCCATGAATTGAACCCTAGTCCTCCACACGGCAGCCATCTATACTGACCACTCCGCCATGGAGGCGCACCTTTATCAACAGCCTGTGTCTTTTTGTCAGTCTTACACATCTTCTCACAATGCAAAGACATTAACATGCATTTACTATTTCTGTAATTCAAGGCATTTTTCCCCCTTCACATTCAACAAGATTTAGGGAAATGCAAAAATTAAGTAAAGAACAATTATAGTGTTTTACTCTATATATATAGGACTGAACACTGTGATCCTGCACAAAAGATCGCTGTACTATGTCAACCTATAAAATGAGCCAAATGACAAAACTGTCGAGTTTGAATGGAGATAAGCACAGGAATTAATGAAGATGGTCTTCTGTATCAAAGAAATCCAGCAATGCTGCTACAATGATAACACACACAACAAATGGGATGAAGGGAAAATGGTGAGTTTTAAATTTGGCAGTAGATGAAGACGTGGGTATGATATGACACTCATTCTATCTGCATGGCAGTGATGGATCACATAACTACTATTTCTGGTTTTGGTACACTACTGAATCAATGCCACAAAAGTTATCTTGCTTCATTCATAGTTTGCTGGAGGATGCTGTGCTGCGGGCTGCGGAAGCACTCTTTTCACAGGATAACTGGCTATAATGGAGTTATGAGCACACACAGTAGCATGTTAATTAGCTAGAAATTGTCTTTTATGATTGTCTTACTTCAATTTCAACTACAGTGTTTCCTAAGAAAGTGTGAAATGCTAGAGATGTGAATATTATCTCATAGAGAACATTTCCCAAGTATTCTAAGCATTCATCAGTGTTTGTTTTATGTTCCAAAAAGAATGCCGTGATTTTGAACAGGTGGTACTGAAAAGCTGTTCAAGTGAAGATAAAATAACTAAGTTTTGTTTATCATGTCATATGGGGCCAAATGTTGACCTTAACATGTGTAAAAGAGTTGCCCATTGGCATGTCACCACTTTGACTCACATGCCAGCACAATGCTGACTGTGCAAAAGATGGCACAGTGTTCTTTGGTATGCTTAGTTTAAATAAATTGTTAATGTGCAGTGTCACTTTTGGGAAACCTGTCCAGGACAAAATGCACGCAACAACAAAGCTCTTCACCACTGATTCAACCAATTTCAAGATTCAAGCCCAAACAATTACTGCTTGTCACGTCTTTCGTGCAATTACCAATATAACAGAAAATGTTACTTTGTTTCCCATTAAAAACAAAAATATTTTTAAATCAGAATTTTACTTGCCCTTTCAATAGAGTGCTCCCACATTAGCCTCATACAATATTTGTTTGATTGATATGTATTAACAGGAACAGTAAAACATGGAGAATAAACAGCAATCCAGCAGCAGCTAAGCAGTGCTGCATGCTTGGCAGTAGCATCAGCACAGGCACAGGCCAGGACAGTGCTGTCACTGCCAAAGTATTGCTTTTCTTCAAGTTTTACTATTCCTGTTAACACAGCGATAAAACAAGTATCACACAAGACTAATCTGGGAGAGCTCTATCAAATGGGCATGTAAAATTGCATTTTAAAACTCATTTGCTTGTAATGGGAAACAAACCAATGCTTTACATCGACACTGGTCGTCGCATGAAAAACATAACCAGCAGTAATAGTTGAAGCTGACTCCATCTACATAACGCAAAAATGAAACTGCAAATATCTGCTCAAATGCCAGATAAATGTGCATGACGACTCGTAGGACAGCCACCATGTACAGATATTAAAAATCACTTATTTTTTGCTACTATAAGAGTTAGCTACACTAAATTTAAACGATTTTGGGTGATTTCTTCAGAGAGTTTAAAATTTTCATGGGCAGTAATGTATCCGTGGAGATATCCTGAACAGTTAGCACTACCTCTGCTAAAAATTTTTTCTTGGCATAAACTAAACATTCAGTTCACATGGTGAATAACAGTTCAGTATTTTCAATTATGTAACACAGGAATAATTACCCACATAAAACAGTCATTTCCTTTATTATAAGCATTAAGACATTGGGTAGAATACAGAAGTACCAATATTACTGCCCGACATCGACCAGCACACTTCACAATAATGTACTAAACACCAAATATTAACATAAAAATGTATGGCCATTTCTCTGCATGGAATAAAAATTTGTCATGTTGCTAACTGCAGTTGGAAAATCATAACCCTTCTGTCTGCCTCTATGAATAGCTATGCTAAAATGTGACACCCTCCACTACACAGCTGCACAGTGTATTCCTCAGCACAATGTGAACAACTTCAATAGTTCCCAGAATTAGATTTTCACTCTGCAGTGGATTGTGTGCTTATATGAAACTTCCTGGCAGATTAAAACTGTGTGCCGGACCGAGACTCAAACTCGGCACCTTTGCGAGCAAGTGTTCTACCAACTGAGCTACTCAAGCATGACTCACAATCCATCCTCACACCTTTACTTCCACCGATACCTCGTCTCCTACCTTCCAAACTTCACAGAAGTTCTCCTGCGAAACTTGCAGAACTAGCACTCCTGGAAGAAAGGATATTGTGGAGACATGGCTTTCCCACAGCCTGTGGGATGTTTCCCGAATAATTTTCACTCTGCAGCACAGTGTGCTCTGATATGAAACTTCCTGGCAGATTAAAACTGTGCACTGGATCGAGACTCGAAATTCGGCCGTGAGTCGTGCTTGGGTAGCTCAGTTGGTAGAGCACTTGCCCATGAAGGGCAAAGGTTCCAAGTTTGAGTCTTGGTTGGCATACAGTTTTAATCTGGCAGGAAGTTTCAACTCCTATGGTTGTTTCACTGCTCTCATATCTTGTAGGTTCCTTCTTCTAAAAAACAATTTCTCTGGAAGACAGACATGGAAAGGAAGGCATCCATTGCTACAACACTTACACCCTTCATTACCACAAACTCCCCAGGTTACCTCTTAGCTAGCCTTCGTCCACTACCTCCTTCTGGCTCCTTCCTAGTCCCCTGCCCACTCATACTCCATCCCATACTGCCCCTGTAAGTTCATACTTTTTTGCCCCGTACTTTATTTGTATTTATAGAGCTACCTCTTTTTATTAAAATTTTCATTAGCTATGTTCTAATTCAGGCACCTATGATAAAGTCACTTTCTGCATAAAAGTGAGAGAAAATTCTTAGAGGATGTGTATGGTGGATGGAACTAACACTCTCCCCACAAAAGTAAGTAAATAAATAGACAAATAAAAAAAGTGTACTTCCAGTCATTCGTGTGCAAATTATCCAGCTTGCAGATTATTTGTATATCTAAAAAAAGAAAAAAGATACGTATTGCACACATAGGGACCAGCAACATTACAGGCCAGTGGCAGATGATACGCCGGACCAACAGCAGAAGACGATTGCAACGAGCCGTTCGTGAGCGCGTGCAGACATTGGCCACCGATGCTGCCACTACTACTCGTCCAGCATACACCGTATCAAATACATGCTTGGAAATATCTCAATTATCATGTGTTTTGATTGTTCATGCTTCTTCTCCCTCTCTTACCCCAAATAATCAGCAGTATACTGTAATTGTAAACCATGAATATTATGAGGCTATCAAATATAACTAAGTTCATCTGCTGGCACGAGGAGGTAATCCAGCAGAAGTAAAGCTTATAAGAAGAGACGAGATAAGCACAGAAAATCACTGTATGAAGAAAAGGTCAAGTTTAATGGTTGTCACCTGTTCCTGTTCATTCCACTGTGTCATCCTGAATATTTTAGTCAGGCAGAGAAGGATCAGACATAAAGTTGTATCAACAACACCATAAGAGAGACAACATAAGCTTGGATTACAGAAGGATGGGCTAGGTAAAGATCACGAACTTTTTTTAGAAACAATACTAACAGTAATATGTCTAGTTATCAAAAGTGTGACAGAGAAATACTATATACGTACTGATGTTTGCCTATTTAAGTTAACATTAAGGAATTATCAGAAATCCAGTTGCTCAAATGACTTTTTGTACAATGCAAAAAGATGGTCCACAAAGGTTGAAACTAGCAGCACATTTTAATAAAGGCTACACAGCAGATGTTGGTGTTTATAAACATGTCTTTCCTTATACTGAAATATGTCTGAAATAATTTAGAGAAACCCCACAAACTTATACCTGGATGACTGGATAGGGATTTCAACTCCTCTCATATGTAAGTCTAGTGCATCTTACATGTTCTCCATTTATTCTATTAAGCATGATGGTGAATTATGGTCAAAGGGTTGTCTTTACTGTAGTATTACTGTACACTTTCAGCTTCATGTTTGCATACTAGAAATCAAAGCTAATCTTAAGGTTTTAATTGTATTTTAAGGAAAGTATTCATGCAGAGAGCATTCATGTTTTGTAGAGAACAAATCAACTGAGTTACAAGACAACATGCAAAACGTGAAATATAAATTAAAAATTCAGTGGTGAACTTCTCAGTACCTAAGTGCTGCAGATATATGTAAAGTGTAAAACATGAAAGTTGTGTAAAAACATTTACAGGTTCTGAAGTGTGTTGTTTAATGATTTGTACAATTATTCTTGGAATTCTTTAATATTTCTGCACAAAATGGTATGTAAAGCCATGGAGGTCTTAATGTGGAGGATTTCATAGACATTTAAATATAAAAAGTTTTAAATAAATAGGAACAACATCTGATCAAAAGTATCTGGACACCTATTCGTGGACATTAATATGGGGTGTGTCACCCCTTTGCCTCAGAGACTTCGAACATGGTCAGGTGATTGAGTGTCACTAGTGTCATACATCTGAAAGCAAGATTTCCACACTCCCTAAACATCCCTAGGTCCACTGTTTCCAATGTGATAGTGAAGTGGAAATGTGAAGGGACATGTAAAGCACCAAAGCGTGCTGGCCAACCTCGCCTGTTGACTGACAGAGACTGCTGATAGTTGAAGAGGGTCTTATGGTGTAATAGGCAGACATCTATCCAGGCCATCACACAGGAATTCCAAACTGCATCAGGATCCACTACAAGTACTATGACAGTTAGGGGGGAGGTCAGAAAACTTGGATTTCATGGCTGAGTGGCTGCTCATAAGCCACACATCACACCAGTAAATGCCAAACGATGCCTCGGTTGGTGTAAGGAGCGTAAACATTGGATGATTGAACATTGGAAAAATGTTATGTGGAGTGACAAATCACACTACACAATGTGGCGATCCGATGGTAGAGTGTGGGTATGGCAAATGCCCCGTGAACGTCATCTGCCGGCGTGTGTAGTGTCAACAGTAAAATTCGGAGGTGGTGGTGTTATGGTGTGGTCATGTTTTTCATGGAAGGACTTACACCCTTGTTGTTTTGTGTGACAATAACACAGCACAGGCCTACATTGATGTTTTAAGCACCTTCTTGCTTCCCACTGTTGAAGATCAATTCAGTGATGGCAATTGCTCTCTTTCAACACGATCGAACACCTGTTCATAATGCACAACAATAACATCCCTGTAATTAACTGCCCTGCACAGATTCCTGACCTGAAACCTACAGAACACCTTTGGGATGTTTTGGAACACCGACTTCATGCCAGGCCTCACCTACCGACATTGATACCTCTCCTCAGCGCAGTACTCTCTGAAGAATGGGCTGCCATTCCCCAAGAAACCTTCCAGCACCTGGCTGAACATATGCCTGTGAGAGTGGAACCTGTCATTAGCGCTAAGGGTGGGTCAACACCATACTGAATTCCAGAATTACCGATGGAGGGTGCCACAAACTCGTAAGTCGTTTTCAGCCAAGTGTCTGCATACTTTTGATCACAGAGTGTGTGTGTGTGTGTGTGTGTGTGTGTGAGTGCGCGCTCGCATGTGCGCTTTCGTGCGCGCGCGCACGCACGCACGCGCACACACGCACACACACACACACACACACACACACACACACACACACACACACACACACACACACACACTTTTTCACAAAATTATGAACTGTCCATCTGGTTATTGACATGTCTGTTTGTTGTATTCTAATTTGTGCATTGGTTGTGGTGTAACAACCATTTGCAATTGCAAGATATAAGGATGGGAGCTCCAGTTGTAGTACATACGTCCTATTTGTTCTACCTAAGTACCACATGTTAGGACTATTACATTCTGTTCTGGCAGTTGTGACTCTTCGATTTCTTTGTTTTAATTTTTCACACCCATTTATTTGTTGTTTTGATTTTTGTCAGATGTCTGTGCAGCATCTCGCCTCCTCCCACTTGTCATCACATTTACTTGTGATGGTAATATATTCTTACCACATGACTCATATTTTATAACTCATGCATAGTATCACAACTGCCAAGACTACAGAAGGAGAACAGATGGAAAGTTCAATAGGACATGAGGTGGGTTTGAACATGAATGTCTGGGTTTGCAGTCCAACACCATGACCACGGAACCACGACAGCATGATTGTTGCACATCTTGAGCTTGGACCGTTCACTGTTTGTATTTTGCTTGCTTTCTCACAGTTCAGTACACCTTGATCCTGTTTGACCTGTCTTCAGTTTTTAATGCGCTATCCACTGGGCCATTTTAACACAAAATCTGAGAGAGGTGCACTGGGGAGTTTCACTTGTCAGGTGACATCAAACTGACTCCCCATTCGAAGTCACCTGAACTCTCCTGAGTGACCCATTCTGCTGTTACTGTGTCTCCACTGACAACACAATACTCCCCATCTCCTTTTATACTGTTGTATCTGCCTCTCATGACATGTAGTGGTGAATTCCACATTTAACAGGGCTGGCCAAGTACTTTTGATCAGGTTGTGTATATAAGAATGAAATGTTACAGACTATATTTTAAATACATCAAAACCTAGAAATATAAGTCACAATTCCCATGGAATCATAAATGCTATCATAAAGAATTAATACTTGAGAGTCATTTATTATGGTAATCATAAAGGTCTGTCAAAATGAATAAATACTTGAAAGTGGTTTATTATGGGATGTGTTCTACAAGTCCTGTCTTGTTGAAATTAAATTTTCTGTTACTTTCATATCATTCATAAAGAAAGAAATTGCACATAATACTAAAATCAGATTTCAGAATATGTGGACTCATCTTCTTCAAACTTCTCCAAATCTCTCAAACCAACCTTCAATTTTAATTTTATTAATCACATAGCTACAAATGAAGGAATCAGAAAAGGACAAATTTTGTTAAGATTAACAGGCAAATCTACAGTGAACTGAGCATCTCAATATGCAGGCAAGCATTGACTTTATATACATCCTTTTCAAAAGCAACACTAAAAATGATCAAATATAGAAGTGCAACTAGTAAAATATATCTAAATAAGTTAAATCAATATGCAGAATAGTTGTAACATTCAAACACTACATATTTGCCAATTACTTATCTCAGAACAGAACTTTGTCATAAGAATTGAAAGAACTGTACTTACTGTGACAATTTTACAAGTGAGGAGCTCATATCTTTGGCTGTAGATCTTATGCTTTGCAATAACTTTCTGCACAAGAGGAATAAAGATTTGGTATTTGCGACCAAGTTGTGTGACGAGGGAACAGAGTGTCTCCATTGCTGTTGCCCGAAGCTCTGGTGACGAATCCAATGTACGGACTAATGGATGTATAATTCTTGAGGCAAAGTCAGAGAAATCAAGTGTGTCAGCAAGGTGATCCACAGTTTCAAGAGCACAACGTCGTACTGGAGTGGGACAGTCTGGTGCATCAAACAGCCGAACAACAGGTGGCAAGATGAGATGCAGGTAGTCATCCAAATTATTTCCAAACTTCTGAAGGGCATTGAGTAGCTGTAACAAAGAAATATAATTTCAATATTCAATGATACAGGGACAGACAGATGTACACTTGTTGGACAAAGAGTGACAACAGAAAATCACAGCCAGAGTCAACGTCTGGTACAATAGTGACACAAATGAAATATGGCATTTTACCCAGATTACATTGTTAATGTGTGAAAGAGGAATTATGAGTTGAAATATTAAACAAAAATACAACCTTTTGTATTCTAGACCTATTAAAAAAAAGTTTTTCTGCGATTAAAATATACTGTTATCGGTTATAGATGCACTACATAGAACTGTAACACAGAAATTTTTGCTGGTCATCATTGTAGCTGAATGGTCAACCTGTAAGCTTCCTACATAAAGGTGCAGAAGTTTGGTTCAATTTCAAGTTGTAACAGGTTTTTCCTTTCTCTTTCCTGCCATAAGAAACACATACTATATGGAAAACATCCCTCTATTCTGATGAAATGCAGTCAATTTTTCGCAGCACATGTGACAGGTATATCAACAAAAGCCACTTGTGGCAGCAAGTACGATATAGCTGACAGCAACATTTGCAGTTGCCCACCTAAATGGGATAGCTCTGACTTCTATAAATAATAATAATAATAATAATAATAATGAAAATAACAGTAACAATAATAGTATATTAATTCCAACACAGGTTATCAGAAGGGAGAAGATTATCAAAAGCTAATTATTCAGTCTACATAGCAGTAGCAGAATGAATACTGGATAATATTACTGGATTTTGACAAGGGGAAGTTGACCTGACGACACTCTGAGATCGATGCAGTTTTTAACACACTGACTGGGGCCACTTGAAAGTAACTTTTGCAAAAGAGTTTAGGTCACTAGGATTAATTTATATATAAAAAATAATCATAATGCATATAGTTTCACATTATCATTCAGGCTGTCTTTTCCTGAACTCTGTTTTGACAATCTGTTGGGTGAGAAATGTCATAAAAGTATTCAAAACACACAAAACAATCTTCTGTGCCATGCTTACTGAATAAAAGACACTTTGAAGTACGAACATAGCACGAATAGAAACTTGGATCATATTCACGAAAAGCCGTGTGTGTGTAATTTGTTAATGGTATGAAGCAGCATGAATGACACCACGAAACAATATGTGTTATGATTATCTATAACTGCATACTGTGTTATTATTGTGCATATTATTATACTATCCTGTACTTTTTGTAAAAAGTAAAGTAAATCTTCAATTTTATCACACACTTTTAACTATCCAAAAATAATTTAAAAAATGTAAGTGTTGGGATTTGACTCCATAATTTCTTGGTCAGTAAGAAATCACTTTAATTGCTGTAATAATCTCCAATTGAAACTAGTAAAACATCAAAATGTGGTGACTGTTGTCCTCAATTTTGTTTTGAAAACTAAAGCCTAGAGACTAAAACCCTGTGGACACATTTAGAGAGACTAAATGCTTAACTTCCTTTTAGGGCACATTACCTGAAGTCCCAAGAAAAATGCTGTAATACTGTTCACAATGATGCATAACCAAGACATGTACTGGAATCTTAAGCTCTTCAACAAAATTCTACAAGAACAGTGGTTAGTGAAGTACCCAGAAACGCTTGATATGAAACCAACATGGACTCTTTGCATAAACAATGTAAGTTCCAAGGCAAAAAGTGCTCTCATGCGCACTGTGCCTTTGGTAAAAACTGGGGGCTCCAGGAGCATGTACTGGGCACACAAATCTCTAATAAGACCTATGATAATTTATGGGACTACAGTAAATTGGAACAAAGGAGAACAAAAAGTGGCTTCTAAGAAGCCAGGGAAGCTGCAGAGACTTGCCAGCCTGGCCATAACAGACAGATTTAATAGCACACCCACTACTGGGATGGAGATCATGCTGGACATGTCCCCTTTACATCTCTGGATTACAATAGAGGCAGTGGCACAGATATACAGATCACATACTGGAATCTTTTAGGATATCCATAATCCCACACTAATATAAAGAATGTGGTAAATACAGGAATGGCTGAGGAAATGCCAACTGACTATATGACAGCTTCCAACTGCTTCAATAAACATTTTAGTGGACATCTGAAAGTAGGGAGCAGTAGAAGACTGAAACACAATACCGTTCAGGGGACATGGCCTTGTTTATTGATGGATCAAAACCAGATGAATGCACTAGATCCAGGTTATACAGAGCACAGTCTAGAGTAGAGAGTGCAATCACTTGAGGAAAGTTGGCCGTGGTATTCCGGGCGAAGATATTTGCTATCGAAATGCACACAGGGGATTATCTATCCGTGTGCTACAAGGATCATGGCATCTACATTCATTCAGACAGCCAAGAAACTCTGAAATCTCTATCAGCTGGAGCAACCAGATCATAGATCATTGCAGAATGCCACGAATCCCTTGTGAGGCTAGGGGAAAGTAACAAGATAAACCTGCTGTGGGTCACTCAGGAATTAGTGGTAATGAACAAGCTGATAGGAAGCCATGACAACTCCTTTTGTTGGACGAAAACCTGTTTTAACCATCACTAAGGTGATAGTAAAATCAAAACTATGTGGCTAGGTCAGGAGAGCAGCATGCACTAAATTCCAGAAATGAAAACACTGCAAGCTAATGATGCCGAAACCACATTTTAAGAGATGTTCTGCAATCCTGGTCTTGAACAGGAGGCAAATTAAACTGATGGCAGGACTAATGAATGGCCATGGGAACTTCAGGGAACATCTACATAGAAAAAGAAGCCCTTAAGTGTAGACTAAGTGCTGCGGGGGATGAAACTACACTGCACTTTATCCTCTCGTGTCAAGCACTTGAAGCTAAAGGACACAAAATATCTGCTTCATTAAGTTCTGAAAAAATAGTGTCTAATAAAGACCAAGTAAAGGGCTTCCTACTACTCTGCATGGGTGCTGGCAGGCTTTATTAGAGTGACAGGGAAAGAAACTGCACAATACATTCAGTTTTGGTGGAGGTAACATAGGGTTAAGAGCACTGTTGTTTTGTCTCCTTGAGTAAATCATATCACTTTATAACAGTGGTGGGCAAACGCTGCACGCAGATCACGAGTGCACAGCACTGCACACGTGTGCTGCTCGCGTGCAATCGTCGACCGGGGCAGTCGCGACAGCCAGCAGGTTGCGGTAGTGTAGTACCAGGCTAAGCTGCAGACGTTGATGCGAAGCGACCACCACGTAGTGAACATTGTATTTCAAGAACCGGAAAATGCTCAGAGTATCAAGGAAACGGAAAAGTGGAGATTTGCTATCTTTTAAAAAGGAATGAGAGAATCATTTTTTTTTCTTTGTGCAAAAATGTGAAAATTCGAAATGTTTAATTGTCTGGCAGTATTCTCACTGGTCAGCGGAAGTTTAGTATTGAACGCCATTATAATAAATTTCACAAGGACGAGTGCAATTTATTGTCACATTCTGAGCGGATGAGGAAATTGACTGAGCTTAAGAAGAGCGATCTGACAATACGAGATGAATGTGATGTAAGTTGCTGTTGTCATGAGAGATCTGCGACTTTCTTTCGTCTTGTCTCTCATCTAACTGATTTAACATTTTATGGAGCACTGTTTTCAATTTTTCAGGACGACAATAATGATAGCCCAGCAGTACGTGCAAGTTATAAGATTGTGCTTAATATAGCGAGAGCTGGATAACCATTTGCTTAAGGTGAGTTTATAAAGGAGTGCATCAATGACGCTGCTGATTTACTTTGTCCACTGAATGCAAATCAGTTTCGAGCTATCACTCTTTCTCAGTGGACTGTAAGTCGTCGTATAAATGCCATGGCAGGTGACGTTTACCGTCAATTAAGGAGTGCAGTGCAGGAGTTTATTGCTTTTTCCATCGCACTTGATGAGTCCACCGCGCAATTAGTGATTTATGTCCGCGGCGTGGGACTGCTCTGCACATAACAGAGGATTTTTTAGATATGATATCTTTAAAAAGCACGACCACCAGCGCGGACATCCTAAAAGCCTGTCGATTCAGCTGGCTTCAACTGGGAACGTTTGGTGTCAGTGACAACAGATGGAGCACCTACAATGAAAGGGGAACAAATGGGATTTGTTGGATTACTAAGAAAAAAAGCTACAGCATAGAGAAGAATCATTGTACAGCATCCACTGCATTTTGCACCAAGAAGTACTCTGTGCAAAAGCAACAAAACTGGGGGATGTCATGCAAATGGTTATTCGGGCAGTTAATTATTTGAGATCCCACGAGCTTACACATAGACAGTTTCACACATATTTAGCTGAAATGGGGGAAGAGTAAAGTGACATACCATACCACAGTGAAGGCCGCTGGTTTAGCTGCGGTAATGTACTCAAAAGATTTTTTGAGCTGAGAATACCAATAAATCAGTTTTTAAAGGACAAAGGAAGGTACGATCCCACGTTAGAAGATCCAAAGTGGGTTGCCGACCTTGCATTTTTAGTGGACATTACCAGACACATGAATGCATTGAACACAAGTTTGCAAGGAGAAAATCAGCTAATTTGTGAAATGGCTGGAAAGGTGCAAGCTTTCACTAACAAGCTTGAGCTGTGGGAACGAAAGCTCTCATCAGGGAACGCAGTGCATTTCCCTACTCTGTCTACTGTGCGAAAATAGAATTGCAAAGTCTATGTTTCCGTACTTAGTGCAATAAAAGAGGAATTTCTCAAGCGATGTGGGGATATATCATATTTATCTCAAGCTTTTGAATGGTGCTCGAGACCATTTGCTGTTTCTGTAGATAATATTCATCCCAATTTGCAAATGGAATTAATAGATTTACAGTGTAATTCTCGTCTGAGAGACAAGTTTCTTTTGGCAAGACGTGTAATAGACTTTTATCACGACTTTCCACAGCAAGAGTTTCCTCGTGAAGCCGCGCAGATAATGTCAATGTTTGGCTCGACATACGTTTGTGAGAGATTTTTTTTTCTGTTATGAAAATTATTAACTCTTGGTTAAGATCAAACATCAGTGATAAAAATTTATGTAACTGTTTGCGTTTGTCTGTACGTAGAAATTTTGTTCCAGACATTAAACATATTGTAAACTCCACCTGTGATAATTAAATAAAATGTATCGTAGGTAATAGGTACTCTTTCAAACCATGATTTCTTTCAAGCACTCCTACTAACCTTATTCCTTCATTCAATAAAGCAAGCTAGGAAACAAAATGCATTACGGAGGAAGGAGCGAAGAGACGGTATGGTGGGGAGGGGAGAGAAGCGGGTGGCCAACTTGCCCTTGTGTGCACGCAGAATACCTGTTAACTGCACACGAGCAAGTGCACCGCACATGTGCAGGACTCCTACCCGCCCCGTTAAAGAGTGTAACTGAAAAATCATTTACACTATATACATGTATTATTGTCAATCTTGTTTAGTCATTATATATCTACACGTAGAATTTCCACACTGGGTTTCAAGGCGGAAAGCTGTGTGGTTTTTAGCAAAATATTGTAGTTGATAATAAATATTGTGCTTTTCACACTTCTGAGAAGGGAGCAATGCCTGTGATTGCCCAGAATTAAAAGACAAAATACAGGCTGAATACTAAATAAGATACAAGTGATATAATTATTAAAACAATAGATAAATTATTTGATAGGATTCATCAACAAGGATAAAACTAGAATTCTCCTAGTTCAATTGGACAAAATGCCATACATTAATATGAAAAAATGTGGCTGTTGGTGAACACAAAAAAATTTTGCTTGTGATGCTGCAGAACGATAATCTCCTAAAAAAAAAAAAAAAAAAAAAAAAAAAAAAACACACATGTGCAAAAGGCATTATTTGACTTTCTAAACTTCTTGAAAAATGAATTGCATTATAAAGGTTGTCCATAAAAGAATGTCCAAGCTATAAATTTTGATAGTATCAACTACAAGCTTTGTTGCAGCTGAATGGCAACCCCTGAGTGGTGCAAAGCATTTTGTGTTCTGCAGTTTGTTAAGAGCGAATCTGTCATTTCAGTTCAATGGGAGTTTTATTTAAAGTTTAACTAAGATTCCCTATGTGGTAGAAACATCCACTAATGGTACAGTCAATTCAAAATTACTGGATGGGTGTCTCAAGGGAAAAGCATAGGACAACCAAAAGTGTCTGAAGAGTATGTTGACTGTGTCAGAGCACCTTACCTTCATAGTCTTAAAAAGTCTGTTCAGAAAGCGAGTCTTGAACTTCAGTTGTCAAAGACAACAGTACAGAAGGTTTTAAGAAAACGTTTACAGTTTGTACAAGTTTTAAAGCCAGATTACTATTGTGTACCTTATAGCATTACAAATGAAGTGTTGCAACAGGTGTTCAGTGATGATGCAACTTTTCATGTAAGTGGGAAAGTAAGTACTCACAATGTTCGTATCTGCAGTCAGAACATCCTCAAGAAGCTGGGCAATATCAAAGAGATTCCCAAAAATTAAATGTTTTCTGCATTTTGTCCTGATGTAAAGTGTACAGACAATTTTTTTTTCACTGAAGCTACCATAAAAGATGTGGCTTATATGGATACATGGCAAGACTGGCTCTTTACCCAATTAAAAGGTGAACTTAAAACTTTATTTGGAAATCAGATGGTACCCCTCCCCATTGGCATCTCTTTGTATGAGACTGGTTGAACACTGAAGTCTCTGATCACTGGATTTGTTGTAAAGGTCAATACGATGCAGCTCTTTTCTGCTGGCTGAAGGTGAACTTCACCTGACCTCACGCCATGCATTTTTTCCATTTAGGGGTTTTATAAGTGATTGTGTCTACTTTCCGTCACTAACTAACAATTTTTCAGAGTTGAGACACAGAACTGAAGAGGCTATGGCTTCCTTTATTCTGGACTTGATAAAATAAAATAATCGTATGGCATTGTTGGCCGGGAGGCCCCATCCAGGGAAATTTGGTTGGTGAGTGCTAGTCTTATTGCAGATGATGCCACATTGGGCAACTTGCATGCCAGTGATGAGGATGAAATGATGATGAGGACAACACAACACCCAGTCCATGAGCTGAGAAAATCTATAAATAATAAATAAATAATTCTTTTGTCCAAGATAAAGGTACTGCATATAGCTTGTGATGAAGCAAGCTGGGATACTTTTACTTCCCCTCTTGTTTTATGATCTGCCTCCTAACATTCATTTTTTCATTAATTACCATTAACATATGTGAGTATAATCTGCATTTTCATAAAAGAGAAAGGCTGGCCCTCAGTTTTAAAGAACAGAACACCAGATCTAATTTTGTGCTTAGTTTTGTGTATGTAATTAATTTCCTGATTTATTTCAACTATTCCTAGTTAATATCTTTGTTATAGGGTGAAATCAATAATTGTTTTGTAACTTAAATTCTGTTGTTGACTTATAAACAAATATAAACTCTGTACTAATTATAAACATTTGGGAGACAAAACACTGGCATCTTTTAAGGATTTATTTGGCTCTATTCAAAATCATGTTAGCAAAGCCAGCCCTTAATTAATTCCAAAGTAATTACCAGTTTTGTCAAAAGCATTGTTTGCATAACTATATATGTTAATTTCATCATTTAAACAAATAATTCGGCCTAACCCTTGTAGTAGAAGAAACTGTTAAAAGGAATGAATTTTAATTTTTTGATGTATTCAGTTAATTTAATGAATGATGTTTTAATTGTAATTTCTGTAACTTAAACATAAAACAATGTATAGTTTCAGTACCTATTATTGTGATGATATATAAAGGACCAATTTTTGATCCTGAGACAGTCAGTCCACGGCCAAGTATCAGACGAGGAACCCGTATTGGTTAGATCAACAGCAATGCATCAACTTAAATGTGAAATAAGTGTAACATTACCGTATTATGTGGCAAGAACTGTGAACTGTGTGGTTCAGTTTTTACTGTGCATAGATATTCAACAGTAAGCTATTGTAGCAGTAAGCTGACGTATGCCTGAAAACTATTAAATGGGCTTATCGAAAATTAACTGCATATATTGGGGAGTTGCGAACAGTGAAAGTAAAGAATTGTAAAACACAACCTTGCACCTGTTGGCTACATTATTTGCAGCAGTCAGTGTTGAAATCCCCCCCCCCCCCCCCCCCCCATTTTTCAGCCAGTATCCCAATGCAGTACGTCGACACCGAAGATGATCAACGAAGAAATAAAGCAGGCGAACGTCATAAGCTTCTAATTTAGTTTTCCACTGTATCTTGAAGCATACTTTATCAAAAAAAACTCTGACGTTATTTCTGCAACTTTTAACATCCCACAGCAACTACAAAAATAGAACACCAAAAGTCAGCAATACTAAGAATTGGAAATATTGCCCTTTACATAGTTTCTTTTAATTTTTTTTCATACAAAAGTAACATATTTACCTTCACTGTCACAGCCCTATCCTTGCTCACATCATGTGCAAGAACGCGAAGGATCTGAGGCATCAGCTGAGGAAGATAGATCTTGAATTCTGCTCCCAAAGCCACAGCTATATGTTCTGCTAATAAAATTAATGTTGTCTGCAAGGGACTGTTTATAGTCCAAAATTCCTGAAACATACACCACTTTCATCCATGTTTGTTGAATACCAACAGCAGAAAAAAATTAGTATGAGCAAACAATCACTTATAGCATATAGGAGGCATTGGAAACCACCTTCATCTTCTTTATCGAATTTCTGTTCTTGATGAACGCTGATACACAGTACACAGGACACACATGTATAAACACTCTCTCTCTCTCTCTCTCTCTCTCTCTCTCTCTCTCTCTCTCTCTTTCTCCCTCCTCCATCTTCTATCTATCTATCTTCCTCTGGGGATTGTGATCTAACTGTTGAGAGAAGTTGTCTTAGCAGCAGATGGGAACTGAATTTGTCTTCATACTAAACTTATTTTAAAAGGTATATAAATAACAGATCTTGCCACACAGTAAAACATGGATTACAGTCAGTTGAATTTTAAAATTTATAACCAAATGTATCCCTTAAACTTAAATACATTCCTTAAACCTGAACTTACATACCTTTATCAAGGTGAATATGTCATCAAGGTAATTTCTGATATGCTGTCTGACTATAGCTATCAGAACTGCCAATTGTTGGAATAAAAATTCACGGAAGTTGACATCGGCTGTCCGCACCACATTGAGAAAACTTGGCATTACTTGAGAAATGTATGGGACACATTTAATACCAAGTGATTTAAAGATAAATGTCACAGCCTGAAATATAACCATAAGGCTTATAAGTACTTGTAAGAAGAAAAATCCCAGTGGTTTGTCATGTTCCGCTAAACAGTTATTTCAAGTTACAGGTCCATTCATTATTCCCAAAATAAGATAATAGGACTATTACATTTATATATTTTTTGTTAGTAGCATAAAAATAAAGCAGTACACTAAGATATCGTTCTACTACACTGCTTAAGTGTGACAATGTTTAAGCAGTTTGTGTGTGTGTGTGTGTGTGTGTGTGTGTGTGTGTGTGTGTAATGTTCAAGCGATGATGATAAATGTATTAAAATATGTTCAATTGGTGAGGTATATTTAAATATATTTGCTATGATATTATGTACTATGAAAAATGTAGCAGAGTCAATGACAATACAATGAAGTAAAATATTACAAATCTTATGCTTCTGATAGATTTTTCTGCTAGTCACAATCTAAATATTACAAAAAGTGACAACAAGCTGCCAAAATTGAAACAAGTAACAGCAGAATGTACAGCAGCATACAGAGTAAAATGTAATGCTTTCACACTTTCATAGCTGTATGAACCAAAGGGAAAAAGGATACAGAAAAAAGTGTTAAAGTGGCACAAGTAGTAATAATATAACTTGAAATACTGTTACAGTGTATCACATAATTGGGCGAGGACTGACTAGGCAAAATCATTTATTTATTTGCTACTTGCACATTCTGATTTTTTTCACAGAATGCAGTACTTGATGTACACATTGTACCTGCAATACTGCACTGTGTATATGAAATGAACACATTTTATATGAGTTCATGTGATTGCAGATTATTTACATTCCATGTTAATGTAAACAGTAACTGGTGAACAAGTTTGGTTTTTACATAATAAATACAGACAATATCATTTTAATTTTTAACAATATGACATCCAGCAATTTGAAAGCAAATGCTGTCCTTATGGTCTTTACTCTGAAAGTACAATACAATCAAAAAGTTAGTTAGTGTCATTTCTTGACATAAACTAAGGCTAGGACAGCATTTAAAATATGGGTTAAGTGGTATACTTCACTGAACTGTTCGCATTACACACTAATTTAATGGGTTCATGGAAGACTGTCTTACCTGCACAACCATTGTGTGATGTTGTGACAGTGTTGGATCACGTATAATCCTCATCAAAGTTGCTATAGCTATTGCTGGATAATACTCTTCTAGCGTTGAGGAACTCATATTCACCAACATTTCGCTAGTGGACAGGTCTGCGGTAACAAAGAAAAATACATATGAAGCTTGCTGTTCTGTTAATACAAAGAATTTTCTCATGGAGGTAATTACATTTAAGAAATTAAAACAAGAAAAATTATAAATGCATTTCATTACAATGACCATGGATGGTTTTTTTTAAAATAACAAACTATCACACTGAAATAAAAGAAAGCAGTCATTAACCAAAAACTTAAATTGGACATCACAATGATGTACTATAGCCTATTTACAAATGAAAGCAGTCTGCGCAGGATGGAGATTGCAGTGTTGCAGATTCCAAGTGGCATTTGCGGTATGCACATAGAGGGGTTTTGTGCTTGAAGAGAACATATATCCTGCAAATTATGGTTCTCACTTCTTTATGTAGAATGTGTCACTTACCACCATCATCAGATAAGACAACATGCACCAAACGGAATAAAAATTCATTAAATAACTCGTACAACCATGTTTAAAGCTCACACCTGCTGTGATATTCACAACAGAGAGCTCAGAACCCCACTGAACACTCACTGGCTGTCAGACAATGCATGATGTTGGGTGTGCAGAAAAGCATAAACTTTATTACCATCATTTGTGACTCCAGCTAATGGTCTAATTCAAGTTAACATGCCACTCTTCAGTTATGGCTTCACCCATAGATATAAAAGGGGACATAAAGTTTAATATGAAAAACCAACCACAGGCCACATTGTTTTTCTTTTTTTACTGAACTCTAAACATTTTTTCTTTTAGTGGGATACACACCCACACAGTGCTTGGCCACACTTTCCCATCTACACAACCTCAAACAGATTCAAAATAATTTAATATAAATTACAAAAAAAGTTACAGAAACCCTTATATCTCACATAATTCAGGTGGTGCAACTGACATTATAGTCAGAGAGAAGAATGATTTCAGGTGTGCCGCAGGGGAGTGTCATAGGACCGTTGCTATTCACAATATACATGAATGACCTTGTGGATGACATCGGAAGTTCACTGAGACTTTTTGCAGATGATGCTGTGGTGTATCGAGAGGTTGTAACAATGAAAAATTGTACTGAAATGCAGGAGGATCTGCAGCGAATTGACGCATGGTGCAGGGAATGGCAATTGAATCTCAATGTAGACAAGTGTAATGTGCTGCGAATACATAGAAAGATAGATCCCTTATCATTTAGCTACAACATAGCAGGTCAGCAACTGGAAGCAGTTAATTCCATAAATTATCTGGGAGTACACATTAGGAGTGATTTAAAATGGAATGATCATATAAAGTTGATCGTCAGTAAAGCAAATGCCAGACTGAGATTTGGAAGAATCCTAAGGAAATGTAATCTGAAAACAAAGGAAGTAGGTTACAGTACGCTTGTTCGCCCACTGCTTGAATACTGCTCAGCAGTGTGGGATCCGTACCAGACAGAGTTGATAGAAGAGATAGAGAAGATCCAACGGAGAGCAGCACACTTAGTTACAGGATCATTTAGTAATCGCGAAAGCATTACGGAGATGATAGATAAACTCCAGTGGAAGACTCTGCAGGAGAGACACTCAGTAGCTCGGTACGGGCTTTTGTTAAAGTTTCGAGAACATACCTTCACCGAAGAGCCAAGCAGTATATTGCTCCCTCCTACGTATATCTTGCGAAGAGACCATGAGGATAAAATCAGAGAGATTAGAGCCCACACAGAAGCATACCGACAATCCTTCTTTCCATGAACAATACGAGACTGGAATAGAAGGGAGAACTGATAGAGGTACTCAAGGTACCCTCCGCCACACGCCATAAGGTGGCTTGCGGAGTATGGATGTAGATGTAGATGTAGATAGTATTGAATAATTTGAACTGTCAAACACAAACAGAAGTTCACCCAGTAGCACTAATAATTACCACAGGTAAGGAAGCATAAAAATAGTTGGAACTTGTTTCCACACTACTTACTCAAATAATACTAATGATAAAATGCAATCAATCACCTATAGTTGACTGACATATGGCACATAGAAACAGGCTACAAAAAGCAGTATTTACATTAGCTTTCAAGCTCTGCCTCTTTCTCTAGCAAAAGTACACACATTCACAGACACCAACCAAACAGACACCCAGACATGTACACCCACATCCACGGTGAAACTGACTGTTGATAATCAATTGCTGAGAGCAGTTGCCTGGGCAGATGGAGGTGGGAATGGGGTGTGGAAGATACACGAGGCAAGGAGGGGTAACGGGATAGTGTGAGGCAGGTTGTTCAACAGATAACTCAGCAGCTGCACAAAAACATGAAAGGGGTTGAGATGGTAGAGCATATGAGTGGTAGACAGAGAGGGGGTAGTGAGGGGAGGAAAGTAGAGGAAGGTGGAGATGAAGAGGGAGACAGGGAGGGAAGAGAGAATGGGGGAGGTGAAGAAAAGGAGGGGGACTGTGGGAGGGATGGAGAGAGAATCAGTGGGGGGAGAGAAAGGGAGGGAGAGAGAGGAAGGAGATGGGGAGAGAGGAAGGAGATGGGGAGAGAGGAAGGAGATGGGGAGAGAGGGAGGGAGGGGAGAGAGGGGGGGAGGGAGGGGGAGAGAGGGAGGAAGGGAGAGAGATAGAGAATGTCTGCATGGGGGAAGTGGCAGGAGAGGTGGTGAGAGAAGCCGTTACATGGTCTGGATGGAGAGGGAGTGGTGTGGACGGAAGAGAGAAGGGAAAAGTTAATGTTAGGTAGCAGGTGTGCAACCCATGGTCTAGGACTAGTGTCTCTGACTACTTATCAAAACTTCCTGGGTCCTGGGCTCAAATCTCACCATTGCTTAAATTTTGAATAAAAAATTATCAGCAACAGTAGCCTATGTCATCCAGTATAAGAAGTCAATCTCATTCTGCCAACTGCACTGTCAAAGAGAGTGGACAAGTGGACAGATGTTCAGGGCACTCTCTGGTCCTTGAAGTGGGAAAGTGCCCATAAAATGTGGAAGAACCAGCAATGATCATCAGGATGTAGAAGGGAAAGGAAAACATTGCCTTAAAGACACATAATGTATATCCACAGGACATGTGGCCTATAACTGAAGAAGTGTCATGATGATCTCTCCATTGGCAAAAGATTCCAGATTTGTCCGTCATTTGGGTCTCTGGGAGGGGATTGCCAAGTGGAAGGTGACCATGAGAAAAAGACTGAGTAACTACTGAAATGGTAACATTCTACAGATCGGGATGGGAAATGTTAGAAGTTTGAAAACAGTAGGGAAGGGAGAAAATCTGAAAGGGAAATGCCAAGACTCAATCTAGATGTAGGGGGTTCAGTGAAGTGAAGCGGAAAGAAGACAAGGATTTCTGGTCAGATTAGTATAGGGTAATATCAGCAGCAGCAGAAAACAATAGAACAGGAGTAGGATTCATTATGAATAGGAAAGTGGGGCAGAGAATGACTTACTTTGAACAACTCAGTGATAGAGTTGTTCTCAACAGAATCAACAGCAAACCAGAACTGACAACAATAGTTCAGATATACAAGCTGAATCTGCAATCACAAGATGACGAGATACAGAAGTTATTTGAGGATAATGAACAGATAATTCAGTATGTGAAGGGAGATGAAAATCTAATAGTCATGGGGGACTGGAATGCAGTTGTAGAGGAAAGAATAGAAGAAATGTTTATGGGAGGATATGGGCTTAGTAGTAGAAATGAGAGAGGAGGAAGACTTCTTGAGTTCTGCAACACATTTGAGATAGTAATAGTGAATAGTCTGTTAAAGAATCACAAGAGTAGCAGTTATATTTGGAAAAAGTCAGAAGATGTGGGAAAATGCTTGAAGTTTTCTGAGGCTATAAATCAATAGCTCAGTTGGCAGTTCAGCTGAAAAGGAATGGACATCTTTACAAAGAGCAATCACAGAAATTGGAAAGAAAAGTGTATTTACAAGGAAGGTACACTATTTGATCAAAAGTATTCAGACACTCCCAAAAACATATGTTTTTCATATCAGGTGCATTGTGCTGCCACCTACTGTCAGGTGCTCCATATCAGTGACATCAGCAGTCATTAAACATCATGAGAGAACAGAATGGGGCGCTCTACGGAACTCAAGGACTTCAAACGTGGTCAGGTGGTTGGGTATCACTTGTGTCACACGTCTGTACATGAGATTCCCACACTCCTAAACATTTCTAGGTCCACTGTTTCCAATGTGATGGTGAAGTGGAAACATGAAGGGACACGTAGAGCACAAAAGCGTACAGGCTAACTGTGCCTGTTGACTGACAGAGAGTGCCGACAGTTGAAGAGGGTCTTAATGTGTAATAGGCTGACATCTATCCAGACCATCACACAGGAATTCCAAACTGTATCAGGATCCACTACAAGTACTATGACAGTTAGGCGGGAGGTGAGAAAACTTGGGTTTCATGATCAAGTGGCTGCTCATGAGCTACACATCACACCAGTAAAAACACCTTGTTTGGTGTAAGGAGCATAAACATTGGACGATTAACATGGGATAAATGTTATGTGGAGTGACAAATCATGGTATACAATGTGGTGAACCGATGGCAGGTTGTGGGTGTGGCAAATGCCTGGTGAACGTCATCTGCCAGCATGTGTAAGGCCAACAGTAAAATTCGGAGGCGGTGGTGTTATGAGGCAGTCGTGCTTTTCAAGGAGGGAGCCTGCACCCCTTGTTGTTTTGTGTGGCACTATCATAGCACAGGCCTACATTGATGTTTTAAGCACCTTCTTGCTTCTCACTGTTGAAGAGCAATTCGGGGATGGTGATTGCATCTTTCAACACGATCGAGCACCTGTTCATAATGCACGGCCTGTGGTGAAGTGGTTACATGACAGTAACATCCCTGTAATGGACTGGCCTGCACAGAGTCCTGACCTGAATCCTACAGAACACCTATGAGATGTTTCGGAACACCAGCTTCGTGCCAGGCCTCACCAACTGACATCGATACCTCTCCTCAGTGCAGCACTCCATGAAGATTGGGATGCCATTCTCCAAGAAACCTTCCAGCACCTGATTGAACATACGCCTGCGAGAGTAGAAGCTGTCATCAAGGCTAAGGGTGGGCCAACACCAACTTGAATTCCAGCATTACCAATGGAGGACACCAGGAACTTGTAAATCATTTTCATCCAGGTGTCCGGATACTTTTGATCACACAGTGTAACTGCAAATAAACTATGGATAATAGAAAAAATACTTCAGTTGATCAAAGAAAGAAGGAAGTACAAAAATGTTGAGGGACGTTTAGGAATACGGAAATACAACTCACATTGGAATGAAATAAATAGGAAGTGCAGGGAAGCTGCACGAAAAATGTGATGAAATCGAAACCTAAATGATTGTCAAAAGGACTGTCTCAGCATATAAAAAACTCAAGGCAACCTGTGGTGAAATTAAAAGCAAGGATGGTAACACTAACAATGCAATAGGAATTCCACTGTTAAATGGATAGGTGAGAGCAGACAGGTGGAAATAGGACGCTGAAGGCCTCTATGAGGGGGGGAGCTCATCTGATGACGTGATAGAGGAAGAAACAAGACTCAACAGGGAAGAGTTAGGGGATCCAGTATTAGCATCAGAATTTAAAGGAGCTTTGGATGACTTGAGATCAAACAAGGCAGAAGGGATACACAACATTCCATCAGAATTTCTAAAATCAAGAATGTGTGAAACTGGAGAGATACCATCAGGGTTTTGGAAAAACATCATCCGCATAATATTAAAGATAGCAAGATCTCACAAGTGGGAGAATCATCACTCAATCAGTTTACCAGTTGCTGACAAGAGCAATACGCAGAAGAATACAATAGAAAACTGAGGACCTTTTAGATGACAATCACTCTGGTTTTAGGAAAGGTAAATGCACCAGAGAAGCAGTTCTCACATTGGGCTTAATAACAAAAGCAAAACTGAAGAAAAATCAAGATACATTCACATGATTTGTTGACCTGGAAAAAGCATTTGACAATGTAAAATGGTGCAAGACATTCGAAATTCTAGGAAAAATAGGATTAAGCTAGAGGGAAAGATGGATAATATACAGTATGTACAAGAACCAAGAGGGAACAATAAGACTGGAAGACCAAGAATGATGTGCTTGGTTTAAAATGTGTGTAAGACAGGGATGTAGTCTTTTAGCCCTACTGTACAATCAATATTTCAAAGTAGTAAAGACGGTAATAAAAGAAAGGTTCAAAAGTGGT
This sequence comes from Schistocerca serialis cubense, assembly GCF_023864345.2. Taxonomy (NCBI): domain Eukaryota; kingdom Metazoa; phylum Arthropoda; class Insecta; order Orthoptera; family Acrididae; genus Schistocerca; species Schistocerca serialis. The sequence continues at coordinate 405,156,194 of NC_064639.1, read as the reverse complement.
ATTAAAATTCAAAATTAACAGATATCGATGACAGATTCGCTGTGGGCATTGCTACCATCAGTGGAACTGAAGGAGAATTACAGGAGCTACTGAATGGAATGAACAGTCTAATGAGTACAGAATAAGGAATGATAGAAAATCAAATACATACAAACACAATGAAAAGTAGCAGAAAAAAGAATAGTCAGAAACTAAGCTTAAGTATTGGGGGTCATACAAAGTTAAGAAATTCTGCTATCTAGGCATCAAAATAACCCATGATGGATAGAGCAAGGATGACAGAAGAAGTTGACCAGCACTGGCAAAATGGGCATTCCTGGCCAAGAGAAGTCTACTAGTATCAAACACAGACCTTACTCTGAGGAATAAATTTCTAAGGATGTACATTTGGATTGCAGCATTCTAGGGTAGTGAAACATGAACTTTGGGAAAACCAGAAAAGAAGAGAATTGTAGCATCTGAGATGTGGTGCTACAGAAGAAGGATGAAAATAATGTAGACTGATAAGGTAAGCAATGAGGAGGTTCTCCACAGAATTGGCAAGGAAAGAAATATATAGAAAACACTGAGAAGGAGGAGGAACAGGATGATATGACATCTGTTCCACATCAGGGCGTAGCTTCCATGGTACTTGACAGAACTGCACAGGACAAAAACTGTAAGGGAAGACAAAGATTATACAATGGAAACTCCAGGTAGGAATATCAACAACGTAGGAAAAGATAGATTGCTACTTACCATAAAGAAGACACGTCAAGTTGTAGACAGGCATGATTAAAAGACAAGCACATGTAGCATTCGGCCACAGCCTTCGTCAGTAAAGACACACACACACACACACACACACACACACACACAACTGACAACTCCAGCACCTCAGGCTGGAACACATCATCATGTGGAATGCAAGCAGCAATCTGGAGTGGGGGGGGGAAGGGGAAGGAGAAAGTATAGTAGTGTACGGGTGGGGAGAGAGATGAATGATGTCTGCTGGAGTGTGTAGTGACTAGACTCCAACAGGCACAGCATCAGGAGTCATAGGTCAGAGGGGTGGGGAACAAAGGAACAAAAAATGAGAGGAGCGAGGAAAGACCGGCAGATGCATTGGTAGAAGGCTGCAAATAAACAAGGTGGGAGATAAGAATGGTGAGGAGTTGATAGGACGTAGGAGGAGGAAACTGTTGGGTGGAGAGTATGGGGACAGTGTGTTACCTGCTTTCATAGGTGGCCTGTCCCCTGGTGGATAGGACAAACCTGTGACACAACTGGAATAGGAAGTACTGGATGGGTGGATTGGGCAGGTTTTGCACCTGGGTCTTCCACAGAGATATGATTCTTGTGGCAAGGGATTGGGCAGCATAGGGATGGACTAGGATGTTGCGGAGATTGGGTGGGCGATGGAACACCAGTTCAGGGGGTGGGGATGGGGGTAGGGGTGGGGATGGGGATGGGGGGGGGGGGGAGTGTCTCAAGTAGGATGTCCGTCATGTCAGGGCACGACGATTGGTATTCAAAGCCCTGGCAAAGGATGTGGCAGTTGTTCCAGTAAGGGGTGGTACTGGGTGACAAAGGGGACACTCCTTTGCAGCTGGTTTTGGGAGGGGGGAGGGGGGGGGGGTGCGAGGATTGGGATTGTGAGGGGAAATGGTACGTGAGATCTATTTGCAAACTATGTCTGTCAAGTCATTTACCAGAATGATTAATGGAAAATCTCATATAAAGATTTGAAACAAATACTAACAAAGAGATAGAGGGGCTGGACAGTGCTTACCTCAATAGATACACAAAACAGAACAGAAAATTTACGTATGCTAGCTTTTCGAACTTTGTTCCTTCATCAGGGAGGAGAGAGGAGAAAAAAGGGGAGGAGGGAAAATGGATTCAGTTGCCCACAACCCAGGATATGAAGCAACAGGGGAAAGGTAACAGGGAGGGTAGCAAAGATGGAGGCATGGGTGTCAGAGGGAAGCCAAAGATATTCTACTGTAAGTACTGTGCTAGCTTCAAACCAAAGAGGATGCATACAGAAGTAAAGAGGTATATAGTATAGAGATAAACACAACTATGTAGGATGAAAAGATGTGTGAATGGCTAAAGAGGAAAGAGAAAGAGGAAAGGACTGACGAGTAAATGGGAGTTGTGTTTATACTATATACCTCTTTACTTCTGTATGCATCCTCTTTGGCTTGAAGCTGGCACAGTACTTACAGTAGAATATCTTTGACCCCCATGCTTCCATCTTTGCTACCCTCCCTGTTTACCTTTCCTCTGGTTAGTCATGTGTGCGTGAGGCATGCTTGCTTGCTTTTGCGTGTGTGTGTGTGTGTGTCTTTACTGAGGAAGGCTGTGGCTGAAAGCTACATTTGAGTGTCTTTTAATTGTGACCGTCCACAACTTGACGTGTCTTCTTTACAGTAAGTAGCAGTCTATCTTTTTCTACATGGAAGACAAAGATAGGAATACATCTAGCAAACAATTGAGGACATAGGTTTCAATTGCTTCTCTGAAATGAAAAGCTTGGCACAGGAGATGAATTCATGACAGGCCACACCAAACCGTCATAAGGTTGATGACTACAAAAAATAAATAAATAAATAAAATGAGAGAGAGAGAGAGAAAGAGAGAATACACACATGAGGTGGGGGCAGAGGGGGGGGGGGGGAGAAAGAATGGTGAGATACGGCAGTACATGATCTCAATGGAGAAGGAGTGGCGTTGACAGAAGAGAGAAGGGAAACAGGTTGGTGGAGGTTTAGACCAGGGGGATTGAGAGAGTGCAGGATATGCTGGAGAGACATTTCCCATCTGCATGGTTGACAGAAACTTGTGCAGGAACGGAGTATGCAAATAGCTCATATAGTTACACAACTGATGAAGTCATTCATGCTGTTGTGCACAACGTGTTCGGCAACTGGATTGTCAAATTTTCAGTTTGCTCCAGTTTGGCTGTGGCCATTCATGCACATAGACAGTTGTTTACTTGTCATGCCCACATAGAATGCTGTACAGTAACTACAGCATAGCTGATATATTACATGACTGCTTTCACATGTGGTGCTGCCTTCTATAGGGTAGGAAATGCCTGTTACTGGACTGCAGTAGGAAATGGTGGGTGGGTGTATGGGGCATGTCTTGCATTTGGGTCAACCACAATGGTATTACCAATGGGGTGCAGGATTGTAATAGGGATGGACAAGAATATTCTGTAGGTTGGGTGGGTGGCAGAACACTACTTTGGGTGATGTGGGCAGGGTTTTCGGTAGGACATCCCTCACCTCAGAACACAATGAGAGGTGGCTGAAACCCTGGTGAAGGATGTGGTTGAGCTTTTGAAGGCCAGGGTAACACTGAGCAGTCAGAGGCGAGTTGATCAGTGGCTGGTTAACTGGATTAATGATGCCAGAGGAGCAGGTGGCACAAGAGAGTTGTCAGGCTCTAGTACGGTTATCGGTATATTTCAACAACTTCTGCTTTCTACTGCGGACATGGTGTCCATGGATGTCAAGGATGTAAGGAAGAGATATTTTGACGTGGAACGGGTGACAGCTGTCAAAGTGGAAGTACTGATTGTGGTTGGTGCACTTAATATGAGCACCTGTACTTATAAAGGCATCTGAGAGGTGGCACTGACCCGTGTAGAAGTCTTACTACTTCCTAAATGTCTCACCTTTAGCTCTAAACCCATATTTAATTGTGCTGGACTTGCAAAGGACCTTGTTTCTTTTACTCATTCTCTGCAGTGAAAATATTTCTTTGGCAAAACCCCACTGAAAACAACCATCCAAAAACCCAACAAAGTACCTTGTTTAAAATAGTTTCAGTCTCCCTCCAACAGTGACCCTCCTCCCCTTACACAGTCATCCCATGGTAAACTTTCAAGAATTCCTCACTTTTATCTGGCTACAGCTTCCTTTCCTAAATCCCTCCCCAGTGAATACAACATCACTCCTATGGAACATACAGCTATCTGTAACCTGAAAACCAATCCAGACCTTATCCTCCTTCCCACAGCCAAAGGCTCCACCACGATGCTCATCAATCACAGCAAGTACATGGATGAGGGTCTCCACCTACTTTTCAACAGCTCTGCATACAAATGTTACAACTATGATCCCATGCCAACAGGACCTCCAACAGTTGCTCAGGGACTTAAATCTGATCCAAAACTTGGCTGCATCTCTCTCCTCTAACTGGCAACCACCCCCACTCCTACCATTTATGCACTCCCCAAACCCAACCCCCACAGTTTTACCTAATGGCCATCCCATTTTGATTGAGTGCAATGCTCTCACAAAGCAAACCTCTGCCTTTGTTGACCAACAACTCCACACTATTTCCAGTAACCTCTAACCCTAAATTCAAGACATCACTCACTTTCTCCACCACATTTCTACAGTTCCTATCCTGTTACAACCACACTTGTTCTTGGTCACTGTGATGCAATGTTTTTATACATCAACATCCTCCATGCCCAATGCCTCTTGCCCATGGAACACCACCTAGCCTAACATCCTTCTGATACGAAACCCACCACCTACCTTCCTTTGTATATACCTCTTATTGCTATATTGCTATATCCTCTGAACTCCATTCTGGTTTTTGTGCAGCTGATGAGTCATCTGTTGAAAGATCTGCCTCACACTAACCCTCCTCATCTTGTGTGTCCTTCCCTATCCCGCCCTCACCTCCATCTTCCCAGGCAACTGCTCTCAATAAACAATAATCAATCGTCAATCCCACTATGGTTGCTGTGGAGAGTGTGTGTGTGTGTGTGTGTGTGTGTGTGCACTCTTACTACAGAAAGGGCAAGAGCTCGAAAACCAATGTAAATATCATTTTTCCTGGCATGTTTCTATTCACCACCCATCTGTCAGCTATGGGTGAGTGGTTGCCTTTCCTTTACTTTATGTAATATTCCATCCACGAATTTCCACTGTTTTAATTTACACAAAATTCCACATGCCACCTTTAAATGAAAGGTGCAGCACAAGAAGCTTCTCTTTGGTGGTAAATGCTACCTATACAGGTCACACTTAGATGTATTTTTTTTAAAATAATGAGACTAAAGGAAACTATCACAGTTGTAAATGCTAAGACAGTGAAGCTCAATGTAAAAGCTATAAATAACAGGTCAGTAAAAGGCGAAATAAGACCAATGTTGTACATACCCTGACTTGACTCTGCTTCGCTCTTACTGTCACTCATGGAAATTAAAGCAGTTGACTCAACCTGAGTATCAATCTGGCCTAGATTCATTTTGTGCTTGTATGGATCCAGTGCTCCTAAAAGACCTAGAGCACGTATTGTTCCTCGTCTGAAAAGACATAACATTGTAATACATATTCATACATAACAAGATCATCATAAATAATGACTAGGGATGGGCTAAATTATTATTAATTATGAGTAATAAGTTATAACATTCCAGTTCCAAACTAGTACCACATTCCAGCTCACGAGGTATACTCAAATCTGCAAAACAATTTACAGTACTGTAACAAGGTTTTCTAAGTTTATTACATTGTTATGGAAATAATTTTGAATTTTGGTTTATATAAGATTCTAAATAATGTATTTACTCTTGGCCCAAGAGTCCATTTTTAAAAACAAAAATTTTTTACACATGAAATTGAAAATTGCTATACTTTACTTTGTTATAGTATATCACATCTGCATAATGCGTGAGTATAGAAACTCTCTAAGAGTGCACAACATATACCGAACTGTGAGCATATTGAGGTGTCTGCAAGGGAATGGTAAAACTGTGATCTCTCATATTTTCTCAGTACAGCAAAATTTGCAGCATCTGAAGGAGACAACTTGGTCGGTCATGCTATAAATGAAAACAACATGAGTTGTTGCTCTATACTTGAAAGCACACCAATGATGAATAATGGAACAGTTCCAATGTGACAGGTAACTGTTCCTGAAACAATGATAACAGTATAACCCTACTTTTACGTTCCCAGAATTAACGTTTTCCTGCCGTTTATGACATTTTTTATCATTCCCATCAAATTTCCTATGTCCACAACTTTAATTTGCACCCGATTTTGTGTCAACATATTTATTATTTTCCTGCAATTTACAGATTATGAAAAGATGTTCGTGGAGAAAAAATAAGACACTGGCATGATGATGGCCATCCAGTAGTGTTTACAAATATTCCGTGGCTAAGTTTCTTATCTCCCACCACTGCCTAGCTCTATTTAGCATGGTGGCTGATGGGAGTAACTAAGTTCATTTGAAGATATTATGATCAATCACAACCATTTCCAAACTGTCTCTATTACGCGAATGCAGTTTCGTTATTGTTGTGATCATCGTGACACCTTTATCAAACCATCTGTAGCGTGTTTCAAGCATTTGGCCATTTGTAGTGATAGTTGACACTGTCATTCACTTTGCATTACTCAAATGTTTATTGCGCACGTGTGTGTGTGTGTGTGTGTGTGTGTGTGTGTGTGTGTGTGTTGTTTCCCACATGAGTGAGGAGGCACTGTACCTAATAACCTCATAAAGATGACTACAGTGCAAGAGATGCAGAATGACACCTATTCAGACACCACAGAAAATATTTATCTACATATTTGCACTAGATAACGAGAAAAAATTTTCAAAACGCATCATGCTAAGCATGAAAAATACATAACTAGTGCAGTATTTCATTATTTAAATAATGAATGACAGCTGAAGACTTTCAAAAACATTGATTATGATGTATGAAATTGAGTCAAATGTTCCTACTTCCCAGACAGTTATCAGTTCCAGTTACATCAGCGGTTTTTATTAGATAATAAACCTTAATTAGATAATAAACGAGTCACCGACAAATCTTTTGAAGCCTGTTATGTGCATATATCATACACAAAGTGGGAAAATGCAAGGGCGTATTCTACACGTAGCTTTTACAGCTTAAAACATTTCCCGCATTTTATATATTCCTGCATTTTACACCATTATTTTGAAGTCCCTTGAAATATGTAAAAGTGGGGATTCACTGTATGTTGCAAGCATGCAAATGACACCATGACTACATGGAGCTATATGTGTTTAAAAGGTTACAAGATGGAACTCTATTATAGTGACAGGGCACAAATGGTATGCATTTCTTTTAAATTAGTGAAATTTTTATGTTGACGATAATATTATTACTTTCAAAAAAAATGAGGTGGATAGTGAAAATGCAATTTTCTATTGGTGAATCCTAAAACACAAAACCTCAAAATTCTGAAATCTAGGAATACGGAATCTGCCTGTTGCTCTTCATCCACAATACACATGATATTGAGGGCTAGCCGAGTTTCGCAGAAACATTACCTTCTAAATACATGCTGATTTGTGGGTAGAATCAGTTGTGTCACACTGAACTTTATTATATTCCAACTTCGAATATGTTCAGGAATTCTGTAGCAAACCATTGTTAAGGTTATGCAACTGTATTTTGCAGGTCTGTCTTTTATCCTTCTTAGATATAGGAGCCTGCACATTTTTCTGGTCACTTGGGACTTGGTGCTGGGAAAGTGATTCATGATAAATGCAGGCTAAGTAATGACCCAGTACCTTTGGGTAGTCTCTGTAAGACCAAACTGAGATTCCATCTGGACTTGGCAACTTATTTGTTTTCCACTCCTTCAGCTGCTTCTCAATCCCAGAGATGCCTATTCCTACATCCTCCATACGGAAGTCTTGTGAGATGGTCAAAAAATGGTACGTCTGTACGACTCTCCCTCATGAATGACTTTATAAACGCAAAATTTAAAACTTCAGTTATCACCACACCAGACTGGTTGACAAGTGTTTGTGTACGTTATTGAAAAGATCCTTCACTAAGGCATGATGGTGGAAGTAGTTGTATGCTTTGCAAATTGATCTTTTTACAGACACATATATTTCTACTAAGTTTCAGCTGTCGACACTGCCATGTTCTTTTTTGACCCAAGACCGTAACAATTTCTGCTTCCTCAGTATTTTCTAAATTTTGTAATTAAACCATGGTGGGCCTTCACTGACCTTAATCCACTCATTCACACATTTGTCTAGTGTGCCATTTACAATCAGTTTCAACTTTGTCCATGATTCCTCAGTGTTCATCATATGGGAACTAAATGGTGTCCATTCACTCTCTAAGTACGCTGTGAACAACTGCTTACCTGTTCTTTCTAGCTTAAATACTCTCTTAGCAGCCTTCTTCACTGATTAACTTTAACAACCACTGTTGCTGTGATGACATGATCACTAATCCCTCTCTCTATACTGACGCTGTCGATGAGGTAAGATTTCTATGTAGCTACAAGATCTAAAATATTTCCAGTGTGTGTGAGTTGTGGAACAAGCTGATCAAGACAGTTTTTGGAAAACACACTCAGAACTGAAGTGCCAAACTACTGCTCAACATCTCTGCCATTTGGTGAATGGTAATTGATCATCATGTGGCAGAACTGCCAGAAAATATTAATATTTTTGCTTTTTTGTACTTTGTTTTACTTACTTTGGTTGTTGACTAGTTGGTGTGAGACATTCGTCATGACTGTTACCGTGATTGTCGAAAACTATTTCTTTGTGTTTTGATTTATCTTGTGCCAATAAAAATATTACATAGCGAAAGTAAATGGTGTTTTCTGTGTTGTACAACACGTGCCATACTGGTGACCCTGACGCGCAACATACGTCCGATTCGACAATGTGGCTGTTTACTTCGACATCTCCACATCGCTCACCTTCCGCTCCTTTCAGACTACAACATGATACTAATGGTGCCTCTACTCTTCCTTTCCATGGTTTCCTACGCACAACGCCACCAACAATTGGGATAAAATTGGAAGATAAGTACAACGCCGTGGAGTTTTCTCCGTCATCAACAATGCCGTTGTGGACTCTTTCAACATCGTCTGTGATGTCACCTGCTATGAAATCTTTTTCTAAGTTCGTCTATAACAAACCAATCATGAGTGCTGTGCCTAAATTTGTGACTCACAGTGCGTCGTATGTACAGCCTCCTGTGACATGTAGTGTGCAACAGTGCCCCAACACTATGAACCTCACAGACTTTTCGAGCCCACAGATCACTTGGAGCTCCCCATATATTGCTGATAAATCGGTTTTGGACACATTCTCTCCCCACCCACTACAAGACTCACTACAAAAACAGCCGGGTACAAATTTCAGTGAAAACAATTACTGGTTGGACAGTCCTCCTGCCCCGATTGTTTCTGCAGCCCCGGCTGCACCTGCCGCGCCGGCTGTGTTTAAACCAGCTGCCGCGAACGCCGCGAGTGACAGCTTCATAAACACTCCGCCACTTCCGTCCACTGTGCTATCAAATCTGTTACATCCACAACACAAGGTTGAGAAAATTCCTAAATTACCAAGGTTCACGATGGACAATCCGCATACGTGGTTTATTTTGGCAGAGACTATATTCACCGCCCTAAACATTGATTCAGACAGTGCTAAATTTATTGTGCTTATTAATGCCCTAGAGGACCACGCTGAGTGGGTACAGGACTTAGTGCTGTCGTCGGCCCCCACAAATCGTTACGCACTGGCAAAACAACAGATCTGTGAACGTCTAGCTAAGACTACGCAAGAGTCTGTTTTATACATACTGCAAGACGTACATCTCAAAGAGTCGACTCCTTCACAACTGTGGCGATGTATCAGAGCAGTCTTCGATAGCAAAACTATGCCAGATGAAGCTTTACTTTCTCTCTGGGTTGCAAAGCTGCCGCAAGCTTTCCAACTGCAGCTCCTATCACACGATCAGGAACCTATACAAGCAAAATTACTGCTGGCCGACGTCGCATATGAGATAATCAACAGAAGAAAGTTAGCTACGTGTGCCCCCCTCGATATTACGCCTCCCCGCATGGAAGAGGCCGATCTTTCCAAAACAACAGACAGAGTACACTGACTGAGCACCAGATTCCACACCGTCCTTCACCATCCCATACCACAGCTTCAAGTGACGTCCTTCACCCGGTAACAACACAGGATCAGCAAGTTTATCCTCTCTGCTGGTATCACTCCGTTTATGGTAATACAGCCACGAATTGCCGCTCACCCTGTGCAATGCACCCAAATACGCACGGCGGGCTGCTATAGGTGCACCGGTCCACACTGTGACGTCAAGTCACCTAACAGATCACAGGCTAGTACTTCCGAATTATTCTCTCGGACGTTTGTATATCCAGGATATAGCTTCTCAGAAATGGTTTTTAGTGGACACTGGTGCCAATGTGAGCGTCATTCCACGTTCAATGGTCACTTCTACAATCACGCATTCGCCTCACCAAATCAGAGCAGCCAACAATTCCTCATTAAAGGTTTATGGTGTAACGCAACTTCGCATTTACTTCGACGATACACATAATTATGAATGGACATTTTCGGTAGTAGAAATCGATGAGCCAATATTAGGATTGGACTTCTTAACTGCTCATAACTTTTCTTTGGACTTAATTACACCTGCCCTCTGCTCAATGGATTTTAAACAAAAATTTTCGGCAAGATTTTCCCCATCCACACCTACAGAATGCAGCTCGATACGTACTGTCAACGAGACAAAGAGACAGTTTCTATTCTATCTGAGGAGGTCAAAGCTGCCGTAGTGAACTTAGTTACGCAACGCCTTGAAATCGACCAACTGTCCGAAGACAATGCAAAGCTACTTCAACGTTGTGATGTCCTGACTGATGAATTGCGCGGGTTTAGAGAGGAGATCAAGATTAAAAGTAATAACATGCATGAAACTACATGGGACCTGCATACCGCACTGCTGTTTATATGCAGCCACAGCAGCACTTGCCATGACCCGGACAGCGAAGGCGGCAACCCCCCCTTCATCAAAACACAGAGGCAACAGCTGTTACAGGCAATGCCGCGCATGCACGCTCAATGATTCCTTCGTGCAGTAACACCATAGTCAATGGAACCCTGCCGGCTGTCGTACAGTGCAGCTCCACGGACAACACTGCAGCTTTCACTGAACTACTGTTCAATGATAACGTATTTCAGGTTAGTTCCCTCTCATACTTACCACGCACCGACGATAACGTCGCTCCTTCCTGCATCCCTCCACGTATTTCGGCCACACCTATTCACAAAATCAAGGCCATTACTACGGGCGTCTGTCACAGGCTTAACACAAATTCTAAAACATAGTGCCGCACAGGCCGCTTATCGTCTTGCTGGTTGGTTACGTAACCCGTCTGGCTCGGCGTTGGCGGCGCACCAGCGGGCGCGCACACTCTAGAACACCCAGTGTGCGTTCCGGCATAACGTTCCCGCTGGCCACTGCGAAAAATCTAAGTCCCTCATCTAAGGTCAAAGTCCTCGCACAGTATATAAGCGAGCCCACTCCCACGCTACGCTCAGTCTGTGTCTTGCTGCTGCACAGGCAACTGCATTGAACGCAGCCAACATGCCATACAGGAGATATCGATGTCGTCGTCGCACAACAGTTTACAAAAATAAAGAAAACATTGAACTTACTACAACATCAGGTGACAAGAAAAATCGTATTCCAGTCAAGAGTGTTGCAGCCCACGCTCTAGTCGATGGACCTCGTATATTTCTTGGATGTTCTCTTAATTTTAGCTTGGATATTAACAACACATTCTCGCCCCTAACACCTCAATGCAAAAAAAACTTACCGCTGCCAAAGAAAGTATTGGTATAGTCCGTCCCTCGGACAGTGCATGGTCTTCCCCAACACATGTTGTTCCCAAAAAGGACAATTCCTTTCAACTCTGTGGAGACTATAGGCATTTGAATGCCCGAACAATACTTGATAACTACCCTGTCCCACACCTCCACGATTTTTCACAATCTATGTTCGGTGCCAATTTTCTCTCTGTGTTAGACTGCAAAAAGGCATACCATCAGATTCTGATGCACCCAGACGATATCCCCAAAACCACTATCATCACCCCATTTGGACTATATGAATATTTGTTTATGCCTTATGGATTGAAGAATCCCGCCCAGACCAGGTAAAGATTCATTGACACCATTCTACGCGGCCTTAATTTTTGCTATGCCTACCTAGACGACATTATTATTTTCTCCACAACTGCCGAGGAACACAAACAACACCTCCAACAGGTTTTTGATACAGGGTGTTTCAAAAATGACCGGTATATTTGAAATGGCAATAAAAACTAAACGAGCAGCGATAGAAATACACCGTTTGTTGCAATATGCTTGGGACAACAGTACATTTTCAGGCAGACAAACTTTCGAAATTACAGTAGTTACAATTTTCTACAACAGATGGCGCTGCGGTCTGGGAAACTCTATAGTACTATATTTTCCACATATCCACCATGCGTAGCAATAATATGGTGTAGTCTCTGAATGAAATTACCCGAAACCTTTGACAACGTGTCTGGCGGAATGGCTTCACATGCAGATGAGATGTACTGCTTCAGCTGTTCAATTGTTTCTGGATTCTGGCGGTACACCTGGTCTTTCAAGTGTCCCCACAGAAAGAAGTCACAGGGGTTCATGTCTGGCGAATAGGGAGGCCAATCCACGCCGCCTCCTGTATGTTTCGGATAGCCCAAAGCAATCACACGATCATCGAAATATTCATTCAGGAAATTAAAGACGTCGGCCGTGCGATGTGGCCGGGCACCATCTTGCATAAACCACGAGGTGTTCGCAGTGTCGTCTAAGGCAGTTTGTACCGCCACAAATTCACGAAGAATGTCCAGATAGCGTGATGCAGTAATCGTTTCGGATCTGAAAAATGGGCCAATGATTCCTTTGGAAGAAATGGCGGCCCAGACCAGTACTTTTTGAGGATGCAGGGACGATGGGACTTCAACATGGGGCTTTTCGGTTCCCCATATGCGCCAGTTCTGTTTATTGACGAAGCCGTCCAGGTAAAAATAAGCTTCGTCAGTAAACCAAATGCTGCCCACATGCATATCGCCGTCATCAATCCTGTGCACTATATCGTTAGCGAATGTCTCTCGTGCAGCAATGGTAGCGGTGCTGAGGGGTTGCCGCGTTTGAATTTTGTATGGATAGAGGTGTAAACTCTGGCGCATGAGACGATACGTGGACGTTGGCGTCATTTGGACCGCAGCTGCAACACGGCGAACGGAAACCCGAGGCCGCTGATGGATCACCTGCTGCACTAGCTGCGCGTTGCCCTCTGTGGTTGCCGTACGCGGTCGCCCTACCTTTCCAGCTCGTTCATCCGTCACGTTCCCAGTCCATTGAAATTTTTCAAACAGATCCTTTCTTGTATCGCTTTTCGGTCCTTTGGTTACATTAAACCTCTGTTGAAAACTTCGTCTTGTTGTAACAACACTGTGTTCTAGGTGGTGGAATTCCAACACCAGAAAAATCCTCTGTTCTAAGGAATAAGCCATGTTGTCTACAGCACACTTGCACGTTGTGAACAGCACACGCTTACAGCAGAAAGACGACGTACAGAATGGCGCACCCACAGACTGCGTTGTCTTCTATATCTTTCACATCACTTGCAGTGCCATCTGTTGTTGAAAATTGTAACTACTGTAATTTCGAAAGTTTGTCCGCCTGAAAATGTACTGTTGTCCCAAGCATATTGCAACAAACGGTGTATTTCTATCGCTGCTCGTTTAGTTTTTATTGCCGTTTCAAATATACCGGTCATTTTTGAAACACCCTGTAGATTGGCACGACACGGAGTTGAGATTAATCATGACAAATCCCAACTGGAGAAGCTAGAGGTTATTTTCCTGGGACATTTGGTCAATAATGAGGGCATTCATCCCACCTCAGATAGAGTACAACAAATACTTGACCTTCCCCTCCCTCAAACCTATAAAGAGCTACGTAGATACCTTGGAATGGTAAATTTTTTTAGACTCCACATTCCACATGCGGCATCTCTTCAAGCCCCTCTCACTGAGGCCTTAATGGGAAAGAATACCACAGGTGACAGACACATAGAATGGGATCAGACCATGCAGCGAGCCTTCGACTCGCTTAAGTACGCCTTGGTGAACACTATTACCCTGTCTCACCCTAACCCTGATGCCTCCCTGACAATAACCACAGATGCTAGCGATAATGCCATTGGCGCAGTTTTGCAACAGACCCTACCAACAGGTACTACACCCATACGTTTCTTTTCAAAAAAGCTCACCGAAACACAAAGAAAGTGGTCCGCATTTGATCATGAACTTTACCTCATTTATGAGGCTGTAAAGTACTTTCGTACAGATAAATAAGCCCGACTTGTGACAGTTTACACAGATCACAAGCCCCTTGTCGAGGCTCTCCGCAAACCAGCAAGCATTAGATGTACTACCCAGAAGGTTTCGCCATATGGATTTGGTATTACAATATGTTTCAGACTTTCAATATATCAGGGGTAATGACAATGTTGCAGCAGACTACCTGTCACGCCTGTCCTCCCTGAAGACAGCTATTGATCCTCACCGCTTACACGAGCTCTAGCTATCCGACCCAGAGATACAGCACCTTCTCTCTGACTCTGATACTTCCTTATAAATTGCTCTACTTCCCTTCCCTAATGATGATTGATCTTTGTATTGTGACATTAAAACAGGTCATCGTCGTCCTATAGTACCTAAAGCTCTTAGGGAAGACATTTTTGACACAATCCACAATCTTGCTCATGCAAGCATTCGCGTGACTACGTGCCTCATTACAGAGAGATACGTTTGGCCTAATGTAAAAAGAGATTGTAATCGGTGGGCGAGAGCATGCATACCTTGCCAGAGAGCCAAAATACACAAACATACTAAGCCACCATTAGGCAAATTTACTGTGCCCTCAGGTATATTCCATCATGTCCATTTGGACATCGTCGGTCTGTTAACGATATCTAACAACTTCCGTTAGTTACTAACCATGATAGATCGTACCACATGTTGGGCCGAGGCTATCCCCATCACGGACATTACGGCCGACACTGTAGCTAACGCTTTTGTCCACCATTGGCTTTCTCGTTTTGGTTGCCCTACTTCACTTACCACAGACCAGGGGAGACAGTTTGAATCTAATCTGTTTAATCGCCTCTGTCAACTGTGTGGTATCAACAAATTCAGAACTACAGCCTATCACCCGCAATCTAACAACCTAATAGAACGATGGCACCGTACCCTGAAGGTCACTCTCATGTGTCATTCTTCCTCTTGGACTGAGGCACTCCCCTGGGTCCTTTTAGGTTTGAGGACGGTTTTCAAAGAAGACCTTAAAGCGTCAGTTGCTGAGATGGTATAGGGAGAAAACCTCGCACTTCCGATGGATTTTCTTGATGATCCTCCTCTACTTCCCGAGGATCAACTTCCCGAGTTGGTACGACAGGTTCGACAGCATATCACCAAGTTACATTTTCCGCAACCTCGATCGCATGCTACCCCTCCGGTTTTCATTCACCCACACCTCAGTTCTTGTAACTATGTGATGCTTAGAGAAGACACCACCCCTTGTTCCACCTACACTGGCCCATAACGGGTCCTGTCATGCTCTGAAAATACTTATGCGATCCTCTTTAAGAACAAACCATCTGTCGTGTCCATTGAGCACTTGAAACCAGCATGGATCCTTAATGACACCGACACACACAATAATGAATTTGTTTTGCAGGAAACTTCAGAGGCCTGTCCTCTCCCTTCTCCACAAGCTAATCAAACACTCTCTGCAAGTCAAGGCCCCCCTCTTCTATACTTTACGCCTTCGAGTGCCAGCAGTAATGAACTAGTGTTTCATGTGAACTTGAGTGACTATGATGTGGACTCTATAAAAGTACAGCTTGTGGACACTTTTCTTTTTTTATTTGAAATTCAAAACAATTCTGTGCCATCTGACCAGAAAGACATTAAGATGTTACAGTGATTCAATGTGGCTCCTGGTACTTCACAAAATGACATTTCAGCCTATGTAGACTCCAATAATGTTTTATTTATAAGAGTAACCACCCCTTCTCCTTCGTCTTCCCCGAAACCTCCTACCCCTATTGCTATCACCCGTGCTGGCCGCACCGTACGGCCACCTCTCAGACTTCAAGATTCCATCATGCCTTAAATGTTTACCTTCCCTTTATCACTTATTCCTCATCACTCCTCCTATGCGCTCCTCGGGGGGTGCTCTGTGGCAGAACTGCCAGAAAATATTAATATCTTTGCTTTCTTGTACTTCGTTTTACTTACTTTGGTTGTTGACTAGTTGGTGTGAGAAATTCGTCATGACTGTTACCGTGATTGCCGAAAACTATTTCTTTGTGTTTTTATTGATCTTGTGCCAATAAAAATATTACATAGTGAAAGGAAATGGTGTTTTCTGTGTTATAAGTATAACACATGCCATAATCATATAGATTCTTAAAAAACAAAAACGTGTAATAAATTGTACAAGAACTAATTTGCCACTAACATTTTGAAGTGTCACATTTGTCCTAATTTACATGAATTTTAAGTATCTTTTCTTTACTTTATTGAATTTTTTTGCTGATCATGAATAAAATCTCTACATGAACTTTGAACTTTTGTAAATTACAGTAATTTTTAAAGATAAATGTAAATTGTATACAGCTGGCGAGGTACATGCAACTACCAACAAAAGCTGAATCAAGTGAAGTAACTTACAGGAAATGACACTGCAAACACAGTAGCATATGCGGTTTCATAGGTTGTTTAAAGTTAAATGGTGTTCTTTTATGATGTTGCTTACCGTATGACAGTCTGCTGCTCAGTTTTCAGGAAAGATATAAGCGTATCCAGGAGTGTAGGGTATTGCTCATAAGGTTTTACAACATGTCCTGTGGCACCTACAAGTTGGCCTAGAGCCCAGAGAGCAACACATCGCTTCTCTGGGGAACTTGCATCTCCTAGCATTTCAAGTAAGATAGAAAGCAGCTCTGGCATCCACTGCTGCATTTCATTTCCATTGACCTTTAAAGTAGCAATAACAACAAGTAATAATAATTAGCACAATACAGTGTTGTCATAATATAACAACATTTATTATTATTTATCAATTGTCTGATGCAGTTTAAGTACTTAGCTGTTATAAGGTCCAAGCATTCTAACTGAAATAACACATCTTTGGCAAATAAGAGCTGTTCCAAATATTTACAAACTCATGCAGTAATTTAAACAAAGATATTTGAAATTGCAAT
The DNA here is from genome assembly GCF_023864345.2 of Schistocerca serialis cubense. NCBI lineage: Eukaryota > Metazoa > Arthropoda > Insecta > Orthoptera > Acrididae > Schistocerca > Schistocerca serialis. The sequence continues at coordinate 405,139,051 of NC_064639.1, read as the reverse complement.
AAAATATCTAATACTCATACCTCTGCAAGATTTCCTATAGCTGTCAGAACGCTTATGACAACTCCTGGATTTGGTTCTAGATCTCGTAGCTTGGGAACTAAGACCTTAAGAATGGGGTCCATATAGTGCCGAATGAGACGAGGGGCATGCACAACCAAGTTGTCCAACATTCTGGATGCCTGTTCCTTATTTCGTCCCATACCACTGTGTTCTAACTCTGTCAGTAACTGAAAAAAAAAAAAAAAAAAAAAAAAAAAGGATTAAATAGATACGACAAACAGTTATTGATACATGATAAAAGACACACACATTCTTTTCAATGTCGTTAACATTAATTTTAAATAATAATTAAATTCTTCATTTTGTTAAGCCAAAAAAAAGCCCATCTCCACAGCTTTCAGTAGTGGTCATCCCATTTCACACTTCGTATGCACTCTAGTATTCAGACCAACCTTCTGGTTGCTGCTGCTTTTATGTGTTTAGATGCAGTACAACAAATTGATTATGACAGTAGAAAACAATTTACATGTTGAATGCTAATCATTAAAACAATAAAGAAACTGATCTAAGACTCCATTTTACTGATTTGACAGCAACGGATAACACACTTTCATCTTCCTAGAATCATCATGAACTACAAGCCCACTGCACAGTTAAGTGTCAGACATCTGAGGACAAGATGGTTTCCACAACAGGTTATGCAACCTACTCCATGAATTGGAGCAGGAGAAGGAAGAGGAGGAGGAAGTGGAGGAGGAGAATACTACACTCTGATCTTAGGCAAAAGAGATGTCAGAACCACTGATGTGGCATATGCACCACACCCCATGTTTCAACACCTCAATTTGTCTACAAACTCAGAAATCTAGTAATTCTATATGGACCGACACCTATCTGCCTTCCAAAAGTGCAGTCAACACACTAATTCAGTTACTGGTAGAAATGAGATAAGAGTATATCTCTGACGTCGATCTGTTGTAGAATTTTAGAACATGTTTTTTGCTCGAGTATCATGTCGTTTTTGGAAACCCAGAATCTACTATGTAGGAAACAACATGGATTCCGGAAACAGCGATCGTGTGAGACCCAACTCGCTTTATTTGTTCATGAGACCCAGAAAATATTAGATACAGGCTCCCAGGTAGATGCTATTTTTCTTGACTTCCGGAAGGCGTTCGATACAGTTCCGCACTGTCGCCTGATAAGCAAAGTAAGAGCCTACGGAATATCAGACCAGCTGTGTGGCTGGATTGAAGAGTTTTTAGCAAACAGAACACAGCATGTTGTTATCAATGGAGAGACGTCTACAGACGTTAAAGTAACCTCTGGCGTGCCACAGGGGAGTGTTATGGGACCATTGCTTTTCACAATATATATAAATGACCTAGTAGATAGTGTCAGAAGTTCCATGCGGCTTTTCGCAGATGATGCTGTAGTATACAGAGAAGTTGCAGCATTAGAAAATTGTAGCGAAATGCAGGAAGATCTGCAGCGGATAGGACTTGGTGCAGGGAGTGGCAACTGTCCCTTAACATAGACAAATGTAATGTATTGCGAATACATAGAAAGCAGGATCCTTTATTGTATGATTATATGATAGCGGAACAAACACTGGTAGCAGTTACTTCTGTAAAATATTTGGGAGTATGCGTGCGGAACGATTTGAAGTGGAATGATCATATAAAATTAATTGTTGGTAAGGCGGGTACCAGAATGAGATTCATTGGGAGAGTGCTTAGAAAATGTAGTCCATCAACAAAGGAGGTGGCTTACAAAACGCTCGTTCGACCTATACTTGAGTATTGCTCATCAGTGTGGGATCCGTACCAGATCGGTTTGACGGAGGAGATAGAGAAGATCCAAAGAAGAGTGGCGCGTTTCGTCACAGGGTTATTTGGTAACCGTGATAGCATTACGGAGATGTTTAATAAACTCAAGTGGCAGACTCTGCAAGAGAGGCGCTCTGCATCGCGGCGTAGCTTGCTCGCCGGGTTTCGAGAGGGTGCGTTTCTGGATGAGGTATCGAATATATTGCTTCCCCCTACTTATACCTCCCGAGGAGATCACAAATGTAAAATTAGAGAGATTAGAGCGCGCACGGAGGCTTTCAGACAGTCATTCTTCCCGCGAACCATACGCGACTGGAACAGGAAAGGGAGGTAATGACAGTGGCACGTAAAGTGCCCTCCGCCACACACCGTTGGGTGGTTTGCGGAGTATAAATGTAGATGTAGATGTAGATGTAGAAGTACCCATGACCTATCCACAGCATTCCCTAAGCTGGAGTGATCTAGTGAAGCCCGTTAGTTCACTACCTAACAATCTTTTCCATTGAGTTCTCTTACATAAAAAACATAGGCTGTACTGGATCAGTATGCTGTCAAAAATTTCTCAAAATTACAAAAATTGAGTAAATCAGGTTGACGGCCACAAAATATTACTCACTAGTTAAAAATGCAAATTCATTTCTGCAGCTGAAATTTTTCTTACATCCTCAAATACCTGCCCCATACCCCACTCTAATACCTGCTATACCTGTCCTATTGCCAATATATCCTACTCCATTAGAGGAAGCACCACTTAGAAAAACAACCATATCACATATCTCAATGTTACTACAACCAGTACATAGCTTTCTATGTGAGCAAAGGCATGTATCAAAAAGAACAGCCATCCCAAACATCGAATTGCGACTACTACAAGCTATAACACGTAACTGCAAAAGAATATTACTCAGTATGCCTGGGGGCCTTGTTCAACTTGCTGAAGAGGCTATTCCAGCAGCCACTGAGGGAAAAAGGTGTAATCAACTGCAGATTGTGGCCCGTGTTGGAACAAATGATACCTGTCAGCTGTGTTCCGAGGTCATACTTTGGTCACTCCAGAGAGTGGCAGAGAAGAGTGAGAAGGCCAGACTAGCACATGGAGTTTCAACAAAGCTCACAATTTGCAGCATTGTCCCCAGAATTGCTTGTGGCCATTTGGTTCAGAGTCGAATGGAAGGATTTAACCAGAGGCTACAAAGGTTCTGAGAACTGTAGGGCCCCCTAAATGGGTCAGGTGTGCACTACACATCAGAGGCTGCTACTCAAGTAGCTGACTGTGTAGGATGCACACAAGGGTTTTTTAGATTAGGCAAATCTCCATCCAATCCAGATACCTGTAGGAAACCCAAGTGTATCAGTGTAAGATCAAATGAAATGCCTCTCACAGGTGAGAGTATCAAAATCCTAATAGTAAAGTGCCACAGTTTGAAGAACCCATGAAAAGCAATGAAGCTTACATAATACTAGTGAGATTTGCAGAAAATTTAAACTTATATCAAGAAGGTAGGCAAATGGGAAATGGATGTGGTGTATTTGTCTCAGTAGACAAGAACTTCAAATCCATCGAGATAGAAATTGAAGCTGCATGTGAGATTGTTCACACAAGAGTCAGTATCAGGAGTGGGCATAAAATGATAATTGGATCCTCCTATAATCCAACTGACTCATCTCCTGATGTAACCAAAAACTTTAGAGTAAACCTAAGTTCACTTGTAAATAAGTTCCCCAATCAAACTGTAATCATTGGTGGAGGCTTTAATCATCCAACAGTTAACTGGAAAAATTAAAGTTTTGTTAGTGGTGGGCATTATAAGACATCATGTGAAACTTTACTAAATGAATCCTCTGAAAACTACCTAGAACAGATAGTTTGGATCACCACTCATGATGGAAATATATTGGATCTAATGGTAACAAATAGACCTGACCTCTTTGAGGAGTCCACATTAAAACTGATATAAGTGACCATAATGCACTTATGGCAACAATGATTACCAAAGTAAAAAGGACAACTAAAACAAGCACAAAGATATATTCAGTAGATAAGAAATCAGTAGTGTCATATCTCAATGAGAAACTTGAAACTTTTGGCACAGAGCAGGAGCCTGTAGAGGAACTATAGTTCAAGTTTGAAAGCGAAGACTGAGAAGACCAGACTTGTGCATGGAGTTTCAATGAAGCTCACAATTTGCAGCATTGTCCCCAGTATTGATTGTGGCCCTTTGGTTCTGAGTTGAATGGAAGAACTGAACCAGAGGCTACGAAGGTTCTGTGACAAGCTAGGCAGTGACTTCCTGGACTTGCGCCATATGGCTGAGAACTGTAGGGCCCCCTTAATCGGTCAGTTGTGCACAACACATCAGAGGCTACTACTCAGGTAGCTGACTGTGGGATGCACAGGACAGATATGTGCCCATGTGCAGTTTTCACAAAATCGATTGGTAGTCAGGAGCTCATATTGTAAGCCAATCAACAGGTTGTAATAATACTTAGGAAGGGTTCTCTTTTTATGCAAAAATACACCTTTTTAAATGGAACAGTGTCCATTGACACAAACAAAGTAAAAGTAGGGTAAATTAGAATGTCAGTGTCGTCTGTTGCAGGATTCTAGTGTGAGTCATTTACGAGATATCGTACTTTCAAAAGTTTCCATACCGACACTTACTTGTCCCCTTCAACCTGTGTAGTTGGTGGGTACAATGTTGTTATGTTTCCTTACAATGTAGTTGTGTGTTCCTCAAGTGCACTGTTAGTGTGTGACAGTCCAAGCAGTAGGTTGTGGTGGACGATGGGATTTAACAATGCTCAAACCATCTCGGCAATTATTTATCAAACTCTTCAACCAGTTATGTGAAAGTGGTAGTGTAACACATAGACAATGAACAGAAGGAAAGCAGTGATGACAGAGGAGGGGGGAAATTCATATTCTTGCTGCTGTTGCAGTTGACACACATGTTAGCTCCCACACAATCGCACAAGGAAATGGCACAAGTCACGCAAGTGACCTACAAAATCTCCATCGACATAGGTTCCATCCCTATTACATCTTCCTCCATCAAGAGATGCATGGGAACGATTACGAGAATTGTGTTAAGTTCTATGCATGGGCATTAAGGCAGGACACGTCAGATATATCATGTATCTTGTTTAGTGATGAAGACACATTTAGCAATCATCGCCAGACAAATCGCTGAACATGGACTACTGGTCTGTTGACAATCCCCCTTGGCTTCAACAGCTGGAACATCAGTGTCTATGGAGTGTAAACGTACGTGTGTGTGTGTGTGTGTGTGTGTGTGTGTGTGTGTGTGTGTGTGTGTGTTCGCACACGCAATTTGTAGGCACTCTACAGCAAGGTTATCAGTGAGCGAGTGTATACTTGTGGGGTGGGCCAGTGGACCATCAGCTCATAGGTCTGTTTCTCAGATACGGAACACTGAACACGCACAAGTATCACAGCCTCCTGACATACTATTTTCCATGGATGCTAGAAGAGGTTCCTCTGCAGACTAGGAGGAACCTGTGGTACCAACATGATGGCTGTCCTGCCCACAGTGCATGAAGTACTACAGCATGTCTTCACGAATTTTTTCCAAATTGTTACTTTGCATGCAGCGTCTACAAGGACATACCAACCCAATGTTATGCAATGATGCCTGATCGGACATCTTTGCTGAAATATAGCACATGTGCAGCAGTCATTTCACACCAGACTGGAAGCATATTATCATTGCCGGTGATCATTTTGAACACAGCCTGTGGTGGTCAACTGTCTCACAACTGACCAGAATCTATGTAATTAGTGTACGCACTTGTGTTGTTCTTTAGTGTGTGCTACTACATATATTGTACAAATGTCAGTGTGGGAACTTTCCAAAATACAATATCTTGTAAATAGCTCACACTAGAATCCTGCAATAAACACCACTGACATTCTAATTTACCCTACTTTTAGTCTGTGAATGTCAATAGGCATTGTTCTATTTAAAAATGTGTATGTTTGCATATAAAATATACTTTCTAAGTATTATTATAATCTGTTGAATGGCTAACAATACAAGCCCCTTACTACCAATCCATTTTGTGAAAACCACACATGAACAGCACTTTGCATTTCCACAATACTTGTGGTGCAAGTTTTAGGTGATTCACCATGTACTTGCTTAACCTTTCCTGGAATACATGACCTTAATATTCATTTCATTATGAGTACCTAAAGATCAATAGCACTTGCATCTACAGTATGGAGATGGCAGCTATTAAATGCTATGTTCTTTTGTTGCATCCTGTGTACATCCTGTCTTCAATGTAATACTTATATTTAGCTGGGCTGATTACAGCAGCTTCTGTAATTTTTTTATCTGTCTTTGAGAATTACAAGCATAATTTGTGATATTGTATCCTGGCAAACAGGCATAATTTAAGAAAGAACATCTACTCCACAACAGGTAGTAGCAGGAGTATCTGAATCCTCCTGTTCTATAGTTAAACCAGCTTCGTGTTGGTAAGTGCTTGCAAGCTACAAAGTCATGCCTCATTTCTTTACTACCATCAACAGAGAAAAAATTATACTTCCTTGATGGACAGTCTTAATGAAAAATGTAGATGAACATTATAAATCAATTTTCTGTGTATACCTGTATCAATGTCTTTCGAAGAGAAGGCATTACATACGCAGGATTCATCGAACTAAGGCGGCCAATGGTACAAATCGCACGCTCTCTTATTTCAAATACTTCATCATTCATTGCAACAAAGAGAGCACTTAAATTTTCTGCTTGAGCTAGGTGGCTGTCGAAGCTGTGGTCAAGAGAATCAAGGACACAGTACCTTACATCTGCATCTGAAAGGGAATATTTGTATTATTAAAAAGAAATACAAATTAATACATGGCAATACCAGAGGCAATTTTGTTTCTGTCAGAAACAACACAACTACTAGAACACAGATTTTTTTCATTGAAGCAGTTAAGCAAGTACACAAATTGAGGAAATAGCATAAACACTTGAAAATGCTTAACATACACTCTGAAGATGACTGATCACTATTCATTCAAGAACACATAACACCGAACATTGAATAGCTAACAATAAATATAACACTTCAGTTATTAATCTACTGATTCATCATGAAGACAGGTACAATGTAACATTACAGTTAATTTAGACTGTTTTCACAGGGCCATGGGGATGACCCAGAATGGCATGTCACAGGGAAGAGTCCTATGGCCACTGCTGTTCTTGATATAGAGGGTGATTATAATTAAAGTTAAACTTTGAAAACACTGTAGAAATAGCACCACTGGTCAGAATGATGTCAAATTGCAACAGAATATTATCGGAGAAGGGGGAAAATGTATGGCAAAAGAAAAAGAAAAATAGCATGAAAAGTGATCAATACATGGCGCTGTATGTGTCAGAATAAGTAAATGAAAACACTTGTCATGTGCATGACCCACTGAAGTTAGTATAAACATGCTGGGTACATGGCTTTTCCTCCTTTCGCATCTAGGACATTCAGCATGACTGTCTCAACTCAGGATCATGCTCTGCTTGTAAAGCTGTATTATAAGAATGATGCCTGTACGCACGTCACTCTGCAGAAGTTCTGGACACTGAATGGTTTGAAAAAAGGCGTTGGTCTGATGGCTGCCATGGGTCTGGAGAAAATGATTCTAAAATTTTAAAGACCAGTTCTTTTGGTGTGCAACCTGGTAGAGGGAGGAAACGAACTGATTCAACATCAGTGGTCACAGCAATGCAGGAGGAGACAAGTGGTGGTGTGCAAACATGTAGTGCACGGAGAATTGCCAGAACATTGGACATACCCGTGAGCAGGGTGCGTAAAATCCTACGAAACATCCGTTTGCTATCCATTCAAAATTACCCATGTGCAAGAGCTGCTTCTGTTGACCTGCCAGCAAGAGAGTCCTTTGCTTTAGCATTTATTGCTCACAAGGAAGTGGACAATGACTGGCCATGGAAGATTTTGTGAACAGACGAAGCCCACTTCCATCTGACACGACATGTCAATACACAGAATTGTCGAATTTGGGCAATGGAAAGCCCACAAGCAAATCAACCAGTATCACTTCATCCTGAAAAGGTCACTGTGGGGTGCGGTTTTACGGCATCATTTAACAAAGGGCCACATTTTTTTGAAGAGACACATGTGCTTCCAGTCCTGTTACCTTTACCATCACTGGTAAACACTATGAGTGTCTTTTGCACAACAATGTCATTCCGGCTCTCCAACAGCGTGGATGTGATCATTTTTATGCAAGATGGTGCACCTCCACACATTGCTCATCCAGTTAAGCAGCTGCTGAAGGCCATTTCCAAAATGCTAGAATTATCAGCCGCCATTTCTGTACAGCCTGGCTGTCCTGATCACCTGATCTTAACCCATGAGACTTTTGGCTGTGGGGCTATCTGAAAGATGTTGTGTTCAGTGTTCCGATTGCACACTTACTTACATTGAAGGTATGCACTGCACAACACATTCTGAATGTGACCCCGGAAACACTTCGATCAGTTGTGGAACATGCTGTTTCTCGATTACAACTAGTTGTAGAAAACAGTGGACAGCATGCTGAACATGTTTTGTGCCAGTCACATAGAAATTAATAATCCAATTTGATTTTGACTTGCGCTTTTTGTGCAGTTTTTGGACTCAGGACAATTAAAAACCAATGTGATCGATGCTTTTTATGCGGTTTTTGGCATCAGGACAATTAAAAACCAATTTTTCCCGTCCAATGTGATATGACCTTGCCATGGAGAATGGGCTTATGTAACTAAAAGTACACCCATGTACAATGGGTAGTATAGTTTGTTTAACGTCAAACGTACACACGCCTTAGGCATTGTTATATGATTCATTTGCAATTTGTAGTCGATCACTATTAAATTGTGATGTTTAAAGTGCCATCTATTCATATTTTGTAACTATTTATTTTTCTTCTGCCTTAAGTTTTCCCCCTTCTACGATAATACTCCGTTACAATTTGATGTCATTCTGACCAGTGGCATTATTTCTACAGCAGCGTGAAAGTTTAACTTTAATTATAACCACCCTGTATAGGAGAAATAAACAACTACGACCCATTAATAGAACTGTACTGGACTTTGTCTATGATGGCTTCAAAAGCTCATGCAAAGGAAAGATGGAATATGCTACAGTGAACAAGAGGGAAAAGAGGCATAGATCACAGCAGACGTGCAGAGGGTAATTATGTCATAGAATACTAGGCCAAGAAAAGGAAATGCAAAAATAATCACTGAGGAAGATGAAAGTTCCAGGCAATGGGATGAGAAATAAGAATGGACATAGGAAAGTTGCAGTGTCACTTGAAGAGAAGTATAATTAATGCACGAAAAAACAAAGTGGAACTATAGACATGATGAAACAAAGCAATCTGGAAGAAAAAGAAAAGGGAACAAAAACAGAGATCTCTTTTTCTTGTTGAGGGGACAGGAGACTTTTTCGTGTGAGGGAAGAGGAGAGAAAAGGGTGGGGCGGCAGAGAATACCACACAGCAAAATTAAAGGGAGAAATGAGTGTTTTAAATGATTCTGATTACTAATTTGAGCGTATGCACCACAAAGATATTCTAGAGTGAAGTCTAATTACATCACCACAGAGCAACAAATATTTACCACACATTCTCTCTTCACTAATGTGCAACTTGACTATGGTCTGTAGTTTCACACAAGAGCAGAAATAGGATTATAAACATGCTAACCTCCACTTGATATGAGAAACTTACAGGCTATGAAAAGCAAGTTTCCATCACTGACATTCTTTGCATATTTTGCAATTAGTTCTGGGCTATTAATCCATATTTATAGGCACAAATTACATAAGTTTATATTTTATAATGTGTTGAACACTACGTCAGCAGAACATCTGACAACTCAACTGTCAAAGACTCTAATATTATGAGGAACCATAGTTTTAGTCAAATCAAGGCATTACTGTGTTATGATGTCTAGAAAGAACAGTTCAATTACAAATTGAGTAAAGTTAAAATCAGACAAAACCATGATGAGATTACTGAATAAATCAAATAATAAAAGTTTATTAGATAAGCAAGTTCCAAGACTCTCATCCAATTACACTGGAGATAACTGACAATATTCCTCTAGCAAACAGTGTACAGATATACACAGTAGTTAGACAGACATACATGCAGTGGATAGCACAGCTGGTTGAAGTGTTGGCCATAAGATGTAAGTGTGTGGGTGGATTCAAGTCCCATTGCAGTAAACAGGTTTAATCTGGTGGGAATTTCACAAAAGTGAACATTCTACTGCAGGGCAAAAGGCTGAGACACAAGGTATGGGCCTGAACGAAGCTCTGAGGTGGGTCTTGAGTTATGCCTCGATTGCTTAATTATTAAGAGCATTGCCCAAAAACAGCAAAGGTCCAGGACTGAATTCCAGTTCAGCACAAAGTTTCAACAAGTAGCCCTGTTTCAAATGAAGCAGGGTGTTTGTATAAAATACTGGGGAAATCTGTATTGAACCAAAAGGTTATCTAATGATATACCCTGCAGAAGTAGATGAAATATTAATTCATACCATTGACATAGGCTGCTGCATTAGAATTGACTGTCTGTAACTGCAAAGAATCTGTCAGGTAATAATCATAGTAGAAATAATAAAATCCATGGACAAAACACATAGAGAATTCTCAACATTGACTTTAAACCTGTAGTTATGTAGTAAGAAGCCATTGTATTACATTTCCCAAATTTTTGTGGGTAAATTATGCTCTATAAAACTGAACAGCACAGAGACAAAGTACAGTACCAACCTGTGTCAGTTATCCCAACAACAAGCAATTTTGAAAGAACTGCTGAGACAGTCGCAGTGACAGTTTCTGAATGCTTGCTTGAAGCTCCCTGTAATGCAAGGTGTAATAGGCGACTACAAGTTCGTACAGCTTCCAATCTCACTTCCTGCTCATTTCGTGACAGAAAATGGTCAGCACACTGTCTCACAAAATGCAGCAGTGAATGTCCTGTAAAACACATATATTATCTGTTTACATGCATATTATGAATCAGATGAAGACAATGATCTAGAGATTATATTTCACCAAATCACTACATCTAAAATTTTACGAACTTATGTTACAATCTTGTTACAGTAATAATTTGTTCACGTCTTTACACACATTAACTTCTCTAATTTTATCATCAGTCCCTAAGTGTAACATGTAAAGGCAGCAATAGGGGGATTAATACATTTCTGCATCTTTCTGCAAAGGATGGCTCTTAAATGTTTAGGAATAGTTCTTCACATCAAACATTCCCAGTCAAATATCCTGCAGTGTGGTTCCAGTGCATGACCAGTGCAGCATACTATTTTTAATTTTCAGTTTTATTCATATTACAGATTTTTGGAACAACTTAACAGATTTTATTGTTGTGGCCACAAACACATCAACACTGGAGCACTTTCTCGCGGTACAAAGAATGGTGGCTCTTACTATGTGATGAATCACTTGCTCATTCATTCCATATTTTCTGCAGGCATTAAGAAGCAAGTCACAGCAAACATTTTAATAACAGCATTGTAAAGATCAGTGTCATGCACTAAAGTGTTCAGAAATGTGCTGTTCTATTCATTCTACATATTTAAAGTTTTACAACAATATGTCAAAGTATGTTACATCCTTTATTTCCTTCCTTTTTTACTCAATTTATGCCATTCTTCTCATCCTCATTGCAACAGATGGAATATCTGCACATATTACAATTTCTTGGTGGCCTTAACTTCTGTTTTTCAGATGCCACAATATAGAGAGAGCCTCTTTAGGGTCAGCAGTGGCAGACAACCAATCCTTTACACATGAAATGAGTTCAAGAAACTTAACAAATGTTTGCAATTCAGAACACATTAAGGCACAAATACAATTGCAGCAAGTGCTCAATTATTTGTTAATGACCATATGAGTAAGAGGAAAATTCTAAAATCATTGAATGTTAAACAAATTGTGTAACTTCCTACCATCAAAGTTAAAACTGCCCAAAGTTCTGAGGGCTAATACAATGCTTGGTACATCTGGTGCCTCTTGGGCATGCAGAGAGAGTGGTACAACTGCAAATCCAGGCGATGGTAAATGCCGTGGCATACCAGGATGTCTAAGTGGCATTTGCATGAGTACCTGTGATAGCATCCTTAGCAATCCTGCAATTAAATGATAGAATTTCAGTGTGCAAATAAATGGATAAACACAGTAATAAATCAATTATCATGAGATCTGAGCACCAATAAAGGGGTAAGGAAATTTCAGGTGAGGGATGGAAAGATGTCATAATCATCAGGTAATGGAGTGACAAATTTAACAATAGACTGTTTAATGTCTTCCTAAGGACTAGGGAACTATTAACCTCAATAGGAAAAGGGCTGACATAGTACAAGCACAACATACAAATGGCTACTGCCTCCAGCCTCTGGGGCCCCATTTGTGACTGGTTAACAATCCGGACTCAGTAGCTGCTGACTGCTACCTTGTGTGTGTGTGTGTGTGTGTGTGTGTGTGTGTGTGTGTGTGTGTGTGTGTGTTTTCTTAAGGACTTTTTTTGTCTGAAAACTTAAATATTTAGCAGTATTTTCATTATGTCTGTCTGCAACTCAGCATCTCCATTATGTGGTGAGTAACAATCTAACCTTTCCATATTGTTGTTACTCCATCCTGGACTTTCCATTGTTTGATTTTGCCACTGGCTTTCCTTCTAATCCACTATCCAGTGCTGTTTCCCTTCGTCACTATTCCCTAAAGTGTTACTTTACCCAATGTCTGTACTTCTTTTTCTCATCTTTCCTTTGTTTTACTGTCACCTTCCCTACCACACATTCTTTGACTTCTGAGCCCCACTGTATCAATGGTCTTGTCCATGTACACCACACAGCTATGTGAACACTTGTATTGTTGATGCAGCATCTCGTGTCCCACATTCTTCTTACTAAGATCATTATTCTGAACCTGCAAATTGATCACACTTTCTTCCACAACCTCGCATAACTTTCTTGTGTTATTTTCCATACCTTCCTTTGCTACACGTATTTTGTCGAACCCCGCAGCTGAGCCCCCAGCCCAATCTCTTATCTCCTACTTCCTATCCCTCCCCCCCCCTTTTCCCCTCTTCATTTTCATTTTCATGTTTCGCTATTGGCCCTCTTCCCTCAGGTTTCGACCTATTTTTCATTTTACTTAATCCGTTTCATCCTTTTGTGATTCTTCCCCCCCCCCCCCCAACGTATTTTTATGCTCTTTTTGTCCTTCTCTATGGACCCTTACTACTTCCATGTGTGCCAACGAAGAAACGTTTCCCTGTCCATGGCCAGAACCCAGTCCCATATACTGTTCCTGTGTTGCTGCCTATCTCATGGAATCCATTCCAATGGCCTGACCATCAAATTACTATCTTCAGCAACAATCCCCCCTTTCACAATGGTTCACAGTCAGACCCCAGAGGCCAGAGCTTGAAGAAAGAATTTTCCGTCTGAAAGCTTAAAAGTTTAACAGCCTTTTCATTGGGCCTGTCTGCGACTCAACCCCTCCTCTATGTAGTGAGTAGCAATCTATCCTTTTCATACAGTCAAAATATTGTCACCTAAGGTAAGTCTTTCCGCTCCCGGGACTGGAATGACTCCTTACCCTCTCCCTTAAAACCCACATCCTTTCGTCTTTCCCTCTCCTTCCCTTTTTCCTGATGAAGTAACCGTGGGTTGCGAAAGCTTTAAATTTGTGTGTGTGTTTGTGTGTTTTTTATTGTGTCTATCTTCCAGCGCTTTCTCGTTTGATAATATCACTTTTCCTGCACAATGGATAAACATACTAGATTTTTACACAGACTAAATGTGCACTGTCTTATGGAAATACACTGACTGCCTAGTAATTTTTTACTGTATAATACAGCCTCAGATCACACGTATGGTAGAATTACTATTTTCATCTTATTACCAGGTAATCACCAAATGACTTGGATACACCATATTTTGGGTGTCTCTTCTGGCTGTGCAGCTGAAGAGTTACAATGTAATATATTCAAATCACCTGAGGGTGACCTGAGACTGTAATATATAACAAAAAATAGATTTTTCTCTGTAGTGTTTCACCATGGCTAATGTCTAAACAAATCTTGTAGAACGTGCAGAAAAAGTGAAGCAGAGAATATAGACACGGATTTTTCTATGTAGTGTTTCTCCATGGCTAATGCCTAAACAAATCTTGTACAAGGTACAGAAATTGTGAAATAGAGAATATAGACAGCCATTACTGATCTCTCCTGTGCTGAGGCTAATATATAGTATGAAATCAATATCAACTAGTTGCACTTTAAGCAACCGAGGTTGGTAATAAGGAAACTTGTTAATGAGTTTTCCATTTGTCTATTTAATTATGTTAGCTAAAGAATACTCTGGCATCAGTTTCTACACAGTATTGCATTCATGGTAAAAATACACAAAGGTAGTCAAACAATGGAAAATCAGGATATAAAAATGGCCAATATTATCAAAAGTCTTTCCTTCTCATCTCATCTGGTAAGTGTCCCCTGATGCAGGGTTCTGGGTGACTTTTCCGAACTTTACCCCTTTTGCCAAAGCTGTCCAGTCCTTTTCCTTCACCCATCTTCCCTCCCCTTCAACCACTCAGCCAGAAGAATGAGCCACTGGCTCCAAAAGCTAGCACAAGTAAAACCTCTTTTCGTATATGTACATTCTCCTGGCACCACTTGGTGAGTAGGTTTTTTTGTCTATCCAATTATGTAATATTATGAAAAAGATAGATTGATATTCACCATATAGCAGATGTATTATGACACAATAGGCACAACAGAAAGACTGTCAAACAAGTTAGGTCTTGGCCAGAAAGGCCTTCCTCCAAATCAGACAATCACAAACACACAATCACAACTCACACACATTTGACCACTCTCTCTGGCTGTCGAGGCCAGACTGTGAGCAGTCAGGAGGTTAGACTGACTGCACCTAGCTGCCCTAACCTCTCTCCGCCTCATCCATGTATGCTCCCACAAACAGCACATTATCGTCCCCCACCCCTTCTCTGCTATTCCTCCCCCCCCCCCCCCCCACCGCCCCAGTCTCCTCCTTACCCCCACCACCCAGACTGCTTTCCCATCATGTGCAGTTGCTCGCAGTCTAGCCTCGGCAGCCAGAGAGCGTGGTCACGGAGGAAGGTGTTTTTGGACAA
The DNA here is from genome assembly GCF_023864345.2 of Schistocerca serialis cubense. Lineage (NCBI taxonomy): Eukaryota > Metazoa > Arthropoda > Insecta > Orthoptera > Acrididae > Schistocerca > Schistocerca serialis. The sequence continues at coordinate 405,123,998 of NC_064639.1, read as the reverse complement.
AAGCTAATTTGTCTGACAGTCTTTTTGTTCTGCCTATATGTGACTCAACATCTCAGCTAAACGGTAAGTAGCAATCTATCCTTTTCGTAATATTGTAAATAGAGATTGTGATGTACAAAGACTTGCCTTCTGAAATATCCCTTTTCAATTGTGGTATATTTGCTGCAAGCTCTCTCAGAGCCATTGTCAATGCTGGGCTGAGACCTGTGGCCAACATTGGTTCCAGAAGATCTTTCACATCCTGTCGTATCATCAACCCAACTGCATGTCCCAGGAGAGTGATACACACAAATACTGCTGGTTCCAAGGTGGCTGCTCGCTTTTTACTTGGTGTATCCTGGAAGCAAGCAAGCACACTACCTTACAAAAAAGTCTGAAGAACACATTGTACTTAACAGAGAAAAATTAACAAGTGGCAAATTATTAAGAAGAATACATTATGCAATTATTTCAGGAGTTCATAAACCCGTTCCATATTCTCTCTCCTAACAGTCTAATACACATAAAGCTGTGTGTGTATTTTGTTCACATTTATGTCCCATATCGGAAAAAAGTTTTCATTTTTTAAAAGAGTTTTTATTTTTTATCCGACATGTAAACTAGATATAATTGGACAAGCATATAGCATACAGCTAACACAACTGCAGTGGCTGATACAGAATTAAAAGCAATTTATATCAGCCAAAAAGACAAATCTCGAGGTTAATTTGGGACCTACAGGTGACCAGTTAAACAATGGAAACACCAAAACAATCAATACTAGAATCTCACTCAACCACCTTGAGCCTGTCATGCAAATGAATCTTTCTTACAGATCATCATTTGCATTTGATAACCTAAAATAAGGAGATAATCATTAGCTGTGTCTGTCCTTGGAGACCAACAGCTCAACCAAGCATAATAATGAAATGCCAGAAACTCAGTCTTACCAGATACAGCTCAGATTGAACTAGTACACAGCAAACAGATAAAATCTGAATCTCACAATGACTCATATCATGCCATTTCAAACAAGCAAAAATGGCTTAGAATGATTACCTTTTACCAGAAGTAGTCCTTAACACTCATATTTTAAGGAAAACACTATTTACAAAATTCTTTGGTGGTCAGAAGGGATAAGGAGTTAAAAGAGTCAGTACATATATAATTTAATTAAGTAGTTCAGTCCAGCATGTTTTGCATTTAGAAGTGTCTCTCATTGTGTTAACCTAAAGAGAAAAAATGTTGTTCTTTTTCTTTTGCTTCTGCTGTTTTTGGGATTGTTTTCTTGTGCAGTATACCTAAAGTCAAAATATGTGTTAACTTAGCAAATGCAAGAAGTAAAAGCATTGTGCAAAACTGTTAAAAACACATTAGCACAGCTCTCTTTAAGAATCTTGGAATACTTACATTGACATTAACTCATTAATTGTTTTTCTTGATAACAACAGAAACCTTTCAAATCAGTTTCAGCTACACTGCGGCTTGCGCAATCACTATACAAGACACAAAAATAATATTCATAAAGACATTGATTCCTTATTGACAGTTCAGAGAAAAGTTTTTTACGCTGATAAAAAGGTAAGAAACAAGATCCTGTCTTATGTACAGCACAAAATTGGAAACTCTGACCACTTCAAATGACAATTAAAAATATAAATAAGAAAAAATAGTGAAATGAAGCCATAAAATAACGTCTGCTGAACCTGTATCTAGTCACTAATGAAAGACAAGTCTTAGAATTTATTTTGAAACTGAATCTATGTAATCAAATTTAATGCATCAGATATCTAATGAGAGATTCAATGAATCAGGGAACAGGTGCATTAAAAAACTGAAAAATTTTCTACGGTAAAAAGATATCCATATCCAAATCACATAAGACATCAGTATGACATATGCCTCATGGCTGAGGAAGGGAATTTGACAGTAGGAATATATTTTGCCTGTTTGCAATGAAAGCTGCTATTTCTTTCATTTATGAAATGAATCTAGCAGCAAAACCTGATGTAAAATGCACATATTTGTGTTGAAAACTAGTCATGAAAGTAATCTAGAAGCAAGAACTGATGTAAAATGTACATTTTTGTGCTGAAAACTAGTCACTTCCTAGAAATACTACAGTCAGGGGATGCAAGTGAATATTTTCATCTTTTATGTCAAGTACAACAAATATCTCCACATCTTTGTATGACAAAAGGCTGAAAGAAGAGTGACAGTGAAGAATTTATATTCTGTATTGTTCAGTTTCTAGAATGGCAAGACATCTACAAGAATAAAATTCTCACTTACCATGGCTGTTCATGCGAGAATAAGAAGCAGATTTCAGACAAGTGCTTTGGCTAACCTTTCTGTCTGACTTGTTCAACAACCAGTAAGACCTCGACTCACTTCACCAATATTGCCACTAGTTATGATGCTAGCAGAGTAGCATAGTGCTTAGTTTCACTGACTGGCATGCTATGAGTTGCATTTCAAACTTTGTATTGTATCAAAACATGTGGTGTTTGCTAGAAATCTTTTCTGTGACAAACCTAAAGTGTTCAGCGAGAAAAATTTACGTAGGCAATGATAAGAATGCAGTGGAAATGTATTCACATCTGTTGTACGAATGTAATGAAAACAAACACTCCAAACCGACATTTCACATAACTCACATCCAATGAAAATCTATAACACAACCATCGAGGTGACATGTGTATAATTATGTATTATTTATATTTTAGAACAATTAATTTCTGAAAAAAAAAACATTGTAATGAAAGCATGAACCATTTGAAGATGAATCATAATGATTCGAAACTGGTAACAGTACCCTTTGAATAATGAAACTGAAAATAAATTTGTGGCTGGTTGCTGTCTCAACACCAATAACATTTGTCTTCAAATAACAGCCATGGTCTCCAATCATGTCATCATATGACAAAATTGAATTATAGTTGACCTGTGAGGTGAAGCCCATTGCTGAACCCTGGATGAAGTTGTTCCCCAACAATCCAAGCCATTTCCCACTGACAAATGGAGTCACCAGCTGCTTGTTCAGCCATCAAATTTAGGAAAATTAAGCAAGGAGACCAACTATAGAGGTGAGGCTGCCACAGATGAAAATCCTCCATGGACGACAGTCACCAAGATATCAAGAAATCTCAGTGATGTCATCATCGATGGACAATCCATCCACATGTTAGTCATCTTAGGAGCTTCTTTTTCTATAAAGTCAGATGCTTATCATCATCAGATAAAGAAGACTATGTTCCTTGATATGAAAAAAATTGTGCTGAATATGACAAATACGTCCCGCCAACAGAAACATGAATAGCAAGAATCACTATCAATGACAGGACACAGCACTTTGAATTTGTCATTTTAACAGTTTGTAATCTCAGATGGGATTTCTTGCAGGCATCACAAGAAGATGAGAGCTCCAGGCCGAAGAGGCTATTGCGACAAGCACACACAACGAAGGTTACTCAACGCAGATGTTTGCTGCTGAAGATTATAATAATTCACCATCATCACAGAGACAAGTTCTAGTCACCAATCAGTTAAATTGTGAAGCTTTTGTCGATTGCAAAAAGCTACTTGGGTTGACAAAAGAAACCTACACACCAGTGATGATCATAAGCACTGTAGGTGGTCAAGGAGAATTTTGAATCACTAATCATTGTGAGCAGCCACAATTCAACCCTAAAGGTATGTGCATAGGAGGAACAGCTGAACTAGTCCTGGAAGGGCAGCTTATTGTCATCCTACCACTGTATGTAACGCAGGGGAGGAAGCTACTATTGAACAGCTAACAAGGTCTGGCCTGACCAAGGAACAACGTCGGCAACTGATAGTCATACTGCATCAATTTTCAGGTATTTTCAAACCCAAAGCACAGAAAAGACAGACCAAGCAGTCCATGGCAAAACACCATATCAACACTAGGGATCACCCACCAATTAGTCAGCACTAATATAGTATGTTGCCAGCTGAATGACAAATAATCTGGCACGAAGTGAAGAAGATGTTGCAGGAGGACATCACTGAACTTTTAGAGTCCTTGGTCCTCTCCTTTCCTGTGATCCTTGTGAATCAGAAAGACGGTACATGATATTTCTGCATTGGCTAAAAAATCAAAACAAAAGATGTCTATCCACGTAGGACATTGATGACGCCCTAGACTGGTTGAAAGGAGCAAAGTACTTCTCAACAACGGACATGCAGACAGTCTACCATCAAACTGAGCTTGATGAAGCTGACCAGGAAAAGACTGCCTTCATAGCCTGATGTCTTGTATGTGTTTACATCATGCTGTTTTGACTGTGTAACACTCCAGCCACATTTGAATATATGATGGACAATCTGCTTCAAACCTTAAATGGACAATGCGTCTTTTTTATCTGGTTGGCACTGTCATTTTTTGAAGACATTTGAAGAATATCTAAGCCCCCTGACAACTGTGTTGAAGTGTGTTCAGATTGCTGGCCTTAACCTGAATCCAAAAAAGTGCCACTTTATCACCAAATAAATAAGAGGGGCATTTGAAAAGTCCATGCAAAGTCCGAGAGATGGCACCACCGGCACGTATCGAGATTATGTTTAGTTAGTAGCATCTTTGGAAAGAACGCACACCAAGTTTACACCATATTGGTTTATTTCTTTGTGTTTGGCATTCGTGTGAATCAAGGAAGTCGAGTGATTGTCAAAAAATGGATGGAAAAGAATTTTGTTTGGTGATTAAACATTACTTTATGAAACACAAAACGCTTCAGGAGACTAAAGAGAAGCTTGATGAACATTACAGTGACTCTGCATCTTTGATTAGAACAGTTTACAAATTGTTTCAAAATTTTCGGAGGGGCCATATGGGCACAAGTGATTCTTAACGTTCTGGATGCCCTGTGGAGGTTACAACTCCAGAAATCATTGATAAAATCCATGGTATGGTGATGGATGACAGAAGAGTTAAGGTTCGTGAGATTGGTAGTGCTGTGGGCATCTCGGATGAACGGGTACATAATATTTTGCATACACATTTGGACATGAGAAAGCTATCCGCACGATGGGTTCCGCGATTGCTCATGCTTGACCAAAAACGGAATCATGTGAAGTTTGCACCTGTTCAGGAAGAATCTGCAGGACTTTAAGCATCATTTCATCACTGTGGATGAAACATGGATACATTACTATACTCCTGAGACCAAACAACAATCTAAACAATGGGTTATCAAGGGAGAATCTGCACCAAAAAAGGCGAAGACCAGTCCTTCAGCTGGAAAGGTTATGACGATTGCCTTTTGGGATTTGCAAGGGATAATCCTGATCGACTATCTGGAAAAGGGTAAAACTATTACAGGTGCATATTATTCATCGTTATTGGACTGTTTGAAAACCGAGCTGCAAGAGAAAACCGGCGATTGGACTGCAAAAAATCCTTTTCCATCATGACAATGCGCCAGCACACACCTCAGCAGTTGTGGTCGCAAAACTAATGGAAATAGGATTTCAACTCATTTCACATCCCCCCTATTCTCCAGACTACTATTTGTTCCCCAATTTGAAGAAATGGCTGGCGGGACAAAGATTTTATTCAAATGAGGAGGTGATAGAAGCAACTAATACCTATTTTGCAGACTTGGACAATTGTTAACTTATGCTTCCAAGAGTACTCTCCAAGTTCGAAATGAACTACTCTACAACCAAGAAAGAGTTCCTTGCAGGTGTTTAAGCCATCAACAAATTCTGGCTGTATTTACTTCGCAAACCATTCACTATTGTTGACAGGCCTCCATTCTGTATACTGGCTGAATAGCCCGAACAAGCCATCGGGTATATTGGCAAGATGGGCAATGACACTTAAGGAGTACAACATCACAATCATACACAAAAGCAGACAGAAACACAAGGACGCAGACAGCCTTTCATGGAATCTTTTGGTGGAAACCAGTAGAATAGATGAAATCTCAGCTGATGAACAATGAACAAAGGAGAATTCCAACAAGTAAATGGAACTTTATACATCAGGAACTATGATCCAACAGGGCACTAATTGGTGTTCATCATACCATCACAGCTACAGTCAGCTACCCTGAAGTATTTCCATAATGCTCCAACATCTGGTCACCAGGGTTTGGTGAAGACTCTAGACAGAATCTGATGCAGGCATCACTGCCCATGTCACTACTGGGACACTAGACACTATGAGAGCCACTATAAGGATGTCAACAATGGAAGCATGTGCTGCAATTACCTCAGGGACATCTGGTACAACCTTGCCTGAAACATCACTATTCCACCGTCCGCTCTCGAGGATGTCCCTGAAATCACTGAACCTGAATCGATGGATGACACACCGCAATATTTCACCTGTTATGCTGACAACAAAGCTGTGCCAACCGCTGGAGCTCCAGAAATTGCAAAATTCCTTGTAGAAGACATCATTCTGAAGCACTGAGCACCCTATGGGATGATTTCTGATTGTGTTAAAGTTTGCTGGTTGAGACTAGGATAAAAGGTGGGTCATGACATCACCCACAGGATGACAAATACCTGACACTCATAGACAAATATCCTCACAGAACACTTTAATAAGACATTGGCAGATATGCTCTGACGCCCAGGAGGAAGACCGAGTGTGCTGTAATGCCAAGCACCAGACAGAGAGATACAGCCCAGGAGGCTTGGTATGGATTTTTCTGTTTATGTGAAAAATGGTACTATCTGAAAAGTTACTAAAGCATTAATTGAAGCCATACTGTATCCTTTGAAACTTTTCGGACATGACATATTAAGTCAAGGATTATTACATTTCGTCAGGAATACAAAAGTGGAGAGATGTCATCCCTTCTCTCTGCATGAATCCCTACTCATGTGCAGATAGATGATGGAAGACTCAAGAAAGCTGAAGATTCTGTCAGCAATTTTGAAGCTTCGACAGGAAGGGCTACCTTCAATGCTCATTATTGTGAAGAGGTTGTGGAAACATAACCAGAATGCAAAGACCTGCCAGTGGTGCCATACAGAGGGTGGCTGACAAGATGTAGATCCAGAGCACTGTAGTGAGCTCCAACAAGAACTTCTATAACAGTGGATCACTATCTCTCCAGGAGAAGGAGCAGTGTCATGAGTTGTGGTGCTACCAATGTGGCATTGTGATTGTCTCGCTGGATGACGTGCTGCAACCTGACTGTAGTTTTGAAATGGCAATATGCCCAATTTCTACATTATGTTAACCAAATATTTTTCAAAACTTACAGAGACCTTTCCTCTAATTTAGCACCTATCATATGCAGGATGACGGTGATTTATTAAAATGAATATATTTTGTAAAAAGACAATCAGCAGAGAAGACTAACAGCCATTTCCCCAACATGGAAATATAATTTGCTTGAGACTTGAATCCTGGTCTTGTGTGAAAACACAGTCAACAGAGACAAACAACAGCCACTTCAGCAACAAAGAAAGATAATTTGCTTGCCACATAAGTCCTTGTATGTCATGTATCACGCAATACGTAACTGTACTTTCCATGAGCATGACCACCTTGTAACAAATCAGTTCTATTTCCAAAATTTATATTCACCTGCACCTGTTATTATAGGAACCCACTGCTTATTTTTCACATTGCTCTAATTTTTAATTGATTCTTCCCAACCCCTTTCTCCTTAAAACTTCTATCCCACAACTACAGTAAAGTCAGGAGACTGAAAAGTAAAGCTTTAATTCCAAGTAGTATATCATCTTCACTGAAGAAAATATCCCCATATTACTCTATCTGTGATGTCTATCTTGTTGTGTGCAAGAGAGATGGCATTGATGTATCTCTGCTTCCAATTTTATAGTACCAGCAAAATCACATCTCTCCACAAAAAATTATACAACGTAAATGGAAAAAGCTTGAATAATTATACACACTGGTGTCTAAATTTACCTTTGATGGTAGAGAAGCACGAATAACATCCATTATTTTTGGCAGGTAACTCTGTATATCTTCCTGAACAGCCACTGCAATTAGTCCAACTGTTGTAAAGGCAGCACTACGGTCTTTCTCACGAGTTCGAAGACTTCCAAGCAGAAACAACATTGTTTTGTTCAAATGTCTGAAAACAGAAAACATAAAGCTATAACAGATGCTGAATTCTGTCTAAATGTGTAGCTGTGGACTACTAAATTTTCTATCAAATCTAAGGAGTGAGCAAATATATCAACATTCTAATCAGGACAGATCTGTCACATAGAAAATTTATGTAATAAATTGAAATCTGCTGGCAATTAGAAAATGAAAATACTTATGGGGAAAAATCCAATATGCAACTGAAAGAGTAATACCAATGGCGACACAAATCGTCTAACGATACCTTCAGAGTTTTCATGAACGATGAGCTGAAGGAACCGCAAATCAGAGGAAACCAAATGGAAAAAATGGCAGAGACATATGGCACAAAAAGCTCAAACTATAAAAATATGAGAGGCAGCAAATACTCTTTACAATTCAAGTTCTATCAGGCATCAGAAGACATCTTAAGTGCTCACACAAAATGGACATAACAGATGAGGAGAGTGAGTGAGTGTGTGTGTGTGCGTGTGTGTGTGTGTGTGGAGACAGGTATGGGAGGGGGGGGGGGGGAGGGGGGAGGGTGTAAAGAACTGGTGAAACATAGAAACTGACTATAAGAAGACTGGAGGGCAGTTTATAACCTTTCTTTAATATGAACACAGCTGCCTTTTCATCAGTTTGTTTGTTACATAAATGGAAGTACTGAAGCTGCTAAGGATCATGCCGTAACACTTAGAACTTACATGTACGAACACACAGTAACATTTCTATGCCAAGAGTGCAACATAATTCCAGCATCTTTCAAAAGAGCACCGGGACAAATTACGAGGGTTATTCAGAAAGTAAGGTCTGATTTCTTATATAACATAAACTATCACTGGTTTTTCAAAAAATCTGTTTTTATTTAATTTCTTGCATGTTCTTCTATCTTAATACATAGTTTCTACATTTGTTAAAACATATGTCATAACCTTTTGTATCTCTAAGCCATGGATGCCTGTTACCTTTGAGGATAACCAGTCTTTAATTGCTTCTTTCAACTCATAATCTGTTGTGAAGCGCTTGCCACTGAGGAACTCCTTTAGGTAGCAGAACTACCAAAAATCGCTTTGGACTGTACGGTGCATGGATAGTTCGTTCCCATCCAAAAGATCTGATCAGACTTTGGATGTGAACAGTAGAATGGAATCTCGCATTGTCAAACAGTGACAAAACTCCAGACATCAGAAGACCACATTGTTTATTCTACATTGTACATTGAAGTTTAGTCAGGGTAATGCACTAAGTGGTTGTATTTATTGTAGTCCATTGGTGCATAAAGACAACTAACGAGACTCCATATCTATCCCAAAACACGGTTGACATAAACTTGTGTGATGAGTTTGTCTATCTGGTCTTGACTTTGACTGGTGATGTCATGTGATACCATTCCAGACTGATGTTTTTAGATTCAGGGGTCAAGTGAGAAACACCACCTTTTATCCCCAGTGATGATAACCTTCTTATGATATTGGTCCAAAAAACCACAAGAACAAGTCATTGTTTCCGTTTTGAGTTTCCCAGTATGCCGCCTGGGAAACCAACATGCGCACCATTTTCAAAACTGCAACTTTGCAGAGACAATTTTGTGCAAAGTTGTTCACCTCACATCTGGAAATTCCAATGCTAAAGTTGAAATTGTGATCGCTGGTATTCATGAATCTTTTCATCCATGGCTTTGACCAAATCTTCTGAGATCAAAGAAAACAGAGAGAAAAGTCATGAAAGCTGTAGACAGACAACATGGGACAATATATATACTCTCTCAGAGATAGAGGACCGTGCAGAAGTGCACTGGAGATGGCAGAATGAAGAAAACTCATTGAAGAGGCCAAGACTCATGCAGGGTTCTAATGCCATAAGAAGAAGAACAGCAACAAGAAGAAGAAGAAGAAGATGATGATGATGATGATGATTATGATGATGATGAACTAAGGTGGTCATTGCTCCAGGGGATGAAGCATCTTCAACTGCAGCAGCAAAGAAATTTCTCAAATCTTCAAAAGTGAGAAATTGTTTAACTTTCACTGCAGCAGAATCTGGTTTCCTGCCACAACTGATTATCCAGCTTCAAGAAATAGGGCAGCCTTCGATGCAGTCAGTGAAAATGTTGACTGATGCAGAGCAAAGATTCAAGGATTTGCCAGGGAAATGAGTTTCTTTAGTTATGGAAAAGTGTAAAACAGTGTTTCCAAAAAATCCTGATCTTGACAAAGTTAGAACCACATCAGCAAAGTGGAAAAGATAGATTGCTCCTTACTGCAAAGATGACATGTTAAGTTGCAGGAAGGTGTAATTAAAAGACACTCACACACAAGCTTTTGGCCACAGAAAGACAGAGACACACTATTCATTTACATAAGTGAGCACACCTAATGCACACATAACCACCAACTCTGGCAACTCGGACCAGAGGCATTCAGGTCAGAGCTACCAGAGCTAGCAGTCACGAGTATGTGAGGTGTGCTTGTTTAAGTGAATGTACAGTGTGTGTTTATTTTTCTTGCAAAGGCTGTGGCTGAAAGCTTATGTGTAAGTGCCTTTTAATTGTGCCTGTCTGCAACTTAATGCGCCATCTTTATATTAAGTAGCAGTCTATCTTTTCCAACAGTGTTGATATTCCAACCTGGAATTTCTATTGTCAGAAACATATCAAATATTCCACAATGTGACAGTCCTGTTGCAGTAAAAATGTGCCTTGCAATAGTTACTGTTTTAAGTTTGCTCCAATTACCTCTGTAGATGTTGAGAGCTCATTCCCCCCCCCCCCCCCCCCCCCTCCCTGATGAAAAATGTATTACCTGACATGAGAATCAACATGACTCCAGAAAATATAAAAAAGCATTTGGTTGTCATGTACATCTGATTAGCCACTACAGCACTGTAATGCATATTCTTTCAAGAAACACGTTCTTCTTTTTTTGTTTTTAAGTACAATTACAATTTGATTCAAAACTTTAAATTTAATTTAAAAACACAATATAACTTGATATTAACATGGATACGCAGTTTTTGTGATTATCTTAACATGCACTCTAGTAAATAAACAAGCACAGCATAAGATTTTTCTGTATTACACTTTGTTGCATATTTTTGCTATTTACAGACCCTTTTTACCTGCCTGTTTTAACATTTTATATTGTCCCAACTTCCAATCTATTTCTAAACACAGAGATTCACACAAAAATCAAACACTCAGTTTAATATAACATACTATAAATACAGAGTGATTATAACAAAGTTCAGTTTCAAAACACTGCAAAAAAAGAACTGCTGTTCAGAACAATGTCAAGTTTGAATGGAATATTATTGAAGAAGGGGAGATTTAATGAAAATTTTCATGGCAGATGGCGCTGTAAGCATCATAATGTAAAAAGGTTCAGCTACAAATGACAGATTAATCACAGTATGACAACTATGATGGGAGTTGCACTTTAAACCAACCATACTGTACAAATGTGCAAGACCGCGAAAGTCTAGCATTCAACAGTAGTGGCACTGGTAGGTAAGCCCATCACTATGGCAAAGTACTACCGCATCAGATGGGAATAATATGTTTTTAATTGTCCTGACACCAAAAGTCACACAAAAAGCAACAATGACATCAGTTTTCGACTGTCCTTAGGGCTAAAACTGCATAAAAAGCAATAATTAAATCGGTTTTTAATTGTCCAAGAAACCACATAGAAGCCAACAGTTGAATTGGTTTTTAACTGTCATGAGTCTGGCACAAGATGTATTCAGTATGCTGTCCATCATTTTCTGCCACAAGTTGAAATTCTGCTCCAAGCTCAAATCAAGAAACAGCATGTTCTATGACAGATTGGAGCATCTCAGGGATCACATACAGAAAGAACACTTTGTGCAAAGCTTGCCTTCAATTCAGCTAAATTCGGAAACAGGGCAATGAACACAGCATCTTTCAGATGACTCCACTGTGAGTGGTCTGAGGACAGTTAAAAACTGGTGTCATTGTTGCTTATTGTGCGATTTTTGGCATCAGGACAATTAACAACAGATTAAGATGAGGTTCTGAGAGCCACCTTGCATAAAAATGAGCGTACACATGCATCCAGGCTGTTGAAGGGTTGTAATGTCATTGGGCTGCAAAAGACTTTCATAGTGTTTGCCCGTGACAGGACATGTAACACAATCTCAGGACCCATGTCCTCAGAAAATTATGGCCCTACAATAAACGATGCCATCAAGCTGCACCACCCAGTTACCTTTGCAGAATGAAGTGGTACTGGTTGATGTGCAGGCAGATTTTTCCATTGCCATATTCCTCAATTTGGTGTACTGGCATGTCCTTGGAGACAGAAATGGATTCATTTCCCCACAAAATGTTCCATGGGCATTCATTGCCCACTTACACATGAGCAAGGAATTATTACTAGCAGGGCAGCATGAAGCTACTCCTGAACATGGGTAATTTTGTGTGGACAGCAATGCAGGACGTTTGGTAGGATTTTATGTAATGTGCTCACACGTTTTTCCAAAGTTTGGGCAATCCCTGTGCACTGCATGTTTGCACACCACTGTTCGACTCCTCTTGTAATACTGTGGCCACACTTCAACTGACACCAGGTTAATTGTTTTCTACCCTGCGCTACACATTTAAATAGAAAAATAAATTTAAAAATGTCTTTTTGCAGTTTGTAATTATTTTCTACAGACCAGTGACAAACGTCAAACCAACACCTTTTTTCATACCCTTCAGTGTCTGGAACTTTTACAAAGCTACTGGCACACATTCCCAGTTCTTGTAAAAGAGCTTTACCAGTAGCACACATTCCTCCATTGAGACAGTCATGTCGAGCTTTTCAGACACAAACTGAGGAACAGCTGTGTATCCTATTTTGCATATTCTGCTGTTCACAGCAGTTGAAATATTTGGTATATTATTATCTATTTTCATAATGTTTCCCCCTTCTTCAATAACATTATGTTCAAGTTTGACATCATTCTGATGAGAAGTTCATTTTTACAGCATTTTGAAAATGCAACTTCCTTGTAATCACCATGTCTATATAAGTAATATGAAGGTGCTTATATACACTAACAAACAAATGTATATAATTTCATTTATTCATCTTAATATTAGGCACTATCAACATAACAACTTAAGAGAGTCGAGTATCAGAAGAAAATAACAAAATCATTAAAGCATACAACATTGCACATCTCAACTCAAATTTTAATTCACTGATTTGGTTGGAATATTGAAAACTGAAATAAAAAGTAGGCCTTCCTACAAGGTAAGACAGCTGTCTGCATGGCTTTTAACAGATGCTACTTACGCTTGGACAAACTTCTTCCTGTTGAAAGCAGACAGGCGGGGCAGGACTGCAAGAAGTGTGTGCTGGATATGTGGATTTCGAATTATGCGTTGTGACAAAACTGCATTACAAATTGTATCAAAGTTTTCTGTCATCAGCTGCCGACATGCTGCACTTTCATACAGGCTTGTATGGTTGTTACTTGGTAAAGACACCACAAGAGGACTATGCTGCATTTTTGGTGACCTTAACCACAGCAACATGGTCATTGTCTCCTGAATAACAGATAAAATACAGTTCGTATACTAAGAGTGACTCGTACACACTACATATTTGCTTCATATTGATGGAGACAACACAGTTTATATCTATAACCTGAAAGAAATCAATGTCAGCCGAAATGTAACTTCAAAAGTATACTGCACATTGTTGAGATAAATCACGACTGAAGATGCATTTCATCATGTTGCCTAGATATGATCAACTAACAAAGCATCAAAAGAAAATTCTGCTAAACTTATGAGGTGAACTCAAAGTCTACAGTTAAATCACACCTGCAACACCAGTGTCTTACACTTATTCTGCATGCTGTAAAAACTACTGTCTCTTTTATTTCTTTTCACGTCATACTATCAATTTGTTTTACACACACACACACACACACACACACACACACACAAGACTCAAACTTGAGACCTTTGTCTTTCACAGGCAAGTGCTCTACCGACTGAGCTACACAAGCACAACTCACGACCCATCCTCACAGCTTTACTTCCACAAGTACCTCGTGTATCCTACCTTCCAAGTTTCACAAAGAAGCTCTCCTGTGAAACTTGCAAGACTAGTTCTCCTGCAAGAAAGGATACTGTGGAGACATGGTTTAACTGCAGCCTGGGGGATGTTTTCAGAATGAAATTTTCACTCTGCAGTGGAGTTATGCACTGATATGAAACTTCCTGGCAGATTAAAACTGTGTGCCGAGTCAAGGCTTGAACGTTTGGAAGGTAGGAGATGAGGTACTGGCAGAAGTAAAGCTGTGAGGACAGGTTGTTAATCGCGTTTGGGTAACTCAGTCAGTAGAGTGCTTGCCTGCAAAAGGCAAAGGTCTCAAGTTCAAGTCTCAGCCTGGCACACAGTTTTAATCTGCCAGGAGGTTTCAATGATGTACTTGCCACTTGTCCTTGGTGACTTTGCTCCAATCTCAAACAACAGCACAGAGGATAAAAGTTTATATTCAGTGCATATCAAAATGACTCCTTTACTTTGTTGAAAAAATTAATAAATAAAACCACTAATTTGCTGGAAACAAGTTTCCACTGTGCGCTGTTATATAAAGTACCATTGCAAGTCCATTTCATAAATGTACTAGAATTCTATTTTATATATTTTCCATCCTTTTGTTGCTTGTTGTAAATATTGAGACTTAACAGAGAAGAAAAAAATTTATTATGCATAAATGCTAAGAATAGTTACATAATTATGCCAGCTTTTGTTATTACAATAATAATAATAATAATAATTATTATTATTATTATTATTATTATTATTATTATTATTATACCCACCACCACCACCACCACCACCACATTCATAACAATAGCTCTGTACTGATAATGTCAGTCTACAGTAAAATTATAGATCATAGTTTATGTTCACAAATTATGATTGTTTTGTAGTCAAATACCTCATGTTGTCAATCAACAAGGATTCTGTACACAGCTTACTTCCTAACCATGTTCCAAATGAGACAACCAGCTGATGTAACAATACGCACATCTGCTCATTTAAACCTGATGGCTGGACTACAGTGAATACACTCATAGATATTCACATCTCAGAGATACTTATTTGCTGAGTGACAGTGTAGTTTAAATTGTAACTGATGGGGAACAAAAACGAGGGTCAGATGTTCAAAACATAATGGGTTACTGATGTGTTGATGGAAGTGGCACTGTAGCTACATGTTTGAGTGATAATCAAAGGTTCAGATCCTATGATTAAATTAATCCACCACCAGATGAATTTCTACTGATTTTATTACAATTTGGTCTCAAAGAATGAAGTCAACACCAGAATTTAAACCCTATCATATCTACAGAACAGCCAGTGTCAATGCAAAGCTATGCAGTTTTATGTTTAAGCTTTATGTTACATTGTCACTTAATGAAGTTCAATGAACACAAAAATTAGTAAAAAAATAAAGAATTTTCTTAATAGCAGCTAAGCTGTTGACATGCATGTAGCTTAAACCAACAAACTGCCACAGCTGAATTATTGAGCTTGAAGAGCTGCTGTATCATTCATTCTTGGGAATTTTTGTTTGTAATAAATCTAGTGGCACCTTGGGGGATGCAATATATCACAAGCTGTTCCACATGGATTTATATTTTCCACGCATAATAGGTACCCTCAGAATTTGGGTACAAAGGGCAAAAAGTATTATTGACACTTAAAACGGCTTTTTTAAGAAAATGGATACTCTTCAAAATATCACTGGAAGAGAGTACTTATAGATACACACCCACAATTCAGTGAATTAAGAAGTTTGTTCTGTTGACCCATGACAACCAGGAGGCAGTTGACAGCAGCACCCAGATTGATAACATGTTTCCTCATTCCCAAAAGATGTTTGGCCACTTTCACACAATGAACAAAATCTGAGGTTACTCAACATTGGTTTTGTGATTAGACTGCAGGACACCAACTCTTTAACATATAAAACTATGAAACATTAAAGTGGCCTTCAGTGTAACCTATTGGAGGTTAATCACCACTTGTGATATATACATAAACTACCTGGTGAATAACACTGAAAGTCCCACGAGGCTGGATGATAACATATGTAATAAAGTTACATTTCAGTAACACTGTCGCAAAATGCAGGAAGATGAGCAGCTGATTCATACATGCTGTAGGGACTGCGAATTACTCCTTAATATACACAAATTTAATGCATTCCATATAAACAGGCAGAAAGACCCATCATTATTCGAGGACATAATTCATGAGTCAACACTGAAATTGTCACAACTGTTAAGAATCTAGGTGCATGTATCCACAACAATGATTTATGAATTGAATGATTTGAATGATTTATGAAATTAGTTATTAATCTGATAGCACCTCCAGGTAGGGTGGAGAAGATTAATGAAAGAGCAGCACGCTGTGTTATGGTTTCAAGGCTCATCTAACTTCAGAAGCAGATGTTATAAGAAACCCATAATGAATCAAGGAGAAATTTATTTGTAAAATTTTGAGAGTCCATGTTCTGAGAAGAGGCATGCAACATTTTACTTCCTCCAACATATAAGGGGGGATTCCACCGCACAGAAATGACCATGATGGTAAAATCAGATAAATTTGAGCTGACATGGGGGCTTACCAACAGCCATTCTTCCAATGCATCATTCAAAAATGACCCTTAAAAGGGAGGAAATAACAGTGGCACCTGTACACTAACCAAATATGTTCCCAGACTTTTGAGTGATAAACAAAAGGAAAATTGTGTGTCAGTTTGCACAGAGTTGAAGGATCATCTTCATTTAGGTCTGGACTTCATGTCCAAAATTGTAAGTGGAGTTGGGTCTATGCATTTGAAACTGAGACAGTAATTCAACTTCTCAATGGGAACTCAAACCAGTGAATCTTCTCACCCTATAAAGGCATGTCAGTCAAACATGAATATCAAAGTCATACTCATTGTTTCTTTCGATACTTAGGGCATAGTGTGCCCAGAGTTAGTTCCAAGGGGAACAACCATAAATGCCAGATTTTACAAGGGCATACCGCAACATTTGTGAAACAATGTATGAAGATATAGACAAGGAAAATGGGCCAATGGCTTCCTTCTTCATCACACCAACATGTCATGCCACAACTCACTTTTGATTCACGAGCATCTGGCCAGAAAAAGTCTTCCTATCCGTTTACACCCACCTTACTCACCAGATTTAGCACTATACGATTTCTGGCTCTTCACAAAAATTAAAACTGTGCTTAAAGGAAAACATTTTGACATCATTCCTGATGTTGAGAGGGCCACAACAACAGCTGAATGGTCTTCCAAAAGAAGCCTCTCGTGTATTCTTCCAGTCATGGATTCAACATTGGGATAGGCACATTGATAGTCAATGGCAGTGCTTTGAAGGAGATTAAATCAATTTCTGTGTCAGCTTATTACTTTGTTCCTAATAAAATTATTCACCTATTTTAACACACTTCAATTAGTACAGATATTTATATTAATTTGTTGACAGAATCTTTTAAAATCATGCAGCTGGATTATGGTAATACCAAGTTGTAAGTGAACAATCTTATAAATATCACAGAACAAAACCTTCTGAAAGTAACAAGTTGTGAACATACTGATGAGCAATTGCATAAGAAATATACAATATAGTATGAGATTATGAGTAGGTTTCAAATTTCTAATTTACTAATGTTTCACTATAGCATACCATGTTTACACCTCCATAAAATGTCTGCTGAATTCAAGACAGGCATAAATGATGAATCTTTATATATCTGCTGAAACTGTGCTATGAGCACTATGATGGGAGTATCTTACACCAGTCTACTGATAGGTTTTGTTGAATTTTTTCTAGCAGTAACCTTAACTCCTCAAATGGTTCAGTTTTATTGAGAAGACCTAAATGGAGAGAGATATCACACTATCCTCACTTCTCCAAATTCTCAACACCTCTTTCCCCATTCAGTTTGATCATCCATGGCTCAGCATGACATCTGCCTTGATGTCAACCTCCAAATTTTTTTCTCATTATTGCCAGCAATATTTCAACTTCCACAGCTGCCACTTATGACATACTGAAATATCCTTCATATACAACATGGCCACTCATGGATGCTTCATTTGCATTGACAAGTGGTGCTTCTTCAAGTGTGCTGGAGGTCTCGCCACATGCTTCACAAGCTGAAAATTCTCTCTCTACTTCCTCTGTATCAGATATCATAAGCCTTATATCCAAATACACTCAGTACTTCTCATATAGCTGCTGACCATACACAAAACAGCACTCTCTTCCATCACTCAGAATCACCATGGACTGAAAGATAGTAACAAGTGAATCACATTCTATGCTAGAGCTTTGATCACTTTGTATCATAGCTTGAAATGAGTAATATGTACATCTCCACCATCATTTGCAACCACCACAAAGCGGCACACTTCTGCCCTCCAACATCCAACTTACGCATCCACCCACTGCCCCATATCTTGGTTTTGTCACTATTTCCTACATTATCAGAGGAAGGGCTACCTGTAAAAGCAGCCACATTGTCCATCAACCTCACTGCAACCACTGCACAGGATTCTATATGGGAACAAGTGTGAAGAAAATACTGGCCTGAGAGAAATGGCCTAGAGCCAATTATATGTAACATAGTTGCAGACAAAGTCACTCAACATAATGTAGCTGACTTCGGTGTTGATAGAGAGAGATAGAAAGAGAAAGAGAGAGAGAGAGAGAGAGAGAGAGAGAGAGAGAGAGAGAGAGAGAGAGAGGGGGGGGGGGGGGGGGAGGGGGGGGGGGCTTTCAAGGAGGATTTGGTCTGAAAGCTTAAAATGCTTTCCAAAAAGTAAACTCCTGTCCTTAAGTTAGAAAAGGCATGGTACTCACTGGCTACAACCAAAAATATTTGTGTCAATCAGAACAAACTCTTCTTGGTTTACAAGCTAAATCATGTCAAATAAAACATTCCAGCTTTCCACTGCTATCCATACCATCAACCTTAGGAGTTAATTCTAGAGACTGCGCTAGCATGATATTCCACTTGTATGGGCATGTTTGCGGAGCTTGCAGCTGCTCTGGTCTGCCTTGGGACCAATGATGTCAGGTGAAGTCCAAAGCCTGCCCTATACCCATATTAAGTATGTACCCCTGGTTCCCACTAAAATTGTTTTCCTTTAACCTAATCTCAACCATCTCCTTTACAACAGAATCCCAATATGACGATGCATCAGCCAAGACTCTCATGTTTTTAATCTGAATTTATGATCTTTTCCAGGCAATGCCGAGCTATGGCCGATGCTCCCGCCATTACAGGGTACATCATACACTCTGTATCTCGAAGAGCTATGTAGTCTTTAACTGGGCAGTATTGTCTGGAAAATAGTTACAGAAGACAATTTGAAAAGATGAGAGTCTGGGCTCATGCGTCGTCATATTGAGAGACCATCGTACAGGAACTGGCAGAGGTTAGACTGAACAGCAACGATTTTAACAGAGACCAGGGGTACAAGTTTATGAGGGCATGTGGGAGAGGTCTGGATATTGAGCGAAAGTGAAGATGGGTGATTGACACTTATATGGAGGTGGGAGCGACAGTTTCAAACCTAGCACTGGCCCCTCATGCCACATGACATCATTGTTTCTGCAGTGAACTGGAGCTGCTGCGAGCAGCACAGCTCACCTTTCCCGCACGTGTCACTTTGGCCCTCTTTAATTGGTTTCAGATTCTGCAATTCTGACCACATAAGCGGAATTCGAAGCCAGCCCCAGCAGTGACCAATTTTTACTCCTGAAGACAATGATGGAGATTGCTGTTGAAAGCTCGAGTTTTTTATTTGAAATGATGTAGCTTGTAAACCAAGAAGAGTTTATTCAGGCATCCCACCATGAAAGACTCTCGAGGACATAAGTGTCAATGAGTTGCAAACACATTCAACAAAGACACAATAGTTTCTTCTTGGGGTGTTAGTCCCACAAGGAATATAGAAAATCTTCTGTGAAGTCTGGAAAGCAGGACAAGGGAACTGGCAGAAGTAAAGCTTTGAGTCATAAACTTGGACAGCTCAGTCAGTAAGGGATTGCCCGCAAAGGTGAGGTCCTGGGTTTGGATTTTGTCCAACAAGACTCTCATCTTCAGAATGGAAGATTCTTTATGGAAGCTCGTGACAAGATTAATACACTGTTGCCTGAGAAGTTGCAAATCATGTTAACCCAGGATCCTGAGCAAATTAATTTTTTTAATGAATTTATGAATGAAAAAAAAGAAAAAAAGAAAGAAATGATCATATGGCACTGATGGCTGGGAGTCCACATCTCGGGAAGTTCGACTAACGAGCTGAAGTCTTTTCAGTTGACACCACATCGGGCGACTTGTGTGTCGATGATGATGATGATGATGATGATGATGATGACACAGCACCCAGTCCTTGAGCAGAGGAAATCTCTGACCTGGCCGGGAATAAACTTGTACTTGCTGCATGGCAGTCACACACACTAACCACTCAGCTACAGGTAGCAGACAAATTTATAAATGCACTTATAACTTTCAGAAGTATATCAACTTGAGTCTCCATCTTTCTTTCTTAAAAATATGTACTAAACTTATCATGAATCAGTTCTACATCAACAATACCCACATCTCATTCTGAGTGCATGGCAGAGGTCACTTCCCACTGTACCACTTATTAGGGCTGCTTCTCATTCCACTCACTTATGGAGCATTGGAAGAATGATAGCTTAAATGTCTCTGTGTTTGATTTAATGTATTTAATCTTGTATTTGCATTCCTAATGGGAGCATATGTAGGTGGTTGAGCATATTCCTAGATTTCTCACTTAACACCGGAGAATCAACAAAAAATTTATTAAAAATTTCAGTCAAATGTTTTGTGAAATGATGTTTCTAAAATTAAAAAATAAACTAGATTACAAAAACATCTGACACACTTCATTTGCTGTACACAGTTCTGAGCATCATTCAACAACACATCAAATGTTTCTATAACCTTTTTTTTTTTTAAGTGTCATTTAACAAAACATTTGACCAAATTTTTTCTATTTTCCTTTTCTTCTCTTTTTTATTTTCAAATTTTGATCAGTAAGCATGCTCTTGTCGGCACCTCATTAGATTCCATAGCATCTTCTGTACTGAAATCTTCTGAATATAGTACATGCTTCAAAGGAAGCTAATTTAAAAATCAAATACTAAACCAGTGCAACTTTTTATGCAAAATAACTACAGCTGGAGGAGATGAACTTTCTGGCACTTCATTTCCCTTCCTAGTGTCTCCTGGTTTCAAATTGTTCTGAATTTAGAACTTGATTCAAAGGAAGACTTTTTAACAGTTAAATATAACACCAATGTAGCTTTTTATGTGCAGAATGGCAGGCCTTGAAGAGATGAACTTTTGGACACTTCATTTACATCGCTAGCAGCAGCTGTTTGTGTAATACATCAATTTCCTCTCAAACAACTACTTAAGTTTTTATTCATTATGGTACTTGATTACTTTCAATCAATCAAATATTTTTCTTTGTGGAACTAAAAGTCAATAGAAGTAAACATCACACTGGTGAATTCAATTTCCCATTTCTCCATTTTCTACTCTTCGCATGACAATGAAAACTGGGTAAAAATTCATTGTTTATTTTCCCCTCAAATCAAAAATTAAGTAGTAGGTTTTTTGTTTTTTATTTTATTTTTATTTGTTTATTTTTGCATCAAACTAGACATCATCTGTTGAATTTGATGCCTCATTTATCCATTTTCCACACTTTGGCTATGAAAAATCAGGCAAAAATTTTTCCTCAAATCAATAATTGCTTGTTTCTGAATTATGCTGATTACTTTCAAGCAAATAACACTTATTTTTCCAAAACTAGATCTCACACTGATCAATTCGTTATACCATTTCTCAATTTCCCACTTTCCATTCAGCTGTGAAAATTCAGACAATATCCCATTACATAATTCACAGGAAGCCTTATTTTTGCTCTGTTCTAACATTTTACCAAAAGTTGTTCTCAATATTTGAGAGAAAGCCCATCTCATATCCATCCCCAAGAAGGTAGCAGTAGTAATCCCCAGATAACTATACATCAGTATCACTGACATCCATCTGTTGTAGAATCTTTAACATATTTTGAGTTCGAAACATAAAAAGGTAGTTCACTGTATTCCATTTCTTCCTCAACAAGGCTTTATTCTGTTCTGATAGCAAAATACATAAACAATATCAATTTATGTTTGACAATACTTTTAAAAACTTGATGGTATCTAAAAATGTAACAAACAGTGTAGTACTGTTAACAATGTGTTAACACAAACCCAAGTGTCACTAGTTTTCTCAAATGTTGGTAATTTGGATTGTGCATAAAGTTATGAAGGGCAGGCTGCTGAAATGAACAATCAATCTAACTTATCAAAACTTGTGCATTAGGTTCTTCATAATAATTTTGGTTCCTCCTACCTGTAATGCAGAATTCATTCTCCAAGTCATGTAATATTCGTCATCTTCAGAACATTTTCATCCAGAAGATCTTGTTCTGAGCTATTATTACAAGTGTTCCTGCATTTGTTAGTTTGACAAATGATATCTATGAGCCACATTACCTGAGTATTCCTATTTACATGTTTTTACACACATGTGAAAGGGGGAAGGATATGTACAACAGAAAACGGCAGTTGATGCTAAAACAAACAACCTTCAACATCACTGTTGCACACAATGTTGGCATACGTGTGAGCTCAAATCTCACTAATTTTACCTTCATGGACTTTTCATGATATACAGGTTTCATTATATGAAACACAGAAACATGTTACACAGTAGCAACAAATAAAGAACTTCAACTGTCTCCTAGCCCTAAACAATGCGAGTAAGAAAAATCAAACAACTATTGTCACAACTTACAAATTAATACATAATTCAATAATTCATAATAAACTGAAAGGGAATAATTTATTACCTACATATTGTGAATTTAAGGCTAAAACTAATTGAATGTATGCAGTATGTTGGTCAGCTCCAATGTGTTAGCACATTAGAAGACCTATTCAATAAAAGCCATGAAATATTTTAATAATTAATCACATTAACAATTATGGTACATAAATTTAAACAATGGAACTAAGGACAACAGTACAAGTGAAATGATGGTCCAAAGAATCATGAATGTCTTTCTTTTTTTTTAGAGTATCGTTACTTATAATTACCATGTATTGTTTCTGTTTAGGTTGGTACAGACTGCAAAATAAACAATGAATAAAATGGAGTTATTTATGAAACATGCTGTAGCATGCATTATTTTGTAGAAGTGCAATTGTTACAAAAAACGTTTCAGTTGGGAAGCAAATGGTCTGAAATGGGAAGCAAATGGTCTGAAACAAAAGTATACATATATTTTGGTTTAAAACAAACAAATAATCACTTACATTATTTTGAGGATTGGGTTGGCAGACAATTTTTTCCATCAGTCCTTCATAATTTCGTTCCCATTCAGCATTGCTACACCGCAAAAGTTCATTAAGGACAAGTAAGGAGCCATGAATTCTATCATCCCGGTTCACTCCCTTTTCTCTTGTGTATATATCTTCAAATCCAGTAATTGCCTCATCATAGCACTGTTTATACCTGAAAAACAAGAAACAAAAGACTGATAACTGTAAGACTGTTAATCAGTACAAATAATCATACTGGCAGTAGTTGCCAAACAGGTGGTACCGGCAAATATTCTCGCCATTAGATTACTGCTAAAAGTTAAATTTGTCTGCGGAAGACATAGTAATTCTGTATCAAAAGGAAAAAATCACTCCATATAATTATAAAATTATGAGAGAACTGATGGCCTGTACTTCCATTCAGGAGGTAAAATATTTATATTTAGTACAGTAAAATCTCAGTTATCCATGAGCGGATTATCCACGGCCTATTATTTCTCCTTTAAGATGCTAAAAATTTTTCTTTTACCTGGGAGTGATCATCAGTGAACAATGATATCGCCTTACAATACAAGTGTAGTAAACAATTTGCTGCTCGTACACCTCAAGGTTTCTCTGCAAAATCTTTGGGATTGAAGTAGATTTAAATGCAACTTCAGAGTGAGTAACAAGATTCAAACGGCATCATGGCACCTGGGAGATTGCATGAGAAAATTTAAAGCTGGAGAAAATATACCACATGGATGAAACTGAGCTGTTTTGGAAGCTTTAGCTTTTGAGAGAGAGCATAGTGCACCTGGCTATAAATCAAGTAAGGGAACAATAACTGTGTTCTGTTGTGCTAATGGTACAGGATCACATAAAGTTAAGTTTGATACAATAGGTAAAGCTAAAAAATCATGCTGTTTCAAAGGAAAAGATATGTACAATTTACCTGTCCATTATTTTCACAAGAAAGGGGCCTGGATGGACTGCACAATATTTCAAACATGGTTCCACAATTGCTTTGTGCCACAGTTGCAAGAACATTTAATGTCAAAGGGTCTATCTGCAAGAGCTGCACCATTACTAAATGATGTACCATTGCATCTGAACGAACTTGTTCTGAAATCGGATGACAAGATAATATCTGTAAAATATTTACCCCCTAATGTGACAGCTTTAATTCAGTCAATGGATCAGAGTGTCATTGCTGCCATGAAGAAAATATTGTAGAAGAAATCTGCTACAAAAACTTGTTGATGATGGCAACAATATTCAAAGATTTTGGAAACAACTGAACATGCTAGATGCAATTTATGAAATGTCAAAGGCGTGGCATAAGGTAAAACAATCAAGTCGTGGATAAATATTAATCCCAAATTTGATGAAATCAGTGATTTCAGTGACAAAGAAGATAGCTCATTAGAAATGTTAGCTGCTGTTTTAAAAAGTACTCTAGGGTGCGAAACTGTCGATAACAAAAATAATTCTCATTAGTTTGACATGGACTGCACAGAACCAGGTCATGAGATATTAGTGACAGTGCTATTGTTCAGCGAGTACAAGGTGACTGACAGTGACATAGATGAGAACATTCTCCTAATTCCAGAAGCAGTAATCAATTATGCATCAGCACTTCAATGGACCAAAGGGTTACTGGACTACCTGCAACAGCATGAAGATGCTCCCCTTTCTGACAAGCCAATGTTGCATTAGATTTATACTGCAATGTGTAAAAGACAAGCTACCTTACTGAGGCATAACCTAATTCAAGAATATTTTGTTTCAAAGAAGTGTAGTGTAAAGTGAAATTGGCTTGCACTCTATTCTTCGTAAGTACTGCATTTTCACAAATAATATGATGAATAAAGTAGAATTTATTATAAACATTAGTTAAGTGAGTTTAATTATGACATTGTAATTAATCTTACATTAATGTGTACTTCAACTGCAGGTTATTCATGGAATTTCATTATGCATGGGTTTCAAATCCCCAATTACTGTGGATAACCGAGAGTACACTGTACTGTCAATAGACGCGTATAAATATAGATGACACTATTGTAAGTTTTGTCCACCTCAGTAGTTAAATGGCAAGTGTACCTAAGTGTTATGTGGAGGACTTGAGTTCAATTCCCAGAGCTGCAACACACAAACGTAAATATGTATGACACTATCGTAGTTTTTGACCACTCCAATAGCTATATAGTCAGTGTAACTGAGTGTTAGAGGAGGTGGATTAGAGTTCAATTTCCATGGCTGCAAGGGATTCTTTCGCAGTAGGAGAGCTAGAACGGGATGCACTCAGCCTCATGATGCCAACTGATGAGCTGCTTCAGTGACACGTAGCAGTGCCAAGGTCTGGTAAACTGACAATGGCAGGGAGAGAGAGATGCTGGCTCCTTGTTCCTCCATACCACATCTGAATGACTGAATGACGCCATTGGCAGAAGATGATACGGAGGATGGTCAGTATTGAATGACTCAACAGGGCCAGTACATGGAGCTGGTATTGCAGCTTTTGGAGGTGTTAGTTCCTTACTTCCTGGGAGGGGAGGGGGACAGAGTGGAGGCACAGGTTGGGGGTGGTTAAAAATGGAAAGCAGCAATGATAGAAAATTATCAAGAAAGAATATGTACAACTATAAGTACAAGATATGTATAAGAGAGTGTTACACAGATATTCATGGACCCAACATTGAAATTATTGGAATGAACATAGAACAGTACTGAGAAAACTAAGAGGAAGTAAAGAAATAATCCTGTCTCCTTTTTATATTACTTTTACAATCACAAAACTATGTAAAAAAGGACAGCATTAATAAACATCCTTGGAAATCACAATCTACTTCTATATCTACACTCCACAGGCCTTCTAAGGGTATGTGACATAGGGTCTTTCTGGCAGCATTACCTTTCTTCCTCTTCCCAGTTCCGTTCACAAATGGTGTGTAGAAAGAGTGACTGATTGATAGATTGTAAAACTCCATACTTGTTCTAATTTCTCTGATTTTCTTGCTGAGGTTATTTTATGAAGCACATGTGGGAGGGAGTAATGTGCTCCCTGACTTTTCCCGGAACATACTCCCCCAGCATTTCAACAGTAAACGTTTTCGTGTTGTACAATGCCTCTCTTGTAGCATATGTCACTAGAGTTTCTGAGCATCTCTGTAACACCTGAATGACATTGTGATGAATGTGCTTCTCTTCATTCAATCTTCTCTGCTTCGTCAATTAATCCAATTCAGTAAACATCTTCTTTAATGGATATTTACATTGCTATAAGAGTCTTCCAGTCAGTCTCAAGCTGGCATCTGATTCTCTTAAAATTTGCTTTATGTGGTTGTTCCACTTTAGGTTACTCTGGACATTTACTCCTAGATATTTTGTGGTAGTTCCTGTTTTCAGTTATTTGTTGCAACAGTTTAATAGAATAGTAGTGGATCTATTTGTGCACAATGCATTATGTTGATTTACATTGAGTTTCAATTGCCAGTCCCTGCATCAATCATCAATCCTCTGTAAGGCTTCGATACAGTCTTTTGGTGTTGCTACCCTCCTACAGACAAATACATCATCTACGAAAAGCCTCTTGGTGCTTCCAGTCTTACCCACTATACCATTTATATGCATTGTAAACAGTAATGGCTCCATCATATTTCCTCTGGGTACTCCTGAAACTACTTGTACCTCTTTTCAATTTGTTTAGTCAACAATGACATGTTAAATTCTGTCCACAAGAAAATCCTGAATCCAGCCCCAAATCTTGTCCGACACTTGGTAAACTTGTATTTTGTAAACAACTGTGCTGAACTGTACTGAATGTCTTCCCGTAGTCAAGGAATATGGCATCAAATAAGGCACAACTGTCTATGTCACTCTTGGATCTCATGGATGAACAGAACTTTGTAAGATCTCTGCTTGCAGAAACCATGTTGATTTTTATAATGGAGACTACTGTTCCTCAAAAACATCATAATGTGTGGGCATAAAACCTGTTCTACAATTCTACACAGACTGACATCAGCAATATAAGCCTATACTTATGCACTTCCACCTTATTACCTTTAATTAAAATGGGAAAGCCTTGTGCATTTTTTTCAAACTGAATGGTAGCCTTCGTTCCTACAACAACCGATGATAAACTGCTACTAGAAGGGAAACAAATTCTACCACTCAGTCTCTGTAGAGTCTAACAGGTTTCTCACTCACTTCAGATGCCTTTCCACTATTAAGTGGTTTTAGTTTATTTACTTTGAGACCACTTGTCAAAAACTGCCATTTCGGCATTAGTGTGAATATTGAAAGGAGGAACTGTGCTGGCGTAAGCATACCAGTCGGCAAAGATGTAGTGCAAAGATCAATAGTAGGCACTGGATCAAGCTTGCCTATCATGAGAGAGGCCATAGACACACTGACAAGCAACATGTTACCAACGCCCTCTCGACAGCAAGTATTTAGGCCACCACCACTGACCGGAGAGCCTAACTAACTCACACTTCAGTTTGGTGTCTGTCAGTTTGATTGCAGAGCGGGTGCAGTTCATCTCAGGCTACAACAGTGGATAGCAACCAGACTTGGGACTAAAGTTTGTAATAGCAAGATTACCGATATTGTCTGCAAGAGGGCTATTGCTGATGAGCCTGTACCACAACACATGGACTTTATTCCAATTAAGTTCATGTAAATAAAGAACTGTATTAATCCACATGTGCATTTGTGTTGTAGAAAGAGGATCCGGCCACCCATAACAAAATCCTCTTCCTTGCTTCCTTGGTACAAGACCCTACAGGAACCACATTATGATCTTCCACTATGAAACAGTTTCGGAAGATGGACTTAAGTATTGTGACTTTGTCTGTCATCTTTTGTTTTTGTTGCAATGTGACCACTGAGCAACAGAACAGGTAGTTTTGATCTGTTTACTAGATTTATGTAAAACTGAAACTTGTTAAGCTAATGCCACAATAGATGATCTACTCTAACAAAGTTACACAATTCTAATCATGTCAGGTGGAAGGTGGCACACTGGGCTGAAATTGTCACTCTGTGAAGTTTCCTTGTGCAACTGTTGCTGTGCAATGAGCTATGGTCTATTTCTTTTATTTTGTGGCAATTGTCACTGGATGACCTGTCCCACTAAGTTGTTTCTATCACAAGTAGCACAGCAGCCACAAGATTTACTGTGCTGTACTATACTTTGTTTGTTTGTGTGGTAATGCCTGAAAACTGTGTAGTAAGTATCATCCTAAGACAATTTCTTAAAAGAAAGTACACAATACAGTGCTGACCTACTGTCAGTTACGAGTGTATGGTCCGTTATTTATTTGCATGTGTTCTTAAAGTCAAAGCATTACATGAATAATGTGACATACATTTACCTGTCGTGTACGTCCCTTACAGTACGGGTTACTGGAGTACATAAATTGTCGGGAATGTTACATGTTACAAATTGTACAACTGTCGGTTTTATACATGTGAATGGCATTATCACTGTACATGTTACTTATCCTTATATTTTTAGTCTCCAATTTTAGAGTAGAACACTTCTGACACAATGTTTCCACATAAATTCTTTACTACCTTACATAACTTAAATAACACTGTAATACATTGTGTGTGTGTGTGTGTGTGTGTGTGTGTGTGTGTGTGTGTGTGTGAGAGAGAGAGAGAGAGAGAGAGAGAGAGAGAGAGAGAGAGAGAGAGAGAGAGAGAACATTCCATAGAACTGAAAGACTTCACTGGTTTCCATGTATGAATCAGAACATTTTATATATGTATGATGCAGCTTACAGGAGCACACACACACACACACACACACACACACACACACAGAGGCAGAGAGACAGTAGGTAATGTGGGGCGAGAAGCATGTTTTAATTTGTTATGTAGCATGGCGTCCCACATTTGGACACCACCAAAAACAACTGGAGCCACAGTCACACATAAAAATTGATTTAATTAGTTGATACATCAATTGAACATAACTGATAACTTACCACAATGGTTTCTGGGTTTGTTTAGCTGTTTCACGCTGTGTTGTCACGACAAGTGCAGCCCTGAGTGCCTCTACAGCCCCTTCGCGAATAACTGCTTTTGAATCACGAATAGCATTAAAGATGAGATCAAAGAATTGCTGAACTTGTTGAAAGAAGTATGTTGGCATAGAAACAGCCAGTTCCCTCAGTACTAAAACCTGCAAATTTAAGACATGTGTATCACAACAGCTCATTGGAGATACATTTAAAAATTACACACTGATGCATCAGGAAAATAAGGTTGTATATAGTAAGTCACTAGAAGTTTACAGTAACAGAGAAAAACCCAAAGCTTTATCTTTGGGTTCACAGTTATGAGAGAACTCAGGCTGACACAACGAAATCTCATGTATGAGACAACCTAAGATAAACTGGTAACTTATATCTATACTCTTCAATCTTTATTATGGCGTGTTGCGGACGGTAACTTGGGTACCACCGTCATTTCCAACCTTCCTGTTCCAGTTACAAATGGTGCACGGTACTGTTGGTAAGCCTCCATTTGGCCTTGAATCTCTCTATTTTTATCTTAATGGTATGCTTCCAGATGTTAAGCCGAATTGTTGTTCCCACCTTAGCCACCATATTTTGACATTCCACCTGTTGTCTTCTTCAAGTTGTGCTGTTACGTGTACTCACTGGAAGCATACCATTAATCAATCACGCCCAGAAAATCTGAGAGATCACATCACTTCACTCTACAGGCAGATGTTCCACAATGTACACAAGTTGGATAAGCTGTGCCACAAGAAAGGTTGTCTTCTCAGTATGCTAACCTTCCTAATCCCATGTCAAGATAAATAAGTCATAAGTAAAAAAGCATCAAAGGATGTAGCAGATGTTGAGAGTCAAAACTGACTATAAACAGTGGCATCAAACAGTCAACAGTTCACTGCTTGGTTGGAGTCCAGGCAGCAAGTGCACATAACACCATTTTTCGCAGCACTTGAAGGAAAAAAACTGACTCAGTTGTCAACATATTGTGCATAAAATGGGAATAACAGTTTGGCTGAACACCTAGCAGAACACCAGTAATCAATCATACTGAGAAAATCTGAGAGATCACATAATTTTATCTTCATGGTCTTTTTACTAGACTTACATGGTAGGAAGCTATCTATCAGAATTTTATTAGCAATCCACATTGTGATGCAACATGCCTCTCTTGTAGTGTCTGTCACTGGGGTTGTATGAGCAACTCAGAGGTGCATTCACACTTACTAAATAAATCTGTGACAAAACACACTATTCTTCTTTGGATCATCTCTCTCTTTCCTATTAATCCTACTTATTAAGGATGACAGACTGATGAACAATGCTCAAGAACTGGTTTAATGTCTTCCAGAAGATAAGGCATCAACTGATCCAGAACTCTCTACTGCCTACTGACTCTCACGGACAAACAGAGCGAGCTAAGTTTCACATAAATGTTGTTTGTTGTATTCACATCGATTCCTACAGATGAGATTTTAGACCTTCAGAAACATTATAATGCCATTGCTGTTGTCTCCAGTCCAAATACTGTTTTGATGCAGCTCTCTATGCTACTCCACCCAGTGTAAGCCTCTTCATCTTTGAGTAACTACTGCAACCCATATCCCTTTGGACCTGCTTATTGTATCTGTCTCTTGGCCTTGATCTGCAATTTTTACACCCCCATACTTCCCTCCAAAACTAAACTGATGATTCCTTGATGACTCAGACTGTGTCCTATCTACTGATCCATTGTTTCAGTCAAGTTATGCCACAAATTTCTATTCTACCCAATTCTATTCAGTACTTCCTCAGAAGTTACGTTATATAACCATC
This sequence comes from Schistocerca serialis cubense, assembly GCF_023864345.2. Lineage (NCBI taxonomy): Eukaryota > Metazoa > Arthropoda > Insecta > Orthoptera > Acrididae > Schistocerca > Schistocerca serialis. Next base: position 405,092,644 of record NC_064639.1, on the reverse strand, counting down.
TCATCTTCAGCATTCTTTTGTACCACAATTGTGCTACACTCCAGATAAATGCCGCCAGAAAAGATTACCTAACATTTAAATTTACATTACATGTTAACAAACTTCTCTTTTTCAGAAATGTTTTTCTTGCCGCTGCCAGTCTACATTTTGCATCCCCTCTGCTTCGTCCAACATCAGTTATTTTACTGCCCACATAGATAAACTCATCTATGACTTTCCACGTGCATTTCCAAATGTAATTCCCTCAGCACTGCCTGATTTGACTACATTCAGTTACCCTTGTTTTTCTTTTGTTAGTGTTCATCTTGTATCCTACTTTCAAGACGCTGTCCATCCCATTCAACTGCACTTCGAAGTCCTTTGCTCTCACTGGCAGAGTTACAAACTGGCAAACCTCCAAGTTTTTATTTCTCCTCCCTGGACATTAATTCCTTCTCCAAATTTTTCTTTGGCTTCCTTTACTGTTTGCTCATGTACAGACTGAACAACATTGTGGATAGGCTACAGTTCTGTCTCACTGCCTTCTCAACCACTGCTTCCCATTCATGTCCTTTGAGTCTTATAACTGCAATCTGGTTTCTGTATAATTTGAACATAACCTTTTGCTCTCTGCATTTTACCCCTGCTACCTTCAGAATTTCAAAGAGTGTATTCCAGCCAACACTGTCAAAAACTGTCTCTAGGCCTAGAAATGCTATGAACACAGGTTTGCCTTTCTTTAACCTATTTTCTAAGTTGTAAGGTCAGTATTGCTCACTTGTTACCAATATTTCTATGGAACCAAAACTGATCTTCCTTAAGGTCAGCTTCTACCAGTTTCTTTCATTCTTCTGTAATGTGTCAATATTTTGCGACTATGACTTATTAAACTGGTAGTGCAAAAATATTCACACCTGTTGGCATCTGTTTTATTTGGAAGTGGAATTATTACATTCTTCTTGAAGTTTGAGAGTATATCTCTCTCTGATGCATCTTGCACACCAGGTGGAGTAGTTCTATCATGGTTGCCTCTCCCATGGATATCAGCAATTTCGCAGAATGTATCTACTTCAAGGGCCTTGTTTTGACTTAGGTCTTTCAGTGCTCTGTCAAATTCTTCTGCAGTATCATACCTCCCATCTCATCTACATCTACTTCCTATTCTCATTCTAAAATATTGCCCTCCAAGTAGATTCCTTCCAACTTTCAGCTTTCCCATCATTGCTTAGTACTGGCTTTCGATCTGAGATCTTCACATTTATACAGCTTATTCTCCATTTTCCACAGGTCTCTCTAATTTTCCTGTATGTGTTATCCCTAGTCTATACATGCTTCTATAGACTTACATTTGTTCCCTAGCCATTATTCCTTGTCCATTTTGCAGCTTCTGTCAATCTCATTTTTTTGACGTTTGTATTCCTATTTGCTGGCTTTATTTGTTACACTTTTATATTCTCACCTTTCATCAGTTACATTCAATATCTTCTGTGATATCCAACAAATTATATCAGGCTTTGTCTTTTTACTGATTTGATCTTCTCCTGCCTTCACTATTTCATCTCTCAAAGTTACCCACTCGCCTTCTACTGTATTACTTTCCCCTGTTCAGTTAAAAGTTGCCTAAGACTCCCTTTGAAACTCTCAACAATCTCTCTCTCTTCCAACTTATCCAGGTCCTATCTTCTCAATTTCCTACCATTTTGCAAATTCCACAGTCTTAACCTACAGTTCATAGCCAGATAAAGTATGATCAGAGTCCACATCTGCCCCTGGAAATGTCTTACAGTTTAAAATCTGGTCATAACACACCAGCATAAATCTTGCTTCTAAATTCTACAATACACTGACATCAGCGATGTATGCCTATAGTTGTCTGCATCCCTGTGACAACTTTTCTTGAAAACACAAACGACCTGTGCACATTTCACTCCTGCAGCTTCCAAGAAGAAAAGACAGTTTGTTTGCATAATGTATAATATAGTTGCCACATCAGATCTAGACACCTTTCCCCTGTTAAGTGATTTCAGTTGATTTTTCTTTACCATGATCACTTATTTTCATATCTATTATTTTGGTGTTGGTGCAACAACTGAAAGGAGGAACTGCAGTACAACTTCCCTTGGTGAGACAGTTTCGGAAAAATCAATTTAGTGTTTCAGTCTTCTCTCTATCATCCCCCGTTTCAATGTCCAACTGCACATTGAGTGCGTGGACAAATGGCTTTGAACTATTTTACTTCTGAAATGAATACTTCACTCATGGCTCAATATAAATATTTTAGCTCTGCACAGCTGGGTGGCAAATAAACAAGACTGAAATATGTGTGTGTGTGTGTGTGTGTGTGTGTGTATTTTCCATCCAAGAAAATACATTGCCTGGAAACTTCTCAATGAGTTCAGTATTATTTGTGTGTCTGTCAACCACTCAATGCCTGAACTTTATGGCGAGTGGTTATTTTCACTCCCCAATGCTTTCCAGTTTACATTATGTGAATAAAAGTGATAACTGAAGCAATACAAAAATTAAAAAGTCACATGTAAAAAAGAAAGGGAATACGACACAAGGCAAAAGACAAAGAGGGTAGTACTATGCAAAAGGCATAAATAAAGTCTTCATCATTCGCATTTTCTGTAGTTTTCACACAGCATTCTAGGTAAATGCCAGGAACATTTCTGGTGAAAGTCTATGGTCAACATTATTTATGATCCATCCTAATTTGTTTTTGTTGTTATTGTTGTTGCAGTTCAAAGACTGGTTTGATGCTGCTCTCCACATTAGTCTATCCTGTGCAAGCCTCTTCATCTCTGTATAGCTACCACAACCTACATCCATTTGAACCAGCTTACTGTATGCTAGCCTGGTCTCCCTCTACAATTTTACACACACCCCCCCGCCCCCTCCCCCCAACACTTCTTATCATTAGCAAAACTAAGAAACTTTAGGATGTGTCGTGTCAATCCCTCTCTTCTTTCAATCAAGTTATGTCACAAATTTCTTTTTTCCCCAATTTGGCTTGGCATCTTCTCATTACTTACTTAATCCACTCATTTCATTTTCAGAATTTATCTGTAATACACATTTCAAATGCTTCTATTCTCTTCTTGCCTGTACTGTTAATCATCAACGTTTCATTTCTGTATGAGGTTACCCTCCAGACAAATACCTTCAAGAATGACTTCCCAACACTTAAATTTGCACTTCATATTAAGATACCATGTTAAGATACCATTCTCTTTTAGAAATGCTTTTCTCGTTATTGCCAGTATGTGTTTTATATAATCTTTCTCTGACCACTGTCAGTTATTCTGCTGGCAAAATAGCAAAACCCATTGACTCATTACATAATTTAATTCCCAAAGCATCAGCTGACTTAAGTCGATTGGATCCCACTACCCCTGCTTTACTTTTGTTAGTATATTACCACTTCTTTTCAAGATAGTATCCATTCCTTTCAACTGAACTTCCAAATCATTTGCTGCCTCTGACAGAATTACAATGTCATCGGTACTCCTTAAAAGTTTATATAATTTCTCACTCAACTTTAATTTGCTTTCCAAATTCCCCTTGGTTTCTTTATTACTTGTTTATCGTACTGATTGAATAACACTGGGGAGAGGGTACAACACTGTTCTAGTCCCTTCTCAACTATGGCTTCACTTTCATGTCCTTAACTCTTACAAGTGGAATATGGTTTCTGTTCAAGTGGTTGATAACTTTTCACTGCATGTATCTTATATTAGCTACAATGAGAATTTCAAAGAGTGTGTCCCAGTCAACACCATCTAAAGCTCTCTCTATTTTTCTTTTTTATTTGAGTCATCAATATTCTGTTTGGTTTGATGTGGACTGCCACAATTTCCTATCTTGTGGCAAGCTTCTCATCACAAACTAGCACTTGCATCATACATCCTCAATTATTTGTTGGATGCATTCCAATCTCTGTTTTAATCAACAGTTTTTACTCTCTTCAAACCATTCTAGTACCCTGGAGGTTATTCCCTGAAGTTTTAATGTATGTCCTACCATCCTGACCTTTCTTGTTGTCAGTATTTTGCATATGTTCCTTTCTTTGCTGATTCTGCAGACAACCTCTTCATTCCTTATCAGTCCACTTAATTTTCAACATCCTTCTACAGCACCACATCTAAAACATTTAAATTCTCTTCTTTTCCAGTTTTTTTTTTTTTTTAGCTCGTTTCCCTACCGTACAATGCTGTGTTACAAACATCCATCTTACAAATTTCTTCCTCAAATTAAGGCTTATATTTGATACTAGTAAATTTTTGTCAGTCATAAATGTCATAAATTCCTGTGCTAGTCTACCTTCCATGTCCCCTTCACTCCATCCATCGTATGAATTTTTGGTTCCAAGGTAGCAGAATTTCTTCATTTCGTGTACTATGTGGTCAAAAATTTTGATATTAAGTTTATCACTGACATTTCTGCCAGTCCAAGTCCTCATACTTTTATCTTTCTTCAGTTTACTCTCAACCCACACTCTGCACTCATTTGACTGTTCATTCTATTCAACGGGTCCTCTAATGCTACTTTACTCTTACTGAGGATACCAATGTCATTAGTGAATATTATCATTGATCCAGAATGAAATTTTCACTCTGCAGCAGAGTGTGCACTGATATGAAACTTCCTGGCAGATTAAAACTGTGTGCCAGACTGAGACTCGAAATCGGGACCTTTGCCACTTGCAGGCAAGTGCTCTACTAACTGAGCTACCCAAGCACGACTCACGACCTGAGTTCAAGTCTCGGTCCAGCACACAGTTTTAATCTGCCAGGAAGTTTTATATCGGTGCACACTATGTTGCAGAGTGAAAATTTCATTCCAGAAACATCCCCCAGGCTGTGGCAAAGCCATGTCTCGGCAATATCCTTTCCTCCAGGAATGTTAGTTCTGCAAGTTTTACAGGAGAGTTTCTGTGAAGTATGGAAGGTAGGAGATGAGGTACTGGCAGAAGTAAAGCTATGAGGATGGGTTGTGAGTCGTGCTTGGGTAGCTTAGTCGGTAGAGCACTTGCATGCGAAAGGCAAAGGTCCCGAGTTCGTGTCTCAGTCCAGCACACACTTTTAATCTGCCAGGAAGTTTCATTATCAATTATATCCTTTCACTCCAAATTTTAATCTTACTCTTGTACCTTTTCTTTATTTCTGTCACGCTCCTTTGATGTATACATTGAACAGTAGGCGTGAAAGACTGCATCCCTGTCTTGCACAATTTTTAGTCAGTTTATTTCATTATTGGTTCTCCATTCTTACTGTTTTCTCTTTGTTACTGAACATACTGTACAGTACCTACTGTCCCCTATAGTTTACTCCCATTTTTCTCAGAATTTTGAACATCTTACACAATTTTAAATTATAGGGTTCTTTCTTTTAGGTCAAAAAATCATGTAAACATGTCTTAAATTTCATAAGTCTTGTTTCCATTACCAAACATATTATCATAACTGCCTCTCTGGTGCCTTTACCTGTCAAATTGATCATCTAACAGACCCACATTTTTTTCCATTCTTTAGTATATTATTATTGTTAGTAATTTGCTTTTATAAGCTGATAAGCCTATTGTGCCATAGTTCTTGCACTTGTGTGCCCTTGTTCTTTTTAGTATTGTGTGGATGGTAGGTTTCGAAAAGTTTGATGATAGTCTCACATATTCGACACACTAACTTGAATAATGTTTGGTTGATATTCCTCCAAATGGTCTTAGAAATTTCAAAGTGATGTTATTTACCTTTCTGATTCATTTTATTAAAAGTCTTCCGAAGCCCTATTAAACTCTGACTCTAATACTGTGTCCTCTGTGTCTTCCATACTGACTCCCTTTTCTACTTCTGTCACACCATCATACAGTACCTCCCATTAGGGGGTGCCAATGTACTCTTTCCATTTATCTGCTCTCTCCTCTGTGATTAACAGTGGAATTCTCATTGCACTCAATGTTGAGATCTTTGCTTTTAACATCAAATACAGCTGCTTTGACTTTCATGTATGCTAAATCAGTCTTTCAGACGAGCATTTCTTTTTCAATAACGTCACATTTTTCCTGCAGCTATTTCACCTGGTGTTCCCAGCAGTTCCTATTTATTTCATTCCTAAGTGATACATAGTGCTGCATTCTTGTCTTTGCCTGAACATTTTCATACTTCCTTCTTTTGTTGACCAACTGAAGTATTTAATTTGTTACCCAATGTTTCTTGGGAGTTGCCTTCCTTGTACCTGTTTTTGTCTGTGCAACTTTTGCAATTGCTTTTTTTAAAGATTTCCACTGCTCTTCAACTGAACTGCCTACATTGGTAATCAATTTTTCTACGGTTTTAGAGAGCTCCAAATACATCTCATCATTCTGTAACACTTGAGTATTTCACTTTTTCACACACTAATTCTTTTGCATGATTCTCTTACACTTCAGTCTACTCTTCATCATTACTTATTGTGATCAGAGTCTGTACTTGTTCCTGGCTACACCTTACAGTTCAATACCTGATTCCATAATCTCTGTCTCACTGTGATGTAATCCAGCTTGAATCTGCCCAAAGTATACATATAATGTTCATAATTAAAATATATCACAGAAATGCGCCAGTAAAATTTTTAGCAGAGTCCAGTGACTTGTCCTCAAAGTTTTCCACAAATAAATTAGCTACCTCAGAGGAGAGAGAGCTTCCCGTAGCACTACATCAATTTGCTCTTAATAATGACATGAATGTCTGATCTTCTGGACTCAAAATACTTCTAAATGGTTCATCATCAAACGCTCTGTGATTTAAGAAATTCATCGTACATTCTCGCACATAGTTCAACTTGTATAAAAGGAAATTTACTTTGAAAGTAATGCTTTTCAAACCACCATTCACAATATTTTCCCATAACCTATTAGAAATAGGTTCATTTCAGTAGTCGTCAGAGAGCATCAGATAACAGGCACCACTGTGCTTTGGCAGCTGCTATGACACAGGAAGTCTGTATGTTCGTACGTGTAAAACATTAAAAGATCTTATGTTATGTCATAAAAGAAGAAAGACATCAGAGGATAAGCCAAGAGCATCAGAATTCCATGAAGCATACTAAAATGGCACATTTAAAGTGCATACTTAAAGAGCACATTCGTATGTCCAGATTCCCAATGAAGTAAGCCTCGACCTGATATTAAGCTTTTCAGTGTGGGTTTCGGGATGTAAATTTTCTTGGAGTACCAGTACTGTATTAATTCATTTTTGATTCTTTATTATGGCATAATGCCATACGTGCTAGAACACGAAAACGTGCACTTGAAATGCAGTGAGCAGTTGAAATTAGCCAACAGCGTCGAACTAAACACTTTGTTTCAAACACAATGACTGCCTCAGTGTTAAAGATTAAAAAAACCAAATTTCTTTAGCAAACTGACAAAAATAGCTTCATTGTTCTACAAGATGATTAATTTGTGGCTGTCAGTGAAGTGGAAATAAAATCAAATCTGAAACTAATAACATATATTAGCCTTCCATACTTATGTGAATGTATTTTAATTCACTTGATAGCTCCTGGCCACAGAAATCCATTTTATTTTGATTTGATGTGTGAGCAATAAACGAAGAGGAAAAAGCAAAATCACTAAATGTTAACACGGGTCACATGGAGACTACACACTTTCCCACTATAACTCAGACTGCGCATCAGCCTCGGATCTACGATACTTCTGAACCAGGGCAATGCTAAGACAGTGGCGCAACCCAACCCACTCCCCCCCCCCCTCCCCCCCACCCATCTGTACCTCGGTTCCCTCCCTCAAGCGTTTGAGATACGAAGTCAAATATTTAAAAAAATCGAATTTTCAAAAATATTTTCATTTTGTAGTGTACATCCTTCTGAAGGGTCTGATATACATAAAACATATATGAGAGGCATTTCAAAAGTCCATGCAAAAATAAAAACTACTTACATGTTTGGGGTAAATTTTGTCCAACACTGTTCTAATTTGTTGACCCCTTTTGAATAATAGGAATTGTCCTAGTCTGCAAAATAGCTACTAGTTGCTGCAATCACCTCCTCATTTGAATAAAATCTTTGTCCTGCCAGCAAATTCTTCAAATTGGGGAACAAATAGTAGTCTGAGGGGGCCAAGTCTGGAGAATAGGAGGGATGTGAAATGAGTTGGAATCCTATTTCCATTAATTTTGTGACCACAACTGCTGAGGTGTGTGCTGGTGCATTGTCGTGATGGAAAAGGACTTTTTTGCAGTCCAATCTCTGGCGTTTTTCTTGCAGCCCGGTTTTCAAACAGTCCAATAACGAATGAATAATATGCACCTGTAATAGCCTTACCCTTTTCAAGATAGTCGATCAGGATTATTCCTTGCAAATCCCAAAAGACAGTCGCCATAACCTTTCCGGCTGAAGGACTGGTCTTCGCCTTTTTTGGTGCAGATTCTCCCTTGGTAACCCATTGTTTAGATTGTTGTTTGGTCTCAGGAGTATAGTAATGTATCCATGTTTCATCCACAGTGATGAAACGACGCTTTCAGTCCTGAAGATTCTTCCTGAACAGCTGCAAACCAATCCCTGTAACACTTCACATGATTCCGTTTTTGGTCAAGCGTGAGCAATCGCAGAACCCATCTTGCGAATAGCTTTCTCATGTCCAAATGTTTATGCAAAATATTATATACCCGTTCATCCGAGATGCCCACAGCACTACCAATCTCACGAACCTTAACTCTTCTGTCATCCATCACCATATCATGGATTTTATTAATGATTTCTGGAGTTGCAACCTCCACAGGGCGTCCAGAACGTTAAAAATCACTTGTGCCCATATGGCCCCTCTGAAAATTTTGAAACAACTTATAAACTGATCTAATCGAAGGTGCAGAGTCACCGTAATGTTCATCAAGCTTATCTTTAGTCTCCTGATGCTTTTTGCCTTTCATAAAGTAATGTTTAATCACCACACGACATTCTTCTTCTTCCATTTTTTGACAATCACTCGACTTTATTGATTCACACGAATGCCAAACACAAAGAAATAGAGCAATTTGGGTGAAACTTGGTGTGAGTTCTTTCCAAATATGCTAATAACTAAACATGACCTCAATACGCGCTGGTGGTGCCATCTCTTGGACTTTGCATGGACTTTTCAAATGACCCTCGCATGTTCAAGGAAATGTAAGACATGTTATTTGGTCTTAAGTGTGCCAAAGTGCAGTGCCACCCCTCTTCACACAGCATTCTTCTATTGCACATCACTGAATTTCACTCTGTGGAACTGAAACGTGTATTTAGTACTGGATGCCATCAATCTATATTCAGGACAGCGGAAATTAAAATGTCCTGTGGTGCCTCTCCTGCTCCAGTTGCCTGGATTGACATCCTGCCCCTCTTTAAAAAAAACGCAATTAATACTGGACGGGATTATTTGTGATCAGGAGAACAAGAACTATTGCCTGTTAACCAATAACTTTCTGTTTTGGGTGACATAAAATTAAATATAGGATACATAAAACCAGTAAAGACAAGAGAGAAGCAATACAGTACACATTTCTTCAATCGTTACCTCCTAGCATTATTTTGTCTCTAATATTGCTACAGCTTTACATGACATGCTTTCCTTTCTGCAAAAGCATCTATTACCTCATCAAAATTCATCAAACGTTTTGCTACATCAAAAATCGAAATATCATTGTCTAATACTGCGTAAGCTGTTAATACAAATAGTACCAAATACTGGTGTGGTTTCTCGATTTGATTATGTCTTTTTTGTCACTGTCTGCTAGATAAAACAAAATAGGCCTTTCTAACACTGCAAAAATTGTAACACACACCAAATAAACGAGACTGTTTTGGCACAAATGGTCATTTTTATAACACGACAGAATATAATTCACAAAGACCAACATAAAATGCCTATTAGGCCTACTACAAGCAAAAAGCTTTATGTCAGAAAATAGTTTCACATTTCATTCATATGCTTCAGTTTCTCGAGCATGAGATCGAAAAGCAGTAGTATGAGATTTTTATATAAATTTGGAATAATCTTATTCTTACCTAATTTGTGCTATGTCCCTGTTTTTTCTCCTTCCTCGTTCTAACAAACAATCTTGTCATGACTAATTCTGGAACTATTCCTGCCTTCATCAAAACTTATTCGCTGGTTAACTTCACTAACCCTGCCAGAATCACCAGTTTAGTTATCCCTGATTATTCTCCGGTTAGGCGTTGTTATGTTCGCACAAACCATTTTCCACACTACTTCCAGAACAGAACTTAAGCGGCTGTACAACTGGCTCTTAATAGTGTAGCAATCTGGCCAAAAGTGTTCTGACAAAATTTCATTTTCCTGTATACACCAAGAAGATAATAGATAATCTTTCTTACCTGTTATTCCTGTTAGTCATTTATTTCCACTCTGGTCGGCTGAATCTACGGATTTCCCTAGTAATTATAGCAACACTGATCATTCCCAAACCCAATCAACAACAAATCAGACAGCGATTTGGGTTCACTCATTCGGCTTTACTCCGCTCAGCTTGAATAGCCCGGTCCCCTTTTGCCTGCAGTAAAGTTTATTTCTAGGTGCAACAAGGATTCCCCTGACAGAGACATCACGTACACTATGCACGCATTCAAAAATCAACTTATGATTTTTTTTTTTTAACTATGGAACCAAACTGCTGATGTCATCAGTCCCTAGGCTTACACACTACTTAATCTAACTTAAACTAACTTACACTAAGGACAACACATACACCGATGCCCGAGGGAGGATTCGAACCTCCGATGCGACGGGAGAGCCGCGCGAACCTTGACAAGTTGCCTCAGACCGCACAGCTACCTCACACAGCTTATGATTCATTCAGAAATCAGCTTACAGAGTGTGTTCAAAAACCAACAGGGATGCACATCAAAATCAAAATCATATGAGTAATCGATAGACCAATGTGCGCTGGATGTGAAACAAGGTTTTTTCTCCTCAAGAATATGAATTTGGTGCCCCCACCCCCCCTCATAGATCCGGGCCCGCTGCACATGTGAGAATCTGGCAGCTTGGGCGCAGCAATAAAATTTTACCTCATTTCATCTAGCTGCTTGCTGCGACTCCTTACACAGCCAACAGCCACATTTCTGTAGCCAGAAACAGGAGAAGGTACTACTGATACGCCACTCAACTGCGCATGCATGTGAGCCTGCTTGTAACTGCTAAAATGAATCTAATGTAAACAGCTGTGATATCATGCTCATCGGAGGCAATTTGTTGTTATGAAGCACTGCATAGCTTCCTAAGGCCTTTGACACATTTTGCTGTCGGCAAACGCTTATATGAACACTGTGTTTTGTTGTTGTATATGGCACATTTCCTTTGCAATTTACATTTTATTTTTGTTTTTTTCTTGTTCACGTTTTATTGGTGCAGTATTGTTCTGCAGTAGTGGTATACAGTAATATCCTTTGTTAGAGGACTGATTCTTGCCAGTCAAAATCACAAAAATTTAACTGAAAACTAAAACAACAAAACATTCCTGGAATTCTAAAAAAAATCCCAGTTTTTTCCCGGTTTTCTCCTGGATGAAAAAAATTCCAGGATTTTCCTGGATCTCCTGGTTGTCCCGGGTCGAATACACCCTGTAAATTATCATCTCCCTTTACATTCTGAATTACACATTTAGTATCCTCGTATATTTCCACTGTCTCTACTTCTTCTGCTTCGGACATTAGCATGTATATTTAAACTATTGTTGTTGGTTTGCTATTGATTCTTATTTAAATCTACAAAAGCTATAAAGAAAAGTTTGAATTTAGTCAGTCTATCGTCTAAGATTAGTTGTACAGTCAGAATTACCTTACATCTTCCTAAATTTCTCTGGAGCCTAACCTGATCTTTCTCACAGTTGGCTTCTATCATTTTTCCATTCTTCCATAAATAATTTGAGTCACTTTGTGCAACCATGACATAATTCGGTAATAAGCACATGTGTCAGCACATGCCTTCTTTGAAACAGAACTTACTGTGCTCTTCTTAAAACCCAATAGCACTTCACCCGTCTCATGTATCTTGCATAAGAAGGTGCAATAGTTCTGTCATGACTGGATGTCCTAAGTATCTCGATAATTCCGAAAGGATGTAGTCTATGTAGTCTACTTCAGGACCCTTGATTCCACCAATGTCCTTCAGTGCTCTGTCAGATTCCTCTTGCAGTATCAAATCTCCTATGTCATCTACACTTAATTCTTCTTCTCTTTCTATAAGATTGTATTTGAGTTTGTTTCACTTGTACAGAGCCTCTACATATTCTTTCCAACCTTCAGCCTTCATTTCTTTGCTTAGTACTGTTTTCCCATCAGAGCTCTTTATATTCATAATAGTGCTATTCTTTCTTCCAGAGAATCTTTTCAATTTTTCTGCAGGTAGCATCTATCATTCTCCTAGCCATTCATGCTTTCACAGCCTTGTGTTTCTTATCCCACCATTCCTGCTTTGCTACTTTGCACTTTCTGACAATTTAATTTTTCAGACATCTGTACTGTCTTTTTTTCCTGCTTCATTTGCTGCATTTTTATATTTTCTCCTTTCATCAGTTATATTCAATATATTGTGTGTTATCCTGGGATTTCTACTGGGCCTCATCTTTTTCCCTGTTGGGTCCACTGCTGCCTTCGCTAGTTCATTTCTCAAGGCTACCCATTCAGCTTCTATTCTATTCCTTTCCTCTCTTTTTTAGTGACCCCCCCCCCCCCCCCCACACACACACACAAACACACATTTCCTTCCAATACTAAATTGGTGATCCCTTGATGTCTCAGAATGTGTCCTAACGGCCAATCCCTTCTTTAAGTCAAGTTGTGACACAAATTTCTTGTCTCCCCAATTCCATGCAGTACCTCCCTCATTAATTACATGATCCACCCATCTAATCATCAGCAGTCTTCTGGAGCACCACATTTTTTCTTGTTGTCTAAACTGTTTATAATACATTTTTCACTTCTGTAGATGGCTACACTCCAGAGAATTAGCTTCAGAGAGGTCTTCCTAACACTTAAGTCAATATTCAATGTTAACAAATTTCTCTTCTTCAGAAACATTTTTCTTGTGATTCCCTGTGAGCATTTTATATCCTCTCTGCTTTGGCCATCATCAGTTACTTTGCTGCGCAAATAGCAAAACTCGTCTACTACTTTAAGTGTCTTGTTTCCTACTCTTATTCCCTCAGCATCAACTGATTTAATTTGATTACATTCCATTAGCCTTGTTATGTTTTTGTTGTTGATTGCACTTACAGTACAGTTACCTCTATTGTAGAGGTACTCAGAGCCACACCACCTATCTAATTTAAGCTTTGTAAAACACAGTCAATTCTCATACTGTGGCACGGCCCAGGTGGCAGATGGTGGGGGAGGAGGTCCTAACCAGCCTTGCTGGCAGACATGATCAAAATAAAATAGCTCTCGCGGACCAAACACACTCCACAGTATCATTCATCATCCCACCATATTTCATTTATCACTTTTACAGATCACATCTGGAATCGTAAATCCTGACCACGGTCAGATCACTGATCAAACAATCAGCCCAACATGGAGAGTCTTCTAACGAGAGAATCCACCTTCTTGGATACAGAGCATCATGGGTCCAAGAAAAGTCCTTTGTGGAGTGGACATCGATTCAGATCATTACATTTCAAAGATAAAAATGAAGTTAACCTCAAGAAAGAAAACCAAATCATCAAAACCCATCAGGAGGAGAAAATATGACCTCAGCTATTTAATAAATAATGTGTTATATTCAGAGAGATCCAAAACAATTCCAAGCGATGAACTGGGAATAATTATTGACAAACTGAAAAACATTGTCGAAGAGATTGTTCCTGTTAGAAGAAGAAGAAGAAGAAGAAGAAGAAAGAAACATGTGTGGTGGAATGAAGAATGTGATAAAGCAATGCAGAAAAAGCACAAAGCATGTCTGAATGGCCAGCGAAAGAAAACTGAAAGATCTCGAGAAGAGCTAACCATTGCCAGAAGACAAACAGCCAAGGAAATCAATGGAGACCATCAAAAAGAAACCCTCAATTTCATAGAGGAATCATTCAAACAACATAAAACAAGGGACTATTTTAGGACATTCAGAAAATATCAATCAAAGTATTACACCACCCACATTCATGATGAAAAATAAAAATGGGAAACCAGTGCACAATAATCAAGACAATGCCAACACTCTAGCTGATCACTTCAAAGAATTACTAAATGCCAAGGAACCGAAAGAATACCTAGATTTTGAACCACATCCAAAAAAACAAAGCACTTCCAGAAAAGATCAAATCACCAGATCTCAGTGAAGTGATAGAAGCAACTAGTTGGCTTAAGAACTACAAAGCAGCAGGGGAGAATCAACTGATCGCAGAGCTGTGGAAGAACGCAAATAAAAAAACACTTCAGAACCTCCATAACCACATAGTAGACATAAGGAATTCTGAAAAAATACCAGAAGAGTGGAATACAGCTATAATCCACCCAATACACAAAAATTGTGATAGATTGGATCCAAACAACTAATGGGGGATTTTGCTGTTTGATGTCACATATAAGATCTTGTCTAGAATTATCTTTACAAGAATTCAGGAACAACTCCACCAAGAACTTGGAGAATATCAAGGAGGATTTTGTCCTGGAAGAAACTGTCCAGATCAAATTATCAACCTTAAGTGGATCATGAAACATCAAAGAGTGAGAAACAAGAAGTTCGTCACCACTTTTGTTGACTTCAAGAAAGCATATGACAGTATCTATTGTGAGTCATTACTTAAAATCCTCGGAAATTGGATTGCCATTTGAAACTCATTAATCTTATTGGACTCACCCTTAAGAATACTAAATCAAAAGTTAAATTCAGAGAGGAACTATATGAATCATCTGAAACCTGGACTGGACTTCGACAGAGGGATGGTCTCTCCCGACAACAATTTAACTGCACACTGGAGAAAGTCATGCGAGAGTGGAATAAGAAATGCCAACCAAACATCAAGATTGGCAGAAATACCAAATTCAATTGACTGGCCTTTGCTGATGATCTAGCGCTGCTCGCAAATAGCACGGAAGAGGCTGAACACCAAATTGAAGAACTCGAAAAAACAGCAGCAAAAGTCGGACTATGGATCTTGTTTGAAAAGACAGAAATGATGCCATACTTCAAGATTGAAACATCAGCCATTACAATGAATGATAACAAACAAATTAAAATTGTAAATAAATTCAAATATTTTGGGGAGGTTATAAATTGGAATGCAAACGAGAAAATGTCAGTAGAAAGCAGAACAACTAAACTGAAACAAGTGCAACGCATCACCTGGCCAACATACAAGAAGAAATGTCTCTCGATAAATGCAAAACTCAGATACTACCACTCTGCTATTAAACCTGAAGCAACCTATGCTACTGAAACACTGTTCAAGGTGAATACCAAATCAACCACAGACAAACTACAGAAGGCAGATAGAAGAATCCTTAGAACAATTATAAACAAAAAATACCAAGTAGAGAGGCAGTGATGACTGTTACCTAACGAAGTTGTAAACCAAGAAACTGAGTCAGTAATTGACACAATGTGAAAAAGGAGGGTTGCTTTTTTCTGCCACATTTCCAGACTACCAGAAACCAGGCTACTGAAACGACTGTTCACCTACTTTTGGAAAAGTAAGACCAAGAACAACTGGTTCAAAGAAGTTCCAGATGATTCAGATGAGTTAGGCTTGACAATGCAACAAATTGAAGGCGGAGAAGAGAAGAAGATCCTAAAACACAATGACATGAGATTTAAACTAAAGACATTTACAGGCAAAAAATACACCATAACTGATGAAGAAAGAGCAGCCAGGTCGGAAAGGATGGGAAAGTTTTGGGAGCAGAAGAGGAAAGCCAAATCTACAACTAGCATTAAAATTGAAATGTATATGGATTGAATAAAGTGCTCCAATGTGGTCGTAAAATGTGTAAATAAATAAATAATTGTTGTTGTTCTCATTAGTGTATTCATTTTGCCTGATGGAATTTAAAACTTTATTAGTTATAATTTTAAAAAAAATTGCAGATGTGTGCATTAAAGACAGAGGAAGCTTAAATGTCTTATTGACAGCCAGGTCCTAGGAAACAGCACATGCTCCAAATGAATAAGTGAAGATATGGAAATGTGCTGTGTCCCAACATTTGCCTTAATGTAGGGTCTTATCTAGGGAATAAATGTCATTTATCACTTTCTGTATGATAACAGATGTTGTTGTTCAATATGAGAACACTTTAATAGATAACAGCTGCAGAAGAATAAAACATTAAATGTTGGAAATTACCGCTGCAAGTCGTTTTCCCTCTTGTCGATCTCCACTGAGCCACTCAAATGCACGCTTTACTTCAAATTCAACATATTCAGCAGCATACGTTCCAGAAACTAGTGCTAATTTTCCTACTGTTTTTGCTGCTAATTCCATAACAGTTGTGTCATTTGATGGAAGCAAATTTCGAAGGTAATTTGCAAATCTGCTCACTCTTGTATTCATGTTTCCAACATCAGCATTGATCAAACACACTGTTGACAATAATGGTATTTTATTATACGCATAGTAAACAATATAGAATCCTTACAACACACATTTTAAAGTAGTTCAGGAACAAAAGTGTAAAGCAAATGACATGAAATGAATTAATTGAATGCATATCCTTAGATTAACTTACCTATTGCCAATATTCCACCTTTCTTTTCATTAACATCTGAGCCAGAGACCATTTCAAAAATATGATGATTGAATTCATCCATGAATGAAGTCTGTTCCTCCACAGACACTTCACGTAACTCTGTCTTCACCTGGAATTTTTTTTAAAAAAAGCATGTGTATGTGGACAATATTCACTGACAGGTCAATGGAATATAAATCAATTACCTTAGTACAGCAAAAATTAATCCCACCATTCATCCTGCTTCTAATATATTAGCAAATGACACACACATATTTAAGAATACAAACCATGAACAAAAAAATCAGACTAATAACAGCATGCACATGTATTAAGTCCCTTCTTCTGTGTTATATATGTGAATGCATACGATACAATAAAAGGATCCTCTTCTGAGCAACTAACTATATTTGCAATATACAGGCACATATGAGTAGAAATCACTTCTCAATTTAACTACACAAGCTAATTTAAATAATCACAGTCTGGCTGCAGTCCAGTGAGCAAGTACACACAACAGCAAAACTCACAGCAGCTGAAGAAGACATCAGGGTCAGCCGTCAAAATACTGTGCATAAAATAGAAATAACAACTCGGCAGCACACACGGAAGCACATTATTGACTTTATTCAGGTTTTTTTTTTCATTTTGTTTTTATATATAAAAGTTTTGATATATGAAGTACACTGGTCACATTATGATTATTTTTATTAATTTTGCTTTTTATTCATTAATTACAGATTATATCTGTGTACTAAGATAAGGCCCAAAAGAAAGAAAGTTACACATTTCACAGTTCATCAATGTTCTTAGAAACAGCGCAATAGCTCAGTTACCTGCCTCTGTAGCTGATATCATTAATACTATGGCTGTGAAGTTTATAACCTAGAGGCAGGCAGTTTGTATCATCATACAGTATTTGGAAGGTAATGGGAGGAGAGGTGGTTCACAATTCCTGATCACTAGTCTGCGACTCAGTGTCCTACAAATTTTCATAGTGCTTAGTTTCTTTGCATTTTCTCTTTGTCATCATGTGGAACATGTCAAGTTTACATAAAAGATATTTTTTTCTGTAAAAACATACATGCTGGTCATTTTAATTTTAAATTAAAACAGAATTTGATGAATGCAACCCAACTGCATACGTACTATCTACTCAAAAATTCATCTATACAGTAGGGGTGGTTGTCAAGTAGAAAATATTTAATTTTTTATATTACTGCTAACATCTTTCATTGGTAAGGAAGTTGGCAATTTATTTTTATGACTGCACACTTTACTCTTTCTATGCAGGAGTACGGTCAAATTGTGGGAAGTGGAGTCTGTTCCTGTTCCTATTGTTATACTTGTGAATCCTATTATTATTTTCAAATTCTGTTTGATTCACCACAACAAACTTTGTAAGAGAGTAAATGCATAGTGAGACTGTTGTTAGAATGTGTAAGTTTTTACACAATTACCTAAATGAAATTCAAGGATGTCATCCATACAGCATGTTTCTGTGCATTGAATACTTTGTGTCTATGTATGAAATTGCCCCATAAAATTAGTCTGTATGGCATCACTGAATCAAAGTATTCAAAATAAGCTTAGTTGCACATCTTTTTATCACCAAAACCAACAATTATATGTAGAACACCTACTGATGAGCTGAAGCATTTGAGAAGCTCTATAATATATGATATCCAACTGTAGTTCTGATCAATCTCACACCCCAGAATTTTGAATGATCAGTTTTGCATACTTCCTTTCCTCAAACTGTATTGTTAGTGGTAATCATATACCTTGCCTTGTACATAACAAAAAGAAATGCTTTTTCTAACTTAAGTGACCGATCATTTACGAAGAACCAATCAATAATAATGTTAAATATTTGATGTAATGCTCGTTTTGTAGTTGCAGCACTTTTGGGCTTGATAGGAGCGAATGCATGTGCACACATGCGTGCGCGCACACACGCACCTGGAGAGAGAGTGAGAGAGGGAGGGAGAGAGAGAGAGAGAGAGAGAGAGAGAGAGAGAGAGAGAGATATCCATTCATCTTACACTGGCTGGCAAAAATATCTCAAGAATAGGAGTGGTCCCACAATTGAATCCTGTGGAGTTCCAGTAACATTTTGTTTCACTGTTTGGAAGATTCATCATGAAGATGCATAACCCACCTGATAGGAGTGGGCCTTAGCTTCATATCAGTTAATTATGATGTAAACCACTTATTGAATGCATCTCAGCAAGCATAAACTTCAAGTTTTTCCACATGAATGCTGTGATTTACACAGTTAAATGATTAGGCAGATTAAAAAAAGTTATTTGCATATACGCTCAACCGTTTTTAAATATCGTACACTACCTTTTTGCAAACTTTTGAAAGGGAAATTAATAATGAAACAGACTGATAATTAGTAATAACCATCCCACTACTTTTCTTCAAGAGGGATTTAATACTGATACACTTTAGTCTGTCTGGGAATATACCTTATGAAAGGGATACATTAAATGTATGGCTGAATACAGTAGCTTTCCCAGAAAGAACACACTTCTAATGTGTTACATGGAATGTTATCAACCTTACAAGAATTTTGCTTTTGAAATAATTAACTGTTTTCCTGATTTACTTGGAACGAGTTGGGATGCTCTCGAAATGATTGGAAGCTTGTGGTATTCATTTTTGCATAAACTGTAATACTTTTTGCTTTGAGCCCACTGTACCGAGGTTCTCAGGAACATTTAGACAGATAGAAGCCTCCATTTTCCTTCTCACTATGCAATATACGTTTTTTGCTTTTATTTTCTTAGCTATAGATCTCTGACATAACATGTAACCTTTTTGATTTTCCAATAATTCTTCTCAATAAAGAACAATGCCTCCTATAATAGGAAAGCAGTCATACATTGGTATTTATTCTGGTGATCCCGTATAGTTCTTTCTTTCTTTTACATGATATTTTGATGCCTGTTGTTGTACACATTTTCTCTGATATTCTACTGGTGCTGTATTTGACAGTTTCCATGGGCAACAATAGTTTAAGATGTAGAGTACCCACAGTTCCTGTCCCTTTATCACTAAGCACCAAGCTCATTGCTGCCAATGCCACCTCACTCTACACAAACATCCCCAATGCCCACGGCCTTGCCGCCACTGAACACTATCTTTCCCAATGCCCGAATGACTCCAAACCCACAACTTTCCCCCTGGTCGCTGTGACCAACTATATCTTCACCTTCACCTTTGAATGCACTACCTACAAACAAATCTGTTGAATGGCTATGGACACTTGCATGGCACTATCCTATGCCAACTTACTCAAGGGTCATCTAGAGGAATCCTTCCCAACCACCCAAAATCCCGAATCCCTTATGTGATTCAGATTCAGTGATAAAATATTCATAATTCTGACCAAGGGCGAAGACACAATACACATTCCTCCAGAACCTCAACAACTTTTCCCTCATTCGCTTCACCTTGTCCTCATCAGTCCATCAAGCTGCCTGAAGGAGGGCTCAATCAGCATCTCCATCCATATCAAACCCACCAACCAAACCCATCAACTTCATTTTGACAACTGTCAACCATTTCACACCAAAAAGCCCTCTCCATATAGTCAGATTTGCAGGGATGAGCAGTCCATGAAATACATCCAGAGTCCTGCCCAGTCCTTCACAGACAGAAATGATCCTCTCCACCCAGTGATCTAGTGAGCTACCATTTCCCATGTACCTGCTGACTGGCCACAAAGGAGCTCGTGACCTAGTACTACGCAGAACTGGAGCGAATGAATTATGTTCTCTGCCTGAGTTTCAACTACCTCTCATCATGCCCTGAAATGACAAATATTGTCCTCACTATCCTCCCCACCCATCCCACAGTGGAATTCCACCATTCACCCAACTAAGGCTGTTTCCTTCTCTGTTCCTTTCGCATCTCTGAACCCAACCTCTGCTCCCCACCTGTGAAAGAAGCTATGTAGACCACCAATTCAGCTGCAGCCACTGTGCAGCATTCTAAGCAGGCACAGCCACTCACATGCAATCTGTCTGCATGAATGGCCCCCATCAAACTGTGGCCAAGAGACAGCTAGAGCACCCAGTTGCCACTCATGCCATGCAATATGATGAGCATGACATTAATGGCTGCTTACAGCCCATGCCATTCTGACCTTACCAGAAACACCAGCTTTTTTGAACTGCTCACATGGAAACTATCCCTGCAATATGTCATTCATTCCTGCAACCCTCCTGGCCTCAACCTTTGCTAGCCCTGTTCTCCATCCTCCAGCCTCACACACACCTTCTACCCACCCGGCACAACAGACATCTTAGTCCTTCCCCTTTTTTGCTTCTATCCCCTCTCGCCCCCCCCCCCCTCCCTCTCTCTCTCACCCAGCAGATCTCTCCAAAGTTGCACCACCATCCTGTTCCCTTCATATCAATGCTTCCAGAGACAGCACTTTCCCCAACCCCTATTGCGCTAATGCTCCCCTTCTCCAACCCGTACTTCTTCCGTACCTTCACTAATGAAGATCAACCAAGATCGCTACTCACCCCAGTGTGAACACAGTGTCCAGGGAGAAAAGTGGTGATACGTGCCATGTGTCTGATAGCTAAAATCTTGTAGTCTAAAAATGTGTCTGTGTATGGTTCTACATCTCCTCTAAATGGGTTTCTTAGTTAAATATGATTTACAAAAAATGGTTCATATGGCTCTGAGCACTATGGGACTTAACTTCTGAAGTCATCAGTCCCCTAGAACTTAGAACTACTTAAACCTAACTAACCTAAGGACATCACACACACCCATGCCCGAGACAGGATTCGAACCTGCGACCGTAGCGGTCGCGCAGTTCCAGACTGTAGCGCCTAGAACCGCTCGGCCACTCCGGCCGGCTATGATTTACAGATGTTGTGTTGTCTATTATGGCTAATTAATCATCAAGGTCAGATAACCCATTTAAAACTGGATTAACACTAACTACTCTGTTGTTATACCCTCACATACAAAAATGTTGTCTGTTAAGGTGGTACTGTGATATACAATAGTAAATTACTATATCATGTGGACCCTTTCAAAAAATTAATTTCAAAATCCCAACAGTTACTTACTGTCACGCATGGGGCATAATAGGCATATGGTTTCAATTTTTTAAAGAACTTTTGAAGGTTTTCCTACAGAGCTCTGTAAAGTTTAATAATTAAAACTGTGCCATTACAAAATTTGCTTCCATTTGTTGTTCTGCAAAAGAGCTACTTGTGTCTATTGGTGCTCAGTCTAGTACAGGACATCAACTAATTCCTGCTTCCTAGGTCATTAATATAAACAACATGATTATTAACTTTGTTTTTCAAGTGTTTAATTTTTTGGAGCATGATACTGCATGTAGTCTCTAATTTTTCTATTCTTCCTATATATTCAACTTAAATTATTTTACTTCCTTATGAGGAGAGATTACTGTTAGATCAGTAATTACAGGAGTTTTCTCAAGTCTGATTTTTCTTATTCTCTCAGCTAACAAATATCCTAACTCCCCTTTCCACTTCCTATTCTACAGTAGGCTGTCTACACAATGTGTATTCCAGTCTCACAAACACATCAAATGGGAAAGTTCCAATGTGAGTTCTCCCCGAAACCCGCAACAAATCTTTCATCATCCAGTTAACTTGCTGTACAGCTTTGTTGTGCCAAGATTGAGCACACTGCCAAATAACCTCAACAAGACTCTCATTTATGTGCATAGTTGCTGCCCCCAGTGTGTCCAGATCACTACTGGTAGTATATCTCAAGTTCATAGCCAGGCAAATACAAGCTCTCCCAATTATCAGTGCCTGATCCTCCAAATTCATATCCTTAGTTAATGACTTAATATCCTCTATTTCACGGCCAATGCTTGCGCCTGGTTTCACAATGCCTGTGAACTGAAACCCTGATCCCAACTGTCCCTACAGTCGTCGTTTACACCCCTCCCATGACTGCTACCTACTAAGCAACAACACTTTTTTTACTGTCTGACTGTTCTGCAAACTAACACCTCTTCGTCCATTACCTCTAATGGTGGGCATGTTACATTTATGGTGAGCTAACCACTGGATACCTTAGTTCAGCTCGACAACCTCAACAGAATTTTTTCAGTACTAGTGGTGGTGGTGGTAATGAGTCGCCCTAACTTATTTACAGAACAGCTTACATTAAAATACTATTGTGGTTACGTATATCTGTGATGCATTTATGTAAATAGTTGTGAAAAATTGTTATAGTTGGGGGGGGGGGGGGGGGGGTGTTGGAAAGATACTGTGAGCTGTGGGTGTTGGATGTTTCCAGCCATGCAACAACATGAGCGACAAGAAGTAAGTGTACACTGAGAGGCTACCAGCTGCTGAGAAATTTGCTCACAGCCATCACGCACAAAACTCAACTGTTAAAAGTGGTGGTAGCATTACTCAGTTGTACAAATTTAATGGTTCCTAAAAATTTAATATGATCTTAATGGCGGTTTGATTTTGGTCAGGGCATCAGAGAGTTGTCTGACCATGAGTTTGATCTGGTTACAGATGGGTTAATGTTACGAGGTTGGATAAATCAGAATGGGAGCTTGACTACCTATGAATACAATAGTTTAATGGGTTGCTTTAGCTAATTTCTAAAGAAAAGTTAGCACGGGTTCCTATAGAGGTTTCAAGATACCGTTCAGCTGATATTCAATGTTGAACTGGATTCGCATTCTTGGTCAATCCAACACAGTCCAAAATCGGTAGATGTATTTGTAATGGTATTAACGAGATTATTGGATGCCAACAGATCACTTTCAACTTTGTAGTTTGTGTTTGAAGATTATTTGGAACTGATATAATTTCCGACCTTGTTCAGTCAGCGGTAGTGGTCCTAACACTCTTGTGGAAGAGTGGTTACTTGCTGAGTCTTTAGTACTGAAGAGCGAATTTCTCTGAGCTCATAAGTATGACTTACATGCTTAATACTGTGTTAGTAGGCACTACATTAATTTCACCAGAACTGCAGATATCAAATGCAAATCAAATACAGCAATTCACTGACTAACTGTTTAGACAACACAACATCTGTAAATCATATTTAACTAAGAAACCCATTTAGAGGAGATGTTGAACCATAGAGACACATTTTTAGACTACAAGATTTTAGCTATCAGGCACTTGCACATATCGCCAGTTTTCTCCCTGACACTGTGTTCACACTGGGGTCCTGCTTGCTCTGAATGTGACAGAATTAACTAACTTGAAGTCTAGATTTCAATATTTGTATAAGGAACCATTTGGTCAGATTTTAGTGCTGCTATTCACTTCTGCAGAAGTTGTATCAAGTACCCAATAAATGCTTTAACACATAATGGGGATATGGAGTGGAAAACATTTCCTTGTCTGATTAAATATCAGTGAAAAAATGGTGATGATGTTGGTGTGCCTCTTTTTTTGGGGGGGCAAGGCCATAATAGCAGTACTATTTACACAGGATACCATTACAGCAAGCAGAAGTGTAACTATCATCACTGATGAATAAAAGAATCTGACTTGCAGATGAGTTAAAAAATAAAATTAAATCCCAGCTTGTCATGTCATAGCTGTTGAAGTATATTCAAGACATTATAATCTCTAAGGAAAATAAAAGTCTAGATCAGAGTTGAAAAGAAGGTTTCGGCTGAGGTTAGTTTTATCTAAAAAAATTTTTGTTACCAAAAATATTTTAAAGGCAAGGAAATGAACTAAATAGCTCCCATAAAGAGTAGGTTCAAAGATAAAAATCTGAGGTTATAAAAAAATAATTTATTGTGATCACACATTTGATCTTGGCTCCTTTGTGATCGGTGGTTGTCAGTTGAGTTCATGCTGCTCCGGAATGTTTACGGTTGTTACCAGCCTCAGTTACATAACAGTACTGTGTGCCATAGCAATAAGTAGCCATTGTGAATACAGTGCTAATCTACATGCAGTGTTGTCGATGTTAATTTATTTACAAAAATGACTGAAGAAGCTGTGCCCGGTCCTTCTAACGATTCACTAACAACTTTTGTATGACTTCAGAGATGCGTTAAACCATAACATTTTCATTTTGTACAAGAGTCATTAGCTGGCTGCTCATCACTAGTCTCAGCAGCCACTGTGCTATGAGCCAACTGCAAGCTTCAGCTCCCAGCATCCTATGCTCAGGGGCCAAATACAAGCATGCAATCAGCATTTTATTTAGTGGAATGTTCGGATTACTCCAGAAAAGAAGCATAACAAAAGATGGAAGGTGATGGGTGTAAAATACATAAAAAGTTGAACAGTTAGTGAGTGAATTGCTATATTTGATTTACATTTGATATATCTATAACCGAAACTATGAAAATTCAGAATCTTCTACTGCAGAGGAGTATATGAGTAATTTTGGTTTGTAGAATCAGAGATAATAGTATATGTTTTATTGTTTTAGAAAGCAGCACGCTTACTTGGCTTTACAGTATATAATTATTTGATGAAAATGATTAAATAATTTCCTCTTAATGGGACAGTTAATCTTATATTTTTTTGAACACATTAGCTGCTGCACTCAACTGAAGAGGTAATCAACTGCTGGACATGAGTTGCAATTGTGCAGTAGTAGTGTTATATATACAAAACAGTTATGCCATATTTAGACAGGACATAGGTTGTCAGGCTATACATCTATTACTATTATGGTTACCGTAGAAACTTTTCATTGGGAACAACATACGTGCAATCTTTTAAGTAACCTTGAGTATATTCGGATTAATGAGTCAAGTGGCAATGTACATAAGATTGCATGTATGTGGGCTGAGTAATATCATTATATTGGGAAGAAGGGCAGCATTAACCAAGTACAACTTACGAGGCAACTTATGAGGAAGTGAGACAACACACAACTCAATATTCAAGTGTCGTAAAGTGGATATATTTTGACCACTGTGGTTACTCTGACCACTCATACACCAAAGGTTTTACAGCTCTCTGCTGGTTCTCAGTTAGGTGTTTAGTATATACTTGGTGGTAAAGTTCCATCAATATAAGCTAAATGGCACCATGTTGTGCCAGCTTTCTTGTGTAACAGTTAAAAATAATGGAGTGTGTTGTGACATAATTGTACACAGAAAAGTGTGTTAAAATCATGTTGTCGAAAATCCAACAATATCATTTAATATATGGCGTTTTCTACTACATCATGTAAGCTACGCAATTAATTCTCAAAATGGACCCATGATTAGATTTTTGTTCACATGTATGTATCTGCCACTATATCATGATTTCTGAGGTCATGTGGATGACTTCTCCATTTCGGGGTTAGTTTGACCACTGGTCATTTTTAGCCCAGGATTACAAATACAGAATTTATTAAAGACTGCTGATGCCAATGAAAGCTGAAACCAAGGAATACAAACATTAACCACTGGTATGAAGATAAATGATAATTTGTGATTGTTAAGGTGCCTACAACTAAGAAAAACAGATGTCAGTCATATATTGCTCAAATTGCAAGGTGTTGTGGTTCAGGCAGAGATTCAGCTACTACACATAACGTCAAATATCTCTTGAAACAAAGAGTGAAGTTTGTTTGGCCACAAAGTGCCAGACATTGTCTCGATTAATGGAGAACCGATAACCTTAATTCTAACTGTAACAGACATTTTGAGATGAGGCTTTAGGTCTAAAAGAGATGAAACTGAAGGCATTATGCTCAGCTAAATTTGGAGCTATGTGTGTGGTACTCCAACTTAGTACCTGTCATTATGTTTATAATTCCGATGGTGATGTATCTCACTTTTATGTACTGCACTAGGTTTTTTCCTTTTATGAGGCTTCATAAAGCACTAAAGAAAACTTTAGATCAGTTTATTTTTTTCTCAGTGGTCAAAGTTTCATTGTGTTTTTGAAATACTGACCACAATGGAATGGCAGCTAACTGTTGTGGTGGAAGTACAGGTCGGTCAATGTACCCCCAAATCCATGATAACTTCAACCACCTACTGTTTTTCCATTATTTCCTCTGCATTTCAGACAGTGTTCTGTATTAATTCATATATAATCTTTCCATACAAGCCCTTATTTTCACTAACAAAAATATCACAGACATTAAAATACAGTCATGATAATCCCACTGAGTACCTGGCTTACAGTATGTTAGAGACCACCCATGGATAATACGTCTGAAGGAAACACTTGGCTGAAACCAGCTCAGCCAGACTAAAAAACTCCAAGAACTCAGTTGTTGCCCATTACTGGAAGCACCATTGGTATTACACTTTGTCGTGCACTTCACAGTGGTTTGCAGATTATAATTGTAGGTGTAGATCATGACATTCAGGAACATAAGATTACAGTTTTAGAATATTAATCCTGAATGAGAGTCACTGTGTTAACAACTACACCAGTTTTCTGTAAAGTAGTAAGACCTCATCTGTGATGTCCAGACACTGCAGCCAATGCTCTATTAATGACATTGAAAAGCATGCTGAATAATCTGATTGACAGTTTTTATGTGCCACTATAACACTTTCTTCTTTTAAACATACCGGTAAGTCTTTTGCAGAATGAATCAGACATGAGGTACTGAGCACTCACTAACACTGCATCCAACCAAAGTAAAAACTCTCAGTTCTACAATCTTTATGAGCGTATTGTTTACTGAATACATTGTGATGCTACATGTACTTAAAAAAAAGTTGATGAAAACAGTTACAAGATATAAGAAGGTGGTTTGATAAGACTGGTAAAATAGCAAGTAAAATGTTTGTTTCATAAACAACTCACTTCACTTCTTGACATAGTCTCCTTTGAGAATACACTTGCTCCAGAGATCCTTCAAGTTTTTTTCATCCCATCAGAAAAATAACCTCAATCAAACTCCATAAAATACTCGTTGACTGCAACTATGATTTCCTCATTTGATATAAATTTTTTTTCAGCAACAGAAAGCTTCAAGTTTGAGAACAGGAAGTAGTCATTGGGGCTAAGTCTGGTGACAGGGGTGGATGGGGAACCAATTCAGAGCCCAATTTGCACTCTTTTACCATTGTTATCACTGATGTATGGGATGGTGCACTATACTGAACGGCAATTTTTTGCATATCAACCTTGGTATCTTAGCCAAGGCAAGTTTCAAATGATCCAACAATGAGGCATAATTGGGTCCAGTTATGTTCTACATTGTTCCACATAATCTATTAGGATTATTCCTTTAGAATCCGAAAAAATAGTGGCCATCAAACTTACCAGCTGACACAACAGTCTTTGTCTTCTTTGGTGCATTTTCACCAGCCTTTGTCCCTTATTTTGACTCTGGTGCATAATGATGGATCCACATTTCATCAACAGTCACAAATCGGAGCAAAAAGTGTTGCAGATTGGGATTAGACAGCCCAAGGTATTGTGTTGAAATTTGCCAGGTGTGCTTATGGTCAACTGTGAGCAATCACAGCACACATCTTCTTCATAGCAAATTCTCCATGCAGGATATTATGCTCTCACTCAGATGAGATGACTATGATCACAGCAATCTCTCAAATTTTTATTCAGTGATCTTGCGGTACCATATTAAGGATTCTGTCAATGGTTTCCTTTGTGGTGACCTCAACTGGTCGCCCAGAGCACGCTTCGTCTTCAGTGCTTGTCAAACTACATTTAAATTCATTAACCCAAAAGTAAATGGTCTTCAGTGATGATGCAGAGTCCATGCAAAATTCATCCAGTTCTGTTTTGATCTGTGCAGCAGACCAACCTTTTAAATGAAAGTGTTTGATAACAGTATGAAACTCAGTTCTCTCCATTTTCTATCACAGTCAACAAACGACCAATGCAGCCAGCTATCAACAATTAAATGTATGCAGCAAAAATGTTCCATTGTTTTATGGAAATTTACCAGATTTATCAAATCACCCTTGTATAATGAAAGAATTTCAGCTAGTTAATTACTTTCATTTTTTATGAATAATTTGTATAAGTCATAATTATGTGGAATGAGTCACACTACATGCACATTACACATTCATATGTAAATATGACTACTATTTCCAATATTTTTTTGGGTGTACAGTTGTAAGTTAGTAATTACTACCCACCACCTTCTGCACGGTACAAAAGTAGATATTCTCACACAGAACAGAGCATGTTGTCAAGGAGAAACTTTTCCAGTATATTTTCAAATTTAATTTTGTTGTCAGCTATTTTATATCATTTAGTAAGTGATAAAAACTTTGGTGGCAACATTATGTCCCTTTTGTGCTAAGCAAAACCTTAAAGAGGAGTAATGAATGTCATTTTTCTTCTGGTATTGTAATTATGTACATCATCACTTCTTTTGAACTGCAGCAGATCATTTACAACAAACTTCATGAGGGAATAAATATACTATGAGGCAGTAGTCAAAAGGACTTACTCCTTAAAAATGTGTCTACAAGGTGGTTGTGAATGAGGACCAAATGCCACTGACTTAGCAAGAAATGAAAAATAAAAACACAAATACTTAAAATATCTTTAACACTGCTTACTCAGTAAAAATAAACAGATACTTACATAATGGTATAGATCTCTTGCTGCCTTAAACCTGACTTCATGGTGTCGGGACTTCAGTCCCGTCACAAACTGTTGCATTAATGTATTTGACATCTTGACCACTCAGTGTTGCCTATAAAAATGCACCCAGATAATTACACAAAATTAAGAAGTATTCTGAGCAATAATGAACACACACACACACACACACACACACACACACACACACACACACACACACAGTCAAGCACATATTTGTAGCTTATGGTTTCTAATGTCTATGGTACACTCTAAAAAATTCTTACAATTATTTCATGTGACTTCAGGAACTGTATAATTTAAGGGACAGGTAACTCAATTTCACAATGGCACAGCTTTGTTACCTGTTTCAAAAATGTTGTCTAACTTTTGAGTCTACAAGAGAAGCTAAAAGAATCATCACTCACATTCCCGATTGTGCACAACAATGGGATAAAAGTCATGTTAATTTTTCAACTTCTCTTCTAATTGTTATTGCAGTCTCTGGTGAAAGAGGAAGCGGAGAGAGAAAGGGAGGGGAAGATGTTTCAATATCTGCAAAAACAGCACAATATGCAAAAAATTCAAAATTCTGTGAAATTAATAAACACAGCAACTTAAATGATGTTTAATTCTTTATGGCAAATAGCTGCAAGATGATGGCAGATTCATATCACTGACCACACAGAAAAATGAAATCTTCGTAACACAGGGAGAAAAACATGGCTATCGATGCATTGGATTTGCATACTTCACCAAGAGACAGTGCTTGCAAACTCTTAGAGATTTGGTCACTGAAAACAAGTGACTCTTCTCACTACCTTGGTATATCAACCACAGTACTTAAATCTTGCTGGCTTGGTAGTGGCTCTCTGTGAGTTAACACTGTAATCAGTCAATGTGACAGTGTGTGTTGTGTGAAAGAGTGAAATAGCAATAGTTACTTTTATTTACACAAGTGGGGGTACATAAAATGATCCCTACCTACAGGTACACCTCCCTCCTCCCTGTTCTCAAATTTTTTTTGAGAAAGTAGCTTCAAAAGAAATACTTCTCCGACATTAACAGTTTAAAAATTGCTCAGTTTAGCTTTCATAAAGGCATCCTCTACAGGGAAAGCAATATATTATATCAAGAATCTCAGACCTGCTCAAACTGAACAATAAAATTAGCCTGCTGGTGTTTTCTGTGAATTTGTGAAGAGGTTCAAATACGTAGATCACAAAATTCTACTAGGGAATAATCATCTTGGGCTTGAAGCTCATTTTCTGTGTTTGCTTTAACAATACGTATGTTTTTGGATAGGGTCTGCCTTTAGCAAAACACAATTTTGTTTGTTAATCCAAACATGTTTCACTGCAGTTGCAGCACCTTCAGTGGGCTTTCATTTCTCATCTGTTACAGATAAAGAATGCTCTTTACTGTATGTATACATGTACCTATTAGTTTTTAAATAATAATCACAGATATTTGAAAAAACACGTAAATTATGAATTCATACCTTTTTACCACATGGTATGGTTTTTCTGATGTGTTGTGTTTCTACAGTGTTCTATAGTGACTGTTTTGTTCCACAGTTTGTCATCTGCACCATGTCACATCCAAATTATGATTTGAAATTGTTATTTCTATGCCTGAAATTAATTAATTCAATGTGTGTGTGTGTGTTTTTGTTTGTTTGTTTCTACTTACATAATGTTTCACTTACATTTTCTTTTTCCTCATCTTCATCACTGTCAAACACTATATATTGAGTTGCCACTGTTTACAGCTGGTAAACAGTGAAACAGCGACAGTGGCAACTCAACATATAGTGTTTGAAACTGAAGAAGATGAGGAAAAAGAAAACGTGACACATTAAATTTGACTTAAACAATTTATCTACTTTAAAGTGTAAGTAGTTGCAGATGACAAACTGTGGGAAAAAACAGTCACTGTAGAGCACTGTAGAAACACAACACATCAGAAAAACCACAACCATGTGGTAAAAAGGTATGAATTCATAATTTATGTATTTTTTTCAAATAACTGTAATTACGATTTAAAAACTAATAGTTACATGTATACAAACAGTAAAGAACATTCTTTATCTTTAACAGATGAGAAATAAAAGCCCACTGAAGATGCTGCAACTGCAGTGAAACATGTTTGGGTTAAAAAACAAAATTGTGTTTTGCTAAAAGTGGACCCTATCCAAAAACATATGTATTGTCTACTAGGGAAATTAAAATTTCGTGACAGTTAAAGGCAGCCGCTTACACTGATGGAGTCATATGTTAACAACAGAAAACAGAGGATTACATTAGCAAATGATAACAGACCAAGAAAACAAAATTCAGAGTTGAGAAACATTAAATATGGAGTCTTTAATTGCAAGGTACTTGATCCACTCACAACAGAAAGAGAACAGAACCCTGACAATATTTCTCGGTATCTATATGAGTTTTGGGACTGTAAGTTGTGGTGACAGACTAATCTATTTCGTAGCCCAAGGTCTATATGTTGGAAGGTGACAAGTTTGGTCTATGAGTTAGCAAAGGTATATATATCACTTCAGTTAAACTAATTTTAACCCTACAAAAAAACAATGTTAACACATTTCAAACAAATAAAAAATACTTGCAGTTAATAGAAGGAGATTAATGGGCAAATAAAACCTTGTGTGAAATTTCCAGGCATAGAGATGGATAACAAACTGAAGTGACACAAACGGGTTAATAAGTTAACCTAAAGCTCAGTGTTGCCAGATTTGCTCTTAGAAATTTCTTTCTCTCTCTCTCTCTTCCCCTCTGTGTGTGTGTGTGTGTGTGTGTGTGTGTGTGTGTGTGTGTGTGTGTGTATTCTGCGCACGCTTTCACTCAATACTCTGCTACTGCATCATCTTCTGAGGCAATGAGGCTAAGGTAAGAAAAAATACCACACTCAATTTACAGAAGGCTACATGAAGTAGAGCACTAATACATGCCTCAATGATATTTGAGGTCAGTAATAAGAGTGAATTTAGGTTCGGCTACAAAATATACTGTCATAATACTAAAAGTGAAAATGATTTCTATACAGACTATAGATCTATGTCTATAGTTCACATAGAAGTTCTATATTCTACTGAAAAATTCATTAAGTGATTGCCAGCAGGCATCAGGCAGGAGGGTTGAAAATCCCACATATTCAAAACTAAAGTAAAAGGGTGCCTTATTTGAAATTTGTAAGAATATTTAAACTTGGAAATGGAAACTCCAAAAACACTCATTTTCATATTAAACACATTCAACTCTAAATGATCTCTCAATGAATAAATACATGAAATGAAAACAAGAACTGTTAAGTTTGAAGTAGGCCCTATAAAAACAGCAGGCAAATCGTGTACAAGTAATTTTTTTAATAACTGGTTTCTATTTATAAAATACACTAGAAGTAACTCCTGTAATTATCAGTTTGAGTAGATTATCACCAGTAAAAATTAGTTGCTAGTGTCTGCAGTAGCTGCTTCTGCAAGTCAATGTATAATTATACTCATTCCAGATCTCTGAACGCCCTCCTTCATCAGAATATATGGAACACAATGATTGAATGAATGGACCAGAAAAACTTCAGCTGCCTCGTGCAATGGATGCCATGTTTTATAATACTTTGATCCCCAATTAAGTATCATCTAAAACAAGCATTTTCTATGTGGAAAATGATACAAAGTGTTCCACAATTCAGAGTCATGCGACAGGACAAGTTTGGCATGTTGCTACAAAATAAGAAAGATGTATTACTTGTACATATTAATACGTTCCATGAGTATGCTTCAGATGATAAGTAACTCCTTGAGCCCTCCCCCACCAAAGAAACTGTACATATATCTGTAACATAAAGTACTTCGAAAGTGTGTCTCATTACAATTGGCTGCAAGTCACCAGCAAATCTAGATTACCTGCAGGATCAAAATCAACTGCTGAAAGGTTGTTTAAGATGTGTGAGATGCCCAACAACTCATGAGTAACACTGAAACACCCAGTGTGCAACTACTGTATGTTTGCCTCCAAACTAAGACTTGCTGTTTTAATAACAAGACCTCGAGTGACTCAGTTACTACACTACTGTGGGTCCCATGAACAACATTAGCCATCCGTATATTCCTTGAAGTATGACAACTTGTCACATTGATGGTGCTTGGGATGTTTATGTAAGTGTACGTTATAGCTGTACAAACTGATTGTACATTTTGTTTATAAGACATTATTTCTTTAGGGTGGCGAGGGAGGTGCCAATTCATTGGAGGAACCAATCTTTTGGACAGTCCTGCGTCGTATGCTGTCAGAACACAGGTTATTTTCTCATGTACAGAGCTTGTAATGCAAAATGGTGTTATACACCAAACTCACTATTTAGAGCAAGAGTTTCAAGTTCATTGTAATTTTTGTAAGACAATTCCAATGCACTTAATTTTGTGAGAATTACAAATGTTCCATCCTTAGTGAACTACCTGCTTAAACATTATCTTCCTAATAGCCTCTTCTGTTACATTTTTAAAAGGTGTAAGACTGGCTGAAAGCTAAAAAATATATTTTAATTTTACCCACAATACTCCCAACAGCCGTGATTATACTGAACATGTAAGAGGTATAGCATTATAACGCCTTTCATCACAAATATTTCTGCTGTATTTATTCTGTGCTCAATACCCATGCCCGTACCTGCAAATTACAAACGGAATTTGCCTCCAGGCATTAACAACTACTAATATCTGTTACTGTAGCTGATGTCTATTGTACTTCTTGAGTACCTAAAATATATTACTTTCGTTTTCGGGTCTCTGCTAAAAACATTTGTTTATGAAATTTCTTCGGTTTTGGCCTTATGTTAAACTTCTGTTGAGCAGTGATATAATGTGCAATACATTTAAGAATAGACCTAATTATACAAATATCTTAAAATCAAAGAAACATCATGCCCCGACCGGTGTCAATGCTGGCAGTCAAAATTTACGTGGTGCCTAGAATCTACGCATAGTGTTTCGTCCCCTTACCTGTAGATAATGTGGTGTAACTCTTAGTTTTTGAATGAATTAAATTCGTGGAGGAAAATTTGGTCTCCCTGGCAAAATTTGTAGGGGCTATTAAATACTGTAATCCTAGTTAAGAAAAAATACGTATTTTCTTTAAAATACGATTTTCCGAATGATGTATCGCACGTCGTATGCGATACATCTTTAATTTTTTTGTCTTCCGGATAATCACACTAACAAAAACGTCTAACAAAACCCAATGTCAATAAACATTTCAAAGATATTCGACCATAAACGAAAATAAATACGATGCATTCGACAGAAACCAATCATAAATTGAAATATCAGAGATAATGTAGTCTTTGAAATATCTTTGATCAATGTAGAGTTTATACATTTTTTTTCGTGTAATTTATGATGAAATTGGAAAGTAAATTCTCAATCTTGTCAAAAAAGGAAATGTGTCTGTTTTTAAATGTACATGGAAATATTTATAAACTACAAATGAATCTTTTACATACGTCTGTTTATCTCAACAAAAAATATACAAATAGAAATGGGACAGAATAAAAATAAGTAAGTTATTCAGTATATTTTTACACGCCTCGTTAAAGAATAACATGTTCCATTTTTGTATGAAAAACATATTTATAAGGATTAAACACAAAAAAATTTTCAACAGAGCGTTCGTTGTATTTTAGCAACTTTTTAACACTATTATATTTATTTAGTAGTATTAGACACGTTAGGTGTTGCTATGTGATGACCAATTTTGTGATTAAGTTTATTGCCGCTTAGTATCATGGACTAAGTAAAAAGTAAATCCAACAATTACTTGTTTTTTGTAGCCCTATATACTTGAAGTGTGTTCACATTTGTCCTGGAATATAGTAAGCAGTTATATGTGTGCATATCACAATACCTCTACTGGAAAAAAAATCTTGTAGGGTGTTAGGACAATTCATTAGGCTTTCCCAGCGATCTGTTGACATCTTGAGGAGTCGGATGTTCTGCCAGGTATCAGTATTGTCTGTGTACAATATTTCAACAACATGACTCATTGTTTTCTTCAAACGTACCTGCTTTTCTAATATAGCATCTGATGAAGCCAACATGTGACACTCTAGAAACATTGTGCGTGGACGACGCTGATATCCAGCAAAACACCTGACACCTTAAGTTGCATTTCTGCACGGCTATAGCTAACATTTTAATTGTGTGAGTAGCTTTAACAAAAATTAAGTATTGTAGGAAAATATTATTTCAATGAACCAAATTGATATAAAATGTTGCAAACAACGAATTAAATGAATCGCTACAGCAAATAAACAACAAGTTGTACAAATGTTCTAAAAATTTGAGAGTAAAACAATCATCTAATTTTTTACTTCAGTTTTTTTTTAAAAATTTACAAGCTGTACCCCAAAGGGGAAACCACACTAGGCGAAGAACTACGGTACAGTACACAGATAACGCTGGATGGATTAAGGAGAGGAGTTGAAAAATGTAAAGTAAACATGCTTAGGTGGAACTACTCTGAAGATGACCAGTGTGACTGTGGAGGAACACAAATGTCTGAACATTTCCCCACGTGCCCAAGAACGTCGTTTGCTTGGACAACAGAATATCTATTTTTATGCTATGACAAAGCTCTTCAAACTGCAAGTTTTGCAAGAAGAGAGTTTAAATGTTCTTGCCCAGACACAGAAAGGAAAGGAAAGTACATATGAACCCACTGTGCATTGCTCTTAGTATTATGTATAATAAAGAACAGAGTTTATTAAGTAATTATTAATAGTGAGTAAACTATTAAATAGAAGTAAAAGATAGAGGGCTATAATCGAGAGACGAAAAAATATTCTTTTCAGAAATTGCGTTTTTATTATAATTTTATTTTTCATTTCCTTGTGTTGAGTGACATTGAAGTCACATTTAGCAAACATCATACTCTTTCGACAAGTTATTGCTAGCTAAAGTTGACAGTCTGATTATGCAGTCTTTGGTATTGTCGTAAATATCATCAACGCTATTTCGATGTTTGGATAAGTACATCTTAAACCTCATTTTTACTAAAAAATTCAAACTTATCCAAATAAGAAGTGGGATTGTACATCCCTGTAATTGTGATTATAAACTTCAAAAGTAGAGGCAGCCATGTGCACATGTTCTGTTGTGATGACAGACAGGCATGGAAGAGCTGGTGTGAATGTTTTGACAGCTGGGCATGGAGACTGAGCTTGACAGAACGCATTAGCCACACTTGTGTCGTGGTGTCAGCAATAAATGGCAGCTCCATTAAAAGGTAAATGACCACATGGTCAGCAAAACGTGGGAGTGCAGCTTTTGGTGTGAAACGTAATTGTCATGAATGAATTGAGTGTCCAGAATAAGTATCAAATAAAATTAACTCCAACAAAAACTGGACACAACTAGTGGCAAAGAAGTCATTACCATGGTTAGAAGGAAAAAATTAAGAAAAATACATGATGAAAACACACACATGATCTGAAGAGTAGTATTTAAATTATTCCATATTATATGTAGTATATCTAAAATAAATTAACATTGCAATAACGCCATAAGCGATTACTGAACGACCAGTTGAACCTTGCTTGTAGACAATTTTTCGAAGTCTTTAAACCTGTACTGTTTATGGTATAACATTAATGCTGGTAACCTTAGTGGTCTATTTTCTCAGGAAGCTATGATGCACTTTCAATGCTTTAAGCTCACTACCCTTTATGTAATGTGGTTTTCTCATGATGTATGGCTGCCATAACATCGGCCCTTATGTGATTTTGTCTGGCTCTAAAACGTTGGTTCCCTGCGAATGTGTATTAACTGGATTGTGGACCAGGGTTCGTAATTCTGTTTTAAGAGCCATTATTGTCAATTTTAAAGTTCTGACATATATACCGTTTGTGGGCTTCACTAATATAGTAATGTAATTTTTATATTTTGGCTGTATATGCCACTGTGTGTAACTCTCTCGATGTAAGCGCCACCTGCCTTTTTGATGTATAACTACATTGATTGTACCAAGGCTCCCATACTGTTATAACGGGAGTGTTAAACGCTTTCCTTCTTTTTATTGTTACTTTATCTAAGGACGTTATTAATGCTGATAATTTACACGTTGCTTTTGTACGCCAATTGGCACATGGTTCGCGCCATGAGCGCCACCTGCCCTGGTCGCAGAGTAACTACGCTGGACGATTACGCTCAGTCGGTTGTGAGCTCTGCAAGATCCATGTACTAATTTATATTTACATGACAAACCCTATTTCTAGGGCTATATTTTAATTTCGACAAATGGATCTATGCCAACATTTGTAAAAACGGCAATGGTACATTAGTCCTTACTAATGTAAAATTGTAAGTACCAGTCGTCGTTCTCATATTTCTGTAATGCAAGAGCTCTCTAATTTATGTTGAAATCTATTCTTGACTTAAGTTTCATACCTTTCTAATGTAAGCTATGATGTTCATTGTCCTTAGGCCACCTTCTGAAGAAGACAAATTTAAATTTGTTGAAACCTAGGTAAAGAATTCTTTATCCATTGCAACTGGTCGGCTGTTTATAATTTTATTAACATATGAAACATTGAAAGTAACAGCAGATTCACGAAGTAGATGTAGATAGGGATCTGTCAAGTTAGTTTTAATTGTTTATGTACATTAGTGACAACACAACGTAATGTTGTGTTTACTTGAACAAAATCACTATTTGGGAACAAATTATTTAAGGCAAAGAAAAACTAACAACAACAATAGAAAGCTGAGTAAATTTACATACTAACTGATGTGTGATACATGTATGCAACATAAAATTTATAATTTTTAAGTATGTTGCAGAAGTCAGAAGTGAGTGTACTTGACTTGCATCAAGGTGAGGGCTTAAACAGGGGCAGCCATCTTGTGCATGATACTTTTTGGTTCAGATATTGAGTCAGTCAGAACTGAGTTCTGGAAGACACAGTACACATGTGTGGCAGTAAGTTGTGTTATGGATGAGTCGAAATTTTTCTAAGTGTTTGTTCATGGACTTGTGATATTTGTTTATGTCGATAGTGAATACTCAGAAATATTTTCACACTGAAAATATTTCATGTAGTGTGAACTCTAAAACTTTAATACTTTTTTTTTGTAAGTGACCTGCACTCAGAATTTAGCTAGTTCATAATTGTGGAATTTAAACTTTAAAGTCCGTAGCTCGTGGTCGTGTGGTAGCGTTCTCGCTTCCCACGCCCGGGTTCCCGGGTTCGATTCCCGGCGGGGTCAGGGATATTCTCTGCCTCGTGATGACTGGGTGTTGTGTGCTGTCCTTAGGTTAGTTAGGTTTAAGTAGTTCTAAGTTCTAGGGGACTGATGACCATAGATGCTAAGTCCCATAGTGCTGAGAGCCATTTGAACCATTTTTAAACTTTAAACTTGCACTAAATGAACTTTGATTATTTTCTGAAATTGTTCTGAAAATTTAAGTGGATGTGAGCTACTGTCCCATTTCGTGTAAGTCCTTGCTCAAACACTCATTAGTTCAATGATAAACAATTATTAACCTGTGATAAAAGTGTTACAGTGAACTGAATAAACTCATTCTTGCTAAAAATTTAAAATTCTATGAGTAATGTGTTTTCGTCACAAAGTCCTGCATTTATTAGAATGTTGTGACTGAACTTTTTTTGGAGGGGGGGGGGGATTTAATGTGAGAAATGCACTGATTTTCTAACCTGTAATTCATTATTTGTGAACAGGCACATGGGGGCGTATCAGCTAGAAGTTTACTGAACAATTATTATAAGGAATCAACAAAATAGCCACATCTGGTAGCTTTTCCCTTTCTATCTGTGCAGTCGAATATGGGAGCTGGCATAGTTCACTGTGAACTGACTGTGTTGGTCGAGTATGACTGCATGTAAAACCATTTCTTTGATCTGCAAGAAACTTCTTGGAGTTCCTAGCAATATCAGCATGCAGCAGTGACTGAGCTCCAAGCAGCCAGCAAGCAGCAGCAGACATGGCACAGAGCCAACTAGGAGTTGCAGCCCCTATCGCCACTGTCACACATCACCAAGACTCATTTCACTGGGCTATGATGAGCAGCCAACTGCAAGAGTCCTCAGCTGTTCCACACATGGGGGACACCTCTCTGCAGTAGAGTGGTACAATAGTGACAGTCGTCAGCAGCAGTAGTGGAGTCACACTCACAAGAAATTAAGTGTTGTAAACAGTCGCATTTTTTGTGATTTTCAGCTCTCTTGTTATCCACAGTGATGGAGCTGGAAAGCAAAATATCACAGAGTAATTGCAAATCGATTGTTAATAGAAGTGAGTCTGAGAGCCCAAAGCAATTGACGGTTGATGAAGTAAAAACAATGTTGCGTTAGATGGTGACTGAACTTAAGCCTGAAATAAGTAATATGAAAACTGGTATAAAAATGTTCTGTAGATAATTTGGACAGTAAAATTAGATGTATATAAAGTTCAATGGGGAATTTAAAAATTGAATTGAAAACTGGTACAGGTAATTCCATGGGGGTGTTCGGACAATAAACTGGAGGAACTAATGCATGTCAGTAACGACTTGTAATAGAGACAATAAGTCAGTGTCCGAATGTTGAGCAGTGGCTCTGTACAATAACTCATACTGATAATTTGACAATGTCAGAGCCCAATGCTGCAATTTTTGTACAGTTCAATGCAGGACAGACTTGGCAGGATTGAACAAGGACGTCAGAATCCGATGGTCTGTCAGCAAATGAAACCTCTGACCATACAAATAATGATGGAACTTTGTGACATTATAGATGTTGGCGAGTGCCTCTTTTTCAAGCTGACTGTAATTACACTGCACTTTGTGAAGAGGTTTTGAGGCAAAAGCAATAGGTTTTTCAGAAGAACCAATCTTTTGGGGTAGGTCTGCTTTGACCATAAGATGATGCATCCATGGCTAACATGGCTAACTTATTTGGGTCAAAGTAAATCAAACATCCACAATTTAACGATGTTTCTTTCAACTGCTGAAATGTGTTCTGGCATTTTTGGACCCCACAAAAGGAACGTGTTT
Organism: Schistocerca serialis cubense; assembly: GCF_023864345.2. Taxonomy (NCBI): domain Eukaryota; kingdom Metazoa; phylum Arthropoda; class Insecta; order Orthoptera; family Acrididae; genus Schistocerca; species Schistocerca serialis. The sequence goes on along the minus strand of NC_064639.1, from coordinate 405,052,366 downwards.
CCAGCGTAGCTGTTTAAGTGGAGCAGCAATTTTCACAGAATTAGGAACAAATATTATAAAAGTTTCCCCATCACTGGCAGATTTCTAATAGCAGCCAAGTGCAATACAGTTTGATGTATACCCTGTGCCTTTATTATGTGATCTAAATAGTTCATTCTTACTGGCAGCAGGAGCACTTTTCCTTGTTGCACTTTAAGCCAGTAGCGGAAAGAACCTGAACAAACACTCTAAATTTACTACTTGTTCAGTAGGCATATGACATTCGACGACAATATCGTCCAGATAGTTAGTACAAGAAGGGACCTTCGCTGTTAACTGTTACATGAACCATTTTCTTGCCATCCTTGCAATTCCTGAGCAACTTGCTCACATATTGCATGGGTATAGGCCATGTGCGAAAAAGTAGCAGCTTTGCATTGTCCTTCACAGTGATGTGCACTTGAAAGTCTTTTGCATTTTCTTTATCTCATTCGGATAGTTCCTTGTGCTTACTACACAGGTTAGAAACGTTAGTGTACCACTGATCTGTAACCCATTGTTCTGAATGCTCAAATTGAACAAATCAATCAAACCCAATTATACACTCCTGGAAATTGAAATAAGAACACCGTGAATTCATTGTCCCAGGAAGGGGAAACTTTATTGACACATTCCTGGGGTCAGATACATCACATGATCACACTGACAGAACCACAGGCACATAGACACAGGCAACAGAGCATGCACAATGTCGGCACTAGTACAGTGTATATCCACCTTTCGCAGCAATGCAGGCTGCTATTCTCCCATGGAGACGATCGTAGAGATGCTGGATGTAGTCCTGTGGAACGGCTTGCCATGCCATTTCCACCTGGCGCCTCAGTTGGACCAGCGTTCGTGCTGGACGTGCAGACCGCGTGAGACGACGCTTCATCCAGTCCCAAACATGCTCAATGGGGGACAGATCCGGAGATCTTGCTGGCCAGGGTAGTTGACTTACACCTTCTAGAGCATGTTGGGTGGCACGGGATACATGCGGACGTGCATTGTGCTGTTGGAACAGCAAGTTCCCTTGCCGGTCTAGGAATGGTAGAACGATGGGTTCGATGACGGTTTGGATGTACCGTGCACTATTCAGTGTCCCCTCGACGATCACCAGTGGTGTACGGCCAGTGTAGGAGATCACTCCCCACACCATGATGCCGGATGTTGGCCCTGTGTGCCTCGGTCGTATGCAGTCCTGATTGTGGTGCTCACCTGCACGGCGCCAAAGACGCATACGACCATCATTGGCACCAAGGCAGAAGCGACTCTCATCGCTGAAGACGACACGTCTCCATTCGTCCCTCCATTCACGCCTGTCGCGACACTGGAGGCGGGCTGCACGATGTTGGGGCGTGAGCGGAAGATGGCCTAACGGTGTGCGGGACCGTAGCCCAGCTTCATGGAGACGGTTGCGAATGGTCCTCGCCGATACCCCAGGAGCAACAGTGTCCCTAATTTGCTGGGAAGTGGCGGTGCGGTCCCCTACGGCACTGCGTAGGATCCTACGGTCTTGGCGTGCATCCGTGCGTCGCTGCAGTCCGGTCCCAGGTCGACGGGCACGTGCACCTTCCGCCGACCACTGGCGACAACATCGATGTACTGTGGAGACCTCACGCCCCACATGTTGAGCAATTCGACGGTACATCCACCCGGCCTCCCGCATGCCCACTATATGCCTTCGCTCAAAGTCCGTCAACTGCACATACGGTTCACGTCCACGCTGTCGCAGCATGCTACCAGTGTTAAAGACTGCGATGGAGCTCCGTATGCCACGGCAAACTGGCTGACACTGACGGCGGCGGTGCACAAATGCTGCGCAGCTAGCGCTATTCGACGGCCAACACCGCGGTTCCTGGTGTGTCCCCTGTGCCGTGCGTGTGATCATTACTTGTACAGCCCTCTCGCAGTGTCCGGAGCAAGTATGGTGGGTCTGACACACCGGTGTCAATGTGTTCTTTTTTCTATTTCCAGGAGTGTATTTGCATTGCAGGTAGACAAAAGAGAAGTAGGCTGCTGTACCAGTAGGATACTGATTTCGGAATAAGTGCCCTTATTTATCAGGAACATATAAGCACCAGTGTCCAACTGGAACTTAATTGTGTTATGTTCCACTTTTCAATGATCAAAAAGTTTATTTGCCTATTCTTGTACAGCACTGGAAGAATTCCACAATGCGGAAGTTCTAGGCTCAATTCGAGTCTGAATGAGTGGCTTCATCCACACAACGAAGCTGTGGCTGAGGTGCACTAGCTCAATGGAAGCTTTCACCTTTACCCTGCCTGACTCGTAAACATACAGTTTGAATGAGACCTTCATGTCCACAATGAAAGCAACTAGCATCATTTCAGGGACAATCTTTCTCATCATGTCTCGAAAGGCACTGAGGACATGATTTTCTCCTGTAGATTTATAACACATGATGTGTGCTACGAGACTGAAAGTTTTTACTACCGCTATCCTTACTCTTCTTACTAATCGTCTGAGCTCTTTTCTGAACTACTTGATCGCTATCCTGTAATGATACTGAGTGTCTGGTCCACTAAAAACAAAATAAATACTAGATGCCTCAAAATCAGTTTCTACTGAGTCCACAATTGTTTGAGATTCCACAGCAGACTGCTGTTTTTAAACAAGGGCCGACAGTTGTAGAATTGCAGAATACACTGTGTAATAGCATCACGCAACATTACTCCACTAGAGCTAATTCCACACAAACATTTAAACCTGCAATAGCTGGTGAGACCTTGTGGTTCAACTATCCACTGTTTCACTGCCTGAGCAGGCTGCTGCTCAGACGATAAATTTAAACTGTGCATTTGCTCCATGGATTCGACTGTCATGATATTCTTTCAGTAATTTCGCAACATCGTCGTATGTGACTTTCTCAGGAACAGTTTCAGCATACAGTTTAACACAGAGTTTGTATACTTTGGAACCAGCGTTGGACAAAAAATAAGTATTGCGCTCCATACCTGTTATTTTGTAGGATGTGAACCTGTAGTCCAACCATCTTTCACCCTAGCTGTGGAACAGGCGAAGTTCTGCAGCAACCACTGGCAGCGGTGCTTCTTGTTTTAATAGTAAAGACATCAGCTGTCCAACAGTGAGCAGCAGGCATTCTATCTGCTGCACCTGAAACTGTGCTAAATTGGTAACAAACATTTCCTGTGGTGGCTTACACACTGTGAAACTTAGTACATACACAAATACAAGAGAACACAACAGGAACAGCAAGAAAAACGTGAACAACTCTATCACAGGTGGGCAGCTGGCCTGGAATTGGAGCAGCTTAAGCCCCATTAATTGTCCCTATTTTTCATGAGCAGAAGAAACTGCTTTCATCTAGCCATAACTGTGGATTCTTTGATTGGACTGGGAGGAGGCTAATCAAACTAGACTACATGAAATATTCATTCACTTTACTATATAAATGAACATGAGATTACTTCGCTTTGCCACAGGACTGCTTGATAATTTACCATTGTCATTGAATATGAGAGCATCACTTGATGTACATATTAAAAATATGTTCTCTTGGAGTGCAAAATGCATCATTTACAAAAGTACATTTAGTCTTAAACTTTAAATGTCACTGTCCTGCATGATGGTGCTGACTGCTGCAGCTCAGTTCCCGAGCTCTTATATGCTCGAAACTGTGTTGATATCAGCATGAGGGTGCTGCTTTGGTGAGAGGAAGGCATGGTCTTCTGGAGTGCCTCTCATTGGTTGTTGCTGATTGCAAAGAAATTCATAGAATAACCAATACTCTTCACTATTGTTGAAGGACTTTCATACTCATATGAGGGATCACACTGGCTGGAACTGGTGATGAATGTTTAAGGGCGAAATATTTGTGGTGTTCGCTATTTCAGTCATATTACCCCTGCCTCCGAATAATGTACTAATTAGCATAGAGACTATCGATACCCTGTGTTTACTTTCTCATCTTCTCTATTGTTGACTCCTCATTTTTATCTTCAACTTCTACACTACTGTCTGAACATGGCAGCGAGTATATTGACATCTTGGGTTGTCGGGTGTTCTGCCGGATATCAGCGTCGTACTTGCACGATATTTCGGTCACGTAGCTCGAGACCTTCATCAGGTGCGACCTGAGACTGCTCCTCGGCAGTACACAACAGCCAAGTACCTGAAAGGTCTCCTGGCTCCATATGTGGGGAAATGTATTCACCACATCCGCAACTCAGAAGATTTCCTGCAACGCCTCAAGCAACTGCACATCACAGATTTGGACATCATGGTTAGTTTTGATGTGGTATCGCTGTTCACCAGGGTCCCACTGAAGGACTCACTAGAACTGATTGCAGAGAAATTTGATGGTGCTCTGTTGGACCTGTTCAGTCATACACTGACATCCACGTATTTCCTGTACAGAAACCAATATTACGAGCAAACTGAAGGTGTAGCTATGGGCAGCCCACTGTCCCCTGTGGTTGCCAACATGTTTATGGAGAGTTTTGAGGAGAGGGCATTGGAGACAGCCACATTTAAACCCACATGCTTCTTTAGGTATGTAGATGACACCTTCGTGATCTGGCCACATGGGATAGACAGGCTCAATGAGTTTCTTGACCATCTTAACTCATGCCACCCTAATATCAAGTTCACCATGGAACTGGAGAAGAATGGCCAGCTGTCATTTCTGGATGTACTAGTCCAGAGGAAAGCGGATGGATCAATTGGCCACAGTGTGTACCGAAAACCTACACACACTGATTTATATCTGCAGGCCAGCAGTTGTCACCACCCTGCACAGAAGAATGGGGTTCTGAAGACTTTGGTCCACAGAGCACGTGCCCTATCAGACCAAGAGAATCTACCCATAGAGATAGAACGTCTCAAAACAGTTTTCTCCAAGAATGGATACATGGACAGACAAATTGAGAGGGCACTCCGACCAGCCACTATACCACAGGTTCCTGAAGAAGACCAAGATGAAGCAAGGAAGGTGGCATATCTGCCCTATGCTGGCTCTATTTCTGCCAGAATCAGTAGGATCCTGCGTAAACACAGTATCAAGTGTGTTTTCTGTCCATCCAACAAGATTGGTGGACTGCTGGGGAGTGTCAAAGACGACCTGGGGTTACGAAAACCAGGGATTTACAATATACCTTGTCAATGTGGCATGTCCTACATTGGCCAGACGACAAGAACTGTGGAGATCAGGTGCAAAGAACATCAGAGGCACACTAGATTAAGACAGGTGACTAAGTCAGCCATTGCTGAACACTGTCTAGAACTAGATCATGCCATGAAGTATGAGGATGCCAAGATTCTAGCACAAACACCCAGATTTTGGGACAGTGTTATAAGAGAATCGATTGAGATTAAAATGGCTGACGATCTTATGAATCGTGACACAGGGTACCAGCTAAGCAGAGCCTGGGATCCAGCTCTGGAATTGTTAAAGGAGCAACGGGGCCAGCTGCAACACTACACAAACAGAAGAACCAGAGACGTGGAGATGGTAAACGAGCCCCTGACGGACTGCCAGGAGCACCAGACCGAAGATGGAACACCCAGAAGTGGGACTGGTGGGCACGGACCGCAGAGGGAACATCCAGAGCCGCAGCAGACGAAAAACGGAGCGGCAACGCTCCAACAGGTCGTGGTGAGCGGGCGCGGACCGCAGGGGGAACGCCTGGTACCCCAGACCGTAGATGAAACCCCCAGGAGCGGGTTTGGTGGGCGCGGGCCGCAGAGGGAACACCTAGAACCGCAGCGGACGGAAAACGGAGCAGCAACGCTCCAGCAGGTCACAGGGAACGGGCGCGGACCACAGAGGAAGCGCCTGCAGCCGTTGGTGGAGGGGGAAGGCCATAGGCATAAATACTGGACCAGGTCCACTCGAGGAGCAGTCTCAGGTCCACCTGATGAAGGTCTCGAGCTACGTGACCGAAATATCGTGCAAGTACGACGCTGATATCCGGCAGAACACCCGACAACCCAAGATGTCATTAGATCGCCGGGAAAGCCTGAAGAGTTACAGCGAGTATATTTGTTTTCAGCAAAGTAAAATCCTGTCGATACCAGTACATAACGTGATATGCCGAAAATGTACTGGCACTTTGCTGATACTAGTACATATGGAAATTAGTTCTGCCAGGTTAAATGGATTGTATAGTGATGGATTTTGTTGCATCATATGCTCAAAGAGCTTGATGGGGTGGGGGATCTCTAGTAGCTAACATCCAGTATCATTATTATTCTGTACTTCACTCGATCCTGTGCCACACCCAACCGATATGCAGATGAGAAACTATTCCAAATGTTAAGTTGCACATTCCCTAGCAATTGACCTCATTCTTACTGCAGGTTACATTTCTAGTTACTGACATGTGAATTCTATTCAGTATACATCCAGCTGAGGGGGAGCTACGGAGATTTGAAGTTCGTCCAACCAGCTCTGCAGGTGGAACCCATTCAGAGGACTGCGAAACACCTCCAATTTTCTCACAGACAGGAAATGTTTATAAGTAAACCCTTCCGTTTCCTGTTGACAAAAAGTCCTCTGACATGTCCTCCATACCACAAATAGGGACCACAGCATGAATCTTTGGACTGTGCTCATCTTCTTCCTCATGTTCTGAATGTTCAAATGTCGTCCATTCTATTCTACACTGCATATGTTGATTCCACTACCATTTGGAACACCTACTTCTGTATTACCTGTTCCAGACATTCATATAATTACTGGTTAAGTCTTGGTGTCGCTTATTGATGTAATGCTGCCCTTCCTTAAACTATAATATGACGTAATCTCTTCTGAACCAGAAATTGCAGTAGGTAGTGTGCCTTCTTCACTTCTCTCTTCATTGGGGTAAGTAGAAAACAGGACTACCACTAAACATTTTGTGTCCGGCCCATTTTCTAACTATTATCAACTCAATTCCAAATCAATTTCAAGCACACCATTTGTAAGTCGACAAAAATTAAATAAAAAACTGAATTTCATTAACAAAAATAAATAAAAAGGGCATAAAATTACATATTTTAACCTAATATAAGCATAGATAAAAAATCAGGAAAAATAAATTTAAAAAACAGGAAAATAACGTGAAAAATTTTTATTTTTTGAGATTAAATTTTAACATAGTAGACATGTTCTTCATTCCATTTTTATTAAATTTATTCTTATAAATGGAGGATATAAAATACCTAAAAATAAAAGCATTAAAATCTAGACCAAAAGAATTAAACATTAAAGGATATTCTGAACTAACTACATGTAAGCTTATTGAACAAATCGTTAAATGTAGCAATGTTTTATTAATTTTTTACGATTATCTTATACATGAAAGTACACATAAACATTTAGAATTTAAAGAATTACATAATATATATATAGAACATGAAATATGTAACACTTTTATTGTTGATGATATTAAAAAAGAAATATTTCAATGGACTGTTTTTTTATCCTATAAATTATGTTGAAATTTCATAGAAAGTTTAAAGATAAAGTAAATTCGAATTATATTTCACTATATCAAACAACATCAGAAGATTTTATTAAGGAATTTAAATGTAAAATATACTAGTTTATATTTTTGTGACTCAAAAACTATCAGAAACTTGTATTAAAGGATTTAAAGACAAGGTAAATTGACATTGTATTTCTAAACCTAAAAATTATGAGAAAACGTTATAAGACAATTTAAAGATTATGTAGATTGGCGAATTACACACGCACACACACACACACACACACACACACACACACACACACACACACACACACACACACACACACAATTATAATTTATAATGAAATTATGTGAATCAATATCAGTATTTCCTGTCAATTGTGTTACTTGTTTATACCCACAAAATGAATGATAAGCTTTTAAAAAATTGTTTCGTGGATCTAAAGCTCACATTTCTTGAGCAAAAATTGCATTTATACTATTTATAATAAATACTATGTAATTGAACATTATCAAACAATAAGGAATCAACTAGTTCATTATTTTTTCTTGTTGTTTGAAAAATACCAAAAGTAATATAAGTCATATCAAACTACGTTCACTTTCAATCTATTTCAAAATAATTTTTATTACTCAGTGCATGATTTCTATAGCTCAAAATTCAATAAAGATAATGGTTTTTTAGATTTTTTATTCTTTATTGTTTTAACTCAAGGCCATAATCGCAATCATATTTAACAATAGTTACTCGGATTTCCATATTTCTATAACAATTTTTCCTTTGTTTGGCAACATAGCTTTAATTTTGAGTCTAGTATTATTTTTATCAGATCAGTCAAGAATTGTATCATTTATACTTAAACTAAAAGTAAAAATAACAATCAGATCTCATTCCCACATTACTTGTTCATATTCTTTAAAAAAACCACCAAATATTTCTAAAGGATAAAGTTCATAACTTTCTTTAATTTTTATTTTACCGATATTAAGTATATGTCCTTTAACACAAATTGTATCAGAAAGAGATAGAGATAAATTTAATAAAACTGATTAAGAAATAAAAGGATGTTCACGTTCGATTAAATATAATTTCCCTTTTTATAGCTTCAAAATAACATATGTTTGCAACACAATTTTCAATACATTTTTATATATTTTGCATTTTGAGTAGGGTAACTTGAACCATCATTCTGAACAATTTTCAAATTCAATTTAACATGATCAGAATTAACCCAACCATCATCAGTATTTATATTACTTTCTATATCTTTATTATGAGTCTTCAAATTATTTTTGCTTTCTTCATTTGCGGGAAAGGAATAAAACTGATAGCTGCCTATTTTGAACACTTAAAAAGATTAAAATTTACCAACAAATTAGATAATGAAATTAATTTTTTTATTCAACTATTATAAACATTATCAAAACCAAACCATTTAACAAAAACTTTATTATCTCTCTTCTGTATTACTTTTCCCACAAGATATACATATGGATATTTTGTTTTTTCTAGTTCTTGTTCATAAAAATTTTTTTAATTTACTTCTTCTCCATTAAAATCTTATAGTTTGTATTTGATTGAATTAGAATAAAAATTTACACAATTTCAAAAATTTCTGTTGACCAATTAGCTGTGTAGCCTTTTTCAGAAGTTCTATTTGTTTAGTTATTCATACTTTATCTATTTTATATTTAAGCTAGGTTTCTCAAAATTTGTTGCATAAACAGTTTGTAATACTTTCTTTGCTTACATATGTTGGCTTACTTTTTACTATCTAATGTTCTGTATTATAATATTCATCAATTAATTTAATAACTAAGCAAATCTATTTATAATTTCTAGTATGTTACTTTTTCCACATTTTTCTTCTACTGTTCTATTAAATCTTTCAACAAGAGATGGTTTTACTTCAGTAATACTTGAATAAATTTTACTTATATTTTTTTGTAAGTCATTGAAAACATTAATCATAAAATTATTTATTATATATTTAAAATTTATTATAAACTTGTCTTTGTAAATCTCATGAACATCTTTGCTTAAAATTTTTTCAAAAGTTGCTGATTTATTTTTAGTAGTTTTATTTTAAATTGGAATTGATGAAGAATATTTTGAAAAATTAGTCATAAATTCTGGAATAATATATATTTATATCCATGTTATTCATTAATTACTTCTTTATGAATATAATTAAATTGTGAACCATTAGTTACAAATTATTATAATAAATTTAGTTTTTTATAATTATACAATTAAGCAAATTCCATCAATCCTTCGTCTTCCATTTCTGTTGTTGTACTATTTGGATGATGTGTCTCAGTAAATTTGTGTCATTTCAAGCACCAAATATGATTGTCTGAGTGATGATTAAGGTTCCTCATTGCTATAGAAGATAAAAATTCACAAAATATAACTGTTTTCAGACCTAATGGAACAGTTTAAACCACATGATATAATTTTATAATTAGTAAATTTCATTTGTGAAATTTTTTTTCGATTGCTTAGCAGTTGTTATTTCATGAAATTATCAAATACACTTAACAAAATATCAAAATCATTAAAAGATAAATTTTTATCTATTTATGGTAATAACAACAACTTTCTATGGTGAAATACATACTCAAAATGAAGCGTTTCTTCTTCATTTCCAGTTATAAATGAAAATTCAATTATTTGTTTGTCATAGATCTTATTGTAATCAATTAAATTCATCTAAAGGATAATTAAGTGTTATATTAATGTTATGTATCTTACAAGGGGTTCATTAGGGGTTCATTACTATTCACTAGTGCACTTGAGCAGATGTAATTTCAATGGACTGCTCACGCATTTCCTGTGGTATGGAATATCTGTGCTACAATAGAATCGCAGGTCAGAGCAGTGATGGCAGTAAGTCGACTTTAGTAGCTCACAGAGACAATCGTGATTTGTAGCTCGCAAAGAGCACTTGAGTTCAGCATTTCGGACACGGCAGTCCAGTGGTTGACTTGTGTTGGACCGGTTGTGCAGAACCATGGCAATGCGTGAGCGATGTAGTATAAGGTAAAAAAATTATTGTTCTTTGTTGCTGCTTGCAGGTGTTAATTGCCACAACTTATTTAACCACAATGGTAGTGTTAAAGTCCCTTGTAATTCCTTGTATAAATGTTTCAATAATAACTTTTGTTCTGAAGAAAACTTTTCCCAGTCATTTATATGAGTTAAAAGATTTTACGTATTTTTCCTGCGCATACTCATGTTGATTAAGCAAAAGATAATCAGTTGTTTTCCTAAAAATGAAAATCTAGTGGCCAGCATTGCACTGGGCTGTGCTAAAAATTTCTTATACGAGCAGATATATAGATAGCGTTATCCAGTGACATCATTGTAAGGTAAGAATTTTTCAGTTTATTCAGGATGATTTCACAGGGCCATGATGCAGGGCTGCTGATGTCAAAACTCATTAATCTTGATATGCAGTCAGTATTTAATGTAAGGTCACATTAAAACTTGAAATTTTATTAGTGGAAAGAAATTTTTCTATTGGGAGGTTACACAAAATGTAAATATTATAATTATTTTTCTGTTGGGAGATTATAATCTTTTTATAATAATCTTCTATAGCACTATTGAAAATTATATGTCTTTTATTACAATTTCTTAAAATACTTTTTAATCTTTTTTTCCACATTCTTTAATAACACAATTATTAAATTGTGTTAGAATACTCTACATTCAGAATTAGTAACCGGATTTTAATTCTCTATTTGTAAATATTTGTTGGTAAAAGTCTACTAATCTTCAATTGTTAAAAGTAATAGAATTCTTACTTTTTTGAAAAATTTTACCTCATTTTTGCTGAAATTCTTTAATTACATTTTCCATATGTAGATCAATTTCATTTTTAGTTCTCCTATTTCATGTTTATTAATTTTTGAATCTAATTCTCCTAATCCTTGATTATAAATTTTTTATTCTACTTCTAAATTGCATTTCATTAAATTTTCTATATTTGATCTATTTGATTTTTTATATTTTTAATTCATGTTATAAATTTTTTGTTCAAATTGTTTATTAATTTTTTTTATTTCTCCTAATTCATATTTATCAGTTTTTTATTATTTTTTCATTCTAAGATTTCTTTCTAATTATTCATAAATTATATTTATTTCAATTCCAAACATGGCCATTTATTAAATTGCAAATATCTTGAATTTACAATTATCTGACAAACACAAATAAACACAAATGTCAACAAACGCATTTTTCAAAATGTTGTAGTCTTCAAACGTTATAATACAAATCATTTTCCCAAAAATTACTTATTTCTTCTGTACATATTCACCATAACGATTCAAAAGTTAAATGTTTTAGTATTTGTTTCATAACAACAAATTCAGTGTAACCTTTCAGGCTTTCCCAGCGAGATCTTGACATGTCGAATAATCGGGTCTACTGCCGGATGTTTGTGTCGCTCTAGCACAATATTTTGGTCACGTAACTCGTTGCCTTCTTCAGGTGCTACCTGAGACTGCCATGTTGAAGGATCTTATCCAGTATTTATGCCCTAGGGGGCTGGGTGCTCTCTTTGCCGTCCGCGCCCGCCTGGCGCTGCTTGTGATGTGTTGTCTCTTCCCACGTGTTCACTCGGACGTCCGCGCCCGACTTGGGCGCCATCTGTGGCAGCTCTCTGAGGCCTGTCCTGTGTCGGGCGTTCCGTTCGCGGTCCGCGCCCGCCAGGTGCTGCTCCTGAGGTTTTTTACCCCTCCCTCATGCCCCCACAGACGTCCGCGCCCGTGCGGGCTTAAGCTCTGTCAGATACGGAAAGTCTGGCCACAGAGATAGAACATCTACAGCTGGTGTTCAGCAGAAATGGATACTCCTCCACAAACATTCAAAGGGCACTTCGTACTACCAGTCAACCACGGGGTACACAAGAGGAGCAAGAGGAGGCAAAGAAGGTGGCATACCTGCCATATGCTGGACCTATTTCTGAAAAGATCAGCAGAATTCTTTCAAAATATGATATAAAGAGTATCTTCTGTCCACCCTCCAAAATTGGAACCATGCTAGGGAGTGTGAAGGACGACCTGGGGCTATGTAAACCAGGCATTTACAACATCCCATGCCAGTGTGGAAAGTCATACATTCCCCGGACAACCAGGACGGCGGACGTCAGGTGCAAAGAACACCAGAGGCACACCAGACTTGGACAGGCAACAAAATCTTCCATAGCGGAGCACTGTCTGGAGCTCGGCCTTTCAATGGACTACAACAACACCAAAATTGTGACACAGACACCAAGATTTTGGGACAGTGTCATAAAGGAGGCCATCGAGACCAAGGTCACAGACAACCTAATAAACCAAGACAGCGGTTACCAGCTCAGCTCGGCGTGGAGTCCGGCTCTGGAGCTTATCAGGGCTCAATGAAATGAACCAACAAACTCCTCAAGAAGTAGTAACACTGCAGGATTAGCGCCAGGCGGGTGCGGACCGCGAACGCAACTCCCGACGCAGGACGGGCCTCTGACAGCCGCCACGACCGCAGATGATGGACGAGCCGAGCACGGACGACCGTCGGAGCGCTAGGGAAGTGCCAACACCGCAGGATCAGCGCCAGGCGGGCGCGGACCACGAATGGAGCGCCCAACAAAGGACAGGCCTCAGAGAGCTGCCACAAATGGAGACCAAGTCGGGCGTGGACGTCCGCGGGAGCACCGGGGAAGAAACAACGCCGTTCAAGCAGCGCCAAGCGGGCGCGGACCGCGAACAGAGCCCCCGACGCGAGACGGGCCTCAGACAGCTGCCAAAACTGCAGATGGTGGACTAGGCGGCCGCGGACGTCCGTCGGAGCACCAGGGAAGTGCCAACACCTCGGGAGCAGCGCCAAGCAGGCGCGGACCACGAACGGAACGCCACATGCGGGTCCAGCCCCAGACAACCACAGATGGTGGACGAGCCGGGCGCGAACGTCTGTGGGGGCACCAGGGAGGGGTAAAACCTCAGGACCAGCACCTGGCGGGCGCGGACCGCGAACGGAACGCCCGACACAGGACAGGCCTCAGAGAGCTGCCACAGATGGCGCCCAAGCCGGGCGTGGACTTCCGAGGGAACACCGGCGAAGAGACAACACATTACAAGCAGCGCGAGGTGGGCGCAGATGGCAAAGAGAGCACCCAGCGCCTTCTGGGCATAAATACTGGACAAGATCCTCCAACACAGCAGTCTCAGGTAGCACCTGAAGAAGGCAACGAGTTATGTGGCCAAAATATTGTGCCAGTGCGACACAAACATCCGGCAGTAGACCCGATTATTCAACATGTCAACAAATTCAGTGTTAACGAACATTATTAGAAATATATAAATTATCTTACCATAGTCAATTTTTTGACTTATTAGGTATTTCATCAATCAAAAAAAGCCTCTACAATGTTTACTTTTTAATTTCTTATAGGATATTCTATATAAAAATTTGATAAAGCTTTATTACTTCTATTTATTGTTTGAAATTTTTTACTCCACTGTTGTTCTGTTCCATTGCTAAACTATGACTATTTTATTCTTCGAATTCTTTAGCTGTTAGTTTTTTATTTATTACTGTGTTTGCTAATCTATTGGCTAGTGTACTAGCTGCACCTAAATATTGCACTGTTACCAATAATAGTGGTAAAAATCCACCTTCTTGTATTTGTTAATTCTGAACATGTTTTCTCTTATTTTATAATTTTTTCTCCCGTTATTGGAATACCTAACGTTATAAGTTATTTTCTCCTTTTTTTGTCTTGTTTTTCCTTTGTGCATCAGCTAAAAAAATTATTACTACCATTTAACTGTTCATTATTTACTTTAATTTTAATTTAGTTTAGACACTTGCTAGCAAAGTGTAATGAACTGTAAAATTATTCAATTAATTAATTAAACTGATATAAAATTTTGACTATGTAGACTTTCCCAGCGTATTAGTATATCAAATTCTTGTTGGGTTTCCAGCCAGATCAAACTGTCATCTGGACACAATATTTCAGTGGTCCACCTGGCTGCCATCATCAGGAGAGAAAAGCTACACTGCTCTCGCCTATAACAGATTCCACTCTCAAATGACTGCATCTTTTTATGTATCGATGCATATAAATTTATTATATGCATAAAAATATTTTCTCACCTGGTGATGGCGGCCAGGTGGACCGCTGAAATATTGTGCTTAGATGACAGTTTGATCCAGCTGGAAACCCGACAAGAATTTTAATATGATATAAAATTTTGTTTGTGAATTTTATAAAAATAAATCAATTATTCAAAATTTGACTAAAAAAATTTTTGGAAGATTTTATTGCGATTAAAATTTTACATAATATGGATTACAAAATTTTACAAACATTTTAATCAAATTTTGATTAATAAATTTATAAGCACATTTTATTGAGTACAGAAAAAAATTTATATTCCTCAACCAATATCATCGATGCCCATTCCTAATTTTCGAATTTTGATAAATTATTCACCTAAGAGCTGCTGTTAGATTTTTTTCACCGAATGAAGCATCTACAGCACACATTTTTTCTTTTGGAGCTCCTATCTGCTTCATACTTTTTTTCAAATTCTTTGTTATGAGTATATGATACATCATGTTTTTACAAGCTTCATGTAATGGATTTATCCTTTTATTACATCTAGCTAGACTCTTTTCTAATTTTGATCTTATACCACAATAATTATAGCCAGGGAGGTATATCTCAAAAGGTAATTTATTAATTAAGTGTTAACTAATGCCTTTCCATATTTTTCCGATTTCCATTATGTGTAATTCATTTATTCAAAAATCTAATTAAATGAGGTATACACTTTGAATCAGTGATAATAACATCATTAAATTTACTTGTTAACACTTTTGTTGTTCTGACATTTACTTTGTAATAATTTTTAATTTGAACTGATTTTTCTCCATGAATTAAAGCAAATCTTTCTATTAACTGATGGATATCATTCATATAAATATATTAGATTGCCCAAATTCTTCATCTAAACTTCAATCTGAATCTAAAACTATCGTTAATTTTACTGAATAATAAACATTGAGATTTCGTTTATTAAATATTTGTAGTCATTACCTTTAGTTGATATTATATATCCACATGATGCGATAAATCAATAACATCAAATTTTTTATTCATTTCATTCATAGTGTTCTACATTTTAGTGAAAAGATTCATTAATTTACTTGTATCTTCATATGTTTTATTACCAACCATTTATTTATCACCCAAATTAAAATACACTGTCAAGTCTTAATCCAAAAACCGCATCTACACTATGATTAATCAAATATAGCATTTTTTCACTTACATTTATATTTTTAGTATTTGATGCTTGTTCTTCATCTTTAAACTTTTTTATCTTTAACCGCTTCTTCACATTTATTCAGTAAGTCTTGTATTTCTCATTCGCATAAAGTATAAATGCTGACATATCGTTTTTACTATTGGCATGTCCTTAAATTCTTGTAAATGATATTGTTGTCGATTACAAGGAACAATTAATATTTTACCCTTTCTTTTTCCTTAAATTGCTTTTAATACATTAAAACCTCTTTTTTCAATTACATCAATAACAGGTTGATCTTTTTTATATTTTTCATATTCTGTTCTAGGTTGTTTTCTCCAACTTTTAAATAACTCTCATAATTATTCTTTTATTTTTCAAGTTCCTGTAGCTTTTTTAACTACTCTGGGTCATATTTTTAAATATTTAATATGGACAAAAAACAATAATGATATATTTTTAACTATTATGTTTAACAATTACGTAGTTTGTGTTTTTTGTTGTTAAAAACGTACTTTACCATTTATGTTGATAAAAGTTTTTAATTAAATCATATTGTTTATATTGTTTAAAAATCTTTTATTGGAAGTCTGCATTTCCCTTCATTTAGTTTTCTAGTCATATGTATTGTATAAAATCCAAATTATTTAGTACACATTTCTTTAAAAGCATCAAATTTTAAATCGCCATCATTGTTCATGACATATACACTGAAGCGCCAAAGACACTGGTATAGGCATGCATATTTAAATTCAGAGTCATGCAAACTGGCAGAATACAGTGCTGCTCTTGGCAACGCCTATATAAGACAACAACTGCCTGGTGCAGTTGTTAGATCAATTACTGCTGCTACAATGGAAGGTTATAGAGATTTAAGTGAGTTTGAACGTAGTGTTATAGTCGGCATGCAAGTGATGGGACGCAGCACTTGTGAGGTATCGATGAAGTGAGGATTTTCCCATATGACCATTTCATGAGTGTACCATGTATAACAAAAATCCAGCAAAACATCAAATCTCAAGAAAAAGATTCTGCAAGAACCTACTAATTCGACTGAAGAAGTGTGACAGAAGTACAACCCTTCCACAAATTGCTGCAGATTTCAATGCTGTAGCCATCATCAAGTTACTCATGTGAAGATTCAACAAAACATCATCAATATGGGCTTTTGAAGCTGAAGGCCCACTCGTGTACTCTTGATGACTGCATGACTAAAGGTTTTATGCTTCACCTCAGCCTGTCAACACCAACATTCGACTGTTGATGACTGTAACTATGTCACCTGGTCAGGCAAATCTCATTTCAAGTTGTATCGAGTGGATGGACATATACAGGTATGGAGACAGCCTCATGAATTATGGACCCTGCATGTAGGCAGGGGACTGTTCAAGCTGGTGGAGGCTCTATAATGGTGTGTAGTTGGAGTGATATGGGACCCCTGATACATCTAGATATCACTAAGACAGACAACACAAACATAAGCATCCTGCTTGACCACCCGAACCCAATCATGTCCATTGTGCATACCGACAGACTTGGGCAATTCCAGCAGGACAAAGCAACACCTCACGCATCCAAAGATGCTACAGAGTGGCCCCAAGAACACTCTTCTGAGTTTAAACACTTCCCAGACATGAACTTTAGTGAACATATCTGGGATGCCTTGCAATGAGCTGTTCAGATGAGATCAACATCCCCTTCATACTTTTACGAATTTATGGACGGCCCTGCAGATTTCATGGTGCCACTTGCGCCCAGCACTACTTGATACATTAGTTGAGTCTATACCACATTGTATTATGACATTTCTGTATGCTAGTGGCGGCCCTACAGGATATTAATCAGGTGTTCAAGTTCCTTTTGCTCTTCAGAGCATGCATATGATTTATATCTGTATCATATTACCTGAAAATATTTAATAATTTAAAATTATCTAACATTTTTGGTATATTTGATAATAATTGGGTTAAACAAAAACAATCTATTCCTTTGTGTCTTCATCTAGTATTTTGATTTTCAAGAGTAAAACCATCAAATAAAGAAAGTGAATTATATTCACATTCGTCTAATAGTAAAATTTCGTCTTAATTTAAAAAAGGTTGCAAGTTCTTGTTATGTTAATTTTCAAGGTTTTCAATTTTTTATAAATTCTCTCTATTATGGTTGATCAAAACTTTTAGAATAAATATATGATTGATTAATTTTATCTCAATTTCATCATTCAGAAGCTAAAATATAATTATTGACCATTAATGTGATTTCTGCGTATACACTTGGTGCTATTATTTGAATGTAATTCTGTAAAAGTTTATCATGTATCATGTATGAATTTCTTATTTTTGGTCCCAAATTGGTTTTATGGTTGCTTCATTTAATTTAATTAAATAAAACTTTATTAATATTAAACATGTTGACTATTTCAATGAGAAAGAGTGAATCAGTTGTAAAAAAGGATTATCTGTTAGTATTGGAGACAATTACAAAAAATTTAATTGTGCTACTGTATTAGCTTATTTAGAACTGCTTAATTATATTAAAATAATTGCAATAATATTCAAATCTCAAATTTCGAATTAATTTTTCTAAATATGAATGGAATCATTTTTTAAGAAGTTCAGCTAAGTAAAGAATTGTACAGTATTGGTTTGTAGGAACTGTATGCTGCACTGAGAACTGACTCAACAGGTAGAGCACAACTGGAAGAAAAACCATTTCAGTAATCTGCAAGAAACTTCTTTGAGTTGCTAGCAGTATCTGACAAAGGCCCACTCATTTACCCTTGATGACTGCACACCACAAAACTTTATGCCTTGCCTGGGCCTCTCAGCACCTACATTGGAGTGTTGATGTATGGAAAAAATTGCCTGGTTGGACATTCTCATTTCAAATTGTAACAAGCACATGGGCATATACAGGTATGGAGACAACCTCATGAATCATGAACTCTGCACGTCAGCAGAGGACTGTTCAAGCTGGTCGAGGCTCTCTAATGGTGTGGGTTCAACCACCCCTTACAAATTACAGAACATGAATCCCATTACTTTTATATTTTTCATTTCTTTGTATTTAAGTTTAATATTACCATCTTCCAAATAAGTAAAATCATATCCATATGGCAAAATAATTTTTTCACCATGCCTAGCATTTAAATAATCGCAGCTGTTAATGTTAAATTCATGCTTACTAATTTTCTCAAACAAATCAGAATATAAAAATATAGGAGTCAGTTCTGACCGAAAACTTTTCCATTACCAGTTAAGGGGAATGATATTTCAAAAATTGAGACTAAAGCTAACATACCTTTCTTCTTTTGACGAAATTATCAGGTATATCCAATCTAAAGAACAAATTAATTTATTGTATTTTATAGAAGGAAATGATTAACTCTACTTTGGACAAAATATTTATTTACACTTGTTTCAGCTGAGATATCAAAATATAAGGAATCTAAATTTATTTATAATACGTGTTTGTACATTTTAATAATGAAGAAAAATGAGATGATCCCAAAATAATTATTAATTAATAAACCAGTAAAATGAGAACCACCAGAAAAATCAGAATTCATGAAATTCAGAAATTATAAGTACACTCACAAAGTTCCTTTCACTATTGATGCTGGTTCTGAATGTCTGTTATTAAAGATGGATAATTGTCCACCAAATCCAAAAATGATAAAAATATTTAAATTAATTCAATAATGTACAGTATTAACAGAGAATGATTTTCATTATGGGTTATACAAAGAATTATTAAGTATAGACACAAACTTAGCAACAAAAGATAAATTCAATTTAATTAAAATTAAATGATGGATCTTATATGATGATATATCAAAAACATGAACTGAGTGGTTTCTGTTATTATATTAAATGTACAGATGGGCCTATAAAGAACCAGTTACATAAAGAGGGCGAAATTCATATTAAGAAATCGATGAATGTAAGGAAAAATTGAAAAAACTGGTGAAAATTACACTGAAGAGGAACGAATGAAGCAAAACAAGTGTAATACAATTTGAACACAATAATCTAAAATTTGTTCTTTATCTGAAATATATTATAAAAAGTTAAAAAAAATTCATCATGATCATTTGACTGTAAAATGTATGACTAAATTGTGTAATAAGTGTAATACAGAACCAAAAGATCCTAGTTGTGTACCAATTTATTTACATAGTTCATCATGATATGATTCTCACTTATTACTAAAATAATTTGGTTATGATGAAAAAGAAATAGATTTTATACCAAATAATAAAATAAGTATACTGATTTTTGTGAATGAAAAACTTTGAAAAGTAGATTTATTGATACATTTAGGTTTATGCCTTTTAGGTTTAATTAACTTTATTCTCATTTTAAAAAGTATCAAATGAAAAAATTAGAAATTTTTTCCAAAAGAACGAATAAATTAAGTAACGAAAAAACGAGTTTATTCTTATTATTATATGGATAATTGGGAAAATTAAAAGGAACAAAACTTCTGGGAGTGCTACTACTGCAAGGTTCACAGAAGAGCTTCTATGAAGTTTGTAGGTCATGCTTGGGAAGCTCAGTTGGTAGGGAACTTACCTGCAAAAGGCAAAGGTCCTGAGTTCGAGTCTTGGTCCAGCACACAGTTTTAATCTGTCAGGAAGTTTCATATCAGCGCACACTCCGCTGCAGAGTGAAAATCTCATTCTTCAAATATGAGCTAATTTAAATAATAAATATACTTATGTTGATCGTTATAGATATCTTAAGTGGTGTATGTCTCTAGGAATAAAAATAAAAGAAATGTTCATACAGTTTTAAAATTTAAACAATTTGATTGGATAAGGAAGTATGTAGATTTGCATTAAGAAATGTGAATGAAAGCAAAAAATAATTTTCAAAATGATTTATACAAACTGATGAATAATGCTGTCTGCAAAAACAAGGAAGATGTTAGAAACAGAATAGGTATAAAATTAGTCCCTGATGGTGAAAAATATAATAAATTAATAGCTAAACAAAATTTTAAAAATATGATAGTTTTTAATAAAAATTTAGTTTCTAGACATATGAATAAAACTAAGATTTTGTTTAATAAACCTATTTATATCGGAGTGGCTATAACTTAGTTATCAAAAGAGTATACATATGATTTTCACTATAATGTTATAAAATAAATATGTAAAGAAAACAGTGAAGTAATCAGTTTATGATAAATATAATGTGGTTACGTGGATAATACTAATAACAGAGAAATACAACAGCTATCTACTACAGGTTTCTTTTTTTTTTAAATTGGCTTTCATATTAATTTTACTGTGATAAACTTGGCTTGAGTGAGCACAAATTATTTGCATGTTTATATGCATAATGCTAGGTGCTAGACAGCTTTGCTGCTCTGAAGCACTCTCTAACCGATGGAAATTTGTTGTCCCAATGGGAGATAAGAGTGAACAGTATTTTCTGCTTTAGATATTATTGAGTGAACTAGAGAAATTATTGTACTATCAACTTTTTGTTACATTAAACAATCATAATAAGCCATCAATTTCAGAAAAGTGGTACTTCACACAAGTTCAATATAAGATATATCAATTAAGCTGCCTTCAAGTAGCTAAAATTTGACATAAAGGAGGACAAGAAAATAACCTGATATTCAAGGAATGTTAAAAACATAGAATTCCAGGCGCTCCTTCCACATGCTACAACTACGCAAATTCAATAACTAGATTCCTGTTCTACTCTTGTAACATACAAATATAGCTATTATTTTATGATAAATATTGGTGGGCTTATGTAGATACTGATAAGTGAGAAACAACAGCTATGTTCTATAGCTGGGGAAACATCACCTAAAAAAAGCTAACTTTCACCTTAATTTAACTGTGTTAAACTAAGCGTGAGTAAGGGCAAATAGTTCATTGGCTTTAGAGGGATGGTAAGAGACGAGGTACTGGCAGAAGTAAAGCTGTGAGGATGGGGCATGAGTTGTGCTTGGGCAGCTCAGATGGTAGAGCACCTGCCCGCAAAAGGCAAAGGTCCCAAGTTCGAGTCTCGGTCCAGCACACAGTTTTAATCTGCCACGAAGTTTCATATCAGTGCACACTCCGCTGCAGAGTGAAAATCTCAATCTAGATTATTCCTGCTCTTAAGCGTTAATGGGCCTGTGATTCTAATATTTTCACTAAAAGGTGGGAAATTGTTCTGACATTGCTGTCGTTTTTGCAAAAAGGGTCATTCCAAATATAAAATGCAATGGAATAACATTTTCTGCTATTGATGAAATTGGGACACTACTGTTTTATCAAAATGTTTTGCAACATGAGAAATGGATGTTTCGCCAAAACAGAAAAAGCTGCTAATACAGATATTACACATAACTGGTGCTGTTTTTCGATTTGGTTAAGTCTATTATGGCAATGTCTGCTAAATTAAAAAAAACAGTCCTTTTCGCTACTGCAGCAGCTCTAACACATGCCAGGTAAACAAGACTACTTTTGTACGAATCGCCATTTTAATGTGCCTAATTTACGTAAATAACACAATGGAATTCATGAGGTACTAAAATCGAATGCATATTACTACAAATAAATAGCATCATTTAAGAAAACAGAGAAATAGTCTCACCTGTCCGTCATATGCTCCACTTTCTCATGTACAATACTGCTAAATGAAGTACGGCTTCTTTTAATAAGTAAAATCTGGATATAAATTCGGAAACGGTGTCGTCTCTCTTTCTTTTCTTTCCTCACTCTCATGAGCAGTTCAGTAAAATCTCGTCATTGCTGCCTGCATCTGTCACTATCCCTGCCATATTGAAAACTTATTCCCCATTGAAGCTCTCTTATCGGCCAGAAATCGCCAGTTAAGCTACCTCTAAATATTCTCCGGTAACGTGTTATTTCGGGTTCGTATAAGGCGTTTCTCGTGCTATTCCAAGAATGTAGCTTAACTGGCTGCTAACCAGAGGTTTTACAACCGACTATAGTCTCTACTTCCCATTCGATCCTTAGTTCTTCCTGACCTGGATGGCAAAATTGCGAAATTTCTCATCTAACTCATTTTGTACCTTATCAATCTTGGCCAAAAGCCATACACCAATTTCTCTAAAATACTTTGCAGAACTTTCCTGCTGCCTTTTTAATTCAGTTAATTGTCCAATTATATCCTGGTACAACCTTTTACATCAATAACAGACTTTGACTAAGTCTTTATTCATGCTCATTATTAAATTCTTAAGGCACTCCATCAATGGTGCTTGGTTAGCAGATCCATTAGCCAACAAATCCTGCTCGTGCATTTGTGTATCTCTTGCCACACTGAACATAGCTTGAAAGCCTGATACCTCAGCATAGTTATTTCCACAGATTAAAGAATTTGTTTATGCACAGTCTAATTCTACACTTGTACCACTGCTTAGAGACCCAGCATCCTTACTAAAATCCATGGTTTTCTTTACGACAACCGAAGCTTTATCATGCTGTTTATTGACAACAAAATAATCCTCCAAAATTTATAGACATATATAAACATTTCATTACAACCCTTTACAAGCAACGCAGCAAGACAAAGAAAAATAGTCGGACACCTGTAAGGAAATACGTTAATTAAGTACAGCTTTGCACAGTCCGACTGTTTCTTAGGGGATTTAAGCGATTAACACATGATTCCAATGCAGGGTTCACAATGTCTAAGATGTGGAACATGAGGAAGGGTTGGGGTGGAAATGTACACTGTCCAATCATTGATGTGATCACCTGCCAAAAGCCTGAATAACCACCTTTTGCACCACAGACTACTGCGAGATGTGCAGGAAGAGAGTTAATGAGGTTCTGGGGCAGGGAAATGCCATAGCTGCGCTAGGTTTCTCTGTTGAGGATTCATGGCGCAAATAGTCCAATTGAGGTGGTCCCACAGATTCGCGACTGAGTTTAAATCTGAGTAGTCTGATGGCCATGGGAGTACGATAAACTCATCCTGATGCTCTTCAAACTAGACATATACACTGCAAGCTGTGTAACACGTTGTACTATCCTGCAGGTACATGAAATCATGCTGAGGAAAACCAAACTGGGTGTAGGGGTGGGCATGGTCCCCAAAAATTGATGCATACTTGTGTTGATCCATTGTGCCTTGCAGAATGACGAGATCACCCAGGGAATGCCAGGGAAACATTCCCCACACAATAAGGCTGCTTCCTCCGGCCTCATCCCTTCCCAGGATTGTTACAGGGTGTTTGCTGCCAGACGTTTCACGCTGATGGAGCATAAAACGTGATTCATCAGAAAAGGCCACCTGTTGCCACTCAGTGGACGTATTGGCGCGCAAATTCCACCCTTCATCACCGAGCGAGGTGGTTAGCACACTAGACTCGCATTCGGGAGGACGACACTTCAGTGGCGCCTCCGGCCAACCTGATTTAGGTTTTCCGTAATTTCCCTAAAATCGCTACAGGCAAATGCCGGGATGGTTCCTTTCAAAGGGCACAGCCGACTTCCTTCCACATCGTTCCCTAATCCGATGAGACTGATGACCTCTCTGTCTGGTCTCCTCCCACAAAACAACCCAATCCACCTTTCATCACCAATGAAGAACACCAGTCAGCATGAGTGCATGAACCAGCACCTGTTGTGAAGGCCCATACAAAGCAAATTTCGCTGAATGGTCTTTGAGGAGATATTTTTGATAGCCCATTAGTTTATGTGAGTTGTCAGCTGCTTAACAGTTGCACTTCCATTTGCCTCTACACATCTCAACAGCTGTCGTTCATCTTGTCATCTACGGCAAGTGGTACACCATAGTTGCTATTGCTTTAGTTAAGATGTTACGTGGCAGAACGCTCATGGTAACACAGTTGCTATAGCTTTAGTTAAGATGTATCACGGTAGAACTCTAGTGGTAACTTTGATCATGATTACCATGCAATTACTCTGTTTGCACCAGAAGCAATTGCATCATGACTCCATTCATGTTGTTGCACCTCAGAGTGCATTTAGTGTGATAGCAAAAGACAAGGCAATAGTCGAGTGTTGCCACACAATCTCCAAACGAGGGAGTAAAAGAGCAAACACTGCAGTATATCATAACAGGTCAGTATGAAATACTGCTCCATAGGTCCAGGCCCCAGAGCGCCACTACAATAATCGACTGTTTCAGAAAGTCCCGAGCTCGTCAAACCAGAACAATTATAAAGCCATCACAGTCAGCCAAGGTACGCTATTGAGTCCAATAAACTAGGGCAAATTTGCTTATCCACCTAGAGCCACCACATGACAGGCACAGGCTCTACTTCTTAAATACCAGGGCTTGCAGAGCTCACATTCACAATCAGTAGTGCCGCAATTCTGTCTGTGTCACAAATACCAGAGAAATTGATGGTCTATTGACTTTCCGTGAAATCGCGACAAGTTGTTCGATGACAGTCCACCTGCCTGCTGACTTCGACACTGGGGAGACAGACATCCCTTTGCAATCCACAGTTTTTGTCTGCCATTGCAGCCTACTTGAACATTGCAGATGGGGAGAAGACGGTTGTGCCATCAGTGCTCCTCCAACTGAGGCTAATAGAACGGCAAGGAGAGAATGAAATAGGCTTCACCTCGACCTATAGTACATTCTGTGTATCATGACATCAGCATTACCACTTTCGCACCGGCAGTGTTGTATTACATATCTCGGTGACAGCAGCAGCAGCACTTATCTATCTCCAAGGCAGTGCCTTGCGCATTCCTTGTTTTCTCTGGAATCCAAACTGATCTTTCCCAAGGTTGGCTTCTACCAGTTTCTCCATTCTTCTGTAAGGAATTCGTGTTATTATTTTACAACCATGACTTATTTAACTGATTGTTCGGTAGTATTCACACAGATCATCAGCTGCTTTCCTTGGAATTGAAATGTTCATGTTTTTTTTTTTTTTTTTTTAACTCTGAGGATATTTCTTGTGGCCTCATACATCCTGCACACCAATTGGAAGAGTTGTCACAGCTGGCTCCCCCAGAGCTGTCAGTAGTTCTAACGGAATGTTGTCTACTCCTGTAGCCTTGTTTTGACTTAGATTTCTCGTTGCTCTGTCAGATTACTCACACAGTATCATATCTCCCATCTCATCTTCATCTACGTCCTCTTCCATTTCTATAATATTGCCTTCAAGTTCATCTCCTTTGTATAGATCTTCTATATACTCCTCTCACCTTTCAGCTTTCCCTTCTTTGCTTAGGACGGGTTTTCCATCTGAGTTTTTTATATTCATGCAGCCCCTTCTCTTTTCTTCAAAAGCCTTGTTAATTTTCCTGTAGGTAGTGTCTATCTTTCCCCTAGTGGTATATCTTCTAAAACCTTATATTTGTCCTCTAGCCATTCATGGTTAACCATTTTGCACTTTCCATCAGTCTCTTTTTTTTTTTTTTTTTTTTTTTTTTGACGTTTGTATTCCCTTTCGCCTGCTTCATCTGCTATATTTATATAGTTTCTCGTTTTAACAAATAAATTCAATATGACCCGTATTATACAAGTATTTCTACTAGGCCGTGTCTTTTTACCTACTTAATCCTCAGCTTCCTTCACTATTTCATCCCTTAAAGCTATCCATTCATCTTCTGCTGTATCCCTTTCCCCTGTTCTAGTTAACCACTCCCTAATGTTCCCCCAGAAACTCTCGATAGTTTCCGGTTCTTTCAACTTATACAGGTCCTATCTCCTAAATTTCCTACCTTTTCGCTATTTATTTAGTTTTAATCTACAGTTCATAACCTATAAACTGTGGTCAGAGTCCACATCTGTCCCTAGAACTGTCTTATAATTTAAAATCTGGTGCCAAAACCTCTGTCTTATTATATATAAGCAATCCGAAACCTTCCAGTGTCTCTAGGTCTCCTCCATATATACAACCATTTTCCATGATTCTTAAACCAAGTATTAGCGATAATTAAATTGTGCTCTTAGCAAAATCCTAATAGGCGGCTTCATCTTTCCTTCCTTTCCTCCAGTCCATATTCACCGACTACTTTTCCTTCACTTCCTTTTCCTACTATTGAATTTTGGTCCCCTATGACTATTACATTTTCGTCTCCCTTAACCATCTGAATAATTTCTTTTATCTCAGCATGCATTTCTTCAATCTCTTCACCATCTCCAGAGCTATTTGGCATATAAACATGTACTGCTGTGGTGGGTGTGAGCTTCACGTCTATCTTCGCTATGACAATGTGTTCACTGTGCTGTTCATAGAAGCTTATCTGCATTCCTACTTTCTTGTTCATTATTAAACCCACTCCTGCATTACCCTGTCGTGTCTTTCTATTTATAATCCCGTATTCACCTCACCAGAAGTCCTGTTGTTCCTGCCACCGAACTTCACTAATTCCCACTACATTTCCCTTTTTAAATTTTCTAACCTGCCTGCAAAATTAAGGGATCTAACACTCCACTTTCGTATCCACAGAACGCCAGTTTGGTTTCTTCTGATGCAAACATCCTCCAGAGTTCTGCCCACCCACAGATCAATATGGGGGACTATTGTACCTCCCAAATATTAACCATACAGTAGAGCTGCATGCCTTTGGGAAAACTTATGACTGCAGTTTCCCCTTGCTTTAAGCCATTCGCAGTACCAGCACAACAAGGTGGCTTATTTGGTGTTACTAGACCAGATCAGTCAGTCATTCATACTAGAACTGAACAGGATGCTGCTCACGCGAGAAACCACAGCGTGCCGGCTCTGACTCTTAGGTGCTTATCAGCCACAAAGTGTGATATTCATCACGCCACCTAAATAGACACAGGTAAGATAGTAATAATAATGACAGTAGAGGTTGCAAATATATATTTACTGTGATCGGTAAATAGTTTACCCACTTGTGAGAGACACATCATAGGGTAAAGATGTCACAACACATATCTCCGCTCCCTCCTGTGAGGTAGTGTAAGTATTAACGCTGATGGTGATGAAACGGGGGAAAAATAAGCTTAACTAAAAATACGTGTTTCCCTGCAGGCGAGGCGAAGTCGTTGCAGCAGCAGCCCCCTAGTGTGAACATAATGCCGTTCATCCAAACCTCCTTTTTGAACTCCAGTGGTTGTAAGTGTTTCAGTGTCGGCATGATATCGAATGAAGAGTTCTAGCCAGTGGTAGTATCCAATAACACTCGATTTAGTGACGTCTACGTAATATTATCAATTGATATATGATGTCAGCTATGTACTGTGTCAATGCAGACGTCAATCTTGTTCCATGGGAGTGTTTACTCTCGATTGGTGACACTGTATTTACAAACAATCTCTGTATGGGACTTCCCTGGTAGGAAGTGTATACATATGCAGCTGTTTAATGAATGGCAGCTATACAATACAGCATGATCTACAGTGTCGACAAAGGTGGCAGTCATATGTCCAGTAATGGCTCACAATGTAAGCGAACAGTTACCACCATGACGAAGTAGATGAAATAAATTCACCACAAGGGTCTTGTATTAAGCGACTGGTCCTGCAGTGACGAAGGTGGAAACCAGAAAAGCAGGACGAATGGGTAATTTCTTCCTGATAACACACATGCTTTGATAATTATAGTCCTTCGGGTAGCACGAAATCTAAACTTGCTCTAAACCTGTTAACACATCCAGGGCGAGTCAGCTTCGAGCGTGTATATATAGGTATCTGCTACTGTAGGAGATTTTGATGGGTTTGAGGGGTAACATACGAGACGTTCAGCGAAAGCAATGGTACCCCACTGACTGAAAAGGTAAAGCCAAACGGCGTGCCATACTCATATTTGACGATATCATAGTGGAAAATCACGATGAGATACGCAGGTATTTCTGCTCTGTTCGCCATATGCAAGGGAGTACATTTTATTTGAGCCAGTCACACTCAGTGATCCCAAAGTAGTTGGTCCGGAATAATGTGAACATTTTTATTGCTCTCAAACAGGTCAATCTGAATTTAAAGCTCATTTACCAAGCACATATAGGAACCGACATATCAGCCAATGAATTAGTTACCATATACATAGATTGCCGGAATAACTCGCAGTACGCCGTTTTGGTTGCAGATAAAACTATGAAATTGAATGAGAGTTGATATGGACGAAACTTCGATGAGATTCCGCATAATAGGTAGTGTATCAAAACGTAACTGTATCAGTATACTGTAGACTATGGACAATTTTGCGCGTATGCATATGGATCTGTAAGTTGACAGAAAAATCGAGGCAATCAACGCTAAATTAATGGAACTAGACAATCTCATAGAGGCAAGTGGCTATAAATGTCGTGGAGTTGAATACATAAATGTAACCATACGTCAATGAGAAAATTGAAGAAATCAATACAAAATTAAGGAATTTGCCTAGACGTATCAAGGTGATAGATACTGCACTTGACTCCCATCATCACCACTAGTCTCAAAGTATACATCAGTTGTACGCTTTCTTAAAAACGACTTAGTACACAGAAGCGTGTAGTTGACAAAGCGTAAAGTTACTGAGGCGCACAAGGCTGTTCGACAGAAGTTACGATTGTTAAAGGTAGGGCAGTTGCAACGAGATCGACGTGTTTCGGAAACATTTAAGCCAGTATCTGACAGTCTGAAAGGGCTGTCAGACTCCAGGGATGGTGGTAGAAAAGAAGAAGGAGAAGAAGAAGACGATGAGGGAGGGTATGCTATTACTGAGTCCATTAACCGTTACAGTGCTGCTGAGTTACACAACATATGGGGTCGGCAACATACGGGTTCGGCAGGACGAAATCATGCATGTTGTGTATGCGTCCAGTACGTTTCATGAGAATGCAATACGAAATGGGAATAAGGAATTTGAGAGAACGTATGGTTTATTAGAACTAAAATTCTTAAAACTTCAAACATCAAAAAGTATACACCAAAAGAAATAAAGGTGTATGGTCAAATATAACACATGCATATCGCACGTAAGGCCTCAAAAGGTCGAATGAAAGCCTCAAAGAGTGACAAATACAAGAATATAATTAAACCAGCATTAGCAACTGCTCATAACGCAGTGAATGGGTTGAAGTTCAACAAAATAGACTGAATAATCTATTGCTGGAGTATATACACTGCTGGGAATAAAATTAGTATGCCCTTTTAGAGGTTTCCAGTTCACTCAATATGTATTGCTTCAACAGTACATATGGAGTACATGAAACGATTACACTTATGGATCAATAGCACAAGCGGTTCTGAGGTACCAGGTATGCTGAAACACCCATATGAGTATAAGGTGTAGTCTTCACAGGCGGCAATGCCGGCGCTGACTTCGGCATCCAGTCGATCGTACAGACGGCGAATAATGTCCTCGGATACGTTTTTCCACGCCT
The DNA here is from genome assembly GCF_023864345.2 of Schistocerca serialis cubense. NCBI lineage: Eukaryota > Metazoa > Arthropoda > Insecta > Orthoptera > Acrididae > Schistocerca > Schistocerca serialis. The sequence goes on along the minus strand of NC_064639.1, from coordinate 405,022,291 downwards.
GCTCGACCTGTTCACAGAGTTCTGTAAGAGTTGCTGGGTGACGAGTCACACGAGACACTTCTAGCCTCATCATATCTCACATATGCAAGATTAGAGACAAGTCTAGAGATCGTGTTGGTCAGGGAAGTTGCTGCATGTCTTGCAAAGCAAGTTGCGTTTCATGGGTAGTGAGTGGGCGGGCATTATCTGCTTGGAAAAACACACCTTCCTGTTGCAAGAGCGGCAAAAGAGTGGGTCTAACGACATTTTACATGTACCAAGGCTGGTTAGCGTCCCCTCCAGAAACACGAAGTATCAACAAGAGTAGTAGCTTATCGCACCCCAGACAACAAGGCCTGGGACGGGGCAGTGTGTTCTGGACGAATGCACCATATGAAACAGGATTCACCAGGTCTATGACATACAGGCAAACGACCATCACTTGGGTGCAGGCAGAATCTGCTTTCATCGCTGAAAACCATGGCTCGCCATCCCGTCTTCCAAGTGATTCTCTGACAGCACCAATCGAGCCGTGCACTTCGATGTTGTGGCGTGAGAAGAAAACGGGCAGTTTACAACACTTCATATTGACACATCTGGGCTCACAAGTTCTCTTATCTGCGCTGTGGTAACTGTGCAGTATGCTACTGCTGCCCTTACAATATGACGGTCTTGATGGGACCTCCAGAACCTCGTCTACGGGTGTGAGAATATTCACATGACCACTGATACCAGCATTGTTGCACAACTGACGCAGCACGTACAGATTGTATGGTAATTCTCTTAAGTGACCAATCCGCCAATCGGAAGACCACAACTTGACCCGTTTTAAAGTCGCTCAGTTGGCTGTAGGAAGCACGTGTTCGACTTTGTGGCATGGTGGCCACCAGCTTCACACGTTTGCACCACTTTGAGCCTTCTGACTACGAGCAGTCCCTCACAGATGGTGCTCTGATAGCTACGCCACTACGCCATCTGTAAGAGTTGGGTTGATTTGGGGGAAGAGACCATACAGCGAGGTCATCGGTCTCATCGGATTAGGGAAGGAAGTCGGCCATGCTCTGTCAGAGGAACCATTCCGGCATTTCCCTGAAGCGATTTAGGGAAATCACGGAAAACCTAAATCAGGATGGCCGGACGCGGGATTCAACCGTCGTCCTCCCGAATGCGAATACAGTGTGCTAACCACTGCGCCACCTCGCTCGGTCATCTGTAAGAGTTGCTGGTTGACGAGTCACACAAATCACTTCTTGCCCCATCATATCACACACGCGCTCGACTCTGAGATCGTGCTGATCAGGGAAGTTGCTGCACATCTTGTAGAGCACGCTGAGTTTCATGAGCAGTGTGTGGACGAGCATTATCCTGTTGGAACAACACTTCACCTTCGTGTTACAAGAACAGCAACGTTATCATTATCAGCACATCTACTATCCCCCAGGTGACGTATACCGTCATCAGATCAAAATTTATATCGTCTTTTCAAGTGCACTATTTTTTTTCTGGTAGTGTATATTACGATGACCCAAACAAAATCATACATCCATTACGACTATTTACATTTTCAGTTGCTGCGCGGAATACATGTCGCCTGAAAGAAATAATATCGATCATATCTGAGCTTCGAGACAGATGCATCATCAAATAATTTTGGAGGCAATGGCTCAAGAGCTACACAGGAGTGCACACGGAACATTTCTGTGCAGACATGTAATAATACAAGGATTGGATGATTTATGACAGGCTGATCTTATAGGTATGTGAGACTTCTCACGATTGAATAACAGTTTCAAGTACATTGTAATGATTGTAGGTAACATTCACTTTAGTTTTACCTGTGAAGGTAAAGATGGGGAAGGTGGCTTCAGAGTTTTGAACAATTTCTGCAGACTGGAACGCATTGGAGCTCCAACAACCCTCACACTAACCATGGAGGCGAATTTTACATTAGGCGTTTCAAAGTAGTAATGGAACAATTTGGGATAAATAGCTACTCAACATTTTCCCATCTGAAAGCTAGTATTGTTGAATAGTTGAACAGAACGATCAGAAACCGGATATGGAAGCAAGGGATGTAAAACTGGCCAAACATCCTACCACAAACCATTGACGAGTATGACCGCACTACTCGCCATACAATTAACAAGAAGCCTCTTGTCTGTTATTCTGTGACGGTGGGCTTTTAGATCTATTAAGTCGGTCGTTCCGTGCAAGCAGAAGTGCAACATAAATAATTTTGTACATATCTCGAAATACAAAACCACGTTTAAGAAGTTCTCCCTACCGAACTGGTCAACCGAGATATTTACAAATTCTAAGCTGCAGCACACAAACCCGAAAACATACATCTTAAAGGACAGTAACGGCAAAGATACTGCAGGGAGGTTTTACACATAGGAATTACAGAAGAGCTCCGAACTGGACATGTTCCTTGTAAAATAGGTTACAAGACTTCAAGGGAACACGGCAATAGTGGAAAGACTTGGCTTCTCATCAATGCCAACAGCTGGGTAAATGCTCGCAATTTGCTGTATAATAGGACACGCAGACCTCAAACCACACAGGTCCACGAGTGCTAGTATTTTTGAGGTAATGTTCATGAGAATCTACTGTTCGAACTTAATATTCCTGGATTCTATTTTTGTGGACCTGGAACGAAACTGAAAACGCGCCTAGCTAGTGATAATAAGGGAATTTATATCCCAGATCAAGCAGGCAAGGGTCATGACATTCTTTGCACTACAAATAAAGACCATTGCATTGATAAGGCTTGACAGATACGTTGAAGAAAGGGCATTAGTATACGACAATGTATTGCATTTTTGGTCGATAAGACAATGTGTACCAAATTTAAATCGGGTGCTGAAATAGCCTCCCAGCTAATAATGAATGCAAGTCGTTACACACTAAGGAAGAAGAAAAGAAACCTACTAGATATTTAAAACATTGCAAACAGTCAGCGGTGACAGCGGTGAAAGGTGCCTTGGGGCAGAAAGGAAGAAAATGACGTATTAAAACGCCCAGGGCCCTGCCAATACCAAAGACAACTGGTGGAATAATTCCATTTATAATCCCTGCATTTGTTGCGCTGTCAGTCATTGGCTTTTTAGGTGGACGAGCCGCTGCCATAACTCACGCAGTATACACTGAGAAGCAGCTACAGGAAGCTAAAAGGCATAATACGACCATGGAGGTCATCGTTATCGGTAAAGGACTATATTTAAAACCATACAGGAAAGGGCTTGGATAGTACGTCAAGAAAATAAAGGCCAAAGCGATACTACCAGACAGACAAATTACAAACAAAGATCTGCTTAAACTCGTCAGAAAACTCGGATTTCGCGGCTTGTTTATGTGGAATACTTGCCAGCGGCGATGTGGAAATCCTGAACGTGGGATTGACAATTTAGATGTTGTCAGGGGAATGGCATTCGGCAATTAAAGACCGCCTGAGGAACTGTGTCGTTACTTTACTGACAGGAACCAGGCGTTGTACAGCTTTAAGCACTAGCAGGACTTCAATACATACCTCTGTAGACACTTCTGCCTAATGTTTCTTCTGTCAACTGGATAGAAACAAGCAGTATGCATGCCATTGCATCATTTGAGGTCGAGATGCGATGTCGTTCGCTCTAACTGTAAAAGAACGTTCGTCTACATTAAAAGTGAACTACTTTCCTCCAATAGACCTGAGCAAAAGGAAGTGGACTATAGCACTGATCAGGCTGAAAACAGTAGCATTGCTAATGTCACTGACGTAAAAAATGAACTTTATCTAGCGAGCGGGGAAGTTGTGGTAATATCTCCTGGCTCCTATGACACTAACAATTTAAATGTGCGTCTAAACCGATTTGTAAAAGGATTTTAGTTACATTGAAACGTTCATACGTTTAAAACAGATAAAAACAACATAAAAGACTGAATTTTAGTCAAAAAGGCTCAATAGCATCGCTGCTAAATTTCTCGAGAGGACATGTTCTGTTGCATAACACTGATAAAATTTAGAAGTGTAGAGTGTAATATCTGGACGAATTCGCACATTAACGACAAATTAGTCCATACCACACACACATCTTTCCGTGCAATTGTTGGTTATAAAATTCCGGAAGTTCCCAGTAATCCAGTGTATGTGACTGTGATTGTTCAGACATTAGACCATTTCGATCTGAATATCAGAAATCAGAAAGAGAATCGAGTGACTTTTTGTGATGAGGAAATTGTAGTACGTGTTAATACAGAGCAGAATTATAGGTATTAAGTATCAACACGGTGTACCCAACCATCAGAAGTCCACTTTGCACTGGACTGAGAACACGATAACACGCAAGAATTAAGAGTTTCTTACTCCGTTGGACTGAGGCGTAGAACTTGTGTCGTGCAGTCATCAAGGATACACGAGTAAGCCTTAGGCTCGGAATGCCTATAGCGATGATGTTTCGTTGAATGGTTCGCACACTGACACTTGGTGATGGCCCAGCAATGAAATCTGCAGCAATTTGCGGAAGGGTTGCTTCTGTCACATTGATCGAGTCTCTTCAGTCGTCGTTAGTTCCGTTCTTGCAGGATCTCTTTCCGGCCGCAGCGATGTCTGAGATTTTATGTTTTACCGGATTCCCGATATTCACAGTACACTCGTGAAACTGTCGTATGGGAATATTCCCACTTCATTGCTACCTCAGATATGCTGTGTCACATGGCTCATGCACCGACAACAACACCAAGTTCAAAGTCATTTAAATCTTGATAACCTGTAATTGTAACAACAGCAACCTATCTAATGATTGCGCCACACTCTTGTTGTCTTATATAGGCGTTTCCAATCGCAGCACCATATTCTGCCTGTTTACATTTCTCTGTATTTGAATACACATGCCTATACCAGTTTCTTTGGCGCCTCAGCGTATATATATATATATATATATATGTGTGTGTGTGTGTGTGTGTGCGTGTGTGTGTGTGTGTGTGTGTGTGTGTGCGCGTGTAATTTGTCATGATACTTATCGACGACCTTGTATTGTCACTATTGCATGATGTGCACAGAGGCGAGCTTAGAATACATCAATCATCGATGCCTGCATTACCTCTGTCTAGTGGAAGTGGAGTGATGCCATTTACGTCCGCATCAGCCCATAGGGGCCATCTGGCTACCGCCTCAGCCTACCGGTAGCAGGACAGTACCACGAACGTCTGTGTCACTCATCCGGGGCCGTCTGGCTGCCGCCCCCAGCCTAGTGGTAGCAGGGTGGTGCTTTCCACATCATCACCGTCATCCCATCACAGGTCTAGCAGTAGCAGCCCCGCTGCCCATCTTATTCATCAATACCAGGTAAATCACACAACCACATTAGACTACTCTGTGGTTGCTGGTGCTATCATGGATAGGTTCTTACTGCATGATATGGTAGAGGATTAACCATAGAGTAAGTTTGGTTGGATACAAAGATCCTTAAGTGGAAAGCCACTGAGCTTTTATTTATAAAAAACAACTTTTCACATTTATTAAGTCAAAATTTATTACAATTCAAGTTTTTTCATTCATTGATGCTTGAACGTACTCATTTTTTTCAATATCTTTAGTCACTAAACTGTTAAAAAGAAAAAATTCTTCCTCTTCCTTTTTTAATTTTAAAATCTCAATGGGCTCTATCCCACTTGGACTTCGACCAAAGCAAAAGTTTATTTCTTAATAACAGGTTGTCAGGCCACTACTCTCAAACGTTTAGGTTACCAATTAGAAAACTTTGACAGGCCTTGCACTTTCAGTAATCAGATATTTAGTCAAAAAATTAAAAAAAAATTACAAACATTCACTGGCAGCCTGCCCCAAGCAGTTGAACACATCCTAAGGTCTTCTGCCCACATGAACAATTAACACCAACATGGATATAGCCCCACAAGATAAATCAATTAATATTCTAAGAAAGATCATCAAAATTCGTAGTAGCAAGCGAAGTTTAAGTTAGAAGGCATTAAGAAACCCTTAACCAATGAAGATTAATCTTACAGTTGAACAAGAATTTTCAAAATTTTACTGAGCACTTGCCCAAATCATTATGCATCTGACTTCCACCCTCAGAAGTAATTAACATAAACATGGACTATAGCCATTACAACGTTTAAGGAATTGAGACACTAAATTTCTTTATCCAGATTACAGTCGTAGGCAGTGACACTTAAACACTCGTCTATGAGATCCAACAGACAATTTTTTTATGTCAATTAAATACGTCAAAACAAAAACTTTTTTAAAAAATGACTGCAAGAAGAGCATGTTAAGAAAATCACATGTAATAAAACAGAAGATACGAAAAATAACAGCATCAATAAAACAACAGTACAAATTTACAATAGATTTGCTTCTAGAAATACAAATGGAGTGTACATGACACCATTCCTTGTTCCAGTGCTGGCTCAGTCAAACTGAGTTAGTGGTGATTTTATTTTTGGTTTGCCATTGGTACCACCTGCCATTACCTCTACACTCCACACTAATAATACTAGGGAATCCGGTTATGCACTAATAGTGCTAGAGAATTCGGTTATAAAGGGGCATCTAAAATAGACAGAGACTCTTTACACAGCTTGGCAGGCACATCCGCCTTAATTAATCTCTGCACCTCAGACTTTCACTAATAACAACTTTCATAGACTGAACAGAGCTATGAGAAAAACATCTTGCTTTAACACCTTACTAGAGTTATAGATGAGCTTGCAGCTCAATGCTAAACAGCATGCAAGTGACGCCAACACTTCTAACAGACTTAATTCTACACGCTGGGATTCAAAACCAGAGCATAAAAGGTGAATGTCATTGACACCAAAGAACAAAATTCATAGCTTTGTGAGAAGTAGCACTGCTAGACAAGGTACAAAATATTCTCGCCGTTCATTCCACTACAGACAAATAAGATCATAACAGAGTCTCGGTATTGAAATGGTATGCACGCCTCGTACCACAACTAGCAGACCAAAATTATACCAGCCCCTATTGCTCTCCTGTTCTTCGGTCAACTACGACTCCATGAACAGCACTGCCCATTCCAGCTGTAATTAAAAATGGCCACACCACAAAGTCACCACCTGGCCCTCACGCTAACCGAAAATAAAACAAAGTCATAACCATACTTTCTGTGCACTGCTTGGCAACCATTCTTCCCTTCCTGCACGCCCCCTGGACCAGAGGCACAATGCCTCTGTCCAAGATTGCGATGGCAGAGAAAAATCAATACAGACACAGCACTTACAGTCACGCATTGATAATGTCAATGCTGGGCTACAAAATACGACTACCTTCCTCCATGCCAGTGAAGCAGTGTTGGAAAGGAATCGCCCTGAAATCAACAACACCCATCGGTATCCCACCATCAGGTGCAAGACAGTGCTCTACGGTGAGCTGTCCACCACTCTAAAAAGGTAACAATGATGCTGCAGAGGTAAGCGTGGTCAAACTTTGGCGGAAGGACAGGGTGATATCAAAAGATATGTCAGTTGCAGAATGGTATGGCACTTCTACCCAGAGTGTCACACTGAAACGTTTTTCCAATATGAAGGGAAGAGGCCCTGGAAAGGCGCTCAGCCTTGTACTCCATTTTGATGAGTACTCGCGTGTTTTTGATTTAGTTAATGGGGGCCGAGTTTCATCCCTCTTCCACTTGATATTGTCCCTATCCAAGCATTTATTAAAGTCCAGAATGTAGATGAGAGAGATGAATATTGCTTTGCATGTTCACTTCTGGCTTGCGATAGACATTACTCAAAAAATGCAATCAACAGCATGAAAAATCACAAAAATAATGGCTTTGGTTGCATCGCAATACGTCAGTTAAATCCCGAGAAATTGCGAAGCGAAGTTGACACCTGAAATAAATGAAGTGCACAGCTAGCGCACGTCCTGAGACTCAAGCGTGCACCTCACGCTGCCTGTAATCGTGATGTGATTGACGTACTACGTCAATGGAGTGTTAATGTGTGGTGTGGTATTGTTTGACAACACATCATTGGCCCATATTTCATTGATGGCACTCCTAAAGGGGGATAGTTTAGCCCCTTACTTGGGCTGTACCTTACTTGAACCGGCCCACCTCTTATAATGTGTCAAATAATGTACACTACTGACCATTAAAATTGCTACACCAAGAAGAAATGCAGATGATAAACGGGTATTCATCGGACAAATATACTATACTACAACTCACATGTGGTTACATTTTCACGCAATTTGGATGCATAGAACGTGAGAAATCAGTACCCAGAACAACCACCTCTGGCCGTAATAACGCCCTTCATACGCCTGGGCATTGAGTCTCACAGAGCTTGGATGGCGAGCACAGGTTCAGCTGCCCATGCAGCTTCAACACGATACCACAGTTCATCAAGAGTAGTGACTGGCGTATTGTGACGAGCCAGATGCTCCGCCACCATTGACCAGACGTTTTCAATTGGTGAGAGATCTGGAGAATGTGCTGGCCAGGGCAGCAGACGAACATTTTCTGTATCCAGAAAGGCCCGCACAGGACCTGCAACATACGTTTGTGCATTATCCTGCTGAAATGTAGAGTTTCGCAAGGATCGAATGAAGGGTAGAGCCACGGGTCGTAACACATCTGAAATGTAACGTCCACTGTTCAAAGTGCCGTCAATGCGAATTAGAGGTGATCGAGAAGTGTAACCAGTGACACCCCATACAATCACGCCAGGTGATTCGCCAGTATGGCGATGAAGAATACATGCTTCCAATGTGCGTTCACCATGATGTCGCCAAACACGGATGCGACCTTCATGATGCTGTAGAAAGAACCTGGATTCATCCGAAAAAATGACGTTTTGCCATTCGTGCACCCAGGTTCGTCGTTGGGTACCCCATCGCAGGCGCTCCTATCTGTGATGCAGCGTCAAGGGTAACCGCAGCCATGGTCTCCGAGCTGATAGTCTATGCTGCTGCAAACGTCGTCGAGCTGTTCGTGCAGATGGTTGTTGTCTTGCAAACGTCCCCATCTGTTGACTCAGGGATCGAGACGTGGCTGCACGATCCGTTACAGCCATGCGGATAAGATGCCTGTCATCTCGACTGCTAGTGATACGAGGCCGTTGGGATCCAGCACGGCGTTCCGTATTACCCTCCTGAACCCACCGATTCTATATTCTGCTAACAGTCATTGGATCTCGACCAACGCGTGCAGCAATGTCGCGATACGATAAACCGCAATTGCGATAGGTTACAATCCGACCTTTATCAAAGTCGGAAACGTGATGGTACGCATTCCTCCTCCTTACACGAGGCATCATAACAACGTTTCACCAGGCAACGCCGGTCAACTTCTGTTTGTGTATGAGAAATCGGTTGGAAACTTTCCCCATGTCAGCACGTTGTAGGTGTCGCCACCGACGCCAACGTTGTGTGAATGCTCTGAAAAGCTAATCATTTGCGTATCACAGCATCTTCTTCCTGCCGGTTAAATTTCGCGTCTGTAGCACATCATCTTCATGGTGTAGCAATTTTAATGGCCAGTAGTGTATCAGAATGATGGATGTCCTGCGCATAATGTTTATTGTTGCGAAATGACAGCTAGAGGTACAGTTAGTGTAACACACTTGGTTACACGTTTCTAAACCTCATAAGTTCTGAAATATGTGGCTTGTAAAGGATAGCAACGGCGTGACAGTTTCTGACTTAATGCATCGCATGTAGTACTGTGCGCAGAGCAGGGGTCTCCTGCACTGGCGCCTGTATCCTGCCGTACACATACCAATATCACCACAGCATGGTCTACCTTTCAGTGTAAAAGTGAGTGTCTCCTAATCTGGTCTGCTGAACTGCTCTCATACTGTAACGTAATTCACATACGTTGCCACATTAAAACCTGTTTTCTTGTAGCTTGTTACGTATGCCATCTCATAGTCGATAAGCCGGCCTTCAGTAGTGAAGAAAAACTAGATACGATTTTAATTTATGGCGAACGTCACAGAAATTCAACCGCAGCTGTGACACTGTATTCTGAACGATACCCAGATCGGCGGTGTCCGTCACGTCGAACCATTAGCAACTCCTGCAAGACACTCGCGGAAACAGAAAGCTGGGCTCCCACAAAACGTAGACGTACAACGCCAGCGACAGGCAATGGAAACGAAATTGCTGTGCTGGCTGCTGTAGTACAAGGGAAGATCGGAAAGTAACAAATATTACCAAAACGTTTAATAGGTAACAAAAAATTCAAAAATGAACTTACATCTTTAACCTACTTCTCTATGTAGTCACTGACGTTGTCAACAGATTTCTCTGATTGTGGTACCAATTTTAATATGCCCTGCTTGTAGTAGTCCATTTGGTTGGAGTATAGCCATTTGCAGACTACTAATTTCTCTTCTGCATCTGTCGCAAAGTGTCGGTCAGCCAGAAATTTCTTCGTGGGACCAAAGAGATGAACGTGCGACGGTGCACATCCCACCCACATTTGGCGATTTCTCACAAACAGGAGTAGTGACATGGGGGCGAGCATTGTCACGAAGAAGTTTGTCACCGTCAGCATTAATACTGTGACGTTTGTCACGAAGGGTACGACGCAATGTAGGCTGCAGCATTCACAGTGGCCCCATGTTCAGCAAAGTCCTTCAATAACATACCATGCATATCTCAGAACACTGACATAAGCACTTTCCAAGCAGACTGAGCCATTTGGAACTTTTTTGTACTGGGGAACCAGTATGTTTCCACTCCATAGAGGCCCACTTGGTTTCAGGCGTGAAGTGGTATGCGCGCAACTCATCGCCAGTGCTAATTCCTTTCAGAAAGCCATGCCTTCTGTTGGGTAATTCCAGCTCGTCATCATTCGTTGCTGGCCCCTTGTGGTTGTGTGTCAGGTTCTTAGGCAACCAATGAGGACTATCTTTATGAAAGTTTAACGTGTCATGAACAATGTTGTACAACACACCATAAGAAATGTTGAACTGCAGTGATAATGTTCGCAGTTGCACATGACGGTTGTTCAAAATTGCTGCCTCAGTGGCTCCGACATTCTGCAGGGTTGCAGCTGTTGCCGGCTACCAGGAGTGGCGAATCACTAAGGATCGCACAGCCCACTTGGGAAGAATGGACACCACCTGGAGACATCTCTACAGCCCATGCTCTCGTTCCCTTATAGCCACGCATGTCCCTGTGAATTTCTCTGGGTTTCTGCCCTTTGGCCCACAAATAACGAACTACAATTTGCTGGTATGCACAATTTGATGACAGTAACATGCAGGCCATGTTTGTTTCGTTGGTCAGGGTTCTCTCGCCAGGGCCGCACATGAAACAAAATACCCTCTGTAGTGCAAACTTTATATCATCATGCAATTTCAGCATTCCAGCTGCAATACCATGGCAGAAATAACAATAATAATAATTAGAAACGATTTATGTAATACATACCATTAATCTCCATGTTCTCAGCTCATTGTTGCTGGTGGCGTGTCATGCTGGACGATAAATGATGATGTCCACGCAATCACATTATTATTTTAAAAAATGCTGGAGGGGTGAGGAGCTGAATGTGTACGCCATTGGCTGCACAGTGGCGGCGCTCGAGGTGTGGAGGTGTGCTGCCTGCAAAATTCAGGAGCATGGGGGGAGGGAGCCCGCCCCTCACCTCCTTGGATGTAGCATGTGGTACCTGATATGACCCTGAGGGTAAGGAAGAACTGACGTTGCTGTCAGTGAAATATAACATGTGCAGTTGTCTCAGTTGTACTCTGACACTGCAGATAAAAAAGCTCTGATGCTGATGTCAAGATTCGCCGAATGACCTCTAGGTCGAGGGTCAAGGTTATCTCATTCTCTCCTTGCTCTACTACTGAGGATCGTTCGTGGATGATCTGCAAGCTGTCATAACCATACTGACCAGGTGTGGTGCATTTGTGCAGCCCCCTGGCCATACTGTGAGCATCTGCTGCAGTCTTGGTGGAAAACCAGGGCCTGTCCTAAACGACAACTGCTGTGGACCACGCAGATGGCTGCACGACAGGTGTCTACGAGAGCACTGAGGTGTAGTGCCACGCTGTGTTGTCAAAACATCCTGTAACTAAGAAAGCCTACTCATCTCCCCCGCTGCATAAACGTTAGCGGCGGCTGCCACTCATTCACCTGCTGCGCCAGCGTCACGACTCACTGAGAGGCACATCAGTGGTTCTCCCCAGCGTGCCGCGAGGCCCGCAGGCCACATGACGCTACGAGGCAGCTAAATTCTTCCGTGCATCCATTCTGACAATAAAATGTCATTCTAGATATCGCTGTGTTACAGCGCCTCCAGGTGTAGCACCCGACCATTTCATATCACGGCTCTGCTCCCTGATCCGGGTCGCTACAGTAGTAACGTGATAAGCTCTGTCGCGCTGCCCCTGTCTAAGTGTTTGTATTACGTCACTGTTCATGGTTAACAATTTTCTTTCCTAATTCTCATTTCCCAGAATTCACCTCATTTTTTTCTTATTACCTCTCTCTAGGGACTAGACGATTTATCGATTTTATCATTTGTTTCTCAATGTTTTTCATGTATATTTTCTTGTCCTGCAGCAAGATGTGTATAGGTACATAAGGAAAAGCCCCAGCAAACTACTACAAAAGATAAAAAGCAATGATAATCAACAGTGGCGTGACCTCTGTAAGATACGCCGGAAGGCGAGCACTATGCGACTTAACTGCTGAGGTCATCAGTCCCCTAGAACTTAGAACTACTTAAAACCTAACTAACCAAAGGACAGCACACATATCCATGCCCGAGGCAGGATTCGAACCTGCGACCGTAGCGGTCGCGCGGTTCCAGACTGAAGCGCCTAGAACCGCTCGGCCACCAGCGGCCGGCGGAAGGCAAATGACAAATGATAAAAACTTCGTTCATTTTTTTTTGTCAATTATTACATATACTCTGTCTTTAGATCTCGTAGGGATAAGACGTATTTTGTATGAGAAGTGTGTAGTGTACATTGTGTTGTCTGAATAATAATTTTTATGGAAGTATGAAGTGTGAGAGTTCTTTTTAGTGCAAGACCACGAAAGTTTTCTTTTCTTGCGCGCATTATGCTAACGTCATGTCACCGTAGCTGCCTGCATCTGAAGATAAAGTCCGATAAAAATCAGTATTGTATTCACCGTCAAAAATGAGAAGTACTTATGGTGGAAGAAGAAGCATATAACTAAATTCCGTAAATCTCAATGGCGTAAGGAAAGCAAAATTGACGTAAGTTCACGCTACTACTGACTTACCTAAGTTCACGCTACTACTGACTTACAATTTACAATATTTGTAAATTAAGACTGAAAGACAATAAATTCACTTCAAAATTTATAAAAATCGAATTTGATGGTATTGTGGTTGATTCGATTAATAATAATTATAATATTTATTATATATTGTTTTTATACATATATTTGGACAGATGGTAGCTTGCCACTTAGCCTAGAATTGTGGGTAGGTTAAGTTTCATTCTTTGTGATAACACTACCTTGCATTTATTATGATTTATCATCAGTATATATGATTTATTTTCAATTCATGGTCTGTTACTGGTCGGTAGTTTTCCTCCTGACCTGGCCATTAATTAACTTATACATGCAGGCAATAGAATCACTTGCTGCAGAACAAGAAGGCTGATGTGTCCATGGTCCAACGATTAGAAGACTGGTAGGGGAGAGCGTTTTTATCAGCTGGTAGGGAAACTATAACAGGCAGTACGCATCACTTCCACACAATCAATCGTTAAGAAAACGCCATAACTGCTACAAAGTCTTGAACGATTACCACTGCAGATCCTTATCAACAGACACAACAAGAACACCACAGAAATTCTAGTCATATGTCTCCTGTCAGTGGCACCAAAGTTAGTGTCCCGACAATCACGGATGACACAAGCATGGACGTTGATAGTAACTAAGAATAAGGAGAATTGATGATAATGACGATGATGACTAGTGATTTAGGGCAATATGCAGCTGTGTCATCACCGCCCTTGCAGGCAATAAAGAGAGGTGTGAGTGGTAAAAAAAAAACCTATGAAAAAATTAACGACAAATCTGAAAACCGAGGTGTACCAATAGACAAGAATTAAAAATACATCCTGACATTGTGAGATCCATAAAAGACCCACCATAATATTCAGACAAACTAGGATAACTAGAATAACAAACTAGAATAACTAAATAGAATCAACATAAAATGCTAGTATATATAGTGTCAAATAGGGGACAGATGACTGTGGTTGGATGGCTATTTAGAAATAATGGGAGATCAAGTCACTCTGCGGCACATTAAAATCTCAGACTCAAAATTTAGGGACAAAGCCTTGACTTTGCACAAAGTCTTAAACACGAACCACACTTGCCTTATTATTAGTCAAAATTTATAACGAATAAATTAATGAAAGATGGTACTGAGCCCCCATGGTACACAAAACATGTCAGAACTCAGTTTCAGAAGCAACGAAAAAGGCATGCCAAATTTAAAAGAACACAAAATCTGCATGGTCGGCCATGTTTTACGGAAGCTCGAAACCTAGTGCGGACTTCAGTTTGAGATGCTTCTAATAGTTTCCACAACGAAACTGTGTCTCGAAATTTGACAAGAAATCCAAATAGATGTTAAAGTACACCAGCACACCAGCAGAAAGACACATTCAGTACCTTCACTAAGTGATACCATTGTTAATAATACCGATGACAGCGTAACTAAGTGGAGTTCTTAAACACAGTTTTCCGAAATTTCTTCGCCAAAGAAGGTGAAGTAAATATTCCACAATTCGAATTAAAAACAACTGCCAACATGAGTAACTTAGATTCAGATATCCTCGGTGTAGCGAAGCAACTTAAAGCGGTTAATAAAGGCAAGTCTTCCGGTCTAGACAACAAACCAATCAGGTTCCCTTCAGATTACGCCGATACAACTTAGCAGTCATATACAACTGCCCGCTCGACGAAAGATCCATACCAGAAGACTGGAAAGTTGCACTCCATTCTCAAGAAAGGAAATGAGAGTAATGAATTTAATTACAGACAAATGTCACTAACGTGGATTTGCAGTAGGATTCGGAAACACGTACTGTGTTCGAACGTTATGAATTACCTCGAAGGTAATCAGCAAGGATTCAGAAATGATCATTCTTGTAAAACACAACTGGCTCTTTATTCGCACGAAGTAATGACTGCTGTCGACAGGGGATCTAAAATTGATTTCATATTTCTAGATTTCACGAAGCCTTTTGTCTCTGTCCCTTACAAGAGATTTCTAATCAAATAGCGTGCCTGTGAACTATCGCTTCAGTTATGCGACTGGATTTATGATTTCCTGTCAGAAAGGTCACAATAAGTAGTAATCGACGGAAAATCATCGAGTTAAACAGAAATGATATACGGTGTTCTCTAAGGAAATGTTAAAGATTTTCTGCTGTGCGTGATCTACATAAATGATTTGCGAGACCGTCTGAGCAGCCCTCTTAGATCGTTTGCTGATGATACTGTCATCCATCGTCTAGTAAAGATCAAAATCAATTGCAAAATCATTTAGACACGTTATCTATATGGTGCAAAAACTGAGAATTTTCTCTAAATAAGAAAAAGTTGCGAGGTCATCCACGTGTGTACGAAAGGAAAGCCGTTAAATTTCGGTTACGCGATAAATCACACAAATTTAAAGGATGTCAATTCACCTAAACACCTAGGAATTACAATTACGAACAATTTAAATTGGAACAATTCCATAGATAATATTGTGCGAAAGACTACTACCTACATTAGGCTTCTGTTAGAATACTGCTGTGCAGTATGGGATCCTCACCAGACAGGATTGACAGACGACATAGAAAAAGTTCAAACAAGGGCAGATCGTTTTATATTATCGTGAAATAGGGGAGAAAGTATATGATAAGCGAGTTGGGATGGGAGTCGTTAAAGCAAATGACTTTTTGTAAGAGGTCCGAGCAGATGTAATTTCGATGTATTGCTCATGCGCTGCCTGCGATATGCAAGGTCTCTGACCAGAGAGCAGTGTTGACTATTGTAGGAACTGTGTAGCTGTAGCCAGGCCCCCACACCCGCACGAGTGGTCGACTGTGAAGAGCGGACAAATTGAATAGCTGGCCGGCGGCCATTAGAGTGGTAAACTGACGCGCGGAGTTCGAACGTTTATACATCGCTTTTGGTTATAAAATGCCTTCCCTTGAGTTAGGTCACAAGCATAATGCCTCATTTAAATACGTTACTACAATACATCTTTTAATTTATGAACAAACAGCAACTAGTCACTGTTTATGAATTTATCTTACGTACTACATGGAATCTGCTGTTGCTAAACGTTATGTACTGGACCCCTAGCATTTTTCTTAGTTCATTTACGATAGATGTACGAAAAATGCATCAAAATACTCGAAGATTTTCCCACTATATTAATAGATATTTTCTGACTCTACCTTGCTTTAGATTTTATGACGAGAAGTGCGTTATATATGGCATAGTGCTTTGGCAACTCACGACCAAATTATCAAGTTTCAACCTAACCTAGACCATGAAAACACTACCGATCAGCCAACTTTCTTCAAAATGATCAGAACATATAAAAAGTTATTCTGTCGGTCGGAAATCTTGCCTCCTGACAGCGTATAACCATTTTTGTAACAGCTGTGGTTTTGAGAAAGGAAACCTGCAAATAGATGCACAGACATTATGCTAATACCGTGTTACAAAAACATTTATTAAGCAAGTGCACTGACATACAAAACAACTTAAAATATCCACATACCTGTGAAATGTAATATTCGTTCCTTCCTCGAATTTATTTGTACAATTAATCGCTGCACAACTCTTCACCATTGTACTTCTTTTGATTGGAACGTACAGACAGTAGAATTACGAGTAACAAATACTGTATGTACGCCCCAACAAATATACAACGTTGAATAAGTGTCTTCATAAACAACAATACAACACAACACATCAGACTACAACCACTATAATGGCGTCCAGCCGAAGGTTCAAATTATCCCGCGATATCAGCGCCATAAGTGAGTCTAGTTATTTTTTACAAGGTCTTTGAGCTGTAGCAGTAAGTTGTTGCTAGTCTGGAGTCTGCCCTGGTCTGGTCTAGTGTATCGTGTTGGCTGGCCCGGTCGCGGTGCATGTCGGGGCCTGAGTGTTAATATATAGGGTAAAAGAAAGCAGCCTCTCGCATATGTAGTAATGTTATCTCAAGTCCCATGTAAATGTTTTAAAACTCTCGTAATAATAATATTCCTCATAAAAAGTAACTTTTAACAACCATTTATTTCAATTTAAAGAATTTACTAATTTCTGCCATCCATGATCATCCCGATTATTGCAATAGAAAAATCAGTTGCTTCCTTTCATAAATGACAGATAGGTCGGCCAGCATTGCACAGAGCTGTGCCGGAAAAATTTATTGTAAGAGCAGATATATCCGGCGACTTCATTGAGGTAAGAATTTTTCCTTTTTTATTCCGAATGATCTTTCAGGGCCATGACGCAGCACTGCTGTCGTCCAAAACTTACCAGGTTAAATTCACAGTGAATTACTGAAAAGTCATAAGTGAGCGACAATTTCATTGGGAGGTTAGTTACATTGTTTTATTACCAGGTTACTGAATTTATTTTTTTATTGGGATGTTATACTGAATGTGAACGACATAATTATAATTTGTACTGTTGAGAGGTTTAGGAATTTTTCTGTTTTGAGGTTACGCTAAATGTGAATGAATTTTGAGCTTGGATTAAATGAGAAAGGATTTTGTAGGGAGGTTACAAATGAGAAAGAATTTTGTGGGGAGGTTACTCTAAATTAGAATCTTATTCATATTATTTATTTTTTTTATTTTGTGGGGAGGTTACACTTGGCGACAACCGGCCAGGATCGTATTTCTTTGTGAATCTCTGAGATGTAGTCATATATCTGCTCTTATTTACTTAAATGTAGTTTGCATCTGGCACAACACATTTACTAATTTGTCACTCTTTCTTTCACAGATCACCGGCAATTTATTGGTCTTTGTTGTAATTGTGTTTGTTCCATTTTTGCTTCGTCTTTGTTTCATTTTGTGCTTAATTTTGATTTGTGAAAAATGCCGCGAAAAACTGTTAACAGTACATTGCGATGTGCAATGAGTGAAATAGTCGACTCGAATAATTTGACCGATAATACTTGCGACACTCAGTGTAATAATGATAATCCTCCATTTACAGACAATCAGTGCGTACCGATCACTAATATTGATTTTGATCCTAATGATGAGCAAACAAATGCAATTATGTCCAGAGTAAATGTAACAATTGATGACGTGACACGTTTCGTTACAATGAACGCTGTCCAGTTTGACACGCCTAATTTGCAAAATTTATGTAGTGAACAGATAATTGTTTCTAACGAAGGTGAACAATATTCACAAAACACGTCAAGTTTATTTGATTCCGGTGTAGTGACCAACAGTGCACATTCAATTGGCAAACCTTTTCAAGAATTACAGAATGACCAAATTGTTGCAGAAAACTTGACAAATGCAGATACATCATCACACAGCACTGAGAATAGAGTAGGTAATGTTGGCATGGATCAAGTTATGGCATTGTTGCTACATATTAATCAATCGAACAAACAACTTGATGAGAAACAAGACAACCTTAACGAAAATTTCAAACAGTTGAATGAAAAACACGACAACCTAAATGAACAGAACAAACAACTTAGTGAACAGATTACAGCCATTGCCGCGCAATGTCATGATACTAAAGAATAATTACGTGAGGAAATAAAGGCTTGTGCTAGGAGCAATAGTGAAGAAATTAGATCTGTGGCTCAAGAATTAAGTAATACACATGCAGCCACAACTAAATTACTTAGAGATGAAATTAGTGCAGTTGCTAAACAATGTTCTGAAAACGCAGCACAGTTACGCAACGAGTTTAAATTAATGCCAGCAGAACTTTCACGCACACTGGATACAAAACTAGATGCGAAATTTGACCAACAGAACAGCCAAATTGACGAACGTTTTAATCACCACCTACAAAACAGTGAAACGCATTACAGTAAATTTATACAGGAACAGAATAAAGTAAAGCGACAAGTCATGGAAACAATCACTGCACAGAGACAGGAAGATAAGCATAAATTGTTTACAAAAGCAAAAACATACGTAGACAACAATATTGCTACAGTATCAGACGAAATCAAACAGTTGAACACCGAATTGCATGATGAAATCTCCGATCTTAAAACAAAAACAGACACACACACATTACACTTTCAGACAATGATCAACAGACTTGAAAAGTTGGAACTAATACAGGATCCCGATGCCATCAAAGCAGACGTTAAAAAATTGAACAAAACCACACGTAAAAAAAAAAAAAAAAAACAAATTAATGCTTGTGATAATAAAAACGATGACCAGGTAAAAGCACTGACTGAAAAATATGATGAATTGGCCAGTCGTATTGACGTTATCGATAGTAATAATGACACAAAATCAGACGATATGTCACCAGTTTCGTTTAATCAAACACCCGAATTCCAAAATTTACTGCAGACGATCAGTGAGATAGGTTCGTCTAATAATACATTACGTAGAAAATTGTCATCTTTACAGCACGAAGTGACGGAGATGAAAAATATTTCAGCCTTTAACACATCACAGCATACGCTACTTTCTGAACATTTGTCAGACTCACACAGCCAGTATAATTTAGGTAATTTACAGAGAGTACGTGACTTAGATTCCGAACAGTCACAGACAAACAGATTATCATACAATCCTAAACCTGTTCAGACATACAGAGACGATAATTTTGATTACAAGCACTTTCTATCTGTGAGAAAATTTAAAGTATTTAAAAATGACAGAACACAGATTCACCCCTTGGATTGGATACAACAATTTAGCTTTGCTTTTCCACCAACTTAGCCTGTAACACACAAACTTGAATTTATTTGCAGTTTTTTGGAAGGCGAACCGGCAACTCGTATGAGACCGATTGCGAGACAATGCTATTCGGTAGAAGAATTTCAGAATGCTTTTCTGTCAGCGTATTGGTCGAAGACGACACAGCGCGGAATCAAGGATCAATTAATTAGTTTACCGAATTATGAGAACTCAAATTTTTCCACTGTCACGCAATTTTTTGAACACATGGTCCAACAAAACCAGTACTTAAGTGAGCCATACAGTGAATCTGCACTTATCCAATTATGTATTTCTAAATTACCACGATCGTTAAGAGTATCACTTTTAACAGGTCAGCAGAAAGAAAATATTTCGGCATTCAGAGATCTGTTACAGCTTTTGGAAGTTCAGCAATCAGATTATTCCTTCATAAACAAAAATTTTTCACGTCATAACCAAGGCCAAGCAACATACAGTAATTACGATCAGCCACGCTATTTCAATTGCAAAGGTAATAGACGCTCCAGGAACGACAACCACCAGAACTTTAATAACAGACAAAATTTTAATTATCAGTATCGTCAAAATTATCAGCAACAGGAACCACATTTTGGTAACAATAGAGGTTTTTCCCAACAATAGCAACAAAACCAACTGGTTAGCATACCTAACCAACAATGTAATGTGCAAGGTCAACTAAGCTTTAATGTTTCGCTGCCTACACGTATAGCGTCGGCTCCGCCAAATAGTAACGCAGAGCAACAAAGAAATAACTACGTACAGAAAACACACCATTTCAACTCATATCACAATGCACCGTATAGAAATGACTATTATGACAGACGTAAAAGTAATGAGCACATTTTTCAGCGTACGTTAAATAACAGTCGGTCTTACCAGCAGCAGAATCATCCGCAACAACAGATTATCATGAATGAGCCAGACAGTAGATATCATCCCGAACGTAATACGTCAGGAAGAAATAACAGAACAGTACAAATAGTCGAAATGCCACAGCATCCTCCCGCAAATAGAAGCACGTAAGAAAGAATTTGACTAGATACAGTACAGGTTGCATCTTCCAGCAACGCAAGCAATACTTTTGACACAGAGAATCATGTTCACGAAAATGTTATTACTTTTGACGACATCCGAGACACACTTTTTCATGAAAAACCACTTATTCAAAAAAACCATTTCACACCCTGTCATTGAAGTAAAGATTGGATCATCCAAATTTTCACCAGTAATCGATTCTGGATCACCTATGTCAGTTATAAATGAGGAAACGTTCAACGAATGTAACAAAGAGAATACCTATCCTACGTTACCATTAGGCAAAACTAAAGTAAAAGGAGCAGTATCTGGTAAA
This sequence comes from Schistocerca serialis cubense, assembly GCF_023864345.2. Lineage (NCBI taxonomy): Eukaryota > Metazoa > Arthropoda > Insecta > Orthoptera > Acrididae > Schistocerca > Schistocerca serialis. The sequence goes on along the minus strand of NC_064639.1, from coordinate 405,001,029 downwards.
GGAGTAGATGTAAAATTACAGACACACTTATCGATTTGTATTGCAGGTCATACGCTTCACTCAAATTTTTGGATTGTTCCCTTATTGACAACACGTTATTTTAGGTACGAATTTTCTGGTACAACATGACACAATTATTGACTTTCAAAATTCGTATTTAATGTTAAAGGATGAAAATGTATAACTGGCATTAGAATTTCAGCACTCTTTATCTGCAGAAGAATAAACAATTAATCGGACAGAGATCATTTCTGCATCACGTAACATAGACTGTCATTCCACATTGTTCACAGATACGTACGTACACAACTATAATACTCCAGACGAAGCCGACTAAGACGTTATACAGATGATTTCTGATAAAGTTAAACAGAGCAATGCAAATACAGACGACGAACGTACTCAACTACACAAAATTCTTTTACAGAAAGCTCCAGTTTTTGACAACGTCCCTGGTACTATGTCCGGTTTTATGTATGAATTTCAAGTTAAACAGCACGACACATTTAAAGCCAAACATTATCCCATTCCTTATATTCACACAGAACAAGTTAAGAAAGAATTGCAAGCTATGCTTGACCAAGGAATTATTGAACCGGCAGGTAGTCCGTACATAAACCCGCTTCATATTGTTAAGAAAAGGGATGCTTCACTTAGCCTCGTACTTGATTCGCGTCACATCAATGACATTATTATTAATGAAACAGATCGCCCACAGACACTAGAAGAACTTCTACAGAAATTTCATGGTACTGCTATTTATTCCACGTTAGATTTGAAATCGGGATTTTGGCAAATTCAACTCCATCCGAACTGCAGAAAGTACACAGCTTTTCTCTGTTTTGGTGACTGTTATCAATTTTGTAAATTACCGTTCGGTTTAACTATTTCTTCAGCAGCATTTATTCGCGGTTTGAATACTATACTTCCGACAGAATTTAAAGACAGAATCTCAACGTATGTAGACGACATTCTTATTGCAGAAGCTAACTGGTCTGAACACAGCTTTACGTGACATTACTGTTCCTACGACGAAGAAACAACTACGCAGCTTTTTGGGTTTAATTAACGTTTTTCGTAAATTTATTCATTACTCTGCTTTAGACACCCCTAGATTATGTCAATTGACAGGTAAAAACACTATTTGGTCCAGGGATAGCCAAGCACAGTCTGAGTTTGTTAATTTGAAACATGCCTTGTTGAATGCACCACTTTTATCACACCCAGATCTTACTAGAAATTTTTCCATTGCCACCGACAGTTCTAACACCGCTTTAGGCGTACAAATTTTTCAGGAAATTGAAGAAGACGGTTCTACAGTAATTAAAAACATCGCCTTTGCGAGTCGCATTCTGTCACCTGCTGAACGCAATTATTCTGTTACAGAACTTGAAACATTACGTGTTGTATGGGCATTTACGAGATTTAGTCATTTTCTTTATGGAAGACATACGACCGTTTACACAGATCATAGAGCTATACAGTTTTTACTTTCCGCAAAATTTACACATGACAGATTAAGCAGATGGAAACTTTATTTACAGGAATTTAATTTTACAATTGTTCACATTTCCGGTACACAAAATGTTGTAGCAGACGCACTATCCCGTTCTCTCAGCAGCAATCAGCAAGACATCGGAACCAACTTCTGCCAAGCAAATTTTAGCGTCATGTATATTCAACAAGTTGCATTTGAAAATTTCATTTCGTCGTCATTACGAGATATAGCACAGGAGCAGAGCAAAGACAACGCATGGAAAGAGATTAAACACCTTTGGCAATGTTACCATTAGAAACCATTACACTGTATGCAATAACATTCTGTTTCGCCGCTCTCACCCTGACAGCAACAATTGGTTACTATGCATTCCTGACGAGCTTGTTAACAAATTAATTTGGTATACTCATTTAAGTTACTCACATTACGGAGGCAGAAAATGTTTTCTTATACTGAGACAGAACTGTTATTTTGCCAACATGGAGAAACGTATTCGACGAGTTTTGGCGTCATGTAAAATCTGCCAGAAAGCTAAGTCAGACACGACTTCACATATTCCTCCGTTACATCCCATTGTACCTGTTAAATTGAGACACATGGCCGCTGTAGACATTTTTGGTCCGATTCCCAGAACTAATAGAGGTTTTTGTTACATCTTTGTCGCTGTTGAACTCACTTCGAAATTTGTTACCTTCACTCCGTTACGCAAAGCTACTGCTAAATCTGTTTCGAATTCATTTGTAAAACATTTTTTATTCCATGTAGGGCATGTATTGAAAGTAATTTCCGACAATGGATCACAGTTTCGATCTGCTATATGGATACGTATGTTACGAACAAGAAACATTTCTCCGATTTATATATCCAAGTATCACGCTTCTTCGAACCTTTGTGAACGACTAATGAAAGAAATTGGTGAACTATGTAGAATATACTGCTATGAAAAACATATTGATTGGGACACACACATACTGTTATTCCAGGATGTAATTAACTCGATACCAAATGAATCTACTATGCTATCTCCGTCTGTTATACTGAAAAATGTTGAACCACCTAACAAAATTAAAGAATTAGTATCCTTTCCTACATCTAGTCGACTACGCCACCATGAAATAATTGACATTGCACTCAATAACAACAAACGTGCTGCAGAGCGCCAGAGAAGACAGCAAAAACAGGTTTGTACACACCGTGACTTTCACGTTGGACAGAAGATATTAGTACGCACACATTATTTATCCAACAGAGGAAAGAGTAGATGCAGTAAATTTGAGCTTCTATATGCGGGTCCGTACAGAATTCGCAGCATTCCTCACCCCAGTGTAGTACACGTCGAAACTCTGAGAACCAGAAAAAGTAAAGGCAATCACCATGTCTCCAATATTAAACCCTTTATTGAATGAACATACTTTATGATTTATCACACTGTAATGCCATTTTTTGATTTTTATATGACCAATGATGCAATTATATTTATGTGACTACTTACTGATGATTATCATATTTTTTTCTTGGCAAGTGTCCGGCAAGGTAAGGTTAGCAGGTCGCTTTTGTTGTCGTTACACATCAGACCGTGCACATTTTTCCAGATAAACTTACGTATTTTATGACCAGTTAAGCAATTATAGTTATGTGACTACTTACTGATGATTATCATATTTTTTCTTGGCAAGTGCCCGGCAAGTTAAGGTTAGCAGGTCCCTTTTCTTGTCGTTACACATCAGACAGTGCACATTTTTCCAGATAAACTTACATATTTTATGACCAATTATGCAATTCTATCTAGTGACACATTAATTTTATCAAATTCTTTCTCTATTAAAGTCTTCAACTCTCGCCTCTATCAACTACACAACATACAAGCTAAACACAAAGAAAGTCATTTCTTGTCGTTATATATCAGACCGTGCAGATTTTCCATTTTTCGTGTATGTATGATTGTTTTCCTGTTTTGTTTATATGCACTACGAAATCTTTAAGATATAACAAACACCAGTTGACTTTAACATTTTTCCTTATGATATCTCAATATCTTGACTATTCTACACTCTTGGCTACTGCATTATGAGACTGTGTGTACATTTTTGCACCTGAACGCTCTCTATGTTTTTGACATAATACGTTTTCTGTCATGCTATGATGTATGCTTAATTATATCACTAGAGACAAGTTTTTATTTAATGGGTATATGATTGAAATGCAAGATATTAATCCTTATTCATCATTTTCAGAAAGCAATAACGTGTAAAAGAAATAAATTAAACAAACCGCAGTGGATTACTATGAAGTGGAAATTTCACCTTCGGAATGAACGAAATAAAATGCAATACCTCGTCATGGAGAGTAAATGGATCAGAATTAACAAGCATTAACAAGCATATACTATACACATCGTATGATAGCAGTCTTAAGTAATTTTTTCTTTCAGAATACGAGGCGACTGATGCAGGCTGTCAGACAGAACTACACATCTTAGTTTTAGTGATGAAATATGCTAGAAATAAGAAACTCTATACTATGAATAGTTGTATGAAGTAAATGGTAATATGAATAATGAATAATGAAGTGTCTTTTTTGCATACGATAATAAATGATGATGAACAATTATATGAAGAATATGCTAATATGAATAATGCAGTTTTTCTTTGCAGGTGATGATAGTAATGAAGTTGTGGTAATATGAATAATTAAGTTTTTCTTTGCAGATGAGGATAATGATAAAGTTTATATATTTACTGTTAGTTAAGAAATGCTATGTAGTTATTTAAGTATTTGTTGCAGTTCGTTTTGACAGTATGTCTTATATTGCACGGTATAATGACTGAATGTTTTGGAAAGGACAGCTAGAGTACATACATATTGAGTACACATTTCATTACCTGTTAATTCGAAGTTCACTACTTTTCAGCATAATATGCGTTTCTTCTTTCAGCTTAATAATCCAGTTTGTATTTTTTCCAGGAGAAGCTATTCATGAAATTAATGTGCTATAAGCAGTTAGTCATTAAACCTGTTCAAGTACTTGCATTTTTTTACCCATTTGTGTGTGTCATTCATGAATGTGATCACATATACTCTGCTTGTTTCATAACCTTTCTACAGCTGACTCATGACGAATGATGTTACTAATACTTCTTTGCAGCATTAAGTCAAAAGCAAATATTTTCATGCCCCAGCAATTAAATATCGATCCCAACGCAATGCATTGCTAGCACACAAAAAATGTATTACCAGTCCCAAATAATGCTACTAGTTTAAGAGATATTTATACACTCCTGGAAATTGAAATAAGAACACCGTGAATTCATTGTCCCAGGAAGGGGAAACTTTATTGACACATTCCTGGGGTCAGATACATCACATGATCACACTGACAGAACCACAGGCACATAGACACAGGCAACAGAGCATGCACAATGTCGGCACTAGTACAGTGTATATCCACCTTTCGCAGCAATGCAGGCTGCTATTCCCCCATGGAGACGATCGTAGAGATGCTGTATGTAGTCCTGTGGAACGGCTTGCCATGCCATTTCCACCTGGCGCCTCAGTTGGACCAGCGTTCGTGCTGGACGTGCAGACCGCGTGAGACGACGCTTCATCCAGTCCCAAACATGCCCAATGGGGGACAGATCCGGAGATCTTGCTGGCCAGGGTAGTTGACTTACACTTTCTAGAGCACGTTGGGTGGCACGGGATACATGTGGACGTGCATTGTCCTGTTGGAACAGCAAGTTCCCTTGCCGGTCTAGAAATGGTAGAACGATGGGTTCGATGACGGTTTGGATGTACCGTGCACTATTCAGTGTCCCCTCGACGATCACCAGTGGTGTACGGCCAGTGTAGGAGATCGCTCCCCACACCATGATGCCGGGTGTTGGCCCTGTGTGCCTCGGTCGTATGCAGTCTTGATTGTGGCGCTCACCTGCACGGCGCCAAACACGCATACGACCATCATTGGCACCAAGGCAGAAGCGACTCTCATCGCTGAAGACGACACGTCTCCATTCGTCCCTCCATTCACGCCTGTCGCGACACCACTGGAGGCGGGCTGCACGATGTTGGGGCGTGAGCGGAAGACGGCCTAACGGTGTGCGGGACCGTAGCCCAGCTTCATGGAGACGGTTGCGAATGGTCCTCGCCGATACCCCAGGAGCAACAGTGTCCCTAATTTGCTGGGAAGTGGCGGTGCGGTCCCCTACGGCACTGCGTAGGATCCTACGGTCTTGGCGTGCATCCGTGCGTCGCTGCGGTCCGGTCCCAGGTCGACGGGCACGTGCACCTTCCGCCGACCACTGGCGACAACATCGATGTACTGTGGGGACCTCACGCCCCACGTGTTGAGCAATTCGGCGGTACGTCCACCCGGCCTCCCACATGCCCACTATACGCCCTCGCTCAAAGTCCGTCAACTGTAGATTTGCTTATTTTTTTCATAGTTCCACATAACTTCTTCCTGTTTTCTTGATTGATCTGTGTTCAGTTTTTCAAGGCCTATCCACTGTGCCAACTTATAACTAAATCTGAGGGGGGTGCGATGGGGAGGTTCCCTTGTAAGTATCTTCCTTTCGCATCTCTGCAACAACTCCTCCTCATTTTGCGTCTATAGTCCAAGTCACCGAAGCATACATCACGATAGGTCTCACTACTGTACGATACACTGTCAGCTTCAGATTCCTTATGTTGTATCGACTGGTGTGTTCCACATCTGTGACACACTGGTGACTCCTCGTAAAGTAAGGAAAAGTCGTATGTTCGTTTCCAAATGTTCTTATACAAAGGAAGCTACAGATGTACTGTCCCAGTTTAATTCTCCCGCCACGATGAGTGACAAAGATATTAGTTAAGACCAAAGCATACAGACATTGGCTGCGAGTGGCCATTGATTTAAATCAATGTGGTATGTTGAAAATTTGAGCCAGACTGGGATCGAAACATGGGTATCCTGCCTGCTTACTAAGTAGATGCTCTGACCGCTAAGCCACCTGGACACAGTGCTCATTGCAACTGCATAGACAATCCTAGTATATTTCCCATCAGATCCAAATTCTCAAGTTATCCCCACAGTACTAATGTAGTAGTGACCAGAGCATCTACCTACTAATCAGGAGACCCGGGTTCGAATACAGGTCTGGTACAAATTTTCAATTTTCCCAATTGATTTAAATCAATTCCCACTTCCAGCCAATGTCTGTAATTCCGTTGTGTCTTAGTACACAATGGGTGCTGGATCAAAATGGTGGTTTGTTCTTTCGGATCAGGCTCAAACTCTTATGGGAATCGGCGAAATGCCGCGAATGATGAGAATAATGGGCAAGGGGCACTACATTTGCAGTGTGTGGATAAGCTGAGAATCTGGGTCTACCAGGAGGCATGCTAGGATAGTCCGTGCAGTTGCGATGACCTCTTTGTGTTTAGATGGCTTAGTGGTTGCCGGCACGGTTGCTCAGCGTGTTCATTCAGAGGGTTAGCTGCACTGTGTAATAAAAAAACTGAATGAATGGATCAACAATGAACTTGAACAGGTGCCATGGGACGTCCACCCCAAACAAACGCAATGAGCAACAACGAAAAAAAATTATATTAAAAAAAAGCGGTCAGAGCATCTGCCTAGTAATCAGGAGAATCGGGTTCGATCCCAGTCTGACACAAATTTTCAACTTACCCCATTTATTTAAATTAATAGCCACCAGTAGGAAATGTCAGTAATTCCTTTGTGTCTTAATTCATTATGGCTTTTGGATCAAAATGATGTTTGTTCTTTGAGAAATGTCAGTAAGAACAGACACCACATGTATTATGAGATATTAGTGTCAGTGGCACTGAGAAACAAATGAAATCGCTAAAACTGAACAAGAAGCCCGTATCCGATGGAATCAGTGTCAGATTCTACATAATACATGCACTCGAGTTACCCTATCTATTAACAACAATACACCATAGATCCCTACATCTATATCTACACTGACGAGCCAAAGAAACTGGTACACCTTCTTAATATTGTGTAGGGCCTCTGAGGGCATGCAGAAGTGCTGCAACACGACATGGCATGGACTTGACTAATGTTTGAAGTAGTGCTGGAAGGAACGGACACCATGAATCCTGCAGTGCTGTCCATAAATCCACAAGAGTACGAGGGGGTGGAGATCTCTTCCGAAGAGCATGTTGCAAGGCAGCCCAGATATGCTCAATAATGTTCATGTCTGGGGAGTTTGGTGGCCAGCGGAAGTGTTTCAACTCAGAAGAGTGCTCCTGAGCCACTCTGTAGCAATTTGGGACGTGTGGGGTGTCGCATCATTGGAATCCACAATGGACATGAATGGACGCAGGCGATCATACAGGATGCTTACGTACTTGTCACCTGTCATGGTCGCATCTAGATGTATCAGGGGTCCCATATCACTCCAAAGTACACACGCCCCACACCATTACAGAGCCTCCACCAGCTTGAAAGTCCCCTGCTGACATGCTGAGAGATTGCAGGGCACTCTCAATTCTGGATCAGTGTAGGGAATATGATCTACGGCGATTTGACTTCATACATTGTGATGAAGTAGTGGGCAGCAGTTTATGGTCTTGTTTGCGTGCTCTAGGGAAAGAAATATGGTAAGCTTTACCTGCATTCAAAGAAACAGGGTGCCGACTTAAATGACTGCAGTTAAAGCATGACATTGGTGGGGCGACAAAGCGCGTTTTTTCTGGGGAACGATGAAGAGACATTTCCAGACAGTCGTGTGCAGTGGTCGCATTGTGCAAAACACATTAGCTTTGGCGCCAGACGTCCAGGCATATGGCCTAGCGTCGAAAAGTCGCCGACAGCGCATTGTAGGCCTTGTTAGCGAGCAAGCCACCAAAAGAAATGTAAACGTTCTGCAAATGTCTGTGGGACAGGGAAACTGGGGCCCAGACGTCCAGACTCTGTTTCAAAACATGTTTTGTCAATGCGAGCTTATGACCGTTCTTTGCAAACTTTGAAATGGACGCAACAGGGGAGATAACAAGCTGTTTATGGAGGGCTGTGCTTCCACCCTGTATTATGTTAGCAAAAGACACAACAAACGTGTGGGAAAGAGGCTGCGAAGCTGAATTTTTTTCTGTTTTCTGTCAATTAACTGTAAGTCTCTGATTGGTCAAGTCGGTTTACAGTGCAAAGACCATTCACCGAGCTTAGAATGCCGGGCTCCAGCTCGTGATTGGCTTGTGTGAAAATGGGGGAAATCAAAGAAGAGAAATGTGCTTTTGGAACCGAGCTGATGAGGAAACGGGGAGAAAGGGAGATCGTCACTCTTGTACAAGTCTCTTGTACTGCTGCTGCACTAGTAAAGAACTGCAGGTCTCTACCTAAACGGTGAGACTTGTGTCCTTTGCTAGGGTGCGACTTAGAGCCTGTGCCAGTCACTTTCTGAACCGTCAGAGGTACTGCTTATATCATCAGGGTCACAACGAGTGACGCGTGGGTGTACTTATTTGTCTTGAGTCGGCCGTCTAAACATTTGACGTATTCCGACACGCACAGTCGTGGCATGGAGTCAAATTGATTTGGAAGACCAGCAAACGGGTCCACCCGCACACTGGAATCCGTCGGGGTTTCAGAGGCTCTTAGGGAAGTACCTGTGTTCTGAATTAACCGAACGTGAGACCACGTTCTTGCATTTTTCGGGAACGCGCATTTAATAACAGATTGCCGCCGTCCATGACTTCAGTCCCCGAACGCATCGTAGTGTGCGGCCTTGACTAGTAGGATGGTAAAGTATTCGCTGCTGCGACGTAGGGTTATAATGTCTATTTCTCAGCACCCTGTTCTTTCGAACCATATTTTTCCTTTTTTTGTATGGTAGACTATAGATGCTTTGTGGTGGCGTAGTTTGATGCCATCACCTGGATTCACGTGTATGAAGTGAGATAGAGCGAGTAGTGTTCTGGTTAGTGTCGTGTGTCGATCGCCAGCAGATCACTTTGTCCACCATAGATCCCATTTTAGTGAGGCTTTTGTTAAATAAATATTTTTTGTATGATGTTTCTTTAATAATTTTGTTGTCTTGTCTTGTTTAAGATCAATAAATAGATTGTGAATTAGACTACAACTTCTCCCTGAGTTCTGATTAACAGTTCCTTCGCATTTTTATGGCAGCCTAGATCAGAAACGTAAGGAGTAGCTTTTTCATTTGGTGTCCACTGCGTGGATCTTTTACTTCATTAACAGTGATCCTCTTTCAATGCAGGGTCCATGGATTCATGAGGTTGTCTACATACCCATACACGGCCATTTGCTCGATACCAAGCAACATGTTTCCAGTCATCAATAGTACAATGTCGGTGTTGACGAGCCCAGGCGAGGCGTAAAGCTTTGTGTCGTGCAGTCATCAAGGGTACACGAGTGGGCCTCCAGCTCCGAAAGCCCATCTCGATGAGGTTTCGTTGAATGGTTCGCACGCTGACACTTGTTGATAGCCCAGCATTGAAATCTGCAGCAATTTGCGAAAGGGTTGCACTTCTGTCATTTTGAATTATTCTCTTTAGTCGTCGTTGGTTCCGTTCCTGCAGGATCTTTTTAAGGCCGCAGCGATGTCGGAGATTTGATGTTTTACGGGTTTCACGGTACACTCGTGAAACGATCGTACGGGAGAATCCCCACTTCATCGCTACCTCGGAGGTGCTGTGTCCCATCGCTCGTGCGCCGACTATAACACCACGTTCAAACTCACTTAAATCTTGATAGCTGCCATTGTACGAGCAGCAGTAACCGATTTAAAAACTGCGCCAGACACTCGTTTTATATAGGTGATTCCGACCGCAGGGATGTATTCTGAGTTTTTACATATCTCTGTATTTGAATACGCATGTCTATAGTTATTATACAAGAGCGTGGAAGTACTGCACCAGCCATTCAACATTTTAAGAATACCTCCGACATTTAAACCATGTATAGACATGACATATGCAGGTCACAGCAATATATTGATTAATAAATATGCATTACAGTTCGTTAATTTGCTATGCACAGTTTCAGCCAGTTATGTGTCTCTGATATATACTCATATCCCTTAATATGACGCCAGGTCTTATAGGCCAGATAGAAGTTATTTCCTCGATAATAAGATATGTGTTAGTTCCATGATGACATGTCATTTAGGCAGATGTTTTTGAGATTTCAAATTGCACTTGTAAATGGCTACAAAGGGTAAATCATGATTGCGTGAAATAAATGAGCACAAACCTACAGTCAAATGGCAGAAATTTCTTTCAAAGAAAATAAAGGAAAAAGAATCAGAAATAACTTAATACCACTTCAATTTATATTCTATGTTAACAAATTCCTCTTTTTCGGAAATGCTTTCCTTGGTAGTGCAGCTATGCATTTTATATCTTTTCTACTCCAGCCGTAGTCATTTATTTTAATGTACAAATAACAAGACTCACTCACTGCTTTTAGCTTTTCATTTCCTAATGTAATTCCCTCAGCACTGCCTGATGTTTCGGCTACATTTCATTAAACTTGTTTTACTTTCGTTGATATGTTGTCGTTGTTGTTGTTGTGGTCTCCAGTCCGAAGACTGGTTTTCTGTTGTTCTCCAAGCAAATCTCTTTCGGGAAAGCCTCCTCATCTATGCATAACTAATGCAACCTACACGTATTTGAACCTGTTTACTACAGTCAATCCTTGGTCTGCCTCTATAATATTTACTCCTACCCATAGACACATGCCCATTACAAAACCGACGATTCTTGGTACCACCGAACGTTTCCTACAACCGATCTCTTCTTTTAATCAGGGGATGGCATAAATTAACTTTTATCTCATTCTGATTCAGTACCTCCCCACTACTAATTCGACCTACCAGTCTGTCTTCATCATTCTTCAATTTCAAAATACTCTATTTCATTCTAGTCTGTTGTTTACTGTCCACGTTCCACTTCTGTACAAGGCTACACTTCAGGAAAGACTTCGCAATACTTATATTTTTTATTCGATATTAATACAAATAGTCTTTTCCAGAAAAGCACTCTTCATGACAGTCTCTATGTTATATCCTGTCTACATTTGCTTTTATTAATAATTTTGCTGCCTAAACAGCAAAACTTATTGACTACGTTTAGTGTCTCGTTTACTAATTTTATTCTCTCGGCATCACCTAATTTACGTCAACTACTTTCCATAACCCTTGTTTTAAATTTGTTGACGTTCATCTTATAACCTCTTCTCAAGACATTATCCATTCCGTTAAATTGCTTTTCCAAGTATCTTGCAGCCTCTGACAAAACTACAATCTAATCGGCAAAGTCAAAGTTTTTATTTCTCTCTCTGAACTTTCTCTTTCCAAATTTCTCGCTGGTTTTCTTCGAAGCTTGCTCAGTGTTCAGGTTGAATAACCCTGTCTTACTAACTTCTCTTACTGCATTCCTTTCATGTCCTTCGACATTTATATCTGCATTCTGGTTGTAGATTATCTTTCACACCATGAATTTTACCCCTGCTACCATCAGAATTTGAAAGAGTGCATTCCAACGATCATGGTCAAAAAGCTTTTGTCAATCTACAAATGCTAATAATATAGTTTTGCCTTCCTTCAGTCTATGTGCTAAGATAACTCTTAGGTTCAGTATTTACACATATGTGACTACATGTCACCAGAGCCCAAACTTTTCTTCTCTGACTGTTGACACGTATCGGTGGGCTGTATATGTCTAGAATTCAACTTTTTCATGAGAGCAGATTTAAAGTTTTCAGATCATAATTCTGCAGGGTGGTCAGAAACAGTCTGAAAAGCCTGTAAGGATGTTGCAAGGTAGGTTGTGCTGAGTTATAATTGTTAAGAAAAAATCGATACGTTGCGTCATTTCCGATTTAACTAGCATTGAAGTTAGCCGACCAGGCCTTTGCACGTGCAGTTTCAAGAGACTACCAGAGACGGAGTCGCCAAACGGTTTCTTCGTTTGGTTGCCTAAAACCGAACAAGAGAGCGATACAAAAATTGGACATGGGACGGTAATAAGGATCGAATCTGAGCCAAAAGCTGAGCAGGACGTGAAATATCATCTACGCAAAACAACAACTGACAGTAATTGTATGTGGCGGTCCTCTTGAATCTTCGCGCGCATCTGTCTGATTGGCTAACTTCAATGCTAATTAACTCGGAAACGGCGCAACGTTTCAGTTTTTTTCTTAATAGTTATTTCTCAGCACAATCTACTCTGCAACACCCTTACAAGCTTTTCAGACTGTTTCTGATCACTCTTTATATTTCTTGAGTAAATTAGAGCATGGAAACAGGTTGTAAATGCAAACTTTCTAAGTATAAATCTGTTGTTGAAAGGTTTTAACTAACTCAAAAGCAAACCTTTCGAAATCAATAGCTTGAAACAAATTATCTGGGAAAGGGGAATGATCTTAAATATCAGCCTGAAAGGTGGTGCGTGTTAAAGCACCGCTTCCGGGACGGGGGGATGTGCCGATCCCAGACCGAATCCGCCCGGCGAATTAATGTCCATAGCGAGTCTGCTGGCTAGCCTGGATGTGGCTCTTAGGCGGTTTCCCACATCCCACTAGGTGAATACCAGGCTGGTATCCAAGTCCCGCCTCAGGTACACGATTCGCTAACGTTTAGAAAACTTTCGATCTCTTTCACGCGAATAACACTACACGCAGACAGAAGGGGTACACATATTCCCTCCCAGTGGGTAATGGGGGGGGGGCGGGGGGGGGGGGGGACTACAGGAAGGGCATCCGGCCACTCCTTAAACAAAGCATGCCAGGTGTGTTAATAACCATGCCAACCCCGCGCCAATGCGGGACAAAGGCACAAGAAAAAGAAGAAAAGTAATGTGTTTAAATGAAACTTAACAATACGCTCAAAAAACTGAACTGTTACTCCTATTTATTGTCAAGACATAAACGCAAAATGAAAATTCGTACAACGTCTTTATCTTGGTTTCGCCATGGTTTCGTCAAATTGTACATCGCTGTTTGGAACGTTGCCACAACCACATTGTAAACTTAGAAAGAAATGATGCTGGCCAGGAGGTATAAAGTTCAGTACATCCGCTATATTTTTTATTTCCATTTGTGGCGTATATTCCATGGGGAGAAGCTGTTTGAAAGTGAGGCCGAGCAAATCTCATTGACAGGCGCCCAGCCCTGTTTCCAGAAGCACGCCATTTTCAAAAATCAGGCTCCTGGATTTCATCCTTGACATTCAATGTTTATTTACGAACATATACAGGCTGAGTCATTAACTATTGCCACCAAGAATAAATCCGAAAGTATGATGGGAGCTGAAACTTGAACAAATGTTGCATGGGATAACGTGCACCATAACATGACGTTGGTTTTTTGTTGCTAGGTGGGGTCGCGTCAGAGATATGAGGGTCAGCTTTGTTTTTTTAAATGGGATGCTATAGTTTGGTACTTATTCTCTGATAGCGGCTATCGAGACAAATCTAATGGTGTGTAACAGTAAGGTCTTTGGAGGTCAACGAAGGTCACAAAGGTGGCATAAACGTCCATTTACAGAAGGTGTTTCAAGTGATGACCATTGGTATCAATGCAGTGAATGCAGTGAATGCAGTGCTGAAATCGTCTTATCATGGATTGAATGGTATTCCTTATCACTTCGGCACTTATCGAAGCACATGCCCTAACAATTCTCTCTCATATATCGTGCAAACAGTAAATATTCGCCGAATACGGCGTATCCAACTAACGTGACATTGACATGTAAACGCCATTCGTCGGTTTTGCAACACAACACTAATAGGAACGCTAAGACTAGCATTGTCGAATCAAGCGAATATGAATTATGTATTCTTTCGAAGAATAAGTCGATATGCTTCTCATTTACGGAGAACGCCAACGAAATTCAGTGAGAGCTAGAGACTTATATGCTGAAATATATCCTCAACGTACTCACCATACACGTCGTACTTTTAAATATGTGTGTAATAAACTGAGAACAACTGGATCTTTAACGCATCGAAGCATATCCGGCAAAGGAAAGTTACTAGCGAGGAAACGGAAATTGGTACTCTTGCCATTGTGATTCGAGATCAAATGTTCAAATGTGTGTGAATTCCTAAGGGACCAAACTGTTGAGATCATCGGTCCCTAGACTTACACACTACTTTAAACTAACTTACGCTAAGAACAACACACACACACACACACACACACACACACACACACACAGATACACATACACACACACATGCCCAAGGGAGGACTCGAACCTGGGGCGGGAGTGGTTCGAGATCCTTGTGTTAGTTCGCGTCAAATCGCAAGGAAATCTGGCATGCGCCAGAGTAATGTTGCTCGTGTTCTGCATAGCCATAAATATCATCCTTACCATACCAGTCTCCACGAAGAATTAACTGTTACAGATTGTACGCGTCGCATTGAATTTTGTCGTTGGGCTCAATTTCAGATTCGGAGGGATGACACATTTATTAATGTGATGTTGTTTACTGACTAGGCTACATTCACAAACCATGGAAATGTTGATTTGCATAACATGCATTACTGGGCAACAGAAAATCCATGTCGGCTGCGACAAGTTGCACACCAAAAACCGTGGCCGGTGAATGTATGGTGTGGGATTCTGGAAGACAGAATTATAGCCCCCTATTTCATCGAAGGGAAACTTAATGGTAGAAAGTACACCACATTCCTGCAAGAAACATTAGATTTGTTATTGGAAGAAATACCTTTAGGAACAAGGAGCAAAATGTGATATCAACACGATGGGTGTCCGGCACATTTTTCGCTGATGGCTAGAAATGAGTTTCAGAGACAATTCCCAAATCGTTGGATTGGACGCGGGAGGAGATGTGTCGTGGTCGGCTCGTTCGCCAGACTTGACACCTCTGGATATTTTCTTGTTGGGATTCGTAGAAGACATTGTTTATAAAGACGTACCAAATACACCTGAAGATATGCGAGAGAGAATTGTCAGAGCATGTGCTTCGATAAGTGCCGATGTGATAAGGAATACCATTCAATCCGTGGTAAGAAGATTGTAGCACTGCATTGATACCAATGGCCATCACTTCGAACACCTTCTGTAAATGGACGGTCATGCCAACTTTGTGACCTTCGTTGACCTTCAAAGACCTTACTGTTACACATCATTGGATTCGTCTCGATGGCCGCTATCACAAAATAAGTACCAAAGTACAGCATTCCATTTAAAAAAGCGAAATTGACTTCCATATTTCTGAAGCTACCCCACCTTGCAACAATTTCTTCCTCGTTGTGAGACTTTCTTGAACGTCTTTATCAGAAAATCTGAGCATTTCATTTCGTAACCACAAACTTATTCGCTATGAGGCGTTGGGAGCAGACCTGGCAGCCATGAGCACTTGGACGTACACCACTTAACTGCCGACGCGCTCAGCCAAAAAAAAAAAAACAAAAACAAAAAAAAAAAAAAAAGAGGAACTTAGAACTACTTTAAACCTAACTAACCTAAGGACATCACACACATCCATGCCCGAGGCAGGATTCGAACCTGCGACCGTAGCTGTCGCGCGTTCCAGACTGTAGCGCCTAGAACCGCTCGACCACTCCGGCCGGCGGCGCTCAGCAGTTTCGTTCACTGTGAGCGAAGAATTGAGCTAGGACCCAAGCCACAAGTCAGGTACAAAGATCTGCCTGTCTAGTAATAATAAGAAGTGTCAGCCCATATTTCAATTTTTGCGACTTGCACCACTTGGAAGTCAACTCTTTTTTTCCTTTATTGTTATTTCGTCCTCCCCCCTCACCCCGTAGGGGCGGGTGTGGGGTAGTCGCAGTGCGAAAATCCTGCTCTTCAGCTAGTAGAAATTGTCTCTAACTTAGTTTCTAAAATAGAAAAACACAAGTTGACATATGTATTATGAATTTAAAATTATTTTAAGAGATGATGTTAATGGGAGAATACAAGTAATATAATGCTGTTTTCATTGATTGTTTAAAAACAGTGATACAAATGAGAACAGACCGCACAGTGAAAAAAAACACTTGAGGAATACTTGAAGAACACTAAACACTTGAAAAAAATTGAATGTGACAGAAGATACACTGGCCATTAAACAAAACGAAGCACCATACACTTCCGCTAAAACGGGGAAAGGAGCTGCCCTGGGAAGCTAGATTATAGATGAAAATAAGGATGGGTATGGAGGGTGATAGCAGAGTGGTGACGAAGAGGTCTGAAGGCTGTAAGAGGTGGTGACGTGACGGAGGTGGCTGCTGGGGACAAGGAGAGAGGGGTGCCTGATATTGGGATATACAGATCTGAAAGGAAAATGGGGTGGGGGGAGGAGAGACAAAGAAAGGAAAAAGTAGGAGCAGTGGCATTGCAAGAGGAGGTGAATAGGGCGGGATGGATTCAGACTTGGTAGGACGGGTAAATGTTGAGGCGGAGTTCGAGGTCTGGAAGAGGGAAACTGTTGAAATTTCTTTGCGAGTGGACATGAGGGTGTGCAGGTGGAGGGATTGTGGGGTGTGTAGATAGAGGCGTGGCAGCGCACTAGCACTGGAAAGGAGAGGGGTCACAACAAGCCTGTTCGAGTCTGCGAGGGGTGTAGGTTATTAGGAGGTGTTCAGTGTGAGTGACGAGAGATGGGAATTTAAAGAGAAGAGTTGGTAAAAGGTTCTGGTAAGGGATGGCAGCCAGCCCGCCCATGTCTGACTGTACCTGGAGGGAAGATTGGCAGATGCGCTAGTGTGGGGGGGGCTGCCCTCGCAGCACTGCGCATGCGCATAGCGAGCGCGGCAAGGCGCGCAGGTGTGTTCGTTGGCAGCCGCCAGGATGAGCCGCAGTCGCGGACGCCGCTCACCGCCGTCTGGTCTTCGTTCCTTCAGCTCACCTCCGCCGTGTTTGTTTACCGTCACGAATCTATGCTCGCGTCGCGTCCGTCCGACCGCGCTCCCGAACGCACGCTACGCTAGCGATTTCCGCATACAGTGAATTTCCTGCAATCCACAGTGACTTCTAACATGCAATAAAACAGTTCTAAGTGCTCCGACGACGACGCCGAAAACAATACACCTTCGAATGCAGCGGCTGCGGTAAGTAACAAAATGTTTGAAAATGCTTCGTTCCACAGTACTTCTTTCTCGTGAAGTAAGTGCGACTCGAGACCGTCATTTCATTCCACGTATGTTATACGCCTCTAATTACTAGTTAATTACCTGCAAACGAAAATATTGTTGATAGAAAAACGTTGGCATTGCGGTGCTTGCTACTTGTAATAACGTCACGTTAAAAACGTAAACATTGACACTTTAACCTGACAGCGTATTCTGAGAATATGTTACTCCTTACTAAAAGAACTATCGTGAATGTAACAGTAAACGCATAGTCAGTTTGCGAATTCAAACGTAAACCATTGTTCGGGTGCTTCGGTACTATCTACGATCTATGTAAATATATATCAATGGATTTACTGTTGACAATTTTTAGTAATTCGCAGAAACTGCAACATTCATTCAATGAAAACTAGACGGAACAACGATATGCACTTGGAGAACCCTTCATTAAGCAATGTACGAAACGGCGCGCACTATTCGGTAGGTTGCATTATCAACTGGCTTCCAATAGCACTAAAAAAAAAACGCTAAACGCAAAGTATTCACATCGCAGCTGAATGGTTTCCTCCTATTCTGTACCCTAATTCCTCGCGATCGTTCAGCACTTTACTCTGTAATATGTTAATTACTCCTATATTCTTACAATTTTCTCGTGTTTTAGTAATTATTTTCATTATAAATGTTCTAATAAACATCCTATAAATTATGTACTGACTCGTTCCCTAATAAAGTGCCTTTGGTCCGTGTGGTACCACAGAACATGGTAAATAAATATTAGAGTTTGACTGACAGAACCATTCAACATTGAATGTTTTTTTCCTAAATACGTCCGTATATGAAAGACTGAGGTAGTGGTGCTAGATTAGTTTTATCATACACGACACGTTGACATGTCGAATGTAATACTAAATGTAGAATCCTTGATACGAGTCCAGAGCACAAAAAAGAAACATATCACTAGCGCGCAAATTGTTAAGAGTCTATCGACGTGTTCCCCCAGTTAGTAACTGACCTAAAGCCGAGGATAAATTAACCGATTTTACCCCAACATATAGTTTTCGGCAGGTATTTGGTTGGCTTACTCTATTAAGGAAGAGCCGGCCGGAGTGGCCGTGCGGTTCTAGGCGCTACAGTCTGGAGCCGAGCGACCGCTACGGTCGCAGGTTCGAATCCTACCTCGGGCATGGATGTGTGGGATGTCCTTAGGTTAGTTAGGTTTAATTAGTTCTAAGTTCTAGGCGACTGATGACCTCAGAAGTTAAGTCGCATAGTGCTCAGAGCCATTTGAACCATTTTATTAAGGAAGAAAGGTGTGCTTTAAACGCCTCTCTGCGACACTGACATTGATGGGTCTTACAGCGCTGTCTCGTCAACTTCGGGACACACGAAGTTTGTTGTCCGTGTGATGTAGGCCAACTGACATAAAAAGCCGTCTCACGGGAAGCTGGAGGAGACTGTGAGAAAGATATGAAAGCTTTGTTCCCTATGGGAAGTTCAGATAACGATCATTTCCCATCTCGTCTTCCTCGGACAAAGGATGTCAAATCCGCAAATGAAGCGGGAATCGGATATTTGTGTTACTGGTTATTAGGAAAGGTTTACAGTGCTCAGACGCCAAACGCTTTCTGTCCGAAACAGTGTTTCAGAGATGGTCATTTGTTACGTCCTACCGTCGCATTACACACTTACCTTGACAACACACTTGATTTCAGCTGGCCTGTTTCCGAAACAGGAACTCCTCTGTCTTTGTTGATATGCATTGATCGCATATTAATTTGATAAGTATTTTGAAACAGAAGAGCATAGTAACTATAATAGAACACAACAAATTTCTGGAACTGGCATAAGATTGTGATCTCGAGATCAGTATATCCTCCATGTTGTCACGCATTTACTTTCAATGCGATAAGAATTGAAGTATATTTGTCACTTTCATTTACAAACTGAATTCACACACACTTTAATTGTACAGATTTCAATTTCAAAGATAGCAACTGGAGCTTAGATTAAAAGGAAATTAACTTTAGCTAGGGGGCATCTGCAAGGAACCAGGCACCAACTTGCAATAACGGCTACATGGTCTGTACAAGCATCCATAAAAATGTTTTCTGGTGTTCAGTTTTTTTTTAGCATAGGGTGTAGTTTAAAAGGTGGTTTATCTAGGTAAGTTCACTGCAAATGATGGAAAAGAACAAAAATACAGTGAAACACGAAGTAGACATCCTGGCAATAAGGCAGCTCATCTGGATTAGTAAGCGATTGACATAAGAAACTGGCTACAAAACCGGCCATTAGCGTCTTTAATATTCCTTGAAGGCGCTAGATAACTCGATCACTACTTCTGAAAGCAGAGAATGCTTCTGGCCACATACAGGGCTGAACAGGTACCCATTCAGCTATACAGTACTACCGACAGGCGTTGCTCGTATGTATGTGGCAGTGTCTGACATAAGTTTATTAACGAGGCACATTATAATTTTAAGAAGTGTCAGGAGAATGGTGTGGCTGAGTGTTCTTAGAATGCAGTGTTTTATAGCTATTCCCCCTAATTTGTGTGTGTATGTCGGAATAGTAAAAGCGAATTAAGTAAGGTTCCTTGAACGAATTTGACTATAGTTACAAGAAACTGTCTTCATCTACATTACAGGTCACCGCTTTCAGTTGTATCACTCCACGGGGTGTCGTTTCACTTCATTAACAGTTAGAGCGTACTTGAAGGTTAATTAAGCATATGTTCATCAACGTTATTTAAACAAGAATTTGGACGTATGCTATGAACTGTACATGATTTGCGACAGTTGCAAAAAGGGCGCTGAAGTTTTTCATTGCGTGTATGTTTCACGATTTTGTCTTTCTTTTAATGAACTGCAGAATCGCATGTCCTAGTACGTTGCACATTTTCTTTCCTTAGATGTATCATGTTGCAAGGGAAAAACCCAGTCGTCAACTGAGCTTACCGATACCGTACATTACCTTCGTCTCGTAACATGATAATGTGGTGTGTGCCGTCAAACGTTCGCGAACACAAAAAGAACAGAACACTGACCGTATTTCTAGCGTGTATATGTTGTTTGGAAAGTAGGTTCAAGTGACACTATACTGTAACTGGGGGGTCTAGATTAGGTTGAAAGATGACATTTTTGCCGGGAGTTGCCGAGGCGGTATCGAATGCTTTGGTTAAAACACGCTTCGCATGTGATAGAGCAGTATTTCGTCTGTTCTACGATAAACCTATCAAATACAGTAATGTAAGTCCGCTACTGTGCTTTACGACTAGTTGCTGGTAGGCATCCGAGTGCAGATTCCAATCCCGGTGTAGCATTTTATGTGTTTTTCTGTTTGTGCTGCGTACCGTGTTCTCTTATTGCGATAGTTGTCCACGGTGCTTATCAATGATACCCGCTGTTGTGAGTACTAATACGGGGCTGCAAAAAATGTGGACAGTGTCTAAAAGTAAGATAAATAAATGACAAACCATTAATATCTAAATTGTTTGCCATAGAGTGATCATTTTTAGTAATGGGTTGGAAGACCGAAATTATGATTCAAAAGTGTATCGCTGGACGAGTTACAGGCCTTAGCCTGTAGGGAAGATGCTCCGATAGCAATAAAAGGACGTTAGCTCGAATAGAGAGTTTACAAAAATGGTTCAAATGGCTCTGAGCACCATGGGACTTAACATCTCAGGTCACCAGTCCCGTAGAACTTAGAACTACTTAAACCTAACTAACCTAAGGACATCACACACATCCATGCCCGAGGCAGGATTCGAACCTGCGACCGTAGCGGTCGCGCGGTTCCAGACTGTAGCGCCTAGAACCGCTCGGCCAATCCGGCCGGCAGAGTTTACATGTTTCCATATTTAGCAATCGTATAAAATTGCTCCTTGATCGCAAAATCCAAACCTAAAGAATAGAAAGTTGCACATGTCATGCCAATACTCAAGAAAGGAAATAAGAGTAATCCGCTGAAATACAGACCCATATCACTATCGTCGATTTGCAGTAGAATTTTGGAACATATACTGTAGTCGACCATTATGTACTAAGATTTGTTGACACGCAGTCAGTACGTATTTAGATCACATCGTTCTTGTGAAACACAATTAGCTCTTTATTCTCACGAAATAATGAGTGCTATCAGCAGGGGATCTTAAATTTATTCCATATTCCTAAATTTCCAGAAGGCTTTTGACAGTTTTCCGCACAAGCGACTTCTAATGAAATTGCATGCTACGGCGTACCTTTTCAGTTGCGCGAATGGATTCGTAATTCTATCAGAAAGGTCACAATTCGTAGTAACTGACGGAGAGTCATCGAGCGAAACAGAAGTGATATCTGGCGTTACCACAAGAAAGTGTTATAGCCCCTTTTCTGTTCATAATTTACATATTTGGTTTTGGAGACAGTCTGAGCAGCTATGATACATAGTTTGCGGATAATGCTGTCATTTACCGTCTAGTAAAGTCATCAGATAATCACACCCAACTGAACTATGATACAGACAAGATAGCTGCTTGGTGCGAAAGGTGGCAATTGACACTAAATAATGAGAAGTGCGCGGTCATTCACAAGAGGACTAAAAAGAAATGCGTTAAATTTCGATTGCACGATAAATCACACAACTCTAAAGGCTGCCAATTGAAATAAATACCTAGGATTTAAATGACGATGTTGGAACAGTCAGATAACGTTGTGGGGAAGGCAGACTGACTGCGTTTTACTGGCTTAAAAGATGCAACAGGTCTACTAAAGAGACCACTTGCGCGTCCTCTGCTAGAGCCGAGCGAGGTGTCGCAGTGGTTAGCACACTGGACTCGCATTCGGGAGGACGACTGTTCAAACCCGCGTCCGGCCATCCTGATTTGGGTGTTCCGTGATTTCCCTAAATCGTTTCAGGCAAATTCCGGGATGGTTCCTATGAAAGGGCACGGCAGTCTTCCCTCCCCATCCTTGTCTAATCTGAAGGGACCGATAAACTTGCTGTTTGGTCCCCTCTCCCGAATCAACCAACCTTTGCTACAGTATTGCTGTGCGATGTGGGATCCTTACAAGATAGAATTGACAGATAACATCGAACAAGTCCAAAGGAGGACTATTCATATTATGGCGAAATAGGGGAAAGAGTGTCATGAATGATACGCGATCTGGGGTGGCAATCATTAAAACAAAGGTGTAAATATGCGGCGAGGTTTTTTCATGAAATTTCAATCTCCAGCTTTCCACATCGAATGCGAAAATCTTTTGTTGACGCCAATCTACATAGGAAGGAATGACATCGTAATAAGATAAATCAGAATTGGCACGGAAACATTTAAGTATTCATTTTCTCCCACGCGCTGTTCGAGAGTGCAGTTGTGGTGAAATAATTGGAAGATGGTTCAATGAACTCTCTGCTAGGCAGTTAAGTGTAAATTGCGGAGTAGCAATGTAATGCATATGTAGATGCCTTAAGTGTAGTGCGAAACACCGCTGCTGCACGGTCCCAACTTTCTCGAAGTAGGATAGAGTTCTCCCGCTAGATTTTGTGGTCTGGCTCAAATAGCACAGGGTGTCTCGTGATTTCGGTGGAAACTTGAGAATGTAAATAATAGTAACGGGAGAACTTTCTAGAAGACAGCATTCAGAAGGAAAGTGCAGTTAGGAATAGGTGACAAAATCATCGGGATTCTCGTTCATGAGGCCAGAGCTCATTACTTCAAAGATTCAACCCTAAACAATTTTTTGGAGTTGCTCTAGATTCGCGATTTAGCAGTGTGATTTACCTGAGATCTACATGGTGTTTCAGAAGCGATGGTCAATGTTCCGGAATATGGCAGTTATGATCATCCGAAACAAAAAAAGTCAATTAAACATGGGTCCTAAAACACATACCTTAAGAGTTTTGAGCAATTCTTGATCTTCGATATTGTGAAATAAATCTCTTCTTCTGAAAGGTCTTTGCTTCCCATATTTTGGGAAGTGATAATATGGACAAAAAATCCAGTTAACATGTGCTCTACAATGCACGCAAGTTATGAGTACTTCATTAGAGGAGTTGCTTCAAAGTAGCGAAGATGAACATGTGCACGTAGCTCTTAAGGTTTGCATTTTAGAGCAGATGTTTATTGGACATTTTTTTCTTCTGTCGGTCCATATTATCACTTACCAAATATGGAAAGCAAAGAGCTTGCAGTAAAAGAGATTTGTTTCACAGCATCGACGACCAAGAATTGCTAATAGCTCTTAAGATATGCGTTTTAGAGCCAATGTTTACCTGACTTTTTGGTTTCGAATGATCAGTCCTGTCATATTCCTGAATATTGACCATCAGTTCTGAAACACCCTGCATGGCTATATTCCGAACGCCACCTCACGGGGTGGGGGATTTTCTCTGCCCGGGGACTGGGTGTTTGTGTTACACTCATCATTCCATCATCATTCATGAAAGTGGCTAGACTGGACTGTGTAACGATTGGGAATGTGTACGGGCGCTGTTGACCATGCAGTTGAGCGCCCCACAAACTCATCATCATCATCATCACCATCACCTCTCGGCATGTGGCGGAGGGTGATATGTTGTCCTGGGGGATTGTGGAGGGACGTTAAGCTTCCGCAGTCCTTAATGTTGCAAGAGAGTATTGTGATTTCGCCCAGAGGTATGTTGTGGTTTGGTGGTTGTTGTTTGTAAACTCTAGAAATAATAGTGAGCGATAGATTATGGCTGAACGAAACGACTCGCCAGGTTTGTTAAAACTGAAATAAACTGCTTTGTTTCTCTGATATCAGCTGTTATCGTGTGATTGAAGTTTTTGTTTTGGTTTACTTTCAGAAATTATGCCTAACATTTGTCGAAAGCCGGTGATATCAATTTCATGGGAGACATTTTCCATGAACCTAATCCGACCAGATCGGTAAAAAAGTCTCTTTCAGGGCTGTACTTAGGTGTTTTGCGCAGCAATGTTCTCAGCGCTCGCCGTGTGGTGGGACGGAAAATCAACCGGGTGGTCAGCTACTGGTTCTACGCAGCCAATGAGATAGCAGGGGAGAGATGACGTGTTTCGAAGCAAGATACGACGTAGTTGTTACATTCTCACTTCAGCATAGTAAAACATTGGAAATCGTGACTTACCAGAAGAAACAGTCAAACATTCCTGAAAATAGCGAGGAAGAAAATTACGAGGGCTATTCAGAAAGCAACATACGTTTTAAAATAAAAAATTAACAATGCGGAAAAATTAGATTTTATCATATACGGTTTAAAGATACACTCTGAAACTATTTTTCTACGAAATCGTCATTCCAACTGAGGCACTTATCATACCGTGGCAAAAGATTTTTAATATTGTCTCTGTAGAAATCTGCCGGCTGCGATTGCAACTGCCGGTTTGTACCGACATGCAGTTGTGAGCCAGTATCAAAGCGTTGTGCAGCGACCGGGTACGATTGACCGTGTGTGGGCGTGCGTTGTGAAACAAACAAAACTTTTGCAATAAGTTTTCCCCGACGCTTGTTTTGCATCGCCTTCCTTAAATTTTTCGATGTTTGACAATACCTCTCTGAGTTAATTGTTGTGCCACGTTCAAGGAAATCAACGATCCTTCTTGCTGACAGCATTTGCAAACACTTCGTTGGTTTCTAGGGAGAACTTGGGTGTCCCCATTCCACCGACTACCTTTTTGTTTCACTATTGATATGCTTCACCGAAGTCTCGTCCGCAGTTACGATACAATCCATAGTTATCATTTGTTACCATATTTTGTTACCTTTTTGTTTTGCGATTGACGTGCTTCACCCAAGTCTCGTCCCCAGTTACGACACGATCCATTGTTACCATTTTTGTCGTAATCTTCGATGAAGGACATTGCTGTAGCTAGTCTGTTTTTCGTGGTCTTGCGTTAGGTTTTTGGGAACTCACTTAGCACCAAATCTGTGGTAAGCAAGCTTCTCCGCCCGAATTTCATACAGCAGATTCATTGAAATTTGGGGAAAATGTTGCAAAAACTGCGTAGTCGGAACGACGATTTTCACGAATTTTGTCGTTGATTTTCGTCAGTAGTTAGTCAGTAACAAGCCTAGCCTACTACCACTACGGTCCTCATAGTGGACATTGATATGGCCATTTTTAAAATTAATGCGCCACTTTCTGACTCGGCTTTCACTCATTATTCGTTTTCCGTACACATCACATAGGTCGCGATAAATTTCAATTAGTTTTCAATCACAGAACGCATCTCACAAATGACGGGATTTTTTAATGCAGCGTACATTTTAACACGTCACTGAAAGCCAAGTGGTAGAGACACACAAACCACAGGCTACCAACGCTGGATGAATACTGAGTGTAGGAGCGTTGTGGCATCAAGATAGCGGCTGTAGCCCCGCCCACCGCTGTGATAGGTCCAAACGTCTGTTACTTTCTGGATAGCCGCCCCCCCCCCCCCCCCCACACGTGTTTCGAACTCTGCGCTACAGATTCATTGCATCTTTTCTTATCTCTCATTGGCCACGCGAAACTGAGACCTCTCAACCTATGAGCAGTACACAAAAACGCCATCGTGACTGGCGACGGCCCCCATCTATACTTAGCTCGCTATGAGGGTACAGCTGATCTTTTTCTTAGAAAAAGCTTTTTGGAACAATTGAGGTGTCAGTGAGATACCTAGTTTCTCCAGATGTTTAATATTAACGGACTGGGGCGCTAGCAGTGGGGACTGAATGTTTGACATGTTACACTCGCCGTGGCGAAGCGTCAGACGAAACACGTCCTGTACTTCCATTTGACGTTCCGCAACATCAAAACGAGGTACTCGAGCTGTAAGTGAATTTACACAAAATAAAAAATATCTATACCGCATCAGTGAAGTACGGTCTACTAACCCATGTGATTAATAGGTAATGTGTGAGTACACGATGTGCTGTTCTTGTACAGTCGGTCGATTTGGTCGTGGTAACACCGTTCTATTGCGTAGCCCGAGGTCTAGAATAGGTTGAAAGGTGATAATTTATTTATTCTATATTTATTTGTCCTTAGACCAACCAGCACAACAGTATCGTACATATCAGAGAAATTCCATTAATGACATATAACGGATAGTAATCAAGTGCAGCTAGTCACTGAGGCCCAGTGTTGGCTGGAATTCTCGCAAGGCAGCGAAACTTGGTAGATATTCTAATCCGTAAATGCGGGACCGATTTATTCTGGAGAAAAATTAGTTCCAATTTTGGCCACCAAGTGAAAATCTGGCGCTTGAGACTGTGTGACAGGATACCATCCACACTGTCAATTGACGTCATGATGTGAGCAAACAGTGTGGCTATCAAGAAGGGAGACCGTGCACTGTTAGTGAAACTGTTTTATGTGAGCGGCTGTAGTTACGGCGCTGTACTCAGAGTATCACCGACTGAAAGATGTAAGGAGAGACCCGATATCATTAAATGTTAAGATGATGGTGAAATTCGGGAAACGGGTTAGCTTGATGTGGCACCTGGAAGATACGGAGTAAGTAATCTTGGAGATTGCTTTTGCTGTAACTGGCCGTGCAGCAAATCCCAGATAGTGTTAGTGCAGTGACACGAGAATTGTCCATCCCATGGTCAACAGTACGGACAATTTAGCGGTCTATTTTACACTGGTACCCGTAGAAAATCCAGACGTTGCAGCAAATGAAACCTCATGATCCGTAGCAACGTTCTGAATTTGCTCTTTGGTTTCTGGTACCGATAGAAGTGGACGGTATGTGGCTGGGCAATAGTCTATGGAGTGACGTGGCAAATTTAACACTACAGGAGGCATTGAATACACAGAACTGCCGAATTTGGGGTACTGTTAAATCAATTGTTGTCCGCGAAGAGGTATTGTACTCTGTGACGCTGTGGTGTGGATTCACAAGCACCTTTAGTCTGGGTCCGTTCTTCTTCGAAGACGTGTACGGTGACGTCTGCACGTTATCGAGACCTTCTTATACAGCGTGCTATTCCAGCTTTGGAAGAGCGCAATTATGTCGAAACCACTGTTTTCATATAAGATAGGGCAACACCTCAGGCCGCTCGCCCCGTGAGAGATCCGCTTAATGCAACCTTCCACGCACGTGTTTCCTCCAGAGGTTTCCCAGCGCTGATAAACTCGTTGTTGAGCGCCCGTAAGCTCCTTCTTCCAGGTTTTCAAAGTGCATGGCCTGCAAGATCAGCCGATCTGAATATATGTGACTTTTGTCTCAGGGGATATCTAAAAGAACGCGTTCACCAGGGACACACTCTGTCTGAAGGTCAG
The DNA here is from genome assembly GCF_023864345.2 of Schistocerca serialis cubense. Taxonomy (NCBI): domain Eukaryota; kingdom Metazoa; phylum Arthropoda; class Insecta; order Orthoptera; family Acrididae; genus Schistocerca; species Schistocerca serialis. The sequence goes on along the minus strand of NC_064639.1, from coordinate 404,973,211 downwards.
TATACGAGGTACATTCAAGTTCTAAGGCCTCCGATTTTTTTCTCCGGACTGGAAAGAGATAGAAACACGCGCATTATTTTAAAATGAGGCCGCGTTCATTGTCAATACGTCCCAGAGTTGGCAGCACCGTACACCAGATGGAATTGTACCGCCAGCGGCGAGAATGATAACTGTTTTAAATACTTGAAATGGCGACGTTTTCCTTACTTGAACAGCGTGCAATCATTCGTTTTCTGAATTTGCGTAGTGTGAAACCAATTGAAATTCATCGACAGTTGAAGGAGACATGTGGTGATGGAGTGATGGATGTGTCGAAAGTGCGTTCGTGGGTGCGACAGTTTAATGAAGGCAGAACATCGTGTGACAACAAACCGAAAAAACCTCGGGCTCGCACAAGCCGGTCTGACGACATGATCGAGAAAGTGGAGAGAATTGTTTTGGGGGATAGCCGAATGACTGTTGAACAGATCGCCTCCAGAGATGGCATTTCTGTGGGTTCTGTGCACACAATCCTGCATGACGACCTGAAAATGCGAAAATTGTCATCCAGGTGGGTGCCACGAATGCTGATGGACGACCACATGGCTGCCCTTGTGGCATGTTGCCAAGCAATGTTGACGCGTAACGACAGCATGAATGGGACTTTCTTTTCGTTGGTTGTGACAATGGATGAGACGTGGATGCCATTTTTCAATCCAGAAACAAAGCGCCAGTCAGCTCAATGGAAGCACATAGATTCACTGCCACCAAAAAAATTTCGGGTAACCGCCAGTGCTGAAAAAATGGTGTCCATGTTCTGGGACAGCGAGGGCGTAATCCTTACCCATTGCGTTCCAAAGGGCACTACGGTAACAGGTGCATCCTACGAAAATGTTTTGAAGTACAAATTCCTTCCTGCACTGCAACAAAAACGCCCGGGAAGGGCTGTGCGTGTGCTGTTTCACCAAGACAACGCACCCGCACATCGAGCTAACGTTATGTAACAGTTTCTTCGTGATAACAACTTTGAAGTGATTCCTCATGCTCCCTACTCACCTGACCTGGCTCCTAGTGACTTTTGGCTTTTTCCAACAATGAAAGACACTCTCCGTGGCCGCACATTCACCAGCCGTGCTGCTATTGCCTCAGCGATTTTCCAGTGGTCAAAACAGACTCCTAAAGAAGCCTTCGCCGCTGCCATGGAATCATGGCGTCAGCGTTGTGAAAAATGTGTACGTCTGCAGGGCGATTACGTCGAGAAGTAACGCCAGTTTCATCGATTTCGGGTGAGTAGTTAATTAGAAAAAAAATCAGAGGCCTTAGAACTTGAATGCACCTCGTACAGGAACACGATATCCAGATTTCACCACAACTGCTGTGGCAACTATTGATCACGTCGTTTTACGGATGCAGCAACTTTTCGTCGTCTCTGGTGCTCATGTTGGAAAAATTGTGTACCTGTAAGTGGTGGTTAATAACAAAATCAGCATTATCTTTGCACTTCTCCTCCCCACGTCTCGTTCCTAATCCACTACAAAGGGAAACATTTCTATACGTCTTTCTTGCATTCACAGCGCCAGATTTGCACCTCATGGCCAAAATCGGAAATAATTTTTTCCAGCGTACATCGATACCGCAGGAATGCATTAGAATATCTACAAAGTTTTGCTGCCATACAATAATTACAGCCCACACTGGACCTCTGAGAGTAACTAAGCTTTATTACGGTATAACTACACAGTACAAAGTAGGATAGAATTAGGTGAGGATAGGGAAGAAAAACGACCACGGCCTTATCAATGGAACCATCCCAGCATTCACCTTAGCACCCTGGGAAAAAAGTGACCGACAGGGTACGAATTCGACTCCATATGAATGAGAGTCCATTGCGTTAACACTACTTTAACAACCTAGCTTGCCACAGGATTGAAAACTAAACAACATATAACCTACAAGGAGATTGCAACATGCACAAGAAGTCAAGTCAGCGCCATAACTGAAACATTAAATGTAGATACTACTCACTTCTGAAAAATGTAAACACATGAACATTGTGCAACACTGGTAGATAGTACAACACATGTACACGCGAACACCCGCCAGTACTATTTCCATCACAACCAATCTTGCAACCAATCCCGTCTCGGAGGTTGTGTTTCGCCGTGGACCTGAAACAGAGAAAACAGGAAACCGACAGCAGAAGCATTCTTATGAAAACACACACACACACACACACACACACACACACACACAACATAGATGGCATATCTGTTCGAAGGTAAAAAGTGCCCAACAAGACAAGAGACCTAGGGTTTCTGTAAGATAATGTATTCATTTGCACTGTTAGAGCACATTTCAAAAAGAAATGATTTTAACTCTTCTCTAAAAGCCGTTTCTTTTTCCAACCTCTTAATGTGCGTTGGCAATGCATTATACAGAACAACACCAAAGTCGCTAACGTCTTTGAGTACGAGTTGTTCACTTTGCATGCAGATGCCCACAGTTGCGAGCTATTAATTTGCAGATCTCAGAGATCAGCTCTTGTCATCAACATAGGTTTGTCTGTGTATAAAGGGGGTACTGAAAGTACACAGAACTTTTTAAACGGGGTCTTGCGGTGAGCCCTTGAAGAGCTGTGTGACAAGATTCGAATAGCCTTTTCTGTAACGCATAAAATTTCATTGAAACCGCTATTAGCTACGGTCGCAGGTTCGAATCCTGCCTCGGGCATGGATGTGTGTGACGTCCTTAGGTCAGTTAGGTTTACGTAGTTCTAAGTTCTAGGGGACTGATGACCTCAGTAGTTAAGTCCCATAGTGCTCAGAGCCATTTGAACCATTTAACTACAGTTTTCTGAGGTCATGTCATTTATATAAAGAAGCAACGGAAGGGGACCTAACACAATACCCTGTGGCACACCAATTTTGTCTTCCGTTGCGTAAGATGCTAATCTGATTTTATGATTAAAATGAATTAAAGTAATTGCCATAACGTGTGATCTATTTTTTGCAAACGTGACTGAAAGTACTTGTTTGCTACGCTGTGAGTTGACCTCACCAACCAATGCGAATGCCAAATAAGTTATGGTAACTGGCTGCCCTGTAGCGTAGCTTATGGTTTACGTTCGCGCCGTATTTAATCGGTCGATTTCTGCCGAACGCCAGTCGTACAGTACACATTGTAATTGCTCGTCCTATATGTAGAAACATTAGCACTGCAGTATGAAAGAAAACAGCTGACCACTGAAGATGCTTTAAAATAAAGGTAATCGCGTGTGACCTAAATAAGACCTTTATTACAATTACAAAAGATGTTATATAACCTACATTATTTGTGGAACTGCGACTACTGAAGAGAGGCCTAAAAACAAAAACAATATGAATTTAATTTACGTAACAGCTCTCAATTCATATTTTGGAATTTTTGTACGGACTTTTATTTTTATATTTTTAGCTCTTCTGTCGCCATGCCAATCTGCTTCAGTAAATGTGTTAAAAAAGTTATTTGTATATGAACAAAACTGGCAGTCTGTAAGATACTCCAGTTTTTATTTTGATGCATTGAAGCTTCCATAAAATTTGCCATTAGAGTAATTTGGAACTGGACAAAAGATAATTTGAACTGAGACGTTTTGTAAATATGACGTATAGCTTGGTTAACGACGTAAGTGACGTCACAAGCCTCAGTTACGGAAGAAGCTGTCTCGGGCGAAGGTGGGCAAATTATGGAGAGTATCATCAGTGACAGGAAGATCTACCTTTGCATCTAAATACTCTGCAAATTACTGTGAAGTGCAAACCAGAGGGTATTTAACATGGTGAAACATGTTATGATTTCTCACTGTTCCAATCGCTTGTGGAGCGAGGGAAGAACTGGGGGGATGAGGAAGGCTGTGGTTAGTCTGATCGCCGTGTTTCGCTTCTGACGGCGCTGTATTTTTGTTTTTGGGTACTGGTGTGGTAAGGACACCAATGGCAGCCATATTGGAATGCATCAGATGCATGTTTCTGTTTGCACTAGAAATGAAGCCTAAACATATATTCTCGAGGTTTTTTTTTAATTTATAACACTCTTATCTCAGACATCAAATGAAGCTGTGGGCATGCAACCTTGCTCGAATCTACATCAACTAAGACCGGTATATCAACAGGAGTTGCGGATTTGACTATCTAATAACGGGAGTCTTGAGTAGATACCAGAAAATCATCGCCAGGGAGGCCTTCGCCTGCTCCTTGGCCCTCTGACTGTGCCTTTCCTATATACTTCCCTCTCTCATGTAATTACGTCTTTGGCATCTGTATTGCTTACAGTGTCTCGGTTTTACTACTACTGCAATCACAATTCGACCAGATTTCTGGCTGTTGCTACTAACTCCAGATGGATTACCCCATGAAAGATGAACTAATAACCTCGCTGTTTAGAAATTTAAAGACAATTTAAGAAATGTGGCAATGATGAACGTGGATCTCGATCCAATGCCAAAATGTTTCCTTTACTAATAACTTGGGGAATTTTGTAAATAAAAGACCTTAGTGGTTGGTAGAACACACATCTCAGAGTTTCATAATCATTTTTGTCCCGTTGTAGTGGCTCTACCTGGGGTACTTTTCTTATGATGTCCGCCCGGATAGCTTAGTGGTTAGCCGGCACGGTAGCTCAGCGTGTTCGGTCAGAGAGCTGGTTGGCCTCTGTAATAAAAAACTGAGTGAAAGGATCAACAACGAACTTGAACGGACGTCATGTGACGTCCGCAACGACCAAAACCAACGATCAACAAGGAAAGAAATGGAAAAAAAAAGTTGTCAGCGTGACGGATTGCCGTCCTACGGGCCCTGGTTAGATTCCCGGCTGGGTCGGAGATTTTCTCCGATTTGGGACTGGCTGTTGTGTTGTCTTCATCATCATTTCGTCCGACGCGCAGGTCGCCCAATGTGGCGTCGCGTGTAATAAGACCTGCACCAAGGCGGCCGGATCTGCCCCGTCAGGGGCTTCCCGGCCAATGACGCCAAACGCTCATTTCCATTTTTTTTCTTATGATAATTAAGTAGAAACTTTCACCCAATAGACCACGAGAGCTTCTCCCAGTCGCTAAAATTCCATTCCACTTGTTGCTTGCTCAAGGGGAATAGTTGCGACGAGGAACCTTCGCGCGCTGCTGGAACAGCCCATACGTGCTGATGCCCGTGCTCCCCAAGGCCACACTGTGTGGCTGCTGCTGGAACTGCGCACGTATCGGCCGTTGGAGTTACCATTGCCTCGCCTCGACCGCGTATTGTTCCCTACGGTTGTGCCGAAAGTTCAGTCTCCAAGTGTTAAACCCGGACTCGATACATTTCAGTTGCCAAAATGATAATGCTTTCCCCTTTTGGCTGTGTTTCTGTTTCCTTATGGATACGCTGCTGCAAAATCTGCCTTCTAGCAATTGAATGTTCAAATGTGTGTGAAATCTTTTGGGACTTAACTGCTAAGGTCATCAGTCCCTAAGCTTACACTCTACTTAACCTAAATTATCCGAAGGACAAACACACACACACCCATGCCTGAGGGAGGACTCGAACATCCGCCGGGACCAGCCGCACGGTCCATGACTGCAGCGCCGCTGACCGCTCGGCTAATCCTGCGCGGCCTATCTAGCAATTGAATGGTTATGCAGTTAATATGCACCAAGGTGACAAGTCATGCGATAGCGGTATGCAGACATCCAGGTTGCCGTAGCATCGCGTACGCTATGTATGAAAGGGCAACGCTTTGGCGGAACTGCCATTTTGTACTCGGCTGATTCATACCAATACTTGTGTGTCCTACGTGATTATGACTATACGACGGGAATTTACATACTCTGAACGCGGAATGCTATTTGGAGGGTACACGCGTGGGACAATCCAATTTGGGAAATTGTTTGGAAATTCAATATCAGAGATCCGCAATGTCAAGAGTGTGCCGAGAGAAGCAAATCTCAGGCATTGTCTGCCACCACGGACGAAGCAGTGGTCTACAGCCTTCACTTAACGGCCGAGAGCAGCGGCGTTTCAATAAAGTTGTCTGTCCTAACAGACAAGCACCACTACGTGAAATAACAGCAGAAATCAATGTCGGATGTGCAACGAACGTATCTGTTAGGACATTGTGGCGAAATATGACGTTAATGGCCTATGGCAGTAGACGACCGACGCGAGTGCCAACAGCACGAAATCGCCTGCAGCACCTTCCCTGGGCTCGAGGCCATATCGGTTGGACCCTAGAGCACTGGAAAACCGTGGACTGGTCAGATCAGTCCCCATTTAAGTTTGTAAAGCCTGAGGGTAGGGTTCGAGCGTGGCGCAGACCTCACGAAGCCACGGACCCAAGTTTTCAATAAGGCGCTGAGCATGTTGATGGTGATTCGATAACGGTGTGGTCTTTATTTGCATGGAATGGAGTGGGTCCTCTGGTCCAATTGAACCAAATATTGACTGGAAATGGTTATGTTCAGCTACTTGCAGACCATTTGCAGCCATTCGTGGACTTCATGTTCCCAACTAACGATGGTAGTTTTACGGATGACAATGCGCCATTTCATCGGAACACAACTGTTGACGATTGGTTTGAAGAGCAGTCTGGACAATTAGAGTAAATGATTTGGCTACTCAGATCACCCGACATGAATCCAGTGGAACATTAATGGGAAATAACAGAGAGGTCATTTCGTGCACACAATCCTGCACCGGATACATTTTCGCAGTTATCGGACAGCATGGCTCAATATTTCTGCAGGCGACTTCTAACGATTTCTTGAGACCATTCCACGTAGAGCTGCTGCACTAAGCCGTTCAAAAGGAGCTCCGACACGATATTAGGAGGAGTCCCATGACTTTTGTCATATCAGTATACATATATCAGCATAAGAGCATTGTTATTGCAGTGGCGCGGTACGTGAATTAATAGAGGAGATACAGAATATTCGAAGAAGATCGGCACGTTTCGTCAAGGTATCCTTTAGTAGCAGTAAGATTGTTGCGCAGCTTCGTCACAAACTCCCTCGGAAGACTCTAAAAGCGAGGCGATGTGCATCACGGGAAGGTTTACCGCTGAGGTGGTTTACTGTTGACATTCCGAGATAGAAGTTTCCAAGAACAACATAGTACTTCCTTACGCACACGTATCACAAAACGGCGAAGACGAAAAAACTTAGGCATTAGAGCTTACGCGGAGATTTATCGATACTAGTTCTTCACATGCACCATTCGCGATAGCCGGCCGGTGTGGCCGTGCGGTTCTAGGCGCTTCAGTCTGGAACCGCGTGACTGCCACGGTCGCAGGTTCGAATCCTGCCTCGGGCATGGATGTGTGTGATGTCCTTAGGTTAGTTAGGTTTAAGTAGTTCTAAGTTCTAGGGGACTGATGACCACAGATGTTAAGTCCCATAGTGCTCAGAGCCATTTGAACCATTTTGAACCATTCGCGATTGGGACAGGAGAGCAGGGGAAGGGAAAAACCACTGTAGTACCAGAAGTACCCTCTGCCACACGTAGCAGCGGGTGTACATAAAAACGGAAGAACCACAAACAGGCATATTACCGTGCCTGATACAGTGCGGGAAACCCACTGCCATTCAAAACAGCTTACAGTGCTCTCGTAATGGATCTTATACCGTTCTTCCTGCAAAACAGTGGCAAGTTCAAGTAATAATGATGGAGGTGGAAAGCGATCAAGCATCCTTCTCTTCAAAGTAGACCACAAAGGCTCAACGCCACTGAGATCTGGTGACTGTGGTGGCCAGCGGAGATTGACAAATAATCCCAGTGCTCACAAAAACCAGTCCTTGACGATGCGGTCTAACACCCGTCCTGTTGCCTCGGAACACAGCATCATATTGGGTAACAGACATTTATCAGGGGATGGAACTGATCAGCCAAGATAGCCACATAATTCTTGACAGTAATGCGACCTTGCAGAGTTACCATGGCACTCGTGAAATACTACGATATGGCTGCCTAAATCATCACCAAATCCCAATCACGTTTCACTCTTTAGACGTAAACTCGACCAGAAGTTGGAGACCCTTTCAAACTACAGTCAGACGACCAAATGATTTTCTTCCATTGCTCCATAGTACAGGCTTTATGGCTTTGTCACCATGTTATGCTGTTAAGGGCATTTGCATCATTGACGTGTGATTTTGGAATTCCAGCTCGCCTTGCACTTCTCGGCTTATGGGACTCCCTTCGTGTTGTTTTGGCGCTGACAGGGTTCGCGAGTGCTACATTCACTTCTGTATTTACTTTTTCAGCTGTCGTCCACGTATGTCACAATTCTCTTCAATGGCCATGTGTCCGATCATTCAGTACACACTTTTGTCTGCATCGTCACTTAGCGGACGATGTTTCTCCGCTTTCCCTTGTGAGGGGTCCACTCGTACGTGGAACCTGATTTTGTAATATATTTCATGAAAAATGACATGTGCGGCTGGTCCCGGCGGAGGTTCGAGTCCTCCCTCGGGCATGGGTGTGTGTGTGTGTGTGTGTGTGTGTGTGTTTGTCCTTAGGATAATTTAGGTTAAGTAGTGTGTAGGCTTAGGGACTGATGACCTTAGCAGTTAAGTCCCATAAGATTTCACACACATTTGAACATCTGAAAAATGACATGAAATGATTATCACAAGTAGAAGAGATTGTATCTTTGACACCACTGAACCAAAGATGTTGCCTGTGTGGCAGAATCGATTGTAAGGAGCGCAGTAGCAGTTGCCGTTCTGCTTTGTCAAAGGTAGGATGTGAGACTTCAAGCCAGTGGCTGTTGGCCTATGGACGCAGAGTAAGGTAATGAAATTTTGTATATTTAGTTTTAAGTATGTAGCAACGCAATGTGGATTTTGCTAATTCTAACAGTACCGTCCCTTGAATGTAGGAACCAAGTATCTTCCATCAGTTTTAATGTATAGATTGATTAGGTACACCTGATTTGTAATTTTGTGTATTTTGTAAACCTGATACAAGGAAGTTAAATTTTGGTATCTATTTTGTCAAACGATGCCAGACCTTTTGTCACGTAAGAATCCAGGTATTGTTAACTACATAAGTGAGAATTGTAGAACAGTTGAGAAGTTCACTGAATTTGAAATTAGTGTAAAATATTTCATATTAGATTTAGTGAAGGAGAAACTTCATTTTGAATACAATTTTAGAACTGAAAAATTCGTTCTTAGCGTGTCCTGTTATCAGTACCTCATCCTCAACCATGTCGTGTGACATTCTTTGTATGAAGCTATTTTACGGCCGGCATCGCACTTTGCTGAGCCAAAATTGAATATTTTGTGTGCTTACTGTGGAGAGAACAGAATACCAAGTTTACATCCGTTGCGACTCAAGAGCTAAGAAAAATGTATTCCATTGTTTATTTGCATTTATTTGCATAGGGAATTTTATCAGTTTATTGCACAGGGCCATAGAACTCGGTGCTCAGAAGACTGAGTTAATTTCAGATGGATTGATTTCATCATAGGCATCACATTGGTTTTCCAGATTAAGTTGTTTAATTTTTCTTTGGATTACTTAAAACTGATCAAGAAACATTTTCTCAACAACCCATTACACAGCATTTATTTTCAAAGAACGTTACACCCTGTATGCAGTATACTGGGTGATCAAAAAGTCAGTATAAATTTGAAAACTGAATAAAGGACGGAATAATGTAGATAGTGTTACAAATTGACACACATGCTTGGAATGACATGGGGGTTTTATCAGAACCAAAAAAATACAAAAGTCCAAACAATGTCCGACAGATGGCGCTCCATCTGATCAGAATAGTAATAATTAGCATAACAAAGTAAGACAAAGCAAAGATAATGATCTTTACGGGAAATGCTCAATATGTGCACCATCATTCCTCAACAATAGCTGTAGTCGAGGAATAATGTTGTGAACAGCACTGTAAAGCATTGGCGTCGGATGTTGTCTTTCAGCATCCCTAGAGATGTCGGTCGATCACAATACACTTGCGACTTCAGGTAATCCCAAAACCAATAATCGCACGGACTGAGATCTGGGGACCTGGGAGGCCAAGTATGACGAAAGTGGCGGCTGAACACACGATTATCACCAAACGACGCGCGCAAGAGATCTTTGACGTGTCTAGCAATATGGGGTGGAGCGCCATCCTGCATAAACATCGTACGTTCTAGCAGTTGTTTATCAGCCAGGCTGGGGATGATGCGATTCTGTAACATATCGGCGTACCTCTCACCCGTCACGGTAGCAGTTACAAAACCAGAATCGCGCATTTCCTCCAAGAAAAAAAGCCCGGTAACGGTAGATGTGGTAAATCCAACCTATATCGTGCCTTTCTTGTCGTGCAGTGGAGTTTCCACGACAGTTCTAGGATTTTTGGTAGCCCAAATTCTGCAGTTGTGGGCGTTGACAGACCCTCGGAGCGTGAAATGAGCTTCGTCGGTCCACAACACGTTACTCAACCAATCGTCATCTTCCGCCATCTTTTGAAACGCCCACACCGCAAATGCCCTCCGCCTCACTAAATAGCCAGGTAACAGTTCATGATGCCGATGGATTTTGTACGGATAGCAACCAAACAGTAGTGTATGGAATGCCGGTGCGACGTGCGACTGCACGAGCGCTGACTTCCCCGTGCATAGACGAACCCGCTACAGTCTCCATTTCTTCGTGAACTGTCTCAGCAACATTACGCCTTGTGCTCGGTCGGCCACTACGGGGTCTATCGTCTAAACAACCAGTGGCTTCGAACTTCGTAATCATTCTCGCTACAGCTGCATTTGTCAAAGGACCTTTACCCGTTCGAATCCCGTTCCTATGGCGATAGGATCGTAACGCTGAACTAGCACATTCTCCATTCTGATAATACAGCTTCACTAAAAGCGCCTTTTCAGGTAACGTCAACATGCTGCGACTGCTGGCGCATCTGATTCTCTCTCACTCATTACAGCTCCTTTTATACACAATTGTCATGCGCAGTCACTGACGTTTTGCTGTCCAGCGCCATCTGTCGGACATTTTGTGAACTTTTTTTTTTCTTCTAATAAAACCCCATGTCATTCCAAGCATGTGTGTCAATTTTTACCTCTCCATCTACATTATTCCGTGTTTATTAAGTTATCAAATTTATACTGACTTTTTGATCATCTGGTAAATCTTCGATACGTTGCCTCTTGAAACATCAAACACTTTGGCTCCCTTGGTTAGGGAAGTACCCTCCACTGGAGCACCAACAACTTGCCCATCTTTTAATTCACTTACCTCCGACATAATGCAGTCACAGCGACACAGAACACAGTTCTGGCCACAGCTGACGTTTCAGATCTATTGAGCACAGGTGCCGTTCGTGGTCAAATACAACAGCGCACCATGCAGGCTTGAACAGCATCTGAATTTATGTCAGGCATGTACGATGGTATTTCTCGAAGTATTTCTGTTTTTGTCCAGTCTCTGTAGGTCGGTTGTAGATTATAGACACAGATGTAGAGATACTTTTGGAACTTAAGTGGAAATCTTTGGAAGAAATTAAACACTGAACGCTCGTAAATCTGTTGCGTAGAATTAGACAATTGATATTCGCGGAAGACTGTGATATTTCTGCTGCAATCAATGTAAATACAGCGTAGGGACCATGACAGCAAGACAAGACAGATAACAGCAGCCAAAGGAATGGGACTGGAATAGGACAGAAAATCGATAAGACGATTTGTCAAATGGTCTACTCCATGCCAACCCGAATGGATTCCGAAAACACGGATCATGCGAAACTCAACTTGAACTTTTCTCACACGACATTCTGAAAGCAACGGATAAAGTAATCTGGTGGGTGCAGTATTTTTTGGACTTCTGACAAGCGTTCGGCTCGGCACCGAAACAAAATTTATTCACTGTAGTACGACTGAGAATTCTCATCACAAACTATTCTACTACATACCTATGTACCCAGTGTTTTCCATTTCGCGCAGCAGTACTACGAAAGTCATTACTTCCACACTTTCGAAAGAGCAATACGACTGTGTGTAGTCCCCATCGTAATGACCTCGAAAGAAATGTGGGCCGTGGGTGCGCGGCCGAGAGGGGCACAACCTCACGGCACGTAGTTTCGCCGAAAAGGCGTCCGCTGTTGTGATGTCGATGGCACGCGGTCCCCTTATCGGCTGTATTCCCAACACGCGTGACAATCTCACACCTCCGGCTACGGGGCGATTCTTCGTATAACCCTTATGATAGCTGCGTGCTGTAGGGTATATGTCGTTCTAGTGAAACACAAAGTAATAAATACTATCGACAGGAGACCTCGAGTTGGTTGTAAATTTCCTAGTTTCCAGAAGATTGTAGGCAACGCTTTTCACAAGCACCAGTATGTGTACCTGTGAAGTCTCGTCTCAGTTGTCCGACTTTCGTGATTTCCTATCGGAAAGGTCTACTGACTGGCAGTCATCTACTGAAACCGAAGTATTATTGGCAAACTGCTAAACTAATGCAAAAGATCTTGGAGCCTTAGACGATTTCTGCGAAATAACAGAGAAATCCCTAAACTGAGGGCCTACAAAACGCTGTTAAATAAAGTTGTCACCTCTATGGACTATGTAACAAACCGAAAATTTCCAGGCCTGAATATTGTTTCTCAGTTGAAATGGTATGAACAAACAGATACATAAAAACAGATCGTCGTCAGCATGTTATGGCCTTAGAATCCAGTCACCAGCGTGTAAAAGCTAGTGTCTTTCAGCTGCATTCTATTCATATGTACATTCAGTTCTTAACTATGAAATTCTTTTCTGATGAACAAACGCACAAAATATGAACACAGTTTACAAACTACGCAAAAGAGCAATAAGAATAACAACCGAAAATAGTATTTTAATGATCTGTCCAAGATACTGGGAATTTTAACTACACCATGTGAGTACATTTACCAATCAGTTAAACAAATCAAAAATAATGTTGATAATTATTGTAAAGATAGCTCTTTCGATGACTATGGAACAAGATCTAGATTGAAATTACAATCACCAAGAAAGAGTAAGCCTAGGATAGAAAGGAATAAAACTGTACAATAAACTAAGACTAAAGAGATTACTAAAACTAACTTTTTAAAAAGCTAGTTAAAAAGTACCTGTTAAGCGATACTTCCAATCCAGAGAAAGATTGCTTAGATAACACAGAATAAAGACTTGGTATAAATAAATGTAACACAAATAAATAATATCTATAATAAAATATCTATCATTTCATATAACATTCTCTCACTGTTTTTTCCCTTTTTTTCTGGAAAATCTCAATCTCAATGCTACGGAATATGTAATAATAACACCTTATCGCCGGCCGGTGTGGCCGTGCGGTTCTAAGCGCTTCAGTTTGGAACCGCGTGACCGCTACGGTCGCAGGTTCGAATCCTGCCTCGGGCATGGATGTGTGTGATGTCCTTAGGTTCGTTAGGTTTAAGTAGTTCTAAGTTCTAGGGGACTGATGACCACAGAAGTTAAGTCCTATAGTGCTCAGAGCCATTTGAACCAACACCTTATCCTCTTCCCGAGCTCAACACCTCAATCATTATAGAGGAATGCTGCGACAGCTCTTCAGGCTAGCTAACGAGAAGTAGCGGTACACAAATAGTTATTAAATAACTCCGTTGTAAAACGGTACTGCACGTCAGGGATAAACCAAATGAAGTAGCATTGTGTTAAACAGGTTGGACCTGTATTCAACAGGATAGAAGCCCCAGTCTTCATCCGGTCGTCCTGATTCAAGTTTTACGTGGTTTCCTCAAATTGCTTCAGGCAAATGCCGTGATGATTCCTACCTTACAGTCACTGCCGTCTACATGATCTATCCTTATCAAAGTAGACGTGTAAGTACAGGGGCATTCCGCGATGTTACAAATTTCCAGGAATGATGGAGAAGGGTAAATGTATAAATCTGTGGTAAGAGATCCAGCTCCGGAAACGACAGAGTCGAAAACGAAAATCTTTCTGATACTTCTGATAGATAAATGTACAGATACTGTTGTTAAAATAGGACAGATAACTTTCAGAGGTGCTACTGTGGACAAAAAACAAGAACAAAAGTCTACTAAACATGGTCTCTAAAATCATACCTTCAGAGGTATGCGCATTTATTCTGAAAAAGTGATGATGTTACAGTATCGAAGATATAAAAGTGCTCATAAATTTTAAGGTATGCATCTTAGATACCACATGTTTACTAGACTTTCTTTCTTGTTTTGATCCTTACTACCACCTCTGAAAGTTTCTTACCCTAAAATATTAGCAACAATACCACTGGTACATTTATTCCACTGATGAGGTATCAGAACGTTCAAAAAATTGTTCAAATGGCTCTGAGCACTATGCGACTTAACTTCTGAGGTCATCAGTCGCCTACAACTTAGAACTAATTAAACCTAATTAACCTAAGGACATCACACACATCCATGCCCGAGGCAGGATTCGAACCTGCGACCGTAGCGGTCGCTCGGCTCCAGACTGTAGCGCCTAGAACCGCACGGCCACTCCGAGATATCAGAAAGCTTTTCGCTTATAACTTTCGACTAGGTCATTTTCAAACCTGGGACCCATACCTTAAATTGATACGTTTACCCTTCTCCACTGTTCCCGAAAATGTGTAACATCATTACGGAATCACCCTGCCAGTATGAATCACAGTACTAACATGACTGTAGATGATGTTGAAAGTGACTGCCATCTTCGGTGACTTTTGGACCCTGATCAGCAAGTTGCTGAAGGTAGATCGAAGCTGGACTGCTGTAATTTGCTGCAACCTCATCTGAAATATTCTGCTGCAATTCTTGAAGACTATGGGGGTTGCTGCGACACTTCGACTTGAGGTCTCGCTACACAAAGTTCAAAAATGGCTCTGAGCACTATGCGACTTAACTTCTGAGGTCATCAGTCGCCTAGAACTTTAAACTAATTAAACCTAACTAACCTAAGGACATCACACACATCCATGCCCGGGGCAGGATTCGAACCTGCGACCGTAGCAGTCGCTCGGCTCCAGACTATAGCGCCTAGAACCGCACGGCCACACCGGCCGGCCACACAAAGTAATCTCCCAGTGACAGATCAGGTGACATGGGTGGCCAGTTAGGGTCGCGACCAGATTGACCTCTGGAGCTAATACGGAAGTTTATCGAAAATAATTTTTCCCACACGCCATTCGCGAATGAAACAGAGAAGGGGGATCACTGCTACCAAAGGTACTCCCCGCCTCATACCGTCAGGTGGTTTGCAGAGTTTTGACGTAGAAACAGGTTTACAAACTATTTAGGAGACAATTTGAGTAACAGATTATGCTATCCTTTGGCATCTAGTGAGTGATCAGAAAATGAAAATGAATTACAAAATGATTTACACAAGATATCTTGCATGTTGCGAGAAATGGGAATTGACTCTGAACATTAAGAAGTTAGGTCGTTCATATGAGTAGACAAAAAAAAACATACATTTGGGTTACAAGACAAATAACATAAATTTAAAGGTTGTCACTTCAAGAAAATCAAAAGGAAATACTATTAAGAGCAGCTTAAACTAGAGATGGGCCGTAATTGTATATGTGGTATAGGCGACCCAAAGACTGCCTTTTTTGGTAGAATTTTTAGAAGGTGTAACAAATCTACTAGACAGCCTGCACTTCGCTTGTCCTTGATCTTCTGAAGCATTGCTTCGATGTATGGGATCCTTACCAGATATGATTGACAGCGAACATCAGGAAAGTTCAAATAACGGTAGCTCGTTTTTTGTTGTTGTGAAATACAGGGTGGGGTGGGGGAGAGGAGAGTCACTGTATGATAAGCGTATTAGGCTGGAAATTATTAAATAAGGTGTTTTTCGTTGAATCGAGGTCTTTTCACGAATTTACAATTACCAACTTTCTGCCAAAAGATTTTGTTGACTTCCACCTACATAGGCAGAGATAACCATTGCGATAAAATAACAGAAATCGGACCCCACAAGGAAATACGAGGGAGTTCATTTTGCTCACATACTATTCGAAAATGGAATTGTTTCTGAAAATGGTTCTTTGAATACCCTGTCCAACACACATCCATGTGAATTTCTGAGGGACCGGAAATGAGAGTAATGTTTTATCAATGTAAATTTCAAACCAGACAGGAAAAGCTACTGTCAATTGACGAAGGTTCACTCAATCGGTTTCCGAGCGAACATTGCAAAGGGAACTGTACGGAAAGGACATATGGAATCTGATACCTCGCAAAAAGCCATTGCTCACAGCGACACACATAGTTGCACGTTTTCAATGAGCCAAACACAGAAACTATTTAGTAACTGTTTTGAGTCCAGTAATGTGGTCCGACGAGTTGAAGTTTTGACTCTTTTCAAATGACGCAACGCGTAGAATGGCCCAATGATGTGTTTAATCCGCAGTGTGTGCGACCGGAGGTGGTTTTGTGAAGTTTTCGGATTGTTTTTCCTACCATGACTTGGGCCAACTGATCCAAATTACCGTGAACTTGAATCAGGATGTTAATTTCAACACTCCCGGTGACCAAGTGTTGCCCTTTCTTCTAGATCTTCGTGGTGATTATGCTGTGGACATTCCCGTCTTCCAAGATAACAGAAACGTTTACAATGCTGCACGCAATACGTTCCTGGTTTGATTACTGAGGCCCACTATCTCGGCTATACAGGCACGTCTATATCACACGTTCTTAATCTTACAGAAAATGTGTGAGACTATTTGTACACTGGGGAAAAACAATTTGGTAGCTGCAACTATCTGGAAGATTAAAACTGTGTGCTGGTCCGGGACTCTAAACCGGGACCTGTCCTTTTTGTGAGCAAGTTCTCTGCCAACTGTGCTATCAGAGCACGACTCATGACCCGCCCTCACAGCCTTATTTCCGCCAGTACCTTACCTCCTACCCTCCAAACACACAGCAGTTCTCTTGCATGCCTTGCGGACTAACACTACTGGAAGACAGGATACTGCGGAGACATGGCTTAGCCACAGCCTGTGGGGGCTTGTTTCCAGAACGGTTTTTTCCACTCTGCAGGAAGTTTCATGTCAATGCACACTCCGTTGCAGCGTGAAAAATTCATTCTGGAAACAATTCCCCAGGCTGTGGCTAAGCCATGTCTCCACAGTATCCTTCTTAGTCGCGCAAGGTATGCAGGAGATCTCCTGCGTTGTTTGAAAACAAGATGATGAGATATTGGCGGAAGTAAGGTCGTGAGAACGGGTAGCTCAGCTGGAAGAGCACCTGCCCGTGAAAGGGAAAGGTCCCAGGTTCGAGATCCGGTCTGGCAAAGAGATTTAATCCGTCACGAAATTGCATATCTGCGCACACTCCACTGCAAGGTGAAAAATTCATTTTGGATGTTTGGTAGCTGTACACGACCTAATCATCAATGAATAGTTTCAATTGGCTATGGCATACTTGAAGAAACTTTTAGACCTCTTCCTTGCCGAACTGAGGCCATTATGAACGACACATGGAATTATCGTGATTAACTTAGCGTCCAGTAGGTTTGGCTCATACTGAGCGGGGTTGCGCGTTGATTAAGATACAGGATACGGGACGAGTAGCATTCTAATTCCCATCCTAACAATCCAAGTCAGTTTTTATTAAATAAAACGTTACTGCGAACATCGGCATTGTTGCTTCAGAAAGGTCATAGAATGTTCGATATTTCCTTCCCTCCCCCTTGCCTAATTGATGCTCCAATTCAATTTTGATCCTGATGTCAGTGATATGTTAAACTTCTCTCTCTCTCTCTCTCTCTCTCCCCCTAAGATGATGCTGTGTTGTGTAGCCGGAAAAGAGGCTGAGCAAGAGCGGAAAAGGTGTGATTCATCAGCGCATGAGTAATGAGAGCTTCCGGAGTTGTATTCCTTTATGTTGCAACACGAATAGCGAGCTACAGGAAACCAGTTTGCAGATGCGTTGCCGCTGTAACCATTCTCTGCTGAAATAATCAGAGGTGGACATTTAACTTCTTGCTGATAGGGCCTACTTGTACCCTGTTGGCCCTAAAAATCGCAGATTAACTTCTCGTGCAGTGGTTGACAGCCATGTAAAGTGTTTTAAAGGACATTGTCTCTTTTGACGGTGAAATTATGTATTCATAAAATCAACGATTGCGATTTCGGTCGTGTGGCCATTATCGAATGTAGCGATAATTGTGCTTCGGCACCTGTCAAAGCTATAAAAATATCTGAAATGTATGTACGGTATCATCGCTTTCGTATGCTGAGTATTTAGTGTTACTGTAATCTTCATATAAATCACAGCAAATCACTACACCTGGTCAGTATACAGTCGCCGTGCTGGCAGTCCGCGGTTCTCCAGACGTCGTTTCCGGATGTACACACGTCTTGCGGCAAACAAGCAGGTCTGTTGAGTCGAGGTACATGACGTGGCAGACCAATGTCTCTATCGCTAGTCACGCAGTGGCATTGATTCTGTATGTACTTGGGTATGGCTCTCCTGAATTATTTTTTTGTTAGTCATCAGTCTTCTGACTGATTTGACGCGGCCCGCCTCGAGTTCCTCTCCTGTGCTAACCTCTTCATCTCAGAGTAGAACTTGCAACGTGCATCCTCAAATATTTGCTGGATATATTCCAATCTCTGTCTTCCTCTACAGTTTTTACCTTCTATAGCTCCCTCTATTGCCATGGAAGTCATTTCCCAATGTCTTAACAGTTCTTCTTGTCAATGTTTTCTGTATAGTAATTTCCTCTCCGATTCTGCGTAGACCCACTTCATTCCTTGCTTATCAGTCCACCTATTTGCAGCATTCGTCTTTAGTACCACATTTCAAATGTTCCGATTCTCCTCTGTTCGGGTTTTCCCATAGTCAATGTTTCGCTGCCATTCAACGCTGTGTTCCAGACATACATTCTCAGAAATTTCTTCCTAAAATTAAGGCCTATGTTTGATACCAGTAGATTTCTCTTCGCCAGGAATGCCCTTTTTGCGAGTGCTAGTCTGGTTTTGATGTCGTCCTCGCTCCACCTGTCATTGTACTTCTGACCATCAATCCTGATGTTAAGTTTCTCGCTACTCTCATGTCTGCTACTTCTGATTACGTTCATCTTTTTTCGATTTACTCTCAATCCATATTCTGTACTCATTAGACCATTCCATTCAGCAGATCCTGTAATTCGTCTTCACTTTCACTGAGGATAGGAATGTCATAAGCGACTTTTATCGTTGATATCCTTTCACCTTCAATTTTAATTCCACCCTTGAACCTTTCTTTTATTTCCGTCATTGCTTCTTTGATGTATAGATTGAAGAACAGGGACGAAACACTACGTCTCTGCCTTACACCCTTTTTAATCCTGAAATTACTGATTTCATGTTTACACGACACTCATAGTACGCCGACCAACGCGAGCAGCAATCTTCCGGGACAGTACAAGCTGTCTCTGAGTCAGGATCCAACTAAAGTCTAATACCGATACGTAGTGGTAGATGTTTCTCGTTTTTTACGCGAGACGCAAGCGATCTTCTTCCAGACAACCAACATCCAAACGCGATTTGTGAATGAGAAAATGGTGTGTAATCTTTCCTTATGTTCAGAATGTAGAGAGCATTATTCCTACCTACTCTGTATGTCTGCACTGAAATGACAAGTTGCATATCCAAGCTCGTAGTAAGTTTCATGCCAATTTGACGTTAGCTCCATGGCGCCTGCATTGTTTTGCAATTTAATGGCTAGCAACAGGGGCGGTTCGTAGTTACATGCTCTGAGGCACTCGGGAATTTCACACATGGAAACATAGTGTGTAGATGGATTTGTTACTACGTGTTTTCTGAGTGTAATACAAAGTGCTAATCATTTACATTTCCAAGCATGTACAGCAGGTAGCTGAGAATAACTCCTGCTGAAGGTGAAACAAGGAGCGTGGAAACGGTTCTTCCCTTCGCTCCCTTCCACCCGGCTACTGCTAATGGTCAGTATCATTGGATGTCGGAAAAATATTGACTTAATTGTCAACGTTGTTGTGGTTCATCGTTAGTCTTTTAGGATCTCTGTTTATTTGTTATTGACACCACCAGCGAGAACGAGGAAAAATTCTAGTGAAACATGCATGCAGACATCACATCATTATTGTTAAGCAGAAACAGTGTGGCAAAAATGTACGATGACGTTTCAGTTGAATTAACGGAACGCATACTGTGACGGAAAGGCGCATTTTCGGAGTTGTATACACAATACCAGTATTAATCACATACTGATACAGCAGCTAAGAATACCAAGTACGCTATATGCTATTAGTGAATATCAATATACGGTGTGTGCGTTCCACTTACGGAACGGAGAGGCTCGGAGGAAACTGAGAATAAACTGGAGAGGTCAACAGTTAACCCATTGTGACATCCCAAAATACCTCGGAATAAAGTTGGACCGTTCCCTCACCTTCAAAGACCACTGCACAGACACACAAATGAAAGTCTGTGCTAGGAATAACATTACTAGGAAACTGACCGACAACAATTGGGGAGCACATCCACACGTCCTCCGCACATCTGCCCTTTCTTTGCACTTCTCCGCCGCTGAATATGCAGCACCAGTATGGCAGAACTCCAGCCATGCCGAACAGGTAAATATTGCCCTAAATGAAACAAGAGGAACTGTAACCGGCTGTTTGCGGGCAACGCCTGTGAACAAAAGCTACTACCTCATAGGCGTAGCACCTCCAGACATCCGAAGGAGAACGCCAGCTGAAGTACAAAGAAAGAAGCAGGAGACGGACCAAAGACACCCCCTATTTGGAAGAGAACATCAACAACCAAGACTCAAATCGAGAAAAAGTTTCCTCCAGACAAAGCAACCAACTCAGACAACACCTGCAAACCGTAGGATACAACTCTGGCATAGCTCATCATCAGAGAAATATTGAGACAACCCCAAAGAACAACTTGCTGCTGGTCATTACCTCCCATACGAGACATGGAAGATAATCAGTAGACTGAGAACTGGAGTATCTCGGTATAAGGTGAACATGAGGAAATGGGGATAGATCTTAGAGGACGAACTGTGTGAGTGCGGTGAACCTCAAGACCACCAGCACCTACTCAAGTGCAGGAAACTACCAGAACCTGTTTCCATGGTCGATCTGGTTGTCGCCAATGATAAGGCAGTCCGTGAAGCGGAATTCTCGGCAGCACGTGGAATATAAATACGCACATGTGTGTGTGTGTGTGTGTGTGTGTGTGTGTGTGTGTGTGTGTGATTATAATACATAATATGTTCTGTCCTGGACGCGTATAAATAAATAAATATACTGTGTGTCCACTCTTCACCTTTATGACGTCTTAAACACTGATGGGGCACTTTCAACGAGGTGTCTGAATGTCTGTGGGGGGAATGGCAGCCATTGCTTCCACAACCGAAACCAGAGAAGGTACTGATGTTGGATGCTGTGGTCTGGAGCGATGCCGACGTTCTCATTCCAAAGATGTTCCACTGGGTTCAGGTCGGGACTTTGGTTTGGCCAGCCAATTGCAGGAATGTTATTCTCCATAAATCATTGCCTCACAGGTGCTGCTTTATGAGTGCATTGTCGTGCTGTTACAATCGTGCTGTTACTGTACGCAGTGCACAACGTCGTAAAATGTGTTCATATCCTTCCACATTTAGATTTTTTTAAAAAAAGAAGCGTAATGGGGGAACACACCCTAATCATCACGAATACGTTTGATGACAAAAGACAAGCCGTTTTCATTACACACCATGAACAGGACGAAGATTAATGCAAACGAAAAATTAAATATATGGGCCAAGGTTAGTGGTGTTTTGACTAAATATATTGTTGTACAAGGAGACATTACTTTGTATTACCATTCATACTGGCATCCTTGATCTCCTTGCATATCTTCTCCTCCTGTAAGGCATGGCTGTGTGCTTCGTGCGGCTGCATTCTCTAGGCACTCGCGAAGCCCAAATCCTTCCATCGGATTCCCACAAGGAATAGCGCCTTCGCCACTCATCACGCTCTTCTAGCCATCCACTGTTCATTGATATGTCTTTGCACCAACGTAAGCGTAACTTAGCACTAACTAAACAAATTTGTAGCTTATGAGGAACTGCCCTACCTACGTACAGTCATTGTGCTAGCCGGGAGTCTGGTAGTATAGTGGAACTCGCGAACGATTCCTTCCGCTGATTTCATGTGCTTTTTACAACAACCCTCTCCAATGCTCGACGGTCCCTACCCGTCAGTACATGAAGCCTGGTTTGGTTTAGCTGTAGTTGTTCCTTCGCGTTTCCACTTCACAATCGCATCACCAACAGTCGACCTTAGCAGCTGTAGAAGAACTGAAATGTCTCTGATGGATTTGTTACTCAGGAGACATCAAGCGACTAGCCCACATTCTAAGTCACTGAGCTGTTCTGCCTGACCCATTCTGCTATTACTGCTTCTGTGCTGACAACGAGATACTCCCTGCCTCCTTTTATTCTGGGCTGGTTCACCTCTCGTGACATCTAGTGGTCAGTTCAGCATTCCATAGCGGTGGCAGGATACTTTCAATCGATAGTGTGCAAACATGTGGATAATTTGATATTTTTCGGAAGTGTAACAGTTTAATACTTTTAAGTCTCTCGAACCTCTTATAGCCTATCACAGTTAACATCAGGTTATGGCATCCACGCTGAATGGCACTACCATTATATTTACAACACGTCATCGACCTCGCGAACTCGCAGCCGAATTCCTGACGTGCGCATTCTTGTTGCTTGCGGACAGCAGTTGTCTGTGGCTTACTTGTGTAATGTCAATAAAGCACAATACAGCAACCGAAATAGATCATCACACGCAATATATTTCCTATAATGATGAATTTCCAGCTTCCTCCGGTGGAGCAGGAGACAGGCTTTAAGAATCAACCTACAAACATTTTCCGTCATTTGGAATGGGTCAGTATTCAAACAGCCAGTTCTATCTTTAGGAAAAGGTTAAGAGATTTACCTGCTGTCACCTATGACAAAATGCACTATTTGAGCACTTGGCGATAGGTACCAGTCAGTGCATAAACCGGCTCAACACGTCATCTGGAACACCTGCAATGAAGATGGCCGTCATGACAGAAATCTGTTACTGGAACTGAAAATAATTTGTTGCGTTCTGGACTGATTTTTTTGTTAAAATAAAGCGCTATGAAGTCTTTGTCTGAAGATATTTGTATGGAGTGTAACTTGTAGGGATTGAAATGCGGACGATAGGCTATTCACCCAAGAAGATTGCTTGTGATATTTGGTGGTATAAAAGAATACTGAAGATCAGATGGGTAGATCGAGTAGCAAGTGATGAGTTACTGAATCGACTTGGGGGGGAAAATTATGGTACAACTTGACTAAAGGAACGGATCGGTTGATAGGACATATCCTGAGGCATCAGTTGATAGGACCCATCCTGAAGCATCAAAGAATTGTCAGTTTGGTAATCGAAGGAAGTGTGGGAGGTAAAAATTGCCGGGGGCGACCAAGGCATGAATATTGTAAGTGGGTACAAAGGAATGTAGCTTGCAGTGGTTAAGTAGAGACGAAAAGACTAGCATGGAGAGCTGCATCCGTCATGTTTTCGGAGTGATGATGACAACAATGACAACGTAACGTGCTAAGAAAATTACACTTCATGCCAGTTCGACCTTCTTCGCCTTCTTTGAACTCCACCTTCATGGTGCTGCATTTTTAATGACCAACTTTCTATTAAGATGCGTGCACGTTAGGGCAACAAAGGCTAACGAACGAAAGCCAACGGCTTCGTTGGCCGATATCTGCTTCGTTTTAGTATCGGCGGCAAACGAAGCGGTTGGCTTTGTTTTACGGTTAGGTCTACTGGCGGTAACATTAAAGAATTGGCCGTTGTCTTCTCTCGTAGTGTGGGCGCCGGGTCGAATGTTCATAGGTTCAGTAGCGACTTTCTGTGTCTCTAGAACGGGCGTGTGTTAACAAGTCGCACTTAGTATGCTGTATTGATCTGTTTCGCTCTTCAATTTAACAAGATCATCAGAACCTCTTGAATTTAAAGTGCACAAGTTGGTTATTAAACTAAAGAGCGAAATCGGTCAGAAACATGTACTGAGTGGTGCTTCTGGCTGCCCTGAAAACTTTAAATTAAACTGTCACTGTTTCCCCTTCAGGCAATGTCTGCTTTCGCTAACGGTATTTATTTATTGTACTTAAAAATAGTAGAATACGGCGTGAGCATTAAAGCTGAGAGAGCTTTATCATGAACTGGAATGTTTATGGACTCCTACGAACTGCGATTATAAAAACGAACTTGAAAGGTTAGACACTTGGAGTTAATGCGGATGAATAGGAAAAACAAACCTGCAATGTTCGGCTGGAGGGTTAGCAGTGTATGCTTCACAGTCACGTCATTTAAATGTCTCGAGCATGTGAGGACTGTGGTAGGGAAGTCGAATGGTCGACTTCGGTTTATTGGCCGAATTTTAGGAAAGTGTGGTTCATCTGTAAAGGAGACCGCATAAAGGACGCTGGTGCGACCTATTCTTGAGTACTGCTCGAGCGTTTGGGATCCATATCAGGCCGGACTGAGGGAAGGCATCGATGCAATTCAGAGGCGGGCTGCTAGATTTGTTACCGGTAGGTTCTGACAACGGGTAAGTGTTACCGAGATGCTTCGCGAACCCAAATGGGAATTTCTGGAGGGAAGGCGACATTCTTTTCGAAGAATACCATTGAGAAAATTTAGAGAACGGCATATGAATCTGACTGCCGAGTGATTCTACTGCCGCTAACTTATATTGCGCGTAAGGACCGCGAAGATAACGTACGAGAAATTAGGGCTGATACGGAGGTACACTACTGGCCATTAAAATTGCTACACCCAGAAGAAATGCAGATGATAAACGGATATTCATTGGACAAACATATTATACTAGAACTGACATGTGATTACATTTTCACGCAATTTGGGTGCATAGATCCTGAGAAATCAGTACCCAGAAAAACGACCTCTGGCCGTAATAATGGCCTTGATACGCCTGGGCATTGAGTCAAACGGAGCTTGGTTGGCGTGTACAGGTACAGCTGCTCATGCAGCTTCAACACGATACCACAGTTCACCAAGAGTAGTGACTGGCGTATTATGACGAGCCAGTTGCTCGGCCACCATTGACCAGACGTTTTCAGTTGGTGAGGGGTCTGGAGAATGTGCTGCCCAGGGCAGCAGTCGAACAGGACCTGCAACATGCGGTCGTGCATTATCCTGCTAAAATGTAGGGATTCGCAGGGATCGAATGAGGGGTAGAGCCACGGGGCGTAACACATCTGAAATGTAACGCCAACTGTTCAAAGTGCCGTCAATGTGAACAAGAGGTAACCGAGATGTGTAACCAATGGCACCACATACCATCACGCCGGGTAATACCCAGTATGGCGATGACGATTACACGCTTCCAATGTGCGCTCACCTCGATGTCGCCAAACACGGATGAGACCTTCATGATGCTGTAAGCAACACCTGGATTCATCCGAAAAAATAACGTTTTGCCATTCGTGCACCCAGGTTCGTCGTTGTTGCTGCAAACGTCGTCGAGCTGTTCCTGCAGATGGTTGTTGTCTTTCAAACGTCCCCATCTGTTGACTCAGGGATCGAGACGTGGCTGCACGATCCGTTACAGCCATGCGGATAAGATGCCTGTCATCTCGATTGCTAATGATACGAGGCCGTTGGGATCCAACTCGGCGTTCCGTATTACCCTCCTGAACCCACCGATTCCACATTCTGCTAACAGTCATTGGATCTCGACCAACGCGAGCAGCAATGTCGCGATACGATAAACCGCAATGGCGATAGGCTACAATCCGACCTTTATCAAAGTCGGAAACGTGATGGTACGCATTTCTCCTCCTTACACGAGGCATCACAACAACGTTTCAAAAGGCAACGCCGGTCAACTGCTGTTTGTGCATGAGAAATCGGTTGGAAACTTTCCTCGTGTCATCACGTTGTATGTGTCGTCACCGGCGCCAACCTTGTGTGAATGCTCTGAAAGCTAATCATTTGCATTTCACAGCATCTTTTTCCTGTCGGTTAAATTTCGCGTCTGTGGTGTACCAATTTTAATGGCTAGTAGTGTATATAGACAATCGTTCTTCCCTCGTTCTATTTCCGAATTGAAAAGAAGAGGAAATGACTAGTAGTGGTACAGGGTACCCTCCGCCTCGCACCGTACGGTGGCTTGCGGAGTATATACAGGGCTATTACAAATGATTGAAGCGATTTCATAAATTCACTGTAGCTCCATTCATTGACATATGGTCACGACACACTACAGATACATAGAAAAACTCATAAAGTTTTGTTCGGCTGAAGCCGCACTTCAGGTTTCCGCCGCCAGAGCGCTCTAGAGCGCAGTGAGACAAAATGGCGACAGGAGCCGAGAAAGCGTATGTCGTGCTTGAAATGCACTCACATCAGTCAGTCATAACAGTGTAACGACACTTCAGGACGAAGTTCAACAAAGATCCACCAACTGCTAACTCCATTCGGCGACGGCGATGGTATGCGCAGTTTAAAGCCTCTGGATGCCTCTGTAAGGGGAGATCAACGGGTCGGCCTGCAGTGAGCGAAGAAACGGTTGCACGCGTGCGGGCAAGTTTCACGCGTAGCCCGCGGAAGTCGACGAATAAAGCAAGCATGAAGCTAAACGTACCACAGCCGACGGTTTGGAAAATCTTAAGGAAAAGGCTAAAGCAGAAGCCTTACCGTTTACAATTGCTACAAGCCCTGACACCCGATGACAAAGTCAAACGCTTTGAATTTTCGGCGCGATTGCAACAGCTCATGGAAGAGGATGCGTTCAGTGCGAAACTTGTTTTCAGTGACGAAGCAACATTTTTTCTTAATGGTGAAGTGAACAGACACAATGTGCGAATCTGGGCGGTAGAGAATCCTCACGCATTCGTGCAGCAAATTCGCAATTCACCAAAAGTTAACGTGTTTTGTGCAATCTCACGGTTTAAAGTTTACGGTTCCTTTTTCTTCTGCGAAAAAAACGTTACAGGACACGTGTATCTGGACATGCTGGAAAATTGGCTCATGCCACAACTGGAGACCGTCAGCGCCGACTTCATCTTTCAACAGGACGGTGCTCCACCGCACTTCCATCATGATGTTCGGCATTTCTTAAACAGGAGATTGGAAAACCGATGGACTGGTCGTGGTGGAGATCATGATCAGCAATTCATGTCATGGCCTCCATGCTCTCCCGACTTAACCCCATGCGATTTCTTTCTGTGGGGTTATATAAAAGATTCAGTGTTTAAACCTCCTCTACCAAGAAACGTGCCAGAACTGCGAGCTCGCATCAACGATGTTTTCGAACTCATTGATGGGGACATGCTGCGCCGAGTGTGGGAGGAACTTGATTATCGGCTTGATGTCTGCCGAATCACTAAAGGGGCACATATCGAACATTTGTGAAAGCCTAAAAAAACTTTTTGAGTTTTTGTATGTGTGTGCAAAGCATTGTGAAAATATCTCAAATAATAAAGTTGTTGTAGAGCTGTGAAATCGCTTCAATCATTTGTAATAACCCTGTATGTAGATGCAGAAATAACTCGGCTATTAGAAAGAAATGTGCACGACGTGAAAAAGAAAATGGAGTCCTTATGGAAAACTTTTCTCTGTGAACGACAGACAGACAAACAGACAAAACTGGGGGTGATCCTTAATATTTATGCTGCAGGTTCAGCTTTCCTAAAAGAGATGTAAACTTTGGAAACTTTATGGCCTACACAGTTCACTAACAACTCCACATCTATAGCTTTCATTCAGGGTAAAGAATTATGAAATAGCCCATATATTCACCTTTAAGGTAGACGTTAACTTTCTCCCACCACATTGCTCCCTACTATTTAAAATAGAGGTCGTCCACCAGCGACGTTTCGTATTCTTCTTTTTCTGATCATCAGCTTCTTGCAGTAAAATAAATGTTGCAGACGCGACGCGGGCTAAATCCTCCTCTTCCTTCATAACATCGGGCGGTGAAATTGTGATCGAAATGCTACTTTATACCAATAACAAAACGGGGGCGACGGCGGCAAGTTATCAGAGCGAACTGCGATTCCACATGGCCGAATCCCTTGACCGCAAGTGCTTCGTTTGGTCTGGATGAGTAGCCGAACGCCAGCGGAGGTGCTAGACGAAACTGGACAAATCAGCTTTGCGAGGCCGCATTCATTTACCAGTAGAAAGAAAATACTAAATAAATGAGCTGAATTATACAATAATAATAATTATACACAAATTTTATTTGCATACATACAAGTATTAACACAATGCCAGAAATTCCAATAACCAACCACAAATTAAAATAGACCAACTTTTTCGGCTTTTTGCCTCACTGACTTTTCTTAAGTTAACATGAGCCGCTATTTCCGCTTCAACTGGTACTCCTTTCCAAGCAGATAGTCTTCCTTGGCTGGTCGTGCTTCTCAAGTAGGGTTTAGTTTTGACTTTGATCAGCTTCTCTCGGCCGAAGCTGTACTGATCGGAACTGTCAGCGTAATTATTCTGATTGGTATGCATACATCTGGATATACTTTTTCCAAATTATTTTCTAAAATGTACTGAATAAGTTGTTTTGCATCTTTGATTCAGTCCAGTGGACTGGATTTGAAAAGCTGGAGTTTCCCATTAAGTTCTAAAGGCTGTATGTTGCTTTTTTCACCTTCTCGCATTATTGTACCTAAATCGAAGCTTGAAAAAGTCCTCCTTGGATAAAGATTTCAAATAATTGATATCGTAGACAAAACCAAATCGTTCAGAGTATTCGACTTTTATAGCATCTGTCTTTGTGTTAGAGAATTCAACTCTGTACTCCATTTCAACAGATTGTATAGGTTCATTAATTTGTTCATAATTGAACTTTCTTTTTTTTCTGTGCTATTTTTCCTTTTTTTTAATTGAGACTCAATTTCGTAACTACTTTCTTCAACAAACAATCGAGCTTCTGCAACGCTTGTTTCAGACCCTGTATTACGGAATTCTTGAATACAGGCGCGAAATGAACGTAAAGTATCAATAGCGACTTTTAAGTTCACTTCAACCAATTGTCATATTTACTTATATTGTCAATTCGCGGTAAAATCTCGTACCACACGTGCATTGCAACAGTATACTCAAAAGTTAATATTTCGTTCAAGACGGCTTCACAGTCGCTAGGAATTTCACAATCATCAATATTATTTTTCAGGTCATTCACTCTTTCGATGGCATAATCAAATATATATCGCTTTTACTGTTCCAATTCTTCTTTCCCATCGTGTTTGAGACAAAAGTTTTAATGCCAATTTTAGTTTAGTGTTTATAAGATCCCAACGCTTGCTTGACTTTGTAAAGAGCAGATAAACTTTATTAATGAAGCCGAAAAATGTTTTAGGTGCTTTAGAAGTGTTAGTTGGCTCTATAAAAAGCAAATTCCAGCAATGGCATCGTCAGGGCGTGAAGAATGTTCGTGGATTGATATTGACTATGCTTGTTCTGACACATTTATTGATGACGAGCATATTGTCGCAGTTATCATATTCCTGTCCTCGACAGTTTTGGATATCTTTTCTAGTCCCTTTAAAATGGCATTTGTTAAATACTCTTCCATTGTTTCTGCTACGGTAATAAAACCAATGAAATGTTCCTCTATCCCTCCAGTTAAGGAATTGCAAAATCTTAATAATACTGACATTGACATTTTTGGTTTGACTCTGTTTATAATTTCGCTAATAACAGATTTGGGTATTAATGTAAATAATTAATTTTAGGTGTCGTGGCTTGATAACGTTGCTTTTCATTAATATGTTGCAAGTACTCTTTTAGTGTTAGATCATATTTGGATAATAACTTAAATAGGTCTAGAAAATTTCCACTGTTTCCTCTCGTTCATATTAAGGTATTCTCGATGAGCTGTAAATGCCATATTGTGTGAGGCTAAGTGGTTGAGAACATCGATCAATCTTTCAAACAAGTCATATCTACAATTTTGTGATTCCCTAATCAGTTCCTCGTTTTCCTTATCTATTGTTTTTCCGTATTTGATTCCTTTACAGAGCTCCGTCAATTTAATCATGCACTCCATGTGTCGCTGACTGTTTTCATGTCACTGAAATATTCTACTCAAATCTTTCCAACCACAACATTCCTCTTTTACCATCTCTGCCTGCAAATGTGAAAGAAGTCTACAAGGAAAGCAATAAACTTGATCTTGAGATATGGAGTAAGCTAATCATCTGCGATTTGCTTTTCGCCGTTACTCAATTTTCTAGTAAAATGAAATATAGTGAAATGTCTTATTTGCGTGCTTGGGGTAACTTTCATCAAATTTCTCCAGGTTTTGTTGTGGGCCGTTTTGAATTAAGTCATGACGCTGCGAGTCTGTCATTGGAAATATCGACTTGCCCGGATCAAATTCTATAAATGAGTCTCTTATATGAATAATTTGTTCTTGATTTTTCTGAGTCAAAATTTTTTTCACTTTTTAACATGATATTCGACTCAATATCTTGGATCACAATAGTTTCGCCCAACTCAGAAAGGATAACTTTCATTCGACCCTGAAGCTGGTTCTGGTTCAGAAACTGAAGAAACAAAAAAATTGATTCAAATGGCTCTGAGCACTATGGGACTTAACATCTGAGGTCATCAGTCCCTTAGACTTAGCCCTACTTAAACCTAACTAACCTAACATCACACACAGCCATGACCGAGGCAGGATTCGAACCTGCGACCGTAGCAGCAGCGCGGCTCCGGACTGGAGCGCCTAGAACCCTTCGGTTACTGCGGCCGGCTACTGAAGAAACATGGAGAAGAGATTCATCATAGGCCCCTGGAGCAGTAACACCTGAAGAAGATTTCTTAAGAGATTTCATCGTACCCGAAGTCAAAGCTTGGTTAGATACAACCGTCTCAGCCTTTCTTCATCTTTTTGATGCACCAGATTACCATTTCCTCCCTATGTCTCTGTCTCTTGAGGATCTATAGTACTTGATGTAAAACGCGTATTTTTTGAAGTAGGTTGATAAGTACAGGACTTGAAGTACTCAGTGTCATAGTATATAAATAATAGGATGTGCTGTTGTCATACTTGGCAGAAAATTTTTCTTATTGTGCCATCTATGATGGCAGAATAAAAAATATTAAAATATAAAAATTGTTTACGAAATACTTACTATCATTCACGACAGTAAAATAAATAACGTTCTACAGACAAATAAATATGATGAGAAATGTATTACGATAGTGACACGCCTTACAAATACGAAATAAATGACAACCCTATGATACATGTATCAAAATATAAGTAATAACTTGTTAAAAATAGTGAAATAACCAAATTTTCGCTTAGTTACTAAATGAAACGTAGACAGAAGTCCTGCACATGAGTTTCTGACGCTTCTACACTGAAGCGCCAAATAAAGTGGCAAGCGTATTCAAATACAGAGATATGTAAACAGGTATAATAAGGCGCTGCGGTCGGCAACGCCTATGTAAGACAACAGTGTCCAACGCAGTTGTTAGATCTATTACTGCTGCCACAATGTGCAGCTTATCAAGATTTAAGTGAGTTTGAACGTAGTGTTACAGCCGGCGCACAAGCGATGGGACACAGCATCTCCGGCGTAGCGATGTAGTGGGGATTTTTCCCTTACGACCATTTCACGAGTGTACCGTTAATGTCAGGAATCCGGTAAAACATCAAATCTCCGGCATCGCTGAGGCCGGAGAAAGATCCTGCAGCCCGCATCTCGTGGTCGTGAGGTAGCGTTCTCGCTTCCCACGCCCGGGTTCCCGGGTTCGATTCCCGGCGGGGTCAGGGATTTTCTCTGCCTCGTGATGGCTGGGTGTTGTGTGCTGTCCTTAGGTTAGTTAGGTTTAATTAGTTCTAAGTTCTAGGCGACTGATGACCTCAGCAGTTGAGTCGTATAGTGCTCAGAGCCATTTGAACCATTTTTTTTTTTTTTTTTTTTTTTTTTTTTTTTTTTTTTTTTTTTTTTTTTTTTTTTTTTTTTTTTTTTTTTTTTTTTTTTTTGAAAGATCCTGCAAGAACGGGACCAACGACGACCGAAGAGAATCGTTCAACGTGACAGAAGTGCAACTCTTCCGAAAATTGTTGCAGATTTCAGTGCTGGGCATCGACAAGTGTCAGCGTGCGAACCATTCAAAAAGACATCTTCGATATGGGATCTCAGAGCCGAAGGCCCACTCGTGCACCCTTGATGACTGCTTTAGGCCTCGCCTGGGCCCGTCAACACAGACATCAGACTGTTGATGACTGGAAACATGTTGCCTGGTCGGATGGACGTGTACAGATATGGAGACAACCTCATGAAGCCATAAACCCTGCATGTCAACAGAAGACTGCTCAAGCTACTGGAGGCTCTGTAATAGCGTGTGATGTGTGCTGTTGGAGTGATATGAGACGCTTTATACGTCTAGAGACGACTCTGGCAAGTGACACGTACATAAGCATCCTGTCTGATTACCTGCGTTCCGACGGACTTAGGCATTTCCAGCGGGACAATGCGACACCCACACGTCCAGAATTGCTACAGAGTGGCTCCAGGAAGACTCTTCTGAGTTTAAACACCTACTCTGCTCACCAGACTCCACAGACATGAACATTATTGAGCATATCTGGGATGCCTTGCAATGTGCTGTTCAGAACAGATCTCTATCTCTCGTACTCTTACGGATTTATGGACAGTCCTGCAAGATTAATGGTGTCAGTTCCCTCCAGCACTACTTCAGACATAGTCGGTCCATGTCACGTCGTGTTATGGTACTTCTGTGTGCCCGCGGGGGCCCTACACGATATTAGGCAGGTGTACCAGTTTCTTTGGCTCTTCAGTGTAGTTTAGGGGGTGCTCGGACACGTAGCAGGAATATCCACGTGTATCTTGTAATTGGTCTAGCTGAAGCAGTCTACAGACTCAAAATGGTTCAAATGGCTCTGAGCACTATGGGACTTAACTTCTGAGGTCATCAGTCCCCTATAACGTAGAACTACTTAAACCTAACTAACCTAAGGACATCACACTCACCCATGCCCGAGGCAGGATTCGAACCTGAGACCGTACCTACAGACTCAAACATTTACGTTTGAAGCGCTGGTGCATAGGTGTAGACTTTAGGTGCATCGTGTGGTAGGGGCTTAACTTTCATAACGTTGCCAGGCGGCCCTAGATAAATATTACTACACTCGTAGGGAAATAAATAAGGATAATTAAATAGCTAAAATTTTAGCAACTCGAACAGCCTTTTTTGCGAGGGCCCGACAGGCGCGAGGCCTTCAGAGGTCGCCGACGCCACTGTCGAACGCCAATGCATTGGCGGCCGACGTTCGGATGAATCCAGTGTCTGCCGTTCGTTGGCCTAGTGTGTAGACGCCTTTACCGGAACGAGGTACGTTCCGTCGTCGACACAGAAAGAGACGCCCGGTGACGCGGAAGAGCGGCCCCGCGGATCGGAAGTCTCGCCGGCCACTGGACCGGCGCGGCCTTTCCGAACACAAGCTGGTGGGAAAGCGGCGGCCCGCGGATTCTCGCGCCAGCTGCCGGGCTCGGGACTGCGTTAGTGGAGCGTGCACGCTGCCAAACACCTGCCGCTCCGCACCGCACCGCACGACACGCGCCGGCTGGGCGCCGCGCACCGCTGACCTTCCAGGCAGAGGGCTGAGCGGGGAGGCGGCGCGCAACTTGGTGTCGCGGCTCTCTTGCCTTCCTCTGCGCTCTGCCACCAGCTGTGGGCCACGTCGTGCCCGAGGCTTACTCTCGCGTTTCACGTCTTGGAGTTGAAACGTCCCCTTAGAACAATTATACAGGACTGTCCTTAAACTGATATACAACATTTCTAGCGCAACGCAATCTGACTTTCAAAAATCCCTACAAAAGAATGGCCCTGACTAACATTAACCTATACCTTTCACAAATCACTTACCTCACAAAAATCTTCGTTACTCGAACTACTGCAATACAGCGAGCGCCACTACTTCCAGCTAAATCAAAGATTCAAACTACGGAAGGCACTAACTACTGATAGGAATAGTTAGCAAATGAAAGATTTTAATAGAGAACAAACAATGTATTTACCTTAATAGTCGTAATATATATAGCAGTTCATGACAAATTACAAAACTCCGCCATCTCTCTCCCCACATCCACCACTGCTGGCGGCTCACCTCCAACTGTGCAACGCTACGCGCTGTTCACATCCAGCTGCCGCTGCCCAACACTACAATGGCAGACAACAATGCAAACTAGCCACAGACTGCACACAGCACAGCCAGTGATTTTTATAAAGAGGTTGCGTTACCAATAAGAAAACCTAAACAGCCTACTTACAGAGTACCTCTGTGATAAAAGGTCTGAGGGATGAGGTGAGTAGCAATCTGCGGCTGCTTGCTGATGACGCTTTAGTATACCAGAAGGTATTGTCTTTGAGTGACCGCAGGAAGATACAGCCTGACGGGTGATGAAAAGCAGCTTGCTCTAAACGCTGTTTATTATTGAAAAGTGGAGAAATAAGAACATAAATATTAACAAGGTGATTGTTGTTATTTATTATTTGCCTTATGATAGGAGAAAATACTGGACAAATATGAACAACAAATATATACATTAATAGTGCATTTCTGTCGCCGTAGTATGGTCCACGCTGATTCGGAGCTCTACCTCGATGCCCAACTACTGATCATGTTCCCCCAGTTCCGTTTCTGGGATCTTCTTTTTTGGCACCAAGCTTACTAGGTTGCCTCGTATCTGTCATCTGAAGGTTTGCTGGTTTCGTAAACTCAGTGTCCTTTGCTTCCTTGCCCACACTGCTTGGGAAGCGGATCATTCGATCCTTCTCCGCCTTTAACGGGCTTCAGTTCCATCCCATCTGGACTACGGTAGTCAAATTTTATGGGTCAGCTGCCCCTTCCAGGCTGCTCCACTGTGAACTGGTTCACCATCGTGGTATCCGTTTAGCCACCGGTACCTTTAGCACTAACCTTGTCGATAGTCTTGTGGCTGACACTGGGATTCCTCCCCTTTTGTTTCGGAGGTCCCAGTGCCTGGTTTCCTATGCCTTCACTATCCGCTCTTCCCATTTTCACCCTATTCTTTTCGTGGCTTCGGGCCAATGCCCACCCGCTGCTCACCCTCAGCTGGATTTACCTGTTGGGCTCCGCTTTGCTTCTCTCCGCTGTGACTCCCATCTCCCCTCCTTGTCCTCTTCCCTCTCTCCAGACTATCCCGCCCTTGGTTAGTTCCTTGGGCACAGGTTTGCGTAAACTGGGGACTGAAGGCCTGCATCGCTCCAATGATGTTTTGTTGTTTGTTCTGAATGGTCTTACAGGAGTTTCAGGACGCCATTGTTTTTACAGCAATGGCTCTAAATTCGCTGATCATGTGGGATATGCCTTCGCGCCTTCTGTTTGCATGGAACACCATCTCTCACCTGTCATGTGTGAGGTGTTTACTGCAGAATTGATGTCCATCTATCAGGTCCTCCATCATCAAGTTTTGTTATGAGCAGACTCAAAGAATGGCCTTCAGGCTATTGCTTGGTGTTTTTCCCGTCACCTCTTGGCCTCTGACTTTCACGACCTTCTCGCTGTTCTTGGTGATGCTGCTTGTTCGGTTGATTTCCTTTGGGTTCCCAGGTAATGAACTTGCTGATCATCTTGGGGGACGACCCATTCACCATGACCCCTCCGAGGGCGGATTGGCGGTCTTACATCAGTCTCTATTTGCTGAATCGTGAGCTGACTCTTGGGAGGTTACCCCTCTGCCTAATAAAATTCGCGCCATCAGGGATACTCCCACAGTGTGGCGTTTTTCCCTCAACCTCTCTCGACGGGAATTTTCATAATCTGCCGTCTTCGTGTTGCCCATACTAGGTTGACCCATGGTTTTTCACTTCACAATAAGCCGCCCGCCCCCTCAGTAGCTGTAGGGTTCTGCTCACAGTGATCGATATTTTGCTGGACTGCCCCCCAGTTTTTGACCCTTCACACTAAATATGCCCTTCCACCTTCCTTGTCTCGGGTGTTAGCGGACGACCTTAGTATGGTTACATTGTCTTCGTGAAAGTGACTTGTGCTCCCAGATACAAGTCCTTGAATTTTCTGTGGAATTTGAGTCACTCAGCGTAGGAGCTGGTTATGGAGGCCTTGACCTACGCTCCACATCAGCCAGGTTTTCCCCACCTTTTCCCTACATTTTGTCTGATCTGTTATGCTGTTTGTTTTCACTTCTCTTGTGTCTTCTTCCCCTGGTGTTGTCCCAATTGTATCGTGATAATGATATCGTGTGGGTGGGTGGCAGTGCTGGTGCCCCACTGTGCATAACGTTTCTGAGGTGCCTTTGCTCTCCCCATTTCCACCCACCCCCTCCTGTTCTTTACTCTTACTGCTGTCCTGATGTCCCTTTTCCCACTTTGTTCGCACTTTCTCTCTTCCCCTTGACTGGACCGTGCTGTTTGTGCTGAGCCTCTTAATTTCTGCCGTCCTAGGTCATGGAACAGACGACCCCGGTGTTTGGTCCCCTCCCCCAACCAACCAATCCAAAGTTCATAATGGATACATACCCTGTGTGTGTGTGTGTGTGTGTGTGTGTGTGTCTTTTTGCGTTATTAGTAGAGTTAGTGTCATGACTTACCTTTAAGCGCTGGTGATGGTCGGCGACGTAGGGTTGAAACAGGAGCATCAGTTGCAGTCAGTCAACATGGCTCTGGCCAAGATGAGCAGAGCTTTACTCATAAAGCCGTCTTATCAAAATAACAGAAATACTGCTGCTGCTTTTCGCGAGTATCGACGCAGTAAAGGAATACAGAGGTCCTCTTTCCGCACCAGGGTTGAAGAACATGATTCGGAAGTTCGAATTAACTGGCAATTTCGGAATTGCACCTGGGAGAGATCAACAGGCAATTGTGCCACAATTTTTTGGAAAAGTTACAGTTGCCAAGGCCGAGAATGGTAGACGCAGTGTGCAGTCCTCAAGTAGTGCAAGAGCTGTGTCAGGACAGCTGAACATTCCATGGTCCACCTTCGAAAAGTGCTGCGAACAATTGTGAAATTGTATCACTAGTGCAGATGGTCATCACATTGAGCAAAGTTCGTTAACTAGAACGTAAACGTGGCACGCAATTAACAAATCTTAGCCTCTAATGTAGAAATTAAAATGTTTCTTTCAATTGTTTATTCGTTATTTCTCTGTCTCATGTCTTACAAATGTTGTGCGCCACCTTTCTCTCTTCAAGCTTGATGGCTTCCACGATGGCAAAGGTAGTTTCCAGCAGAATAACTGTCTGTCACAAGGCTATAAGCACGCTACAGTGTCTTAAGGAGTTAGATAGTAAAATCACGTTGATGTCTTGGCCAAATGCATCTTATCTGAACTCGATGGAACACACCTCTGACGCTATCGGGCGCCAATCGAGAGCCAACAAACCCCCGGCCTGTAATTTTGCGTAACCTGTGCATAGACACCTGGTACCTCACTCCTCGGAAACCTAGCAAGAACATGTGGAATACATGCCTTGGAGAATCGCTGCTGTACTGCTTTCCAAACATGTACTAATACCCATTAAGTATGTGGGGTAATGTTCTGGCTCAGAAGTGAATTACATTCTTAAAGTCTAAGGGTATGTATCCTGTATCTTGAATACCAAATAAAATAATTTTGTCGAATAAACACCCTCTTAAATGCAGTAAATATTTCCTTGGGACTTTTTCTAGCGAAATGTCATTTGCTGTTCGTCAAACACCAGATGTACGCTGTTGGAAGCTATTTTTTTCCCAGAATATTTCATCCTGTAGTATGACTGATAGATATAAGATGTTTTTTCGTTTTTAAAACATAAATAGGAATGTACAATGGCTATAACTAAATGGGAAAAGTTGCGCAACCAGCGTTGTTGTCAATAGTTCCACTGCTTCAGTGTGGCGTATTTCCTCTCTGAGAGATTGTTATATTTTCCTGAAGTGGCTACCCCCACACGCTTTTGAGAAGATCGCTCCCCATTAATCAACATGAGTTCGTCGCTTTGTGGAGAATCTGTGACACATGCAAATTATCACGGACATGTTATGCTCTTACCTCATGGAAATAAGGTTGACATTTAGTGCTTGAACTCCCATCAGTTGAATGTGTGAATGTCCAACCACAGCAAGACATCGTTGTCAGTGCACCCAACACATGGCCCTGCAGTATCGTACTCAGGCAGAATTCGGTACCAGTACCGCTTACAGCCACCACCACATGGTCTACACATAAAAGGATTCGCTTAGTGGTATCGTCCAAAGACTGCGGCGCCACGCCAAAGTCGGCAACGCACATTGATACCACAGACATTAGCAGTGTCTCACTGCAATCTGCAACGACAAATGGGAGAGGCTGAAGAAGAAATAACCCCCCTCCGCCTTCTCTCTCTCTCTCTCTCTCTCTCTCTCTCTCTCTCTCTCTCCCCCTCGCTCGCTCAACTCAGCTCAGCAGCACCCTCACACGGAAGTCAATATAGCGTCAGGCATGGAAATGCTCTGACCAGTTCGTGACCTCTGCTGAAGCAGTCAGTATTATAGAATAAAATTAAAGTGCTGTTCAAGTCTCAGAGTGGAATGCGCTTTTGTAAATGTGTGTCAAGAGAACAGTTTGTTAATTAGTGCATCGAGTGATGCTTGAACGGTCAATGATAGTTGTAAATTATTAAGCACTCTTGTGGCAAAGGACTGTATCAAGCTAAGTAAATATTTTTATTATTCACACAATAAAGTGAACTAATATTTCACGCATTGTAGTTCGATGAGCTCTTTTCCATAGCAATCAAAGAACCCACAGTTTTGGCCGGACGATTTTAGTGCCGTCTGGTTATAACACGCTTGATGTACTCCATGGTGGTGAGGCGATCCATACAGCCGTCGACATTGACGCTCGAATCTTTGGACATACTGGACAACATGTGGCACGTACCGTCCATTTCAGAATCCATGCACGTATGCACTCTGTGTGTTTCATCCGACGAAACTGGCTGTGTATAACACGCGTTCCCGATGGACAAGTTTGCAGTTGATAGAGGTATGATCGAACGGAAGGCAAGGTGGATCATGCTGACGATGTAAACGGGCCCTCGTACAGAACACCTGGGTTTTAAAGTGTTCTTTAGTCTCTCGGAGGTTGGTCTTGAATCTGATGTCTTGTAGTAGTTCCCTGGCAGAGATGGCTAGATATGTTATGATGTGGGACTGTTATGTGAAGACGAGTTGTCCAAAATTCTTCACGCCTGTCACGTCACGTTGCTGTGATTCCGCGATTGATATCTGACTGATGAACAGGCACTGAGATCCACACTAACACTTCTTAAGGAATAAAAGTAATTGCCCTTGCGGCTTGTACTAAATATCCTTACGTATCCTTGTACTAAATATCCTTACGTATGTGGCCTTTCGAAAATACCCCCCCCCCCCCAGAGGTAACTGACGTCTGTATACATCATTACGACGAACCTATTTTCTCACTGCTTGCCGTGCAAAGTAGGTTGTAAATGGTGGATGCCATACACTGAGTAGCAAAGGTCTCGAGCTATGCAATAAGGTTACTGAAACGTCTATTACCAACATAGAATTAAGGAGTTCGATGTCTAAAACCATGTTACACTTATCCTTTTGAACACTGGGCTGTATAAAGTCGTTAAAGGAAGCGTATTTCTTAATTGGCACATTTTAATACGTCAGAGTCTATCTTCATCCATCATTCATTACTCGATAAGCTTATTCGCATCCGTGCACACGACATTCGCTGCTAAAATAAGATTTTGATTCACTTTTCAAATAGTTTATTATTTACAAGTGTCTTGCAGCTTACTCCCTTGTTGGTAGTCGTTAATCCTGGCCTTCTCTGAATCATTTCGTATTAGTACTACGATGGCTCTTTCATTTAGAAAAGAAGATTCTTGAAAAATTCGGCTTGCTCAACTGTAAAATAATCAATTTTGTGCAACAAGTGGATTCAGGTCCCTGTCAGAATTAAAATTTAAAGTACCGGAGTACATTGGAAACCACACATGTAGCATCATCGCCAGAAAGACAACTACAATATGTAAAATGTGCTACATTTCTTCGCCGTCTTGCATCCCTTGCACACTGTCCGTTTTAAAAATTCCGAGACTTGTTTTATTTCTGGTGTAAGGGACATCGGCGCAGTAACTATGGTGGCGGCTTGAACTAACAACTGTGAACAATAGATGTACATTCGACCAATCAGTTGTGAGCAGACAGTGTTAAGTAGGGGACGTCCGGCCGTAGTGTCAATGTCGTCGTGTCTCGAGACGCAATAGGGCAAAATCTCTAAATCAACTGTTAAAGGCATTTTCCAAAGTGTTTCGAAGAAGAGAAAAAAGTGTGTGCAGAGTCTGGCGCGTACACCTAAACTCCGGAACAAAGACAAGGACGCGTGGACACCTGCTACAATTTGATTGAAATGCAAAACGCGGACACTCCTTTGCTGTAAAAAATTACCACACGTGACAAACTTGGTATTACCAATACGAACCTACCATGAAGCAAAGTGCAGAAATTCACATGTTCAGTCTTTTGAAGTCATAATTGACATTCAACCCAATGAAAAGGGCGAGTTGAACATCCCATAGGACTTCTTTGACAGTTTCACATGGCTGTATGAACGTTCCATGCGTTGTACACAGGGGGGAAGGAGACAATGTAGAATACATGAAGCATTAAAAACCACCATCTTTTTTTTCTTTTTTAAAATCCAATCTTGAAACTGTTGATACTGATAAAGTTCCCAATGCAGGAACTTCGAATCTGTGGTAATATTAGCTATTTTGTTACTGGATAACAGACTGTGACCGATATAGAAGATAAGCAATGGCAGAGGATTCATCTCAGACTAATCTAAAATCCAATCACTTTTGTTCACTAATTACACTATTTTTCGCCCTGGATTTCTGGCGACGAGAAGGTGTGACCAGTATGGTCTGACAGCGATCAGACTCGAAAGAAAGGAATAAAGTGAAACTGCTGCTATTCCTACAACGTCTCTGTGTTCTTCCGTACTGTTCGTCGGGCATGGGTAGTAGAGTGCACCGTTGACTACGATAATGACCAACGGCAGCAGTACGACGGATCTCGATCGTAAACGTCCAGGTCGTGGAATATAATAAGCAGAAGGCTAACTGGTCCTGTACTCTGATGCACTCGCAGGTCTAAGGTGAAATCTGGAACTGAATACCATTCTACTTGCGCATTCTTTCAGTATTTTGTACATGTTGTCTTCTTCCTTTCTCGGCCTTTTTCTCCGCAGTTGCAGTTACAAAAGTTACAGAAGATAAGTCTTTTGCGATTATAATGAGCCTTATTTAGACAATACGCATTTCGCTTCTTTATAAAGCATATTCAGTAGTCATTGTAACTAGTTTTTCTTAAAATTCTGTTTTGCTAGGATCATGAACAGTTCTCACGCTTACTACTATTAACCAGTATTAAATTGTCATTACTTGCGGCTTTTTTTGTGTCCTAGTTCATTTTTAGCATTCTTCTACATATGTGCTTGATTCCTATGATGTCTGTCCATTTGACATGAGGTATGACTGTAACGTGTTTGTACAATTTCACTGGATAATTTCGATATTGCTCAGCTTCAAAAGAATATGGGATGCTTTCAACTAATCTGTTGTACCCTACATCGTGGATGATAGTTAATAACCGAAACCGATAGATGAGTAATGGGACA
Source organism: Schistocerca serialis cubense (assembly GCF_023864345.2). NCBI lineage: Eukaryota > Metazoa > Arthropoda > Insecta > Orthoptera > Acrididae > Schistocerca > Schistocerca serialis. Next base: position 404,931,490 of record NC_064639.1, on the reverse strand, counting down.
AATAAACAGCTGATGGTTAAAATGCAGTTTATAAAATATTTTACAGCTGTTGAACCTCATCTTGTGGAAACATTACTCGACACTTCGCCACATCGTCTACGGCTAACAGAGATGCTATCTTATGGAGTGTCTTCACAAATATATGACAACAGACAGAACAAAATCGTAACAGGTCGGTGTAGCCCATGCAAAAGTGACAGAAATTCTTCACCGTGGAAGAAAGTCGGTACAGAGAACATGTACACGAAGAAGATTGTATAAGACCGTTATTCTGTCACCAACTTACTTCTCGCTTAGGGATCATGAGACAGAGAGAGATTAGGATGTAAGGAAGCATCTTGAAAATGATTTCGTCGTAGGTCAGTTCACGAAAGGGACTGGAGAGAAACTTGACGCGGTACTGTAGACTGAGGTGACTAGTGGGATAGCGATAAGCAGATGGCAGTAGTATCGCGCACACAAGGTATAAAAGGGCAATGCACCGGCAGAGCTGTCATATGTACTAAAGTGACTCATGCGTAGAGGTGTCCGATGTGATTATGGCCACACAATGGGGATTATGACTTTAACACGGAATGGTAGCTGGGGCTATACACTTGGGACATTCCAGATCGGGAATCGCTAGGGAATTCAATATTCAGAGATGCACAGAGTCAAGAATGCGCTAAGAATACCAAATTTCAGGCATTAGCTCTCACCACGGACAACGCAGTGGCCTACGGACTTCACTTAACGACCGAGAGCACCCGCGTTTGCGTAGAAGAAGAAGAAGAAGAAGAAGAAGAAGAATTGGTTTGTGGGGCGCTCAACTGCGCGGTTATGAGTGCTCGTACAAATTCCCAACCTTTGCTCAGTCCCAACTCTTTCATGAATGATGATGAAATGAAGATGACAACCCAAACACCCAGTCACTCGAGGCAGGTGAAAATCCCTGACCCCGCCGGGAATCGAACCGGGGATCCCGTGCTCGGGAAGCGAGAACGCGACCACGAGCTGTGGACCGTTTGCGTAGAGTTGTCAGTGCTAACAGATAAGCAACACTGTGCGTAATAATCACAGAAATCAATGACGGACTACGACTAACATATCCGTTAGAACAGTGTGGCGAAATTTGGCGTTAATAGGCTATCAGGCTATTATGGCAGAAGACGACGAACGCGAGTGCCTTTGCTAACGGCACGACATCGCCTGCAGCGCCGCCGCCTCCCCCCCGAGCTTGTCACCATATCAGTTGAATCCTAGACGACTGGAAAACCTTGGCCTGGTCAGATGAGTACCGATTTCAGTTGGTAACAGCTGATGATAGGGTTCGAGGGTGGCGTAGGTCCCATGGAGCCGTAGACCCAAGTTGTCAACAAATCACTGCGCAAGCTGGTGGTGGTTCCATGATGGTTACGCTGTGTTTACATGGAATGGACTGCGTCCCCTGCTCCAACTGAAGATCATTGACTGCAAATGATTACGTTCGGCTACTTGGAGATCACTTGCAGCCGAATAACTATGGAATATGTCACCAAGCCGCAACTGTTCGCCATTGGTGTGAAGAAAATTCTGGACAATTCGAGCGAATGATTTGGCCACCCATAGCGGCCAACACCGGATGCCATCGAACTTTTATGGGGCATAATCGAGAGGTCAGTTCGTGCACAGCATCCTGCCCCGTCATTGCTTGCGCAATTATGGGCTGGTATAGAGGCAGCATGGCCCAATATTTCTGCAGGGGACTCCCACCTACTTAGATGGAGTCCATGCCACGTAGAGTCGCTGCACTACGTCGGGCAAAAGGCGCTCCGACACGATATTAAGAGATATCCCATAACTTTTGTCACTTCAGTGCAGCTATGACGTACCTTCCGCCATGCGCAGTAAAATGGCTTCCGGAGCAGTTACGTAGATCTTCCAACAAGAGTTTCCTGAGGTATTGTTCCGCTTCTGAAGACGGGAGTGCAGAAGTAACGGGGACAAGTTCCGCGATGTGTCTCCAGTAGCGCCGCACGACTGGCGAACCACCGCACCGGCGTCCACGACAGGCACGTAGACCGACCCTACCGTGGTCAGTGGCTCGTGACGCCTGCCGCCTCTGTCCCCTCCACACAAATCCAAGCGCATAATGCGTTCCCGTTTCCTGGCAGCCAGTCACCCATGTAACCTCCAGTGAAATGTAAATCGTATTGTTTGGGTCTCTGAAAAGCGCGGGACAATTGGAAACTGAGCATGAGAGTAGCAAGGTGGTGTACAATTACTTTACTACTCACATGCGCTGGAGTAGATGATTCTGCCACAGCAGTGCTTCGTAATACATTCAAACCTGCATGTAAATTGAGTTTCAGAATAACAGCGGAAACTGACACATGTGGAAGTATATCATAATACTAGCAAAATCATTTACGTAAAAACGGCTCCGTCGTTCGCTAGAAAACTGCTAATGTGTGTTTAGGGCAGCTGCGGACATAATGAAATATCGTCCCAGTTAGTACAAATGTATATTTGGATAATATCCTTATACAGTGTGTCCCAGAGAGAGAGAGAGAATGTATTTAAAACATAAACTTTTGGATAACGTCCCTATACAGAGAACCCCCAGAGTGTCCGCCCCCGTTAGCTGAGTGGTCAGCGCGACAGAATGTCAATCCTAAGGGCCCGGGTTCGATTCCCGGATGGATCGGAGATTTTCTCCGCTCAGGGACTGGGTGTTCAGAATGAGATTTTCACTCTGCAGCGGAGTGTGCGCTGATATGAAACTTCCTGACAGATTAAAACTGCGTGCCGGACCGAGCCTCGAACTCGGGACCTTTGCCTTCTGCGGGCAAGTGCTCTACCATCTGAACTACCCAAGCACGACTCACGCCCCGTCCTCACAGCTTTACTTCTGCCAGTACCTCGTCTCCTACCTTCCAAACTTTACAGAAGCTCTCCTGCGAACCTTGCAGAACTAGCACTCCTGAAAGAAAGGATATTGCGGGATCTTTGCCTCAGATGGTAGAGCACTTGCCCGCGAAAGGCAAAGGTCCGAGTTCGAGTCTCGGTCCGGCACACTGTTTTAATCTGCCAGGAAGTTTCATATCAGCGCACACTCCGCTGCAGAGTGAAAATCTCATTCTGGAAACATCCCCAAGGCTGTGGCTAAGCCATGTCTATGCAATATCCTTTCTTTCAGGAGTGCTAGTTCTGCAAGGTTCGCAGGAGAGCTTTTAACAAGATAATAAGTTGTCGTCTCTACCTCTATGAATAGATGATGAATGCAGCTAGCTGCTAACTTTGTGTAATGTCTTGTCTGTATAGACGTGTATCTGCTGCCTTTAAGACCCTTTCACCTTCACACACAAATCTATACAGTAATGTAAGGGCCTCCCGTGTCTTGGCTGATCCGTGATAAGACAGGCGAAAGGTTAGACTAATGGAGGATTATTAGTATTATCTCTATTTTCATTCGCTCTCTCTCTTTCATCTATGTACAGTTTTTAATATAATGTTTCATTACGTGAAATCAGCCAATTAGGATCTTTGGTGGAGTCCTTCGTCTTGGTAATCAGCGGCTGGCTTGCTGTAAGAGATCTTTACATTTATTATTACTGTTAAACACTGTATCCAGTCGGGAGAATCAATCGTGTGGCAAATTTGTTCCTTTTACGAAAGATTGCGAATTCCAGATGTGTACGAAGCCTTTTTGGACGATTTAACACAGACTCTGTGATTGCAGGCTCTCTTCGACACAGCTGAAACTTCCCCACTAATTACAGGGCCAACGTGATCATCAAATGGTTAAGAAAAAACTCATTCGTTCATTCACTCCGGAACAAAAAGTCACAAACCTTATTTATGAAGGAAATTGTGTATTAAATCCATCTCCGTTACATGTCCAGCTCTCCGGTGATTCCACGTCTTAATTATTTTCCGTTTACACTCTCTTTCTATTCAAACAAACCGCTAGTGGCACAAAAGTTAATTCGCTCGATTTAGCGAGAAGAAAATCAGGATATGTAATTCTCAGAAATACGTCAATCCCTCAATCCCTACTCCAGAAACTGACCTAGTTACCACTCTAACAACCAGTCGGCAAGACTCACCGGAGGAGAAACACCCCTCTGAAGATGTCCAGCGCAGCTCTGGACGAAACGTTAGGAGCTGAAGAGTTTCATGGACCACGACCTTACATCCCGGAAGGTTTACCAGAAGATATGTCATCCGGTCGTGAAAGCTTTCATACTATAACCATGGAGAATGCCTATATGCATCTCTGTTATTTCAAAGAATAAACGCGCTAGAAAATACTTTGGCGTCGTCTAGCTGTCGCCGAATATGTTACGAGAAAATCAGATCAGATACTTTTCCAAAGTGAATGAATGTGGATGGTTTGATTGACAATGATTAATTGGTGCGTTGTAGAGGGTATTTTCTGTGGGGATGGTAGAGCACTTGCCCGCGGAAGGCAAAGGTCCCGAATTCGAGTCTCGGTCCAGCACGCAGTTTTTATCTGCCAGGAAGTTTCACTGGTTGTGGTGTCCTAATCATCATTATTTCATTCCCATCGACGCGCAAGTCGCGGAAGTGGCGTCAAATCGAAGACTCGCACCCGGCGAGCGGTCTACCCGACGGGATACCCTAGTCACACGACATTTACGTTTACCCCTAGAGAGACAAGCAAAAAGCTTCCTACAGACATTCCGAATGGTATCACAGATAGAACAAATTTAATGTACATTACTTATGCTTTGTATTATTCAGTACATTTTTGGGTTTACAAATATACAGATGTACAACAATTAATAAACATTACACCATGTTTTTACAAAGTATTCGTTGAAAAGTACGTATTTTTAACATATTCATATGTGTTCGTGGCGTATTGATATGTGCAGAAAGTCGCCGTGTGATGGTAACAATACTACGCTGCACCATTTCAAGAATGTGTTGCTGTTCCTGCAGAGGTTGTTGAACTACTGGTTCGGAAGAAAAATAGGAAACTGGAAGAATACCTGTTCCACGGAACGCACTGAAAACCCTAGTAAACACACTATGAATTCGACGTAACGTAAAGCGCAGACAGTATTCTTAGACAGCAGGAGTACTAGCATCGCAGAAGCCTTTAACATAATATCTGCGTATTCTTCATTAGTGGAGATGTGTGGCATTTAGCCAGCTCGTGTACCAACACAGTTAACCGATTCTTCTCTCTGATACACTCTAAAACCTTCGCACTACCTCACTCGCAACAATCCATGGACAACTGCTCGTTCAACGGGCTGCCTTCGTGGCAGAAAGACATCGCTTGCAAAGACGTTCAAAGCATCGAGATAGGTTGGGCTAGAATAAAATGACGAAGAGGTTGAATATAAACGTGACCATTGTCACACTCAACAAAATTTTTCTGGGTTTGTGACCGCATTGTCAATATGTAAAGCTACCGACGTTTCGGTCACTGTTGCAAGTGACTTCCTTCAGGGTGTTTTTGTTTTACAAACTGTTGCAAGTGACCTTCAGGGTGTTCTTGCTTTACAAAAACGCCCTGAAGGTCACTTGCAACAGTGATCGAGACGTTGGTAGCTTTACATATTGACAATGCGGTCACAACCCAGAACAATTTTATTGACTACGACGAAGAGGTTGTTGGGAAACACAAATACATGCACGCCCGTAGCTCAAACACAAATGTACATTAACTGTGTTCCATCTCGGAAACCATTCAGAACAGGTCACATATCCACATGAAGATTTTTGCTTCAAATGAGCCTTCCTGTCCCTGAATATTAGCCATTTCCCCTGGGACACCCCCTGTAATGGGGCTCAGGTTTGACCCATGACCCATGTCTGGGTAGTGTACTAGATGTATATGGACATATGGAGCACCAGCGTATTTTGCTGCTGATGTAAGGGATCAAACGCACCAATACTGTCGAAAATCGCCAGGTCGAGAAGGGCTTGCACCTTGGCATCCAAAATCCTCGCCTCAATCGTCCGGATTTTCCTGTCCGAAGCCAGCTCGGAAGTGAAGTTACAGCACTGCCACTAATGTGGTTGAAGAACTGGTGCAGCGAATTGTACAATAATGTCAATATTTATGAGAAGATCTGTGGTTTTAGAACGAATTCGTAACTCATTGCAGAGACAAGTGCAGTATTGCACCAAATGCAGGGCGACTCGTGGAACACCACCTTTAAATGGTAGGAGTCAAAAGAACTGTGACATGTGATGGCCTGAAGCAGTAATTTTTTCCTTGTTAAAGTAGTCCAAGGATGATATCTGTGCCCAACGAGATGGAGACTTAGTCGACAAGCTTACAATTCAAATAAATTTATACTAACTATGACAATATTTAATAGTGAAGTCAGTTAGTTCCTCACAACAACACGTTCGCTTTTAGCACCCTAATGTTTACTGGAGCATTTTGCCTCTCTCATAGAAGAGTTTCACTCTTGTCAAGGAAGATGAAAAATTAACCTCCCAGATCCCAGTCCACTCCGATGCGCATGTAGTTAGAATGAGCCGATTAGAGTCCAGGAACTCACTCATTATATTGGTAGAATCATTGCAAGCAGTGGATTTGCACACGAAACGTTGCATTCCCCATGAGGATTATCACACTCTAAGACCTGGTACAAGACAAGCCGAGTAGTTCAGCCTCTGTAGGAACAGCAACACATCCTTGAAATGGTGCAGTGTAGTCCTGTTGCCAGCACTCGGCGACTTTCTGGGCGTAACAGCATCCCACGAACACACATACGAATGTGTAAAAATACGTGTTTTTCAACCGATATTTTATAAAACCATGATGTAATATTTATTAATTACCGTGATGTGCTTGGAAGACAATTACGAGGGTTTGTACAGTCCATGGAATCTGTGCAGCAAGCCTCCACCGACGAAGTACTGGCAACTGCAGACATTTGCTGTAAAGACACTGACAGTCTTGTCTTATAGTGGAATAAATATATATTAAGTTATGGAGAAAACTTTGAAATAGTAAACACTTTACTTACTTTTTCCATCTGTCTCGTTTTCATTTGAGTGTCCATTCTACGTCTTTCGTGTATGGATTGCAGGATACGTATATTGAATCTGCCTGGAATATGCGCTCTCTGCACCTTCAGTCGCTCCGGACTCGTAATCCTAGATACTTTACGGTTATTGCAGTATCAATGGCTAAAGTTGAGGTCTTCCTGGGTTTCTGAGTAGCGACTCCGCTACATAAGATCGAACCGACCGTGAACAGTTTCAGGGAGGTTAACGCACAACTCAACAGACCATTTGTATCTGTTCGTTGTGAAGTATATCGATGATACTACACTTTCTCGGGGCACTCCAGCAACAACTTTCAAAAATGGCTATTGTTATCCCATGAGAGTTATTTACGCCTGTGAGGTCCGAAATTGATGTAGAAATTCTTGTGAAATTAAAATACCCCTATACATCGCTGTACTGCCGCTCTTTGTATGGCATTTCGCTAAACGGCCATTTCGAATTTCGTTTTAAGACCCACGGCGTTTCGTTAAAAGACCAATAGCAACGTTGTGTTTAGTTTCAGCTTCTTCCCTTAGGTGACTCACCAATATTTTGTCTTTTTCATCACTTTATTTATTGTGCTATCAACTGATTGTTTTCCAGTGGCTCAGTTCCTGTTTCGTTTGCTTGAATTAATTGCTGAAGTGTAAGTATATCTGGTACGTATGAATTACACTGAAGAACAAAAGAAACTGATACATCTGCCTAATATCGTGGAGGCCAGCGCGAGCGCGCAGAAGTGCCGCAACACGACGTGGCATGGGGTCGACTAACGTCTGGAGGGAATTGACACCATGAGTCCTGCAGGGCTGTCCATAAATCCGTAAGGTTACCGGGGGTGGAGATTTCTTCTGAACAGCACGTTGCAAGGCATCCCAGATATGCTCAATAATGTTCATGTCTCCGTGTTTGGCGGCCAGCGGGAGTGCTTAATACCAGAAGAGTGCTCCTGGAGCCACTCTGTAGTAATTCTTGACGTGTGGGGTGTTGCATTGTCCTGCTGGAAATGTCCAAGTCCGTCGGAATTCACAATGGACAGGAATGGATGCAGGTTATTAGACAGGATGCTTACGTATGCGTCACCTGTCAGAGTCGTATCTAGACTATCAGGGGTCCCATATCGCTCCAACTGCACACGCCACACACCATTACAGAGCCTGCACCAGTTTGAACAGTCCCCTGCTGACATGCAGAGTCTATGGATACATGAGGTTGTCTCCATACCCGTACGCGTCCATCCACTCGATACAATTTGAAACGAGACTCGTCCGACCAGGCAACATGTGAAACGTCCCCTTAGAAAACCTAATGAATTACTGTGCTGATAAAACTCTTACGCTATTTGCTTTTCAAACAGCTGAGCAGAACTGAACGTACTCAGACATTTCGCTCTTTACCTATTCTGATCAACACTAAACTGACACACAATATTTTTAGCGCAACGCAATCTTTCAAAAATCCCTACAAATGAATGGCCCTGCAATACAGCGAGCGTCAATACTGCCAGCTAAATAAAAGATTCTAACTACTGAAGTCACTAACTACTGATAGGCAAATGAAAGATTTTGATAGAGAACAAACAATGTATTTACCTTAATAGTGTTTTTTTTTTATTTCTGACTGACAAGTCAAAGACCAGTTTTCATAGATGGAGATATAAAAATGCGTCAGTAGTCATAATATATATATATATATCAGTTCATGGCATCTAGTCTTACAAATTTACTGTCGCTGATGGACACACGTCCAGATCATCCGCTCTCAAAACTCCATCTCTCTCCCCACATCCACCACCGCTGGCGGCTCACCTCCAACCGCGCAACGCTACGCTGGTAACATCCAACTGCCCAACACTACAATAGCGAATATTACAACAATGCCAACCAGCCACAAAAGACTGCACACAGCACAGCCAGTGATTTTCATACAGAGCGCTAGGTGACGTTACCAACATAAAAACCTAAACAGTCTACTTACACATGTTTCCAGTCAACAATAGTCCAATATCGGTGTTGACGGGCCCAGGCGAGGCGTAAAGCTCTGTGTCGTCCAGTCATCAAGGGCACACGAGTGGTCTCCGAAAGTCAATACCGATGATGTTTCGTTGAATGGTTCGCACTCTGACACTTGTCGATGGCTCAGCATTGAAATCTGCAGCAATTTGCGGAAGGGTTGCACTTCTGTCACGTTGAACGTTTATCTTCAGTCGTCGTTGGTCCCATTCTTGCAGAATCTTTTCCCGGCGTCAGCGATGTCGGAGATGTGATGTTTTACCGGATTCCTGATATTCATGGTACACTTGTAAAATGGTCGTACGGGAAAATCCAAACTTCATCGCTACTCGGAGGTGCTGTGTCCCATCGCTCGTGCGCCGACTATAACGCCACGTCAAAGTCACTTAAATCTTGATAACCTTCCATTGTAGCAACGTGCAGGCCTTGTGAATGATTTCCTTTAGGACAACGACATCGCTCTACTAGAGTGGCCAGCATATTCTCCAGACATAAACGCTATCGAACATGCCTGGGATATATTGGAAAGTGCTGTTTATGGACGAAGTGACCCACCAACTACTCTGAGGGTTCTATGCTGAATTGCCTTTGAGGAGTGGGACTATCTGGACGAACAGTGCCTTGATGAACTTGTGGATAGTATGCCATGACGAATACAGGCAAGCCTCAATGCAAGAGGACGTGCTACTGGTTATTAGAGGTACCGGTGTGTACAGCAGTCTGGACCACCACCTCTGAAGGTCTCGCTGTATGGTGGTACAACATGCAATGTGTAGTTTTCATGAGCAATACAAATGGCGGAAATGATGCTTATGTTGATCTCTATTCCAATTTTCTGTACCGTTTCCGGAACTCTCGGAACCGAGGCGATCCAATAACTTTCTTTGATATGTGTTTAACGAAATATTTTCTTAAAAGTTTTCATTTCCTATTTGACATTGTTTGTGGTTCAATTTCCAAAAACATTGAAACACGGATTTTTTTTTTATTTCTGACTGACAAGTCAAAGACCAGTTTTCATAGATGGAGCTATAAAAATGCGTCAGTAGTTCTTTAATAATTTATTTTCAAAAAAACTTTCACCCACTATTTTACCCCTGAATGGTTCAATTTCCAAGCATGCTCAAACTTGTTTTTTTCCTGACTGAGAACCCAAATACCAATTTCCGTAGTTGTGGCTTCAAAATTGCCTTAATATCGACGCATTTTCAAAAACCCTGTCATCCCCTGTTTCACACCCTTAAGATGTGACTTTTGTTCTTAAACGGTGCCTACAGTATGAGATCAACACCCTCTCCAAATTCCAAGTTTCTATCCTTAGCGCCGGCAGGGGTGGCCGAGAGGTTCTAGGCGCTACAGTCTGGAACCGCGCGACCGCTACGGTCGCAGGTTCGAATCCTGCCTCGGGCATGGATGTGTGTGATGTCCTTAGGTTAGTTAGGTTTAAGTAGTTCTAAGTTCTAGGGGACTGATGACCTCAGAAGTTAAGTCCCATACTGCTCAGGGCCATTTGAACCATTTATCCTTAGCGATTTTGACTGGGCGATGATGAGACATTGAATCAGTCGGATCCTATTTCACTCCCTTAGGGTTTGAATTTTCAAAAACTATGAAACAATTATTTTTTCGTTTCCAACTGAGAAGCCAAATACGTATTTCGGTAGATTTAGCTTTAAAATCCTTTCACAATTAAATATTTTCGTAAAACTCTTCACCTCCTGTTTCACCCCCTTATGGTTTTAATTTCAAGAACACTGAAGTACGTATTTTTTTATTTCTAACCAGGAAGCCAAACCCAAATCTTTTAGGTTTATCTTTAAAATTGCGTTCATAATGACACATTTTCAAAAAAAGTTTTCATCCACCATTTTACCCCCTCAGGGGGTGAATTTCCTAAGACACTGAAACATGGATTTTTTAATTTCTAAGCGAGAAGTCAAATATCTGTTTTTGTAGTTGTAGCTTTAAAAATGCTTTTGTAGTACTGACCCATTTTTTCACCTCGTTGATTGAATTTCCAAAATGCTGAAACACCGAAGTTGGATTGCGGTGAAAGGAAAGGAACGAAACTATTGATGTCAGCTGCGTCGGGGCTTTATGCGGAATCAGCGGCGACGAGTGAAATGTGTACCGCACTGGGTTTTGAACTCGGGATCTTCTGCCTACCAGGCATTTGTGTTAACCACTGCGCCACCCGGACACAGTACTAGCCACAATTGCGCAGGCTAAATCGTAAAAATCGTAGAGGGAGACCAAGAGTTAAATACGCTAAACAGATTCAGAAGGATGTAGGTTGCAGTAAGTACTGGGAGATGAAGAAGCTTGCACAGGATAGAGTAGCATGGAGAGCTGCATCAAACCAGTCTCAGGACTGAAGACCACAACAACAACATATCAGCACGCCTCTCGACGAACCCACATTCACAGAGGTGAACCTGGCCTATCTGCCGTCTCCGTCCATACCCTCCACGCTCGCTACTTCGAAATTCCCGGACAAGACCGAACGCAATTGTGCATCCGCACTCAAGGTGGTCGGATCATTGCCAATCGAGGCGAATCTGTGTGCTGTCAGTTATTTCGGACATGTCTATATTTCTTTGTTTCTTACCGGGAAACTAATACCAAATATTGTTATTCTAGCTTCAAAATTCCCTTAATACCAATATATTTTCAAAAAAATATTTCATCCCGTATTTCACCTCTTAGGTGTGGAACTTGGACAAATCTCATTTAAACGACGCCAACAATGTAAGATCAACACCCTCTCCAAATTTCAAGTTTCTATTCCTAGCGGTTTTGCCTGGGCGACAATTAAGCTAGTCAGGGCATTTGCCTTTTATATAGATCGCTTGTAACAGATCCTTTCAAATTTGTATGTGTTGTTGCAACCCGAGCGTGGATTTTTACAAGGACTGAGCGCTTGGGGTTCGTGCTGTAGGGAATTAACTCGGTTGTCCGAAGTGAGATGGAGACTTAATTGTCTGACGTAAATTCCCTGAGTTGGTTGTAGATGACTGGAGGATGACGAGGAGAGTAAGCGCCAAAAAAGGAACAATTATCTTTTTAACTTTAATCTGAATCTTTATCTACAAATTGAGTTTCGTAACTAATGCGCGCACCTCCACGGTGAAGTCAAGTCGTTACACAGAGACAGTGATGATGTACTGTTCCGTCTGCTAACTGTATTCCCCATATAATGGGGAACTCGCCATAGGTCGCTCGCTGATACGAAATTTGAGATGTGATGTCCTGGGCGTGAAGTGTTGAGTCTCCGATCATATTACTGTAAATAATAAGTTTTGAAGTAGAAAAGCATAAGCAGCAGCCTACGAATTTGTGAAACGTGTACGAAAACTGTGGACGAATATTCATGGTATGGAGACTTACTAGCACAACGGTTGAGAAGCCTGGCATCTGAACAAAAGAAAAGATGGGGTACGTCTATCTACTCAATCAACTTCTAGAAATTGAAATAAAGGACACTGATGATGCAAAACACAAGCCGGCCGTTGTGGCCGAGCGGTTCTAAGCGCTTCAGTCCGGAACCCCGCTGCTGCTACGGCCGCAGGTTCGAATCCCGCCTCAGGCATGGATGTGCGTGACGTCCTTAAGTTAGTTAGGTTTAAGTAGTTCTAAGTCTAGGTGACTGATGACCTCAGATGTTAAGTCTCATAGTGCTCAGGTCCATTCGAACCATTTATTTTATTTATGCATTTATTTTGGAAAACACAACCTCCATTCCAGTGGATTTTATGGTCTGGGAATTCCCAAAGTTGTCAAGTTCAAGCATGTTGATCTATATAGTCTCTGATGATTAAAATTGCTTAAACAACTTGTTCATAAAGTAAAATACAAATGACGTATTGAAAGCCAATTTAGCGTCACATAACAACTATTTACTTCAGTTACTTGTTTCTCAGTTTCAGGAATAATCACTGAAATGGCTTGTTTTGAAATCCGGAACAAACGGTTCAGACTGGTAGATACGTCGCCGGTTACTAGCGAACTAAACGTTATCGCCGCCCTTTTCACTGCAGTTTCCCAAGTAGAAAATCTAAAATCTCGCTGCACCTTCCTGATATTTACAGACAAATCGTCACCGTCACTTCCTGTTTCTCGTACCTATGTTATTTAGATACTGTTTTACACAAAGTCGCATTGCGTTTTCTTGCTCTGTCGCCTTTTCATCACAATAAACGCAGTTAAGAAGGGGGTGCTTAGCTAGTTCACTGATCTGGTAGTTTTCCTTTGAAAGTTTTCAGGGCGTTTAAAAAACAGGAATTTTTGTAGATTTGGACGTACTCTCTTCAAATATGTACTTTGGCACCTCGTATCTTTGATTCTCGCGTCGCCATATTGGCCAAATGGCGTCCAAAAACAGCTTCTTAACAATGTCTCATTTCCGACTCGCTTTACGATGAAAATAGTTACCTAATAAATTCAACTAGAAAAAATTTCCCACAATTTATGCGGTAACCTGTAGTATGTAAAAAGAATAGTTTTAGCTTCCGAGCGCCGCAAAATCTATTCCAACGTGCGTTTTGGACAAAAACTCATTGCACACCACAAATAAGGTAGTTTAAGTGACGCGTTCTTTCTTCCCATCGCCATCAGGCCTAATCCACATGATGGAGAATTACGAAATTTCGTGTGATCACTTTCGCTTCTCTCTTCTTGATGGACCGGGTTTTGCGAGCTCCTCGCCTTCAGTACTGAGCGAAACGTCAGAGATAGAAATTTCTTCCGCGTTATCCGCGTCAGGATTATCAGCTTCGTTGTAATCCTCTTGTTCCTCGATTTGCTTTAACCGTTGAAAATTGATCTGGAGCAGTAGCATTTCTAGATGTTACACGGTAGATACCGCCCATAGAATGAAAAATGTTATGACCATCTATGTCTGGGTAGTGAAACCAGCATTACCGAGAACAAATAGCGAAAATGTGTTATCTATATCCAGCAGTGAGTGCATTACACCTGAGATCAAAAGCATCACTTCAGTGTACGAGGAGCAAAATCAGAGTGATGATAATGTATCTATTAATCACAGAGCTCCATTCTTTGGATGCAAATGCCGCTACTCAGACCTGCAATCGATACACGACAGATTTCGGTCTCTTTGTGGCAGTATACAAAAAGAGCAAAACTTTCTTGCAATTATCAAGAGACGTGTAGTTCCAGGTACATCTGACTCAGTTTCTTGAAGAAAAAAAAAAGTTATCTGATGCTGGGTAATGCTTTGTCTCGTAGACGTTCAGCGACTATCCTCTACGACGATTGCTGCAGCTGTCTTTACAATACACTGACGTTCTTCTGTCTTGTCGACTTTTTGGTTGCACCACCTTTCCGTCAATAACATACACCCTACGGTATGTTTCGGAAGTTAACCAGGGGAGCCTTATTGGCAGTGAAAGGAATCAAAATATCATATTTTTTGACGAGTTGTGCATTCAGTGTTTATATGAGAGCAAAAACCGCCCTAAAATTTGACAATCAGTTCATCCAGAGAAAACAGTATCGATCTAATTCGGCTCAAGTTCAGAGTAAATTTACTGCTTTGTAGTACTGACGTTGACTGGATATTGACCTTTTTTTCCTCTCTCGGTGGTGCTCGGTACAATTTTTCCATGCCCTGGTGCAAGTCTTTGGATTTGACGCCACTTCGGCGGCTTGCGCGTCGATGGGGATGAAATGATGATGATTAGGACAAGCTGTAATACTGTGCATCCAATGCGACCAAATCATTGACATCCTCGAGACTCTAAACAATCGCTCGATCCCTGTCACTGCTGCTGTTATTTCAACAGCGCACATAAAACTATGTTCTCTGAATGAGAATGTGGGGTAGTGGATTGTAGTTGTGGAAGGAAAGTTGCGGCATCGCTTTCTGTATGCAAAGATGCAGAGAATAATTTATCATTATTAGAACGTTTTCGACACACGTCATTAACCGCTATCGATCTCAGTCCCTCCTAGAGTTTGCCCTTCTTGTCCTTTGAACACTTGACTTACGACGTGTCTTCAATATTTTTCCTTCACTTTAGTCAGTTCACTTCCTTGCAATGGATTTTCACAAGTAAAACACTTCATTGGAAGCCATGGCTCTCAAAATGCAAATGACACTGTGGAACGATGGAGTCGTACTGATGATTCAAACAGAATATTTGATGTCGCGCAAAGGGGGAGCCCAACGCCTAGTCGGCGCGTCCCTTTATACCTGCGGCAAAGGCAGCTTACCACATACAGTTTAACAAATTTTCTCCGATTAAATTTTTTACATAACTGTTTTCATAGTAAAATATTTTGGAAAGGAGATATTGCCAAAAATATGTTTTCAGGCGCTATTAATTCAATGCGGCTGCACGAACAGAAAACTTCGCAGGTATCATTTTTAAGCACCAAATGCTTTTGCTTATCGCGCACTCCTTGCACAGCATGGCAGAAAGTGGACAGCGTGCGTTTATACGACTAATTTATTGCAAGACATTCAGAACGTGAATAAAACCAACATGTGAACACACTTCCACGACCTGTTTTGTTACAACACAGCATCACCGGTCTTTTGCGGTCTAACTGTGTTGGTGAGGCAGTAAATTTATCCACAGGGCAGTGACTCTGCGTCACTGCAATACACTTTGGAGATGTGACGGTGGGACTTGAAGTCCCGCCCGTACCCCCCCCCCCCCCCCCTCGACGGCGACAATATTACTTCAGCAGGCAGAAAAATTTAGCCCAACATGGGCAGGTAGGGTGGGAAAGTATTGGACGTAGAATAGGGGGCTAGTCCCGCCAAAAGATGCATCCGTGGTGGGCGTGCCAGGCCTATCGTTAGCCATGGTCGGAGTCCGATTCCTCCAGGATGCTTAGGGGAACCGGATGTCAATGCCAGCGGCATGGAAGTGTGGTCCCAACGTGGCGTAACCCATGGACAGTGTCCCGCAAGGCATCCACTTTCTCATAGAGCCGCCGCGCGTTGTTGCGTATGGTCGTCTGGGGGAGGTGGGGGGGGGGGGGACGACGACATCCGCTTCCTCGTGGAGAGTGACAATTCTCACGAGTGGCGGGGCGTGCGGGTTCTACCTGAGTACCTTGTTCTGCAGGCGCTGCAACGTCCGCATCCTGGTGACACTAATCGTGGCCCATGCAGCGGATCCATATGTGAGGGCAGGCAGGATAACTTCGGTAGATGCGGAGCTTCGTGTGCAGGTTAAGTTCTCTACTGCGGAAGAGTGGGTGCAAGAACATGATCAGCGTTTTCCGTTATTAGCGACATACTCCGCATGACCGTGACAGAGCAGTTTCAGCTCCATCTGGACTCCGAGATTGGTGGCTGTCTGGAACTAAGCAATCGAAATATTGCTGCGGAGGAGGACCGGGCGCTGTTTGGGGAGTAATTGTACTGCGGAGATTGACATCACCGCCACGGAGGAAACTGACTGCGAGACTCCGGCACTTAGCCACATTATGGAATCAGAGGATTGCTTCCGAAACACCGTGGACTCACTGCGATTGGACGCGGCAAGAAACCCAAGAAGATTTTATGGCAGAATTCAGTATATCTATCTTCTCTCTGTCGTTCATTTTTCTGGGACTTTGGTCAATAAGTGACTGAAGAACTGAGTTTGCTTGGTTGTCCAACTTTGAGACAAAATTGTTTTTCTAGACTGAGTTAATAAGATATTCCTTCCGAATTCGTTAAATGGTTCTCTCATTGTCCTTCCTGCATGTTAACTTCGGTCAAATCTGTGATGAAGCTCTCGGCTTTCGTACCAATTTTTTTCAAACACGTCTCTCTCTCTCTCTCTCTCTCTCTCTCTCTCTCTCTCTCTCTCTCTCTCTCTCTCGTTCGCTCGCAACAAACTGTTGCTACAAGAATTCGATGAGTGAATTTCTACTGGGTACAATGATTTCAAGAAAGTCTTTTTGAAAATTAGAAATATGCCAACGTGGAATATAAATGTAAGTATTCCAAAGTGTTTCCTGAAGCTATTTGCAGTGTAGATTTGTACAGATGTGAAAAGTGGACGATAAACAGTAGAGACAATATGAGAACTGAACTTTTTTTTTGAAGTGTGGTGCAACAGAATAACGCCGAAGGTTAACTACGAGAAACACTGAACTGAATAAGAGAGAAATTTATAGCAGACGTTTTCGAAAAGAATGGATCGGTTGATTAAACATGTGCTGAGGAATCAAAAAAGACTGCAACTTAGGGGCCACATCTTGACCTCCGTAAGCAAGTTAAAGTGGGTGTACGTTGTCGTAGCTATGCAGAAATGAAGGAGCTCGCACAGAACACACCAGAGGTGACAAACCTTTTTTGCTTACAAGGACCACATTGGAAGAAGACGAGTATTTTCGGGCCGCACATAATATACCTAACAGTAACCACTGAAAACAAGAGACGGTCGGAGCTATACAGTTAACGCATTTAAGTAATTTAGAATTTATTAACTCAGGAGTCTTTAAGCTAAAGAATAAGAGGAAATTAATTCGACATTTTGTATATGAGATATCATGACTCTGATAATTTTTTTTTACGTAAACGGAATTTTATTTTTTTCCGATCAAGTGAAAGACGCTCATTTCTTGGGCCGCAGTGATAGTTTGGCTTTGGGCTGCATACGGACCGCGGGCAGTGGGTTGGACACTTCTGGAATAGACCATCGTGGAGAGCCGCAACAGATAAGTCTTCGGACCGGAAAACAAGAACTGTATTAGAATATTGCTAGGAGGGCAGACAATTTGTCAGTACTGCACATGAAGGCGTTAAAGGTTAAATGCGTGGTTCCGCCAGGGTTAAAAAAATTCTGCAATAAATAAAAAAATTATTTGTAAATTGCTACTGGCCAGTTTAGGCTATGAACGCCATTTTCAAGCGATATAGAGATGCCGCCAAATGTATCACCTGTCTTCTCGGGAAACGGTTGATATATTAGGATGCTCTCAGGCAACAGTTGAAACGATGACTCACATATACTCAACGTTTATTGCACAGTACAGAATATGCGTTCTAAGTTCAGGGAAATGACGCTGCAACTGTCCCTTTGTTCATTTCAGAGGCTAACACCACTACCTACCGATCCTATATAATAATGTCTTACTCTTTTCAGGTTTGTAGATCACTTAGACATTTACGGAAAGCTAAATCCGACGAGTATATGAACAGCATCTGTTCTATGTATATAAGTTGTAACAAAGTTCACCAAGTTTTTCAATAATTCCGCGTTCATCCTTAAAAAAAAAAAAAATCGGTTAGTCATCTGGCTCTGCTGCAAGTTTTCTTAGTATGTTAGTATAGCCGTGTAGAGAGCGCCTTCCTAGCCTCTTTTTCGCTCGTCTCCGCTTCCTATTGCTCATATTTTCCCAGCATGTAGCAATTGCAGTCGTAACATTTGGGAGTTCCACATTATCGAGCGACGACCTGTTGGCTACGAAGGCAGGGTTCTATTCGATGCGCCCCGCACATATATATTTCACAACACTATAGTGCCGTTCTTGGCCTCGGACTTCCGCGCTGTGTAATTGGAATCCTGTTGGGCTGTCCATACATCCGTAAGAGTACGAGGGAGTGGAGAGTTCTTCTGAACAGCACGTTGCAAGGCATCCCTGGTATACTCAGTAATGTTCATGTCTGGGGAGATTGGTGGCCAGTGGAAGTGTTTAAATTCAGAATAGTGTTCCTGGAGCCACTCTGTTGCAATTCTGGACGTGTGGCGTGTCTCATTGTCCTGCTGGAATTGACCTTCGGAATGCACAATGGAGAATTGATGCAGGTGGTCAGACAGGATGCTTACGTACGGGTCACCAGTCAGAGTCGTATACAGACGTATCAGGGGTCACATATCATCCCAACTACACACGCCGCACACCATTACAGAGCCTCCACCAGCTTGAACAGTCCCCTGCTGACATGCAGGGTCCATGGATTCATGAGGTCGTCTTCATACTCGTACACGTCCATCCGCTGGATACAATTTGAAACGAGACTCGTCCGACAAGGCAACATGTTTCCAGTCAACAACAGTCCAATGTCGGTGTTGGCGGGCCTAGGCGAGGCGTAAGGCTTTGTGTCATGCAGTCATCAAGGGTACACGACTGAGCCTTCGGCTCCGAAAGCCCATATACACTCCTGGAAATTGAAATAAGAACACCGTGAATTCATTGTCCCAGGAAGGGCAAACTTTATTGACACATTCCTGGGGTCAGATACATCACATGATCACACTGACAGAACTACAGGCACATACACAGGCAACAGAGCATGCACAATGTCGGCACTAGTACAGTGTATATCCACCTTTCGCAGCAATGCAGGCTGCTATTCTCCCATGGAGACGATCGTAGAGATGCTGGATGTAGTCCTGTGGAACGGCTTGCCATGCCATTTCCACCTGGCGCCTCAGTTGGACCAGCGTTCGTGCTGGACGTGCAGACCGCGTGAGACGACGCTTCATCCAGTCCCAAACATGCTCAATGAGGGACAGATCCGGAGATCTTGCTGGCCAGGGTAGTTGACTTACACCTTCTAGAGCACGTTGGGTGGCACGGGATACATGCGGACGTGCATTGTCCTGTTGGAACAGCAAGTTCCCTTGCCGGTCTAGGAATGGTAGAACGATGGGTTCGATGACGGTTTGGATGTACCGTGCACTATTCAGTGTCCCCTCGACGATCACCAGTGGTGTACGGCCAGTGTAGGAGATCGCTCCCCACACCATGATGCCGGGTGTTGGCCCTGTGTGCCTCGGTCGTATGCAGTCCTGATTGTGGCGCTCACCTGCACGGCGCCAAACACGCATACGACCATCATTGGCACCAAGGCAGAAGCGACTCTCATCGCTGAAGACGACACGTCTCCATTCGTCCCTCCATTCACGCCTGTCGCGACACCACTGGAGGCGGGCTGCACGATGTTGGGGCGTGAGCGGAAGACGGCCTAACGGTGTGCGGGACCGTAGCCCAGCTTCATGGAGACGGTTGCGAATGGTCCTCGCCGATACCCCAGGAGCAACAGTGTCCCTAATTTGCTGGGAAGTGGCGGTGCGGTCCCCTACGGCACTGCGTAGGATCCTACGGTCTTGGCGTGCATCCGTGCGTCGCTGCGGTCCGGTCCCAGGTCGACGGGCACGTGCACCTTCCGCCGACCACTGGCGACAACATCGATGTACTGTGGAGACCTCACGCCCCACGTGTTGAGCATTTCGGCGGTACGTCCACCCGGCCTCCCGCATGCCCACTATACGCCCTCTCTCAAAGTCCGTCAACTGCACATACGGTTCACGTCCACGCTGTCGCGGCATGCTACCAGTGTTAAAGACTGCGATGGAGCTCCGTATGCCACGGCAAACTGGCTGACACTGACGGCGGCGGTGCACAAATGCTGCGCAGCTAGCGCCATTCGACGGCCAACACCGCGGTTCCTGGTGTGTCCGCTGTGCCGTGCGTGTGATCATTGCTTGTACAGCCCTCTCGCAGTGTCCGGAGCAAGTATGGTGGGTCTGACACACCGGTGTCAATGTGTTCTTTTTTCCATTTCCAGGAGTGTAGGTTATGTATCTTTGAATGGTTCGCACGCTGATACTTGTAGACGGCCCAGCATTGAAATCTGCAGCAATTTTCGGAAGGGTTGCACTTCTGTCACGTTGAACGATTCTCTTCAGGCGTCGTTGGTCCCGTTGTTGCAGGATCTTTCCCCGGCCGCAGACATGTCGGAGGTATGTTGTTTCGTCGGACTGCTACTATTCACGCTACACTCGTGAAATGGTCGTACGGGAAAGTCCCCACTTCATCGCTGCCTCGGACATGGTTCAAATGGCTCTGAGCACTATGGGACTTAACAGCTGAGGTCATCAGTCCCCTAGACTTACAACTACTTAAACCTAACTAACCTAAGGACATCACGCACATCCATGCCCGAGGCAGGATTCGAACCTGCGACCGTAGCAGCAGCGCGGATCCGGACTGAAGCGCCTAGAACCGCTTGGCCACAACGGCCGGCCTCCTCGGAGATTCTGTTTGTCACTGCTCGTGCGCCGACTATAACACTACGTTCAAACTCACTTAAGTCTTGATAATCTGCCGTTGTAGCAGTAGTATCCAACCTAACAACTGCGCCAGGCACATTTCTTATATAGGCGTTGCCGCCTGCAACGGCGTATTCTGCCTGTTTACATATCTCTGTATTTCAATATGCATGCCTATACCAGTTTCTTGGGCGCTTCATTGTATTTATATACCTCCGGTCGGTTGCAAAATGGGAAAAGTGCAGCATTTAGCTATGTTTTTCAGTTACTTGCCTCTGTAGTCGCCACTGCGACTTACACATGTTTCCTAGTGTGGTACCATTTTGCCGATATCCTCGTCGTAGGACGCAAACTGCCTATGTTTTCTGCAAATTGCGTAGGTTGGTCTGCAACTTTTTGTCTGAGCCAAAATGCTGTTCTTGTTCATGTGAGTGAAGAAATGAAAATCAGAGGGAGCCATGTGCGGCCTGTGAGGTTGGTGATCAAATACCTCGCATCAAAAACGCTGCAGTAGCATCTTTGTTGTCTTTACAATGTGCGGCTGAGAATTTTCACGAACAAGGAAACGAGTAACAGCTACGTTATGTGGGCTGTATGAAATTTGGCGAAACCTCTCACCACCCACTTCGCATTTGGAGGCACGTGCTGATAGTGCACTCAGAACTGAAAAGTGTGACGTCACGGTGTACGGGCATACAAGAGATACTGCGCAACACATCTGCAGTGTCGTCTTAATTTCGCGACCGATCGGAGGTTGCAAAATTATATATATATATATATACCTCGTAGAAAGGAATTGTGGTGCTGGTCGGGCTGCTGTTTCAGAAGACAGTACGCCGTACGGTATCCCTGCCGCTGCCGGCCCGCTTTGCTTCGGTTCGGAGCTCCGCCGTTACTTGGGCACGCCACACGCCAGCCACACACCACACATTTGCTCACTCCGCTACTCCCAGGTCACCGCTCCGATAACCTCCCACGCCCTCCCTTGGAGCTTCCCCGTGCTTCCCCTCACATCAATTTATGTTCCCTGTACTCTCCCACTTGCTACACACAAGCAGTGGCTGTAAAACTAGGATGATTCTCCTTTATCTGGTGTATTCGATACCGTACAGTGGGGGTTGTAGAATGTAATTAACTCGAAGATTGCTCTCAACACAACAAGGCGTTTTCAAATTAATAAACATTCCCAGAGGAGAAAGAAGTGATAAGGAACAGATACAAAACCAAGGACTGACAGAGGGTCACACCCGAGATCGTTGATTAGTACCACATGGATAGCCGTCGACACAGCACACCCAAATCTTCCATCTGAAACGCACGGAAAAATTATATTTTGACATGTCTAAGACATAATGAAATCTTTAAGGGCTTCTTTATCATTGCTGTATACACAACTTACAAGAATCTGAGGAATGTAGCAACTAGACTGCCTAAAAAAATGTTTAACAACAAAACAAACCAACAGCTTTAATAAATATACGGACGGAGCATCACAGCGCGTTAATAGCTGGGTATAAAGCTGCAGCACCCCTACAAACGATGCTTATATCGAAAGTCTAAATGGAGTCGATATCCCAGGAACACCCTCCACGATGAATCTCCAGCTCCGAATTAGATGAGCAGACAAAAATCCAAGAAATTGCATATTAAAAGTCTTCCCAATATAGCTTGTGACATGAACTGTGTAAGTTCAAGATAACAATTCCTAAAAAGGAAGAAAATACAGTCAGTCAGTTGTAAGGTTTTTAACTGACGTTCATCGCTTTTCACCTCTGGCTACGTTTGTTAGTTCGAGAAATTCCGTGTTTCACTGTGAGACAGAGTCCACATTAAACTGTAGACCATCGCTACAAATGGCTGATTCAGTTCAGAGGTCGAAGGAAGAAAAAGGCGAGAAACAAAAGGGAGCAACCACCTCCAAATGAACAGTGCCAAGTAAAGCAACATTCAGGTTGATGACAGCTTCAAATTACAGCAGCCGTGTTTACTAACACTACCTTTGACAGCCATATACTTACCAAACTTATTCTGCGTCGCAGTGCTTAGACTAACATCAATGAAGAAACATTAGTTTTATTTTATTTATTTTAATACTAGCATACTTTAATTCAACGACGATTAATTAAGCAACAACATGAAAGAAGTTACTTTTGCCATGTGCGTTTTAGAGTACTCACTTTTCCTGTGATCTGTTTGAAATCAGATCGATAATTGCTAAGTGCAGCTTGCACAAGGTAGTATTTAACCTCACATCAGCATCAATGACTTACTCTCAACAGTATCTTTTATTTACATGTCAGTCTGGCAGAGCCTCTAACAGCAACAGCTCGCTTAATTGTCAGAATGATACACACATAGAAATGATCATAACTACTGCGAATTAGAGCTTTCGTAAATTCTGTGGCCGCCTCTCGAAGCAGCGACGCAGACATCGGTGGTCAGATACGCGCGGCCCTGCTCGCACCAGCGGTGCGCCGCACGTTGTCCGCGTTATCCAACACGAAATATACGATGGCTATCCACAAAGTACATTACGTTTTCGTTTGTATCCGTTAGGGGCGGGGCTAGCGCGGCCATCTTGGTGTCACGGCATTCCGCAGCTCAGTCGGCATCCTGCCGTGCTAGTGAGAGGTTCGTGCTGTACTCCGTTCAGTTACTATGACAGTTCGAAATGTCAGCGTTAATTGAAAATGCCGCGAAGTGTGAAGTGCGTGCTGTAATAAGGTTTCTGACTGCAAAAAAACTGTACACCGATAGAAATCTATCGGCAGCTTGGAGAAGTGTATGGGGACAACATAATCACTGAAGGTGGAGTGCGTCAACGGGTCATAAAATTTAAAAATGGCCGAACTAACGTTCACGACGAAGAGCGAAGTGGAAGACCCAGCATAGTGACTGCCGAACTTGTCGAAAAAGTCGATGCCGCGGTCCGTGAAAACCGTAATTTCACAATAACGGAACTATGAGTTTTCCACAAATTTCACGAAGTTTGTTGCACGAAATCATTACCGAAAAGCTTGGTTACCACAAGTTTTGTGCAAGATGGATACCAAAAATCTTGACAGAGATTCACAAAAATCAGCGAATGGCTGCAGCGTTAACATTTTTGGACGCTTACGAGAAAGATAGCGACTCATTACTCGATCGCATCGTTACTGGTGACGAAACATGGGTTAAGCATGTGAACTGCGAGACAAAATTGCAGTCAGTGCAGTGGGGGCACACAAATTCCCCCCCAAAACCCAATAAATGCATGCAGACAATGTCGGCAAGGAACGTGATGGCGACTGTCTGTCGGGACAGAAAAGGTGTGATTTTTGTGCATTTCCTGGAAATAGGCACTACAATAAACTCTCAAAGGTATTGCCAAACTCTGCACAACCTCAGAAGAGCAATACAAAACAAGCGCAGGGGAAAGTTGGGCTCAAAAGATCTTGCTGATTCACGACAACGCCCGGGCCCACACAGCAAATGCCACTCGTGAAGTTCTCAAATCTTTTAAGTGGGAGTTGTTTCCTCATCCGCCGTACAGTCCCAACCTGGCACCGAGCGACTTCCACTTATTCCCAGCAATGAAGAAGTGGTTGGCTATGCAGCGTTTTGATGACGACGCACAGCTTCAAGAAGAGGTAACCACGTGGTTGAAGGCGCAGGCGGCCGTATTTTACGACGAAGGAATTTCCAAGCTCGTCCATCGCTACGATAAGTGCTTTAATTTAAATGGCAACTATGTAGAAAAGTAGTATTTAAGTGTGGCTTTCATCTGTATATAATAAAAAAATTTCCAATGCTTTATTTATTTTTAATTCCAAAACGTAATGTACTTTGTGGATAGCCCTCGTACAAACAACACTCGCTCTTTCGGTAACGTATAGGCCTACTTAAAGCAACACAATGTACGTGCAACTAACTCCATCAACAATTTAACTAAATAGAAAATGAATCGTCCATTCAGTCGCCTACCATAACTCAGTGTCCGTACTATTTTGGGATACTACGTTATTTGCCTGTATATTTTTGACCTCTGCATTAAATTATGTTTTGCTCCTGATTTCATTCAAAAATGTAAGTTTTCTTCATGGAGTTTTCTAGACGCTCTCCACAGTTGACAGAACATTGTGAACCGATTCTCATAGGCGGTTCTGCTAATAAGAAAATTCTGAAGGAGTGTCGTGGGACAGAAGGATTTGAGCAGTTAGGTGTTTGAAAAAATTGCGCTTCGTGTACACATCACAAAAGCAGTGAAGGATGACACCACGTTTGCTCCATTTTACGATGAGATTCCGGATTTCGAACTTAATCCAAAAGATCGATTTTTAATTAGTTACTTTCCAGAAAGCGAAGTGGGATCGGCTCATCAAGAGCGACTTATCGTCCCGCGATATTGTTGCTCATGTTGGTCTGGATTCCATTACTTTCATATGAATATCGAATAGATGGGTTAAGCACGGCCATACTCAATCTTATGTAACATCTCAACTGATCCACATGATTAGCACCCTAGAGGACAGATAGACAGTATCTGATCAGAAGTACGCGTACACCCTTAAGTAAAGCGGAAATATCCACCTGATGTCAGGAGAGGTGAATCCGCCCTTATAAAAAGAGATAAGGGAGGAATTTGTTGCCAGTTGAGAACCAGTAACAGAAGAATGGCATGGTCAGGAGATCTCACTGACTTGGAACGTGGACTAGTCACTGGATTTCACCTGAGTAAGAAATCCATCGGGACATTTCGACCCTTCTCTAGCTACCCAGTTATACTGTTCATAAAGTAAATGTGAAGTGGAAACGCGAAGGAACAACAGCTAAACCAAGACAAGTGGTTCAAATGGCTCTGAGCACTATGGGATTTAACATCTGAGGTCATCTGTCCCCTAGAACTTAGAACTACTTAAACCTAACTAACCTAAGGACATCATACACATCCATGCACGAGGCAGGATTCGAACCTGCGACCGAAACGGTCGCGCGGTTCCAGACTGAAGCGCATAGAACCGCTCGGCCACAACGGCCGGCTAAACCAAGACAGGCGGACCTCATGTACTGACGAATAGGGACAGTCGCACATCGCGTGTTCAACAATGTAGGCTTCTGAAGACCACAGATAATGATACAGTTTATGAGTTAGATCTTCAAGTCTATCACATAACGTTTTCCTTGCTTGTTACTGACTCGAAAACTATCCAAAAAAGACTGCAGTAATGGTGGTGGTGGTGGTGGTGGTGGTGTTGCAGCAGCAGAGATAAGAGTTGACACTAACGCCTTCATCTATACTCTGCATCTCGTCTGGATGTAGATGTGCCAGAATTACTCAATTCAAACAACTCGTTGCAGCAGGCTTGAATAGTATTATTCTACACTCGTACCTGTATTAATGGCCTATCAACTTTTACGATGAGAGGAGGCACGGAGTAATTCCCAGAGCAGCCTACGTCAAAGAGAGCTCGAGAGAGCTGCCTCTGCAACTGGCTGGTTAGGGCCTAACTGACTTCAAGAGCTCTGTAATCCCTGGTCACCGTGTTCCGCTCCCGGGAGCAATTTGGCCCGTTATGAAAATGACCTCGCTGTGTGCAAGACACACACAGTCAGATAAACAAGGTCATTGCAAAATTTAATAGCACATCTTTAGAGAGAACGATGAGAAATGTTTTATCGCTCAAATTTGCACCCAGAAAATTACTTCTGTTATCAGATGAAAAATGGAAAAAGACACTCTACAAAGGATTATCCGAATAGAACGGAAATCATTAGCTGTGATGTACATGTACAGACAAACAAATGATTACAATTTCAGAAAAACGTGGTTGATTTATTCAAGAGAAAGAGCTTCACAAATAGAGCAAGTCAACAAGTTGTTCGACTTGGCATTAATTGACAGAGCAGTTGGACGTCCTCCTGAGGGCTATCGTGCCAGAGTCTGTCTAGCTGGTGCTTTAGGTCGTCAAGATCCCGAGCTGGTTGGAGGGTCCTGCCCATAACCCTCCAGACTCTCTCTGCTGGGGAGAGATCCTGCGACCTTGCTAGCCGAGGTAGTGTCTGGCAAGCAGGAAGACAAGCAGTAGATACTCTGACCGAGCGCGGGCGAGCATTGTCTTGCTGAAATGTAAGTCTAGAATGGCTGGCCGTGAAGGACAACAAAACGGGCCAGACAATATCATCGATGTACCGTTGTGCTGTAAGGGTACCGCCGATGACAGCCAATGGGGTGCTGCTACGAAGAAAAGCGGCATCCCAGACCATCACTCCTGGTTGTCGAGCCGTATGGTGAGCGACAGTTACGTTGGTATCCCACAGCTGTCCAAAGCGTCTCGAGGCAGAGCTTCGGCCCGGAATCTCATCGACTGTAGTAAATTGTCTTCAGTGAGGACTACTACTTCGAACAGAGCACCGATGACCAGTCTCACGGTTGGTGCTTTATGACTGCGTACATTTTCATGCTGATCCAATCGATAGCTGAAAGATGATCAAGCGGCTCCACCCGTTCTTCCAATATGAAAGTATTACCTTATCTGGAGGTAGGCTTTGATTTTTCCAAGGAAAGTTTTCCTTGATTTCATCCAAGGTTGAGAGTGTTGATGGTCAAACAGTGACGGCGGGGGGACACTTCAATATTATCAGTGCTCATTTGTTCAGCAGCAGCGGAAGGATACGACAAATTTCCTTCCCTCATCCTCGTCCAATACTAGCATCATATTAACTACTGGTTTGGTCAGCTGGTACATTATACCACACTCATCCTTCCTTTCACTGGAGTAGTTTCTAAAATAAACATTGGTTCTCGCTTAACTCTGAGCGCAAGACGGTGATTCAAAATTGGATTGTTGCATTTCGCACGCCGCAGTCGATGTTATTCTAGCCTGGATGAGACGACAATAGAAATAATAAGAATTTTAAGCTTCGATTCAGTTAATGAGGCATCCACGAATGACCCTAATGGTAGCGATATGTCACCGATAGTTTCCGAATCTCATATGGGGGGGGGGGGGGGGGGGTGGTTCACCGGGGGCCGAACCGCACGATAACCCTGAAAGTGTGGTGTGGGGTGGAGGAGGGGTGAAGTGGACTGCGTTAGTCGTCGTGTGGTTGTGTACCACTGCGGCTGCGGCGGGAACGGAGCCAATCCGTCGTTTCTAGGCCCCTGATTAACATACAATACAATAATACAATATCGACTTAAAACAGTCCCAGACTGACTAACAACGCTGAAAATCTTTCCTTCGTGGAAGGATTGAATTCTCTCAGAATTGTTCCAAAGAACCTAGCTATCAGTTGTGCCTTTAAAACCTGTAGTTTTATGTGGTTGTTCCAGTTCCAATCGGTCAGGACGTTCACTTCTAGACTTGACTTTTCTGTTACTGCACACCACTCTTATATCGGAATGATGGGTTGGGTTGTTTGGGGAAGGAGAGCAGACAGCGAGGTCATCGGTCTCATTGGATTAGGGAAGGACGGGGAAGAAAGTCGGCCGTGTCCTTTCACAGGAACCATCCAGGGAATTGGCTGGAGCGATTTAGGGAATTCACGGAAAACATAAATCAGGATGGCCGGACGCGGGATTGAACAGTCGTCGCCGCGCGGGATTAGCCGAGCGGTCTTAAACGCTGCAGTCATTGACTGTGCGTGTGTGTGTGTGTGTGTGTGTGTGTGTGTGTGTGTGTGTGTGTGTGTGTGTGTGTGTGTGTGTCCTTAGGATAATTTAGGTTAAGTAGTGTGTAAGCTTAGGGACTGATGACCTTAGCAGTTAAGTCCCATAAGATTTCACACACATTTGAACATTTTTTTGAACCGTCGTCCTCCCGAATACGAGTCCAGTGTGCTAGACATTGCGCCACCTCGCTCGGTCGGAATGATGCCTTTCCGTCTATTTATGAGCGATCCGTCAAATCAAATATATAGAGACGAATATTTGCTTGCTCGGTTTCTGTGCGTTCCTGTACCATTCATCCGATTACGATGAAACTTTGGTGAGTTGTGCTCATGGTCGCGAAGACCACATAACTCCCGTAGGTGTGGTGGTGACGATGAAAAGGGATGATCTAGAAGCATAACTCAGGAACGTCTGGAGCAATTTCCAATTTTGAACATACATGACTCGTTATTTGTGTAAAAATATTGTGCAGTAAAATATCCCAACCACCGCTAGGGGTGGGGGTGAGGTTGAGAAAACTTGACATGTAAAAATTTTCGATAACGTGTCAAAACCATAGTTTTCGGTGTCACTAGCCCCTAGAATTGTGGGCAGGAGTGGGGGGGTGCACAGACAGTGACATAACAGCACTTCTCTGTAAAAGCTGAAGGAATTTCTGCCAAAATTGGCACACGTATCACTTGCTGCCTGGAAAAGTAATACACTCACAGCGCCTCTAAGACTGCAGGTTGGGCGTGAAACGGGGTAAAATAGAAGAGTAACTCAGGAACTCCGGCAGAAATTTCATCCAAGTTTGGTACATACTTGACTCATTTTTGCGTAAAAATACTGTGGGAGTAACGATACCGCTACTACAGTTGGGGGAGGGGGAGGGGTGACGATGAAAAAGTGATATAGAGAATCGTCCGGAAACGACCTTTTGGTACAATTTCCTGTAATAATTAGCTGACTTAGAACACTTTAACTTCATTCTTGTGAAACACTGCTAGGTCTTTACTCACATGAAATGTTGAGTGCTGTCGACAAGGGATTTCAAATTGATTCCGTGTTTCTAGATTTCCAGAAGACTTTAGACACTGCACCTCACAAGTGGCTTGTAATCAAATTGCGTGCTTATGGAATATCGTCTCAGTTGTGCTACTGGATTCATAATTTCCTGTGAGAGAGGTAACTGTTCCTAGTAACTGAAAGAAAGACATCGAGTAAAACAGAAATGATTTCTCGCGTACTCCAAGGTAGTGTTATAGGCCCTCTGCTGTTCCTTATCTATATAAACGATTTAGGAGACAAAATTGTTGGATGTAGTGTCCACCATTTATGGAAAACACAGTTTTTCTCAGTACCCAAACATGTTTCGGGACCACTGTGCCATCATCAGTGGATTTTCGTTTTTTTAAACCACAATCACACTGCTATGGTGAAGTGGAAAGTGTTTTACTATTTGTGAAAAATACTTGTTATAGTTACGTGTGCATCACAACACCTCAGCATTATGCGGAGAATGAAAGTACTTGCCACACGAAAACATGACAAGCTACCTGTAGTAATTAACACACAAGTGATCCAGAAAATTCATGCACACCAAATGTAAAGAATAAATAAAAACGAAAACCCACTGATGATGGCACAGTGGTGCCGAAACATGTTTGGGTACTGAGAAAACGGTGTTTTGCATAACTGGCGGACCTCACATCCAACAATTTAACTGCAGACATGGCCAATACAAGGAGCTGCAAATCAAAATGATGGAGATTTAGGAGACAATCTGAGCAGCCATCTTAGGTTGTTTACAGACGATGCTGTCGTTTGTAGTCTAGTAAAGTTATCAGAAGAGGAAAAAATCGCAAAAGATTTAGAAAAGATACCTGCGTTGCCCAAAAACTGGCAATTGACCCTAAATAATGAAAAGTCCCAAAAGGAACCCATTAAACTTCTGTTACACGATAAATCAATCAAATCTGAAGGCCGTAAATTCAACTAAATACCCAGGAATTACAATTACGAACAACTTAAATTGGAAAGAACACACCGATAATGTTGTGGAGGAAGGCAAACCAAAGACTGCGTCTTATTGGCAGAATACTTACAAGACGCAACAGATTTACTAGAGAGAGTGAATGCACTACGCTTGTCCATCCTCTTTTGGAGTACTGCTGCGCGGTGTGGGATCCTTACCAGAAAGGATTAACAGAGTTCTTCGAGAAAGTTCAAAGATGGGCAGCAAGTATCGAGAAATAGGGGAGAGAGTTTCACGGACATGATACAGGATTTGGGGTGGTCATCATCAAAACAAAGACGTTTCTCGTTGCGGCGGGATCTTCTCACGAAATTCCAATCAATAACCTTTTCCTCCGAATGCTAAAATATTTTGTTGACGCCGACTTGCATAGGGAGAAACGATCCTCATGCTGAAAATGGGAAATTAGAACTAGCAAGGAAAGATATAGGTGTTCATTTTTTCCGCGGGCTGTTAGAGATTGGAATAACAGAATTATTTTGAAGGGGGCCTCTGACATTCTGCCAGGTGCTTAAGTATGATTTGCAGAGTATCCATGTAGATGTAGATGAACCGTACTGTCTCGCTTCTGCAACTTTCAGTGTATCATCCACATCGTGTTTCGGGACCAACGATCATGACACACTACGCAATACCACAAATACATTTAATGGCCTCACTAGAGGCGCATGGTGTAATACAGTGGAGAATCACCGTAGTCAGCGATAGCCTTTTTTCTCGGAAAGTCAAATCAGTTACTGGCGGTACGACAAGTTCCCTCAGAATTCAGTAAAACTGCAGGGCGAAATTCGCTTGAGATAAGGATGAAATGTGCGTGTACAGATGTGTGTGAAATGTGTTAAAGGTATGTGAAATGTACAGTTTGAACCAGAAGTCCACCGACAAACTATCAGAGGTTGTTCAGGAAATGAGCCGAATATTTTGGTACGAGAGACCTGTGCATAGTTATCGCGTTTCGTATGGTTTCTTGTCCCAGTTAGCTTTGTAGCTTTATTAGACGGCATGTAGTGCGCAACAATGCAGATGTCGACGGTGTATGCTTTTGTTTGGTAACAAACTTGTCCTGATGCGTCAGACTACTTGCTGTTGTCAGTAGTAATGACCTTTACTCTTCACCCTGAAGCATTGCTCGGTTCTGTGTCTGGCTTGCTTTTTTCCGGCAACGGATAGGTTTTCTGACGAAGAGTTGGCCAATGTACACCTCGTCTGTGTCAATGACCACAATGGGAGAGCGGCACAACGACGCTGAGCTGCGCTCTTCCCACAACGACGGCAACCACGCCACACTGCTTTTGCATCTGTACGTAGGTGTTTCCTGTTGTTGCGTTCTGGTGAGCCCCATATTATAGATTTAGTAACTGTTGTGATCAACGAGATAGTTGGGGTAACAAACCGAATAAATCATAATAGCATTAGTATGCTGTGACTAAGCATCAGAAACAACCAGTTCCTTATACCAAAATATTCAGAAAATATCCGTGAACAACCTCTCAAATTTTGTCAGAGTTCTGGTATATACACGAGGGGCGTTTGAAAAGTCCGTGCAAAGTCCGAGAAGGGCACCACCGGCGCGTATCGAAGTCATGTTTAGTTAGTAGCATCTTTGGACAGAACGCACACCAAGTTTCGGCTATACTGGTGTATCTCTTTGTGTTTGGCATCAGAAAATTATTACCAATGCGTGGGTTGCAATAATAACGTTATAAATTTGGTCGTCTCCAATTAGGTGTGTATCAAGGAAGTCGAGTGATTGTCAAAAAATAGACGAAAAAGAATTTCGTCTGGTGATTAAATATTACTTTATGAAAGACAAAACTCCTCAGCAGACTAAAGAGAAGCTTGATAAACATTACGGTGACTCTGCACCTTCGATTAGAACAGTTTATAAGTGGTTTCAAAATTTTCGGAATGGCCATATGGTTACAAGTGATGCTGAACGTTCTGGACGCCCTGTGGAGGTTACAACTCTAGAAATCATTGATAAAATCCATAATATGGTGATGGATGACAGAAGAGCTGAGGTGCGTGAGATTGCTTGTGCTGTGGGCATCTCGAATGAACGGGTATGTAATATTTTGCATAAACATTTCGACATGACAAAGCTATCCGCAAGATGGGTTCCGCGATTGCTCACGCTTGACCAAAAACGGAATAGTGTGAAGTGTTGCAATGATGGTTTGCAGCTGTTCAGGAAGATCCGCAGGACTTTAAACATCGTTTCGTCACTGTGGATTAAAAATGGACACATTACTATATTCCTGAGACCAAACAACAATTTAAACAATGGGTTACCAAGGCAGAATCTGCACCAAAACAGGGGAAGACCATCCTTTCGGCTCGAATTCTGCCTCGGGCATGGATGTGTGTGCTGTCCTTAGGCTAGTTAGGTTTAGTTAGTTCTAAGTTCTAGGCGACTGATGACCTCAGAAGTTAAGTCGCATAGTGCTCAGAGCCATTTGAACCATTCCTTCGACCGGAAAGGTTATATCGACTGTCTTTTGGGATTCGCAAGGGATATACCTCGTCGACTATCTGGAAAAGGTTAAAACTATTACAGGTGCCTATGCCCTTATGGTCGACGTCGGAGCGAGCGTCTTGCTGCATCAATAACTCGCCAATCATCCACGTACTACTTCCCGCGGAGTGCATCCTTCATTGGGCCAAAGAGATGTAATTCGGAAGGTGCGAGATCCGAGCTGTAAGGTGGATGAGGGAGAACAGTCCAACGAAGGTTTGTGAGCTCCTGTTGTGTGCGCAGACTTGGGTGAGCCAAAAATGGTTCAAATGGCTCTGAGCACTATGGGACTTGACTTCTTAGGTCATCAGTCCCCTAGAACTTAGAACTACTTAAACCTAACTAACCTAAGGACATCACACACATCCATGCCCGAGGCAGGATTCGAACCTGCGACCGTAGTGGTCGCGCGGTTCCAGATTGTAGCGCCTAGACCCCTCGGCCACTCCGGCCGGCTTGGGTGAGCCACTATCAACAAAGACGTCCAGTTGAGCAGCGAGATGTTTGACAGTGATGCCTCGAAAGTGTGTCTCCAGTCGTTCCAACATTGCAGGAGTCACAGCTGTGTGCGGCCAGCCGGCACAAGGGGGATTGGACAGGTTCGCGCGACCTTGTAGCGATGATTACAAACCGTTCGTCCAACGACTCACTGCCAGGTCCCGTAGACTTCTGCAAGCGACTATGAATATCTGCGTTGCTCTGGTTTTCCGCTAAAAGAAACTCAATGACAGCTCTGCTTGAAACGCACGTCCGTTACAGATGCCGTTTTAAAGGCTACGTCTGGCGCCACCGCCAATCGGAGGTTTCTGAAACTATAGGGGCTGTAGCAGGAATATTCCACGATGCTGCACAACAAATTATGCATTTTTTTTTTCAGCCAATATTGGCCGAGAAAAATGTGTTAATTAGTTCTTGACTGCAGGTCGTATCTTTCTTGTTTCTTACCCGGTCATAATTTCTAGTGCGTATCAGTGATGGGTTTGTCTCCAACGTTTAAAACAGCTGATTTCAGTGAGTGTAGGATATAAAATGACGAAGCACAGTTCAGAAAAAGTGCAGGGAAAGAGCTGGGCGTTGCCTCACCTCTGCGCTAAGGATGAAAGTGAAGAAACGCGATACCCGGGGCAGGAAATCAGCTTCACGCGCCCTGGCCGTAGAAGTGACGCTGACGGGAAGCAATGACTGGCGCATTCCGACCGCCGGAGAAAGGGACTGCCTGTTACTACGTTTACCTGGGGCTCCCGAAGCCGACTACAGTATGTCTGTAGTCGGTGTACTGTGTGAGGAAGTTAATGTTCCTACATTCGTTTCATAAGCTGTAACCGCCACAAAATTGTCTCACCCGTTAATGCTAGAATTTGAAAACAAAAAAGTAATTATTGGTTACTTTTGTAATCACTGTTACGGTTTTGCAAGACTGGGAACCACTACTCTGCACGCTATCGAGCAGTTCGCTCCTCCCTACGAAATACATGCAACAATGATACAAAAGCGACTATTTGTGTGAAATGATGTCTCAAATTAAAACTGCAATCGCTGTGTTTGGAAAGAGGATCCTCGTAGAAAAACGATTCCAACAGCCGCAAATCTTCCTAATTTTTTAAAAAAATATCCAAGCAACCAGTTTCATAAGCGTCATCTGCAGACAATGCGAAAAACGAATGGAGACATTCAAATATTGGCGCACATAGAATGGGAACCATATACTGAACTATATGAGAATGGTATTTGTTCTTTCGGACATGTCCGAAAGAACAGATACCATCGGTGATCATGCAGCTCTGTTAGAATGAAATAGTAATTAAACCAAGACCCAAAGCTGTCGACAGGCGTTGATAGACATCAACTGGGACAGTTGAAAATGTGTGCCCCGACCGGGGCTCGAACCCATGATCTCCTGCTTACATGGCAGACGTTCTATCCATCTGGGCCACTGAGGGCACCGAGGATAGTGCGACTGCAGGGAGTTATCCCTTGCACGCTCCCCGTGATACCCACATTCCCAACCTAATTTCCACACACTACATTCGTAGTGCCCCTGCCCATTACACACATTACTCGCGGCAGACAATCTTACCGAGTCCCGTAAGAGTTCGGGCAATGCGTGTGCATGCAGCACAGAAGGAGGGGGTCAATGGCCGGTTAGTCTTAAGTATATGAATATGGTATCTATTCTTTCTGACATGTTTAGAGACCCGGTGGGATCTCACATTTTCAACTGTCCTCGCTGATGTATATCGACGCCTGTCGACCGCTTAGGGCCTTAATTTACTTACCATTTCACATACTGAACTGGATACCGTGGATTTCCATTCATTCAACGTGTGCTCCTCACTGGCATACAACAACCGCCAGTAGTGGTGGGCTTTTGATAAATTTCAGATTGGTGTTATTGTTCTTTGTTTTAATGGTAAGATCTGAAACATTTATTCTGTCGCCTGCTTGGTGTTAAACTGTGAACTTCGTATTATCACAAACACGCAGTGCCATCCAAAGCTCTTCCAGTCACAAGAGAGCCCATAAAATTGCAGCATTCGGGCATATGAGCGACAGAGCTATCAAAGTACCGCTCTCTGAAGATAAATATAAGCAAGAGATAAAATAATAAAACAAACAGCCATTGCTAATGCCTATAAGAGCTCCCTAGTAGAAACCTCAGAACACTCAATAATGGAAAAACAGTCACATCATTAAAACAGGAAATAAGATCTTCCACACAATCCTACTCCCAGGTAATATTTATTTTTACGCTGACAGTGTCTTCAAACGAAAAGGCATTAGCATATTCATTACCACCGACAACAGGATTGGGCAAAAGTTGCCTCAAACAACAACACGAGAAATCCACTTCACCATACAGGTGTGCATAAAATTGAATGTTCGGACTGTGACCGTTTCTACAAGGGCCAGACACGAAACAAAACTACACAAGTATCAGCATCCTACGAATCCGGCCTAAAGGCAAAAAACGAGGCATCCTTGAAACGCTCCACATGTACAATCAGCAAGGAAACACCTGAGTCAATATTAAATGACAAAATTGACAATAGTATTGTCTCTATATTTAATGGAGCCTAAGTTATCAAATTTCCAATGAGAGCACGCGCGCGCACACACACACACACACACACACACACACACACACACACGCACACGCGCACGCGCGCGCAATCTCCACCTTCCCCTTCATATCTACCACAAATAATTAGTTATGTTACCATGACATTCTCCAAACGAACAGTGGAGCGACATCATTTACAAATATACCAACTACTTGTGCCTCCCGTCAGCTTCAGACCACATATATATCAATTAATAGTACAAGTAGTATATCCATCTACATATTTTAAAGTATAATGAATGTATTACTGCAACTTTTGCTTAGTTATAACATGTAACAGATATACTTTTAATACTCCCCTGCTCTGAAACCCTTGCCCTCCATCAATCTCTCCTTTCAGCCTCTCTCCCTCCCCCCTCCCTCCTTTTTGTATATTTATATTTTCTTTGACCTTTTCTATATGAACAATAAATTTCCTAACTCATAAAACTCAATAGATGCACCCAAATAAAACCAAGAGTTTGTACCCGATGTCGCCTGATATTACATACAGGTGTATCTGTTTGTGTTATTTTTCTGAGCGGTAAGCCGGGGAAATTCGTTCTGTAGAATTTTTGGGAGGGGAAGGGAAGGAGAAAATCTGTTTTGGGCAATGTCACTGATGTTCAGATCACGTGTCATAGTTACAGGATAAGCTGTTGTAATGGAACCAGCAGTACACTGTCATATACTGCACGTGTATTCGTTCCAGATGGCCCGGTGACGCAGAATATGAGATGGAGAAGCTGGCGCGCCTGCTGTTCCTAGTGGTGCTGTGGGCTGTCTCGATCACCGCGCAGTGTGAGTACCGTCTTCATGACTTGTCTACGTCCACATCTACTTTTGTGCGCGCGTAGTAACTATACCGTGTATTTTGTGCGATATATTGCGTTATAGAATCTTGTCTACTGAGTAGACAGATATATCTAGAGCATCCACGGCTCCCTTCTTCACTTACAAACGATGCGGCAGGAGGTTGCACTTTCCTGGGTAACGACACACAAGGGAATTGAGCGGAATGAAGCAGCGGATGTGGCAGGCAAGGAAGAGAACATTTTAAATCAGATGGCTCAGTGTGCTGTGCCCCTACATGCTGGATCATCGCTGTCGAGCTATAGCGCCATGTGCTGGTGGGAAGAAGAGCGGCTGGAAGGAATGAATAATAATTTACTGTCTATAAAAGAAACTTTCGGCCGTGACGTTCCACCTTCCGGTCGCTTAAGCGACATGGAGTACCTTCGGATGGAGCACAGTCCGATGACGCGTGGCTTCCTGATCTGCCGTGAGGACCGGCCAATGTGAGGTGTTTGTGGCGTACTGATTACAATACATCACATTTTAAATAAGTCTGTTTCATACTCTGGGCAAGAGGACATAGGTTAGTCTACCAACTGATAAGTCCTATTTTTGATGACAGTGAACGAATATGGTATGACTAAAGATTTTGCGACATGTGTGACTTGCTCCCTAAACTATTAGGGAAAGGTTTTGATCAGTTACCAGAGTGTCCGGCTCATCCTGGTTTCTTGTAAGTGGTCAGCCATCACGCTTTCGTGTTGTAGTTCAGCTAAGATATTACCTACACATTTTAACAAACCGCAGATTTTAAATTCTTCCTAATTGAATATGTATGCTAAGTGAATGTGTGTGAAAATGGGAGAGAGTGATCATAATTTTAAGTGACACTCTGTCAAGTGAAGTAGTGCCACAAAAGTCTTCCTGTTGCAACAACTGTAGCAAGCACGTCACTCAGCACCGCTTCCTGTGTGTCATTTTAAGTGCTGTACATGTTGGTCTGGAGCACTGGTTCATGTTGATTAAGCGATTTTGGATGGAATAGGCTGCGCACTGCATTTCATCTGATCTTACGAATCACAGGGCCGGGTTATAGGCATACTGTTTCTTTGCGAGTTGTCAGTGTTCCTTTTCAGACCGCTTTCTTTAATTTCCTCGCACGTAAAAGTCCAGAAGTGTTGAGCCTTTATGTTGTGACGTTTAGTCTAATGAATGGTTTGATGCCCCCCCCCCCCCCCCCCCCTGCGGGTCCGGTGGTTAGAATAGGCAAGAGGTATTCCTGCCTTTCGTACAAGGCGACTAAAAGGAGTTTCACACGTTTCGGCCTTTATGTGACGGTCCCCTGCAGGGCTCGACATCCATTCTTCAAAATTTTCGCGAAGAGCGAGCCAATTGGGGAAGGGCGCCTTACATGGTGCATTGTGTCCATCGTTCATCGAGATCTTTAGCCCACTTTCTCGTCGTCGCATTGCAGTCCTGCCCATTCTCCGTCTCTTGGGCGAGGACACCTTCCTGGAGGCGTTTTCCACCATTCACTATGCAGTGTAGATTTCTACGACGACCATGGACTTCTTTGCACCTGATATCCAGGACGGTAGCCAGTCCGTTGTGGTGGGGCCGCCATGTACCCTGTTTGTTTGTAGCCTCCTGACCACATAGGGATCGCTCTGCTGATGCCCGCGCCGTTAACTCCCCACGTATGCCAAGAGGTAGATGCTCACATCCCTGGGGCATCGGGACTCCCGGCAATGGCCATCCTGCCAGGTGGCATTTGCTGCGGCTGGGTGGCGCCCGTGCGGAGGGCCCCTGGTCGGAGCGTGTGGCATCAGGGCGGATGACACGCGATGAAGCGTAGTCCATCATCTCTTGCTGGTGGTGAAACACCAGCAGTCTCTAAGGGATCACGAGCTCAATTCAACGCACAGAAGTACGACCCCAAATCGTTCCCCTCCCTGGCCACACCATGCGAGGAACGTCAGGCTAAGGATGGCAGCGGATCTTATTCGCCCCGGTACCTTGTGTGTTCGAGAGCTGATGGGGAGTCTTTTTTTGCTACGTTCAGCTGTTCTTGATTCGAATTCTGGAATATTTACTTAGTCTTCCTTGAAAAGGCATTTCGGAAGGCTGTGTTTAATATCTCTGCTTTGGCAGCACTGTTTTCGATAGTATCACCATTGCTATGGCGCAGAGAAGGCATCGATTTTGTCTTGCCGCTAGCATACTTCACATACGACCAGAATCTCTTTGGGATTTCTGCCAGGTTTCGAGACAGTTTCGTTGTGGAAACTGTTATAAGCATCTCGCATTGAAGTCCGCGCTAAATTTCGAGCTTCTGTAAAAGATCGTCAATCTTGGGGATTTTGCGTCTGTTTAACTTTGGCATGTTTGTTTCGTTGTTTCTGCAACAGTGTTCTGACCCGTTTTGTGTACCGAGGAGGATCAGCTCCGTCGTTTGTTAATTTATTTGGTATAAATCTCTCAATTGCTGCCGATACTATTTCTCTTCATTCAAGCCACATCTGGTCTACACTTCTATCATTAATTTGCAAGGAATGGAGATTGTCTCTCAGAAAGGCTTCAAGTGAATTTTTATCTGCTTTTTTGAATAGGTATATATTTCGTTTATTTTTCGAGGATTTGGGGCTTACAATATTCAATCTCGCTACAACCCTGTGTTCACTAATCCCTGTATCCGTTTTGATGCTCGTTATTAACTCAGGATTATTTGTTGCTAAGAGGTCAAGTGTGTTTTCATAACCGTTTACTATTCGTGTGGGCTCATGAAACTAACTGCTCGAAATAATTTTCAGAAAATGCGTGTAGCACAATTTCGGCTGATGTTTTATGCGTACCTCCGGAATTAAACATGTATTTTCGCCAACATATCGAGGGTAAATTAAAGTGATCACCAACTATAATCGTATGAGTCGGGCACGTGTTTGAAATCAAACTCAAGTTTTCTTTGAACCTTTCAGCAATTGTATCATCTGAAGTGGGAGGTCGGTAAAAGAATCCAGTTATTATTGTACTCCGGTTGCCAAGAATGACGTCTGCCTAAACTAACTCAGAGGAACTATCTACTTCAATTTCGCGACAAGCTAAACTAACAGCAACAAACGCACTGCCGCCAACCGTGTTTAGCCTATCCGTTCGGAACACCGTTAGATTCTTCGCAAAATTTCTGGCCGAGAGAAGTCTATTAGTATGAAACATAAGCCTTAATTCGAGGAAGAAATTTCTTAGAATGTACGTTTGGAGCACAGCATTCTATGGTAGTGAAACATAGACTGTGGAAATACCGGGATAGAAGAGAATCGAACATTTGAGATGTGGTGCTGAAAAAGAATGTTGAAATGTGTGTAGACTGATAAGGTAAGGAATGAGGTGGTGCTCCGGAGAAGCGACGAGGAAAGGAATAAACGGAAGACACTGACAAAAAGAAGGGACAGGATGGTAGGACATCTTTTAGGACATCACGGAATAACATCCATGGAACGAGAGAGAGCTATAAAGGGTAAAGAATGTAGAGGAAAGCAGACTGGAATCATCCAGCAAATAATTGAGGACGTTGGCTCCAATTGCTGTTCTGAGATGAAGAGGTTGACACAGGAGGGGAATTCGTGGCGGGCCGCATCAAACCAGTGAGAAGAACAGGCCAAAAAAAAAAAAAAAAAAAAAAAAAGACTCAGAAACCCCGCATCAGTTTGCAGTTTTCGAAGCTACAGTTCGGAAAACTGTAACTCAGTTTGAAAGGCTGGAGCGAAATTTGAAAAAGATGAAAAGCACTGGACGGTAGTTCTTCGGAACAGCCCTAAAGTCGTTACTAATCGAACATTCAAGCTTGCTTGTGACATATGGGTAGTGTGTATTACCATGGCCGGCCGAAGTGGCCGTGTGGTTAAAGGCGCTGCAGTCTGGAACCGCAAGACCGCTACGGTCGCAGGTTCGAATCCTGCCTCGGGCATGGATGTTTGTGATGTTCTTAGGTTAGTTAGGTTTAACTAGTTCTAAGTTCTAGGGGACTAATGACCTCAGCAGTTGAGTCCCATAGTGCTCAGAGCCATTTGAACCATTTGTATTACCATGCTAAAATGTTAGTCGAATTTCTCTCGTCAGTTGCTATTGTTTTAAGTTACTGTATTTTATTCTTCGCATT
Source organism: Schistocerca serialis cubense (assembly GCF_023864345.2). Classification (NCBI taxonomy): domain Eukaryota; kingdom Metazoa; phylum Arthropoda; class Insecta; order Orthoptera; family Acrididae; genus Schistocerca; species Schistocerca serialis. The sequence goes on along the minus strand of NC_064639.1, from coordinate 404,890,222 downwards.
TCCAGTTTCTTTAATTTTTTATAATGTTTGTACAGACAAATCTAGAATGCCTGACACGATCAAGATAGCTTCCTGCATACATCACCGCTGTTCAAACATTTGTCGACATTGTCCATCAACGAACACGATATCCATTTCTTCAACTGTCGTATAGGTTGTGAAACACTGAATAGTTACACGAGAAAGTTGTTTGGCCGCAATAACATCATAGCACTGACTGATGACCTTGAGTCGTATAAGTAAACACACAAACCGTACCGTAGTGAAATGTTTGCTTATATTCGGTACAGTAAAACAGGCGTACGGACCTCTTCTCCTGACGGTCGAACAGTGGTTTGCGACGCTGTTGCTTGTTGATGGTTGATCAAAATCCGCACGTGTTAAGTCGTTTAAGTCCTTTTCGTAGGCCACAGACGTAGTATATAGTAACATTTTAAAAACAAGGTCGTCATTATTCGGCAGTTATAAACGCTAAAAATTACTTGTGTGCGTCAGAAAACTGCCACATTGTTCGCTATAAACCCGGCTTATTTATGAGCTTGGTACTTGTTTTAGCTGCACTATCCTGTATGTTTTGTTGACTCCAACGTAAGCTTTGCCACTGGAGATGGGAGTCCGTTGCAGAGTAGCTGGTACATCTAGTTTCTGATAAATGATCACGATCAGTCACATGTTTCTGAAGCGTTGTTTAGCCATTCTATGTCGATCATCATGATAATAATAGTAATAATCTGTATAAATAAAAATGTTTGTTCAAAATCGAATATATGTGAGTTCTTCATCGATTACTTGGAAATTTTGACACAACGTTCCCTTCGAATACGCGCGTTTTTATATACTTATTTTAATATATATAATATATAAATAAATATGTAATGTATAAAAGAGAAACGTTATTACATAAAATCTCGAAAAGTTCTTAATAGATTTACTATAATAAAAATATGAACAAACACAGGCTGTATATTTTTAACAATATATATATATATATATATATATATATATATTAAACAAACAGAAGAGTCATATTTGTGGCTTATCGGATAACGATTAGATAACTACTGCAGAATCTGAATTTTCAATAACAATAAAGAAGGCTGAAGATCAGTGAGGGGGGCGCGGGGACTGGAGACGGATAGAGGTGGGAGGAAATGGACACAGAAATGGGAAAGGGGGAGACAGAAAGAAAGAGGGGCGGGAGGAGAAGACGGACAGACAGAGAGAGAGAGAGAGAGAGAGAGAGAGAGAGAGAGAGGGGGGGGGGGAATAGAAGGTGGTGGACACAGAGAAGGGGAGGGGGGGGAGGAGGAGGAGGAGGAGGAAAAAGAGAGGGGATGAGGAAATGGACAGTGACAGGGGGAGAAGTAGATTAAGACTACAGGGTGGTCCATTGATCGTGACCGGGCCAAATATCTCACGAAATAAGCGTCAAACGAAAAAACTGCAGAGAACGAAACTTGTCTAGCTTGAAGGGGGAAACCAGATGGCGCTATGATTGGCCCGCTAGATGGCGCTGCCATAGGTCAAACCGATATCAACGCGCGTTTTTTAAACAGGAACCCACATTTTTTTATTACATATTCGTGTAGTACGTAAAGAAATACGAATCTTTTAGTTTGACCACATTTTTCGCTTTGTGATAGATGGCGCTGTAATAGTCACAAACGTATAAGTACGTGGTATCACATAAAATTCCGCCAGTGCGGACGGTATTTGCTTCGTGATGCATTACCCGTGTTAAAATGGACCGTTTATCAATTGCGGAAAAGGTCGATATCGTATTGATGTATGGCTATTGTGATCAAAATGCCCAACGGGAGTGTGCTATGTATACTGCTCGGTATCCTGGACATCATCCAAGTGTCCGGACCGTTCGCTGGATAGTTCCGTTATTTGAGGAAATAGGAAGTGTTCAGCCACATGTGAAACGTCAACCACGACCTGCAACAAATGATGATACCCAAGTAGGTGTTTCAGCTGCTGTCGCGGCTAATGCACACATCAGTAGCAGACAAACTGCGCGAGAATCGGGAATCTCAGAAACGTCGGTGTTGAGAATGCTACATCAACATTGATTGCACCCGCACCATATTTCTATGCACCAGGAATTGCATGGCGACGACTTTGAACCTCGTGTACAGTTCTGCCACTGGGCACAAGAGAAATTACGGGACGATGACAGATTTTTTGCACGCGTTCTATTTAGCGACGAAGCGTCATTCACCAACAGCGATAACGTAAACCGGAATAATATGCACTATTGGGCAACGGAAAATCCACGATGGCTGCGACAAGTGGAACACCAGCCACCTTGGCGGATTAATGTATGGTGTGGTATTATGGGAGAAAGGATAATTGGCCTCCATTTTATCGATGGCAATCTAAATGGTGCAATGTATGCTGATTTCCTACGTAATGTTCTACCGATGTTACAAGACGTTTCACTGCATGATAGAATGGCGATGTACATCCAACATGACGGATGTCCGGCACATAGTTCGCGTGCGGTTGAAGCGTTGTTGAATAGCATATTTCATGACAGGTGAATTGGTCGTCGAAGCACCATATCATGGCCCGCACGTTCACCGGATCTGACGTCCCCGGATTTCTTTCTGTAGGGAAAGTTGAAGGATATTTGTTATCGTGATCCACCGACAACGCCTGACAACATGCGTCAGCGCATTGTCAATGCATGTGCGAACATTACGGAAGGCGAACTACTCGCTGTTGAGAGGAATTCGTTACACGTATTGCCAAATGCATTGTGGTTGACGGACATCATTTTGAGCATTTATTGTATTAATATTGTATTTACAGGTAATCATGCTGTAACAGCATGAGTTTCAGAATTGATAAGTTCACAAAGGTACATGTATCACATTGGAACAACCGAAATAATATGTCCAAACGTACCTACGTTCTGTATTTTAATTTAAAAAACCTACCTGTTAGCAACTGTTCGTCTAAAATTGTGAGCCATATGTTTGCGACTATTACAGCGCCATCTATCACAAAACGAAAAAAAGTGGTCCAACTAAAACATTCGTATTTCTTTACGTACTACACGAATATGTAATAAAAATGGAGGTTCCTATTTAAAAAAACGCAGTTGATATCCGTTTGACCTATGGCAGCCCATCTGGTTTCCCCCTTCAAGCTAGACAAGTTTCGTTCTTTGTAGTTTTTTCGTTTGACACTTATTTCGTGAGATATTTGGCCCGGTCACGATCAATGGACCACCCTGTATAACCAATATGTTTTGACACAGACGAGATGTTATGATGGTAAAAATAATTTTATTGTGAAATAAAGACGAAACAGTAACAAAAAAAGGCAACTATTCGAAAGTGCTCATCTGTACAGTCAAAATCTGCTGAAACGTATTCAATTTATGGCTCCACTCCATGCATTGCATGTAAAAGTAACGCTTGGAACTTCCATGGCTTACTGTCCCAGTGGCCTGCGAGGCGTCGCTGCTCAAGCACTTTTCGACATCGGACTTTTTGCAGTGACGCACACTGTAAATGTCAACTGGTACCAAACTTGCTCATTTCGGTTCATGTCAGTAAATAGGCTAGTCCATTCGGTTGACTCTTGCCGCCACCCCGCCCCCCCCCCCTCCCCACCCCCGCTCGGAGACACCTGATACGAAGTGGGCGCCATATCTACTCTTGCTTTAATGTCTTGCAAGACCACGCCATCACCGAAATATTAACTATAGCGCTGGACAACAGATTGGAGTCTTTTCATATACTACACAGCCCTCAGTTACCCTTGATAGCAACCATGCAAGATACTGTGCCGGAACATGAATGATTCAACTCTTTGCAAAACCTTTGGGGCTGCATACTTGAAACATGTATTTGCAACAGGTCGCCTCCATATTCTTCTTCTCTTCTTCTAACATCAGGCATCAGACCAACCCTATCCAAGGTTAACGAACAGAACCAAGCGCCACTGATACAAGTAGCAATTCGTGGTGCCTTTCCAACCTTCTTAGGCACACCATGGAGCTGAAGGGATTGTTCCGATTTTTGTAATGGATGCATAGGGGCAAATTCACCCGTTTTGCGTACTGTCTGTGTAGGCACAGCCCTCCCAGGTACTTAAAGAAAAAAACAAAAAGGGGCAGCATGTAGTTCTGGATAATTCTCCTCTAACGTGGTGATAACCCTTCTTGCCGTTCAGTTTCATTGGGAGTCCGCTCTAAACCTGAAATTCCCTTTCGACAATAGCGCAACGCGGAATACTATAGTCTACCAATCCACACTTTCCAATCAACATTTTTACACGAAATTGTTATATACATGGTGTACCGAAACGTCTATATTTTTGAAACTAATAAACATACGATGAATTTTATTTTTTGATGAACGAGAAAATAAATTTTTTTTATACCTTTTCATAGGTGTTCAATGTGCGCCCCCCCCCCCCCCCCCCAACCCCTTGAGATGCGCGGCATATGTCAATGCGGCATTCGAATCGTTCCCACACTGCAGCGAGCATGTCTTGAGTTACAGCTTCCACACCTGCTGTTATGCGATGTCTCAGTTTATTCATTGTTGTTGGTAACGGAGGTACATAAACAGCCTTTTGTAAACCTCCACTAGAAATAATTGCGTACAGTCAGGTCCGGTGTCCTTAGAGGTCAGTAATGTAAGGCTGACTCATTTTGTCCAGTGCGACTGACCCTTCGTTCAATAATCCTTTGATTTAAAAATTCCGGCACTTCCAGATGCCAGCGTAGTGGTGCTTCAATCCGTTGGTAAATGAAGTCGTTGGAATCAGTATCCAACTGTGAGAAAACAAAGTTCTCAAGCATATCGACATATGTGCTTCCTGTAACAGTGCTCTCGACAAAAAAATTGGAACACTCACCTTCTGGTTGTGAAACTGCACACACAAAACACGTTAAATTTTGGAGAGTCCCTCTCATGTTGTACAGCTTCATGTGGTTGTTCCGTACCCAATATTCTCACATTATGACGGTTCACATTTCCATTTAAATGGAATGTTGCTCGTCACTAAACACCAAGCGTGGAAGAAAACTGTTATCCTCCATCTTGCCAAGAACGAAATTACAGAACTCGACACGTTGTTGATTGTCACCTTGACAGAGAGTTTGCAGTAGCTGAATTTGGTTTGGTTTCATATGTAAACGCCGAGACAACACAGGCCAGAAGGACACCGGGGCATGTTGAGCTGTCGAGCTGCACGGCGAACAGATTTCTGCGGATTCCTTGGGAAACTATGGCGGATGCGTTCGACGTCTGTGTCAGACATTCTAGGACAGCCCGGCCATTTGCGTTTACACAAACAACCTGTCTCTCGGAATTTTTCATTGCTCTGTCGTATACGAGGATCCACACCATAGTCACGCTGAACAGTTACTACTGACCCACACTGCTCACTACTTAGGACACACAACGCTTTCTTTTGTCCGGACACTATTTTTATTAGAACTGAAGTGAGCGCACACAGCTGCTACCTAGCGGGAACGATGTAAAACTCGAGAGTTTGCTGGTTCCAATAGTACGTTGTCCAGAAACATATTCGCAAATAACATAGTTAGTTACGACTTCTTTTAAATCGGATGATTTTTTTATACATGCTGTATATAACACAAACCACAGTTCACAAAGTACCCAATAGGATGTGAGAAAGGAATGTTCGGAGGCTGAATTCCTTACTGACTGAACATGTTTCGCAGACATGGTTTTTCCATTTTGCACGGTTATTTTTGTGACACCTTGCGTTTTCCATAATTTAGAGCAAGATAAAAACGTAGAAGTTAATTGGTAAAAGCGCCTCGCGAATGAGGCTCGTGAGATGTGCAAGGCGGAATGCAAATGCAGGAGGAAAGCGCGCCGCGCGCCCACTGCCGCCTGCGTCATCGTTCCGCTGTGTGGCCGTAGTAAGGATGCGGCGCGCTCTGGAGTGGTGCATTGTGACCGCGTAACACACAGTTGCGACATCTGCGGACCATCCCGTGCGGAAGTGCACGCTGCCTGCTGCTGCAGCGCATAACTCACAGCGCGAGAGCTTTCAGACGGTTCTCAAACTTCTGAGTTGTACGCCCTAGTGCCCTTAGCTTCCGCGTAATCATTTCTGGTGAGAGATTTATGTTTTGAGCGGATCTTAGAGAAGATAAGTTTGGGTCACGGAGAATTGTAAGAAGACGCGAGGCAATACTACCCCTGTGACACATTTTACAAGGTAGGTGATGAAAGGCAAACCAATGTTTATACACTACTGACCATTAAAATTGCTACACTAAGAAGAAATGCAGATGATAAACGCGTATTCATTGGACAAATATATTATACTAGAACTGAAAAGTGATTACATTTTCACCCAATTTGGGTGCATAGATCCTGAGGAATCAGTATCCAGAACAACCACCTCTGGCCGTAATAACGTTCTTGATACGCCTGGGCATTGAGTCGAACATAGTTTGGATGGCGTGTACGGGTACAGCTGTCCATGCAGCTTCAACACGATATCACAGTTCATCAATAGTAGTGACTGGCGTATTGTGATGAGCCACTTTCTCGGTCACCATTTACCAGACGTTTTCAATTGGTGAGAGATCTGGAGAATGTGCTGGCCAGAACAGCAGTCGAACATTTTCTGTATCCAGAAAGGCCCGTACAGGACCTGCAAGCGTGCGGTCGTGCGTTGTCCTGCTGAAATGTAGGGTTTCGCAGGGATCGAATGAAGGGCAGAGCCACGGGTCGTAACACATCTGAAATTTAACGTCCACTGTTCAAAGTGCCGTCAATGCGAACAAGAGCTGACCGAGACGTGTAACCAATGGCACCCCATACCGTTACGCCGGGTGATACGCCAGTATGGCGATGACGAATACACGCTTCCAATGTGCGTTCACCGCGATGTCGCCAAACACGGATGCGACCATCATGATGCTGTAAACTGAACCCGGATTGATCCGAAAAAATGACGTTTTGCCATTCGTGCACCCAGGTTCGTCGTCGAGTACACAATCGCAGGCGCTCCTGTCTGTGATGCAGCGTCTAGGGTAATCGCAGCCGTGCTCTCCGAGCTGATAGTCCATGCTGCTGCAAACGTCGTCCAACTGTTCGTGCAGATGGTTGTTGTCTTGCAAACGTCCCCATCTGTTGACTCAGGGATCGAGACGTGGCTGCACGATCCGTTACAGCCATTCGGATAAGATGCCTGTCATCTCGACTGCTAGTGATACGAGGCCGTTGGGATCCAGCACGGCGTTCCGTATTACCCTTGTGCACCCACCGATTCCATATTCTGCTAACAGTCATTGGATCTCGACCAATGCGAGCAGCAATGTCGCGATACGATAAACCGCAATCGCGATAGGCTTACAATCCGACCTTTATCAAAGTCGGGAACGCATTTCTCCACTTTACACGAGGCATCCCAACAACGTTCCACCAGGCAACGCCGGTCAACTGCTGTTTGTGTATGAGAAATCGGTTGGAAACTTTCCTCATGTCAGCACGTAGTAGGTGTCGCCACCGGCGCCAACCTTGTGTGAATGCTCTGAAAAGCTAATCATTTGCATATCGCAGCATCTTCTTCCTGTCGGTTAAATTTCGCGTCTGTAGCACGTCATCTTCGTGGTGTAGCAATTTTAATGGCCAATGGTGTAGCATTTGTAGATTTAGAAAAAGCTCTTGACAGTGTTCACTGGAGTACACTCCCTGAAATTCTGAAGGTAGCAGGGATAAAATACAGGGTGTTGATATGACAATGCAGGATAAATTTGGCTAGGGAATTAAAGTTCAGGGATGCTGATCTAAAACGGAGTTTTTACGACTACTTAATAAGTCTCTCGGACACGGCAAAGGATTTGAAAGAACAGTTGAACGGAATGGATAATGCTTTCAAAGAAGATGAACATCAATAAAACGGCGAAGCTTAACAGACTAATAAGGAAGAATTAGTGGCCAAAGAAGTAGTATACGGAGGTACTAAGGAATGAAGAGATAAACTTGAAGTTCTCTGAGGCTCTAGACACTGTGTTAATGAATAGCTCAGTAGGTAGTTTAGTTGAAGAGAAATAAAAAGGGCAGTCACAGAAGTTGAAGAGAACACGTAGGGACAATGAAGGTAACTGCGAAGAAAGCAAAAGCAACAGAAGAAATACTTCAGCTGATCGATGAAAGAAAGAAGTACAAAAATGTTCAGGAATACGGAAGTACAAGTAACATAGGAATGAAATAAATAGGAGGTGGAGGGATGCTAAGGCGAAATGGCTGCATGAAAAATGTGAAGAAATCAAAAAAGATATTACTGTCGAGAAGGACTGACTCAGCATACAGAAAAATTAGAACAACCTTCGGTGAAGAGTTGTCGGAATTCCACTGTTAAATACAGAGGAGAGAGCGAATAGGTGGAAAGAGTAAACTGAGGGCCTCTATGAGGGGAATGACTTACTGATGTTGTGATAGAAGAAAAAACAGGAGTAGACAGGGAAGAGAGAGGGGATTTGGTAATAGAACTGAAAGACTTAAAATCAAATAAGGCCGAAGGGACAGATAAAATTCCATCGGATGTGTAGGAGTTTGGTGATATAACTGATTTTTGGAAAAACATCGTCCACACAATTCCCCAGATTGCAAGAGCCGACAAGTGCGAGTATTATCGCACAGCCAGCTTAACAGCTCATGCATCGAAGTTACTGACAGAAATAATATACAGAAGAACGGAAAACAGAACTGAAGATTTGTTGGATAACTATCACTTTAGTTTTAGGAAAGGTAAAAGCACCAGAGATTGAGGTCTGACGTTGCGGCTGATAGTGGAAACAAGACTGAAGAAAAATCAAGGTACATTCGTAGGATTTGTCGACCTGGAAAAAAAGTTAGACAATGTAAAGTGGTGCAAGATGTTGCAAATTCTGAGAAAAATAGGGATAAGTTATAGGGAAAGATGGTTAATATACAATGTGTACAAGAACCAAGACGGAACAATAAGAGTAGAAGACCATGAAAGAAGTGCACGGTTTAAAAAGAGTGTAAGACGGGGATGTAGTCTTTCGCCCCTTTCGGAAAGAAAAGAAAGATTCAAGATAGGCATTAGAATTCAAGGTGAAAGGATATCAATGTTAAGATTTGCAGATGACACGCTGTCCTCAGTGAAAGTGAAGAAGAATTACAGAATCTGTTGACTGGAATGAACAGTCCAGTCAGTACAGAATATGGATTGAGAGTAAGTCGAAGATAGACGAAAGTAATGAGAAGCAGCAGAAATGAGAACAGCGAGAGACTTAACATCAAAACTGATCACGAAGTAGATAAAGTTAAGAAATTCCGGTACCTAGGCAGCAAGGAGGACATAAAAATCAGACTAGTACAAGCAAAAAGGGAATTCCTTGCCAAGGGAAAAAACTTCTAGTATCAAACATACGTCTTAATTTAAGAAAGAGATTTCTGAGATGTACCTTTGGATCACAGCACTGTATGGCAGTGAGACATGGTCTACGGGAAAACCGGAACAGAAGAGAACAGAAGCATTTGAGATGTGGTGCTACAGAAGAATGTTGAAGATCAGGTGAATTGATAAGGTAAGAAATTAAGGAGGTTCTCCAGAGAATCGCCGAGGAAAGGAATATATGGAAAACACTAATAAGAAGAAGGGATAGGATTATAGCACGTATGTTAAGAGATCGGGGACTAACTTCCATGATACTAGAAGAGGCGCCGGACGCGGTGGCCGAGCGGTTCTAGGCGCTTCAGTCCGGAACCGAGCCACTGCTACGGTCGCAGGTTCGAATCCTGCAGGCATGGATGTGTGTAATGTCCTTAGGTTAGTCAGGTTTAAGTAGTTCTAAGTTCTAGTGGACTGATGACCTCAGATGTTGAGTCCCATAGTGCTCGGAGCCACTAGAAGAGGCTGTAGAGGGTAAAAACTGTAGAGGAAGACAGAAATTGGAATATGTCCACCAAATAATTCAGTATGTAGGTTGCAATTGCTACTTTGAGATGCTAATGTTGACACAACAGAGGAATTCGTGGCGGGCCGCATCAAACCAGTGAGAAGACAGATAACTCAAAAGAAAAGTAATGGAGAACGTAATGGAGGAGGTTGTTATAGTCTCTGCAGGGGGATTGCCTGCCTAGATGAGAAACTCTCTTTTTGGAGGATTGGAGAAGTAGCCCCTCTCCGAGCGAGTGAGCAAGTGTCCCGTGGCGCAGTGGGCAGCCCGTCCACGGTGCGTGGTTTCTCCGTCCGTGTATTCAGCTGCACGGTTCGCCGTGTGCGGGAAGTGTGCCGTGGCGCACGGAGCAGACGAGACGAGACCAGACCAGGCTGCGCTCGGAACAAGGCCAATTGTTCTGTCATGTCATCAGGGCCGGCTCGCTCTCTTCTCTTGTAGCTGTGTACCTAGTAGACATCCCTTCAGTATGAAACTTCCTGGCAGATTAAAACTGTATGCCGGACCGAGACTCGAACTCGAGACCTTTGCCTTTCGCGGGCAAGTGCTCCACCCAGGCTGTGGTTAAGCCATGTCTCCGCAATATCCTTTCTTCCAGGAGTATTAGTTCTGCGAGGTTCGCAGGAGAGCTTCTGTAAAGTTTGGAAAGTAGGAGACGAGGTACTGGCAGAAGTAAAGCTGTGAGGACGAGGCGTGAGTCGTGCTTGGGTAGCTCAGATGGTAGAGCACATGACCGCGAAAGGCAAAGGTCCCGAGTTCGAGTCTCGGTCCGGCACATAGTTTTAATCTGCCAGGAAGTTTCATATCAGCGCACACTCCGCTGCAGAATGAAAATCTCATTCTGGATCTCTTCAGTATCTTTGCGGCGCCAAGAGACGGCCACAAAATGTGTTCAAATTCCCTCCTAAATATGTTATGTGGAGGTAACTATTAACAGAGCCGAGTCAAGCTTTAGTTTGCTTTACATCAAAGTACCAGCAAAAAATGAAAATAACCAAAGCATCATTTGCTGGCCTCTACTCTAACCTGTGCTCCTCTGTAAAGTGTTCCGTATTTGGTAGTCACTGATAAGGCGAGTCTGTCGAGATGAACTGATAGGGAGGGGCAATATCTGAAACATTTGAACTATCAGATATAAGTGTAGGACATAGGGAAAACGGTACAGTTATGGCGTATTGATACGAGGTGCTAGATATAACAAACAAAGTTTAACACTGATCAAATTTCTGAAAAATGGCAATACGAGAATCAAAATTAACTGTCACTGCATTCAACATGAACACAATGGTTTACAACGTCCAAAATTACGATACTGTTAAAAGAAGGATGAATCACGTAATTAACTACCCAATGTTAAATCCAATCCTAGCGCTGCTGAGTTTTCGGATAAAAATTACCCGTTACCCGTTATCAGTTTCGAACTGTAAATCATAATATTTTTTTTAGAATTACAGATGTATTGCGATGCAGCACTGTCAATAATAGATCGCTGACATAAAATTATAACTGCTTGAAAAACGAAAGTGAAGCTCCCAGAATGAGAGGATAAAACGAAATGAAACTTCATGGACCGAGCGGATATGCGATATTATTTCAGTGATTACGAAATTGAGTCGAATAGAGTTTGAACCTACTTACTAGTATGACATCGCAGCCCTCTCTGACCTGGATTCACACACTAGTACGGTTGGGAAGGGAGTCATAAAACCTTAGCGTGCTCTCCTGAGGCAAGCTGGCCCACAACTGTTGTAATTGGTCCTTGTATCCTCGATACTGCCACTGGGAATACATTGACGCCCGAACTTGTCCTACAGACGTTCTATCAGGCACAAATCTTAGTATCTCGCTGGCCACAGGAGAACCTAAACATCACGCATAGAGATACGTGCCATATGTGGACAAGCATAGTCCTCCTGAAAATGACACCACTGTACTGTCGCACGAGAGGTAACACACGAGGACACATGATGTCCCTGATGCACGGTGTGCGTCACAGTTCCCTGAATCACTGCTAACTGTGACCTTGACAGATGGTTCCCTCACCACGACGCCAGCAGTAGAATCGCTGTGCCTCTCCAAAACATTGGAAGAATAGGACCTCTTCCTTGGTCGCCGCCATACTCGCTGACGATCGTCATTCGGAGTAGTGCAGACCCGTGAACACCACTGAACAGAATGTGACGCCATTCACCTGCAGTCCATGTTTCACGGCCACGGTACCACTCCTAACGCAACAGTTTGTGTAGTGATAATCATGGAACGGTAATTTCTAGTCTAGCTGCTGCTGCTAGTATCCGACCAATGGTGCGGAATGACACAGAATGGCAGGCGCTGACATGAAGGTATACTTGGTGCACAATACGGCGCCCCCCCCCCCCCCCTTTATGATGCTAAGCCACTGTCGACCGGAAACTTGACGACGACGACTATGCGTGTCCTCACGTTTACCTGCAGTCCATCATCAGGCCAAGGTCGCATCTGAATCAGCCCCGGCTCTACGGTATTTCCGAACCCTCGAAAAACTTGATAGTGGCGCAACCCCACCCCCTTCACCCCCTCGGGCATTTGAGATGGGACGTCAAAAATTAAAGAAAAATGATTTTTTCATAAATGTTCATTTTGTAGCGCACGCATTTCTGAAGAGTTTGATATATAAAACACATGTTTTCGAGGAAATGTGAGACACGTTATTTGGCCTTTAGTGTACAGTGCCGCGCCTCTTCACAAAGCATTCTTCTATCGCATGCCTTTCGCTCGGTGGAATTCAAACGTGTATATTTTGCAATAGAAACCATCAAACCTATATTCAGGACTGTGGAAATTTAAATGTCCTGTGGTGCCTCTCCTGCTCCCAGTCGGCCGGTTTGACATCCTAAACCCCCTTAAAAAAAAAAAAAAATCTCACAATTCACACTGGGTGGGATTATTTGTGACCAGGAGAATAAGAACTCTTCAGAAAATTCGCTCTCTGGATTGCCTATTAGCAAATAACTACCTCTTTTGTGTGACATAAAATTAAGTATAGGAAACATAGAACCAGTAAAGACGAGAGGCAAGCAAGACAGTACACATTTCTTCAATCCTTACGTCCTAGCATTTTTTTCTCTGTAATCTTGCTGCAGATTGACACGGCGTGCTTCCATTTCTGCGAAAGATTCTATTACCTCATCAAAGTTCGTCAAACTTTTTGCTACGTGAGAAATCAAAATGTCGTTCTCTGATGCTGAAAAAGCTGGGAATACCAATAGTGCCCAAGACTGGTGCGGTTTCTCGATTAGATTTCCTCTGTTTTGCCACTGCTAGATAAACCGAAACAGGCCTTTCTAACACTGCAGCAGTTGCAACACACGCCAAATAAGTGAGACTGTTTTGGGAAAAATGGTCATTTTTATCCACCTCATTTACATAGATAACACTACAGAATATAATACATGAAGTACCAATATCAAACGCCTATTAGGCCTAGTACAAGCAAAAAGATTTATGTTAGGAAATAGTTTCCATTTCATTCTTCCATTTCAGTCGTATGCTCCAGTTTCTCAAGGATGAGATCGAATAGTAGTAGTAGTGCGAAATTTTTATACAAATTTGTAATCGTCGTATTCGTCATATAAGTTGTGTGATGTCCCCCTTTCTTCTCCTTCCTCGTTCTAACAAACAATCTTGTCATTAATAATTCTGTAACTATTCCTGCCATTGTCGAAAATTATTCTCCGGTTAACTTCATTAACCCTGCCAGAATCACCGGTTTATTTATCGAGCGTTTATTCTCCGCTTAGACTCTATTACGTGTTCGTACAGTGTGTTTTCCGCGCTATTCTGAGAATAAAACTCAAGCGGCTGCTAACTGGGAACTGTACGACTGGCCCTTAGTATGTAACGATCTGGCAAATACTTTCTCTCAAAATTTCATTTTCTTGGTTACACCGACAAGATAATACGTAATCTTTCTTACCTGTTAATCCTTTTAGACGTTTATTTACACTCTGGTAGTCTGAATGTATTTCGCTAGTAATAACAACAACGCTGATCATTCGCACACTCATTGAACCACATAGACAAACAGCGATTGCCATTCGCCCCTTCGGGTTTATTCGGCTAAGCTCGTAGCGCCCTGTCCCCTTTTGCTGCGAGGAAGTTTTCTATTTCTAGATGTAACGAGGATTCCCCTGGCAGAAACATGTACACTATGCATGCATTCAAAAATCATCTTATGATTCATTAAGAAATCAACTTAGAATGTGTTCAAAAATGTTCAAGGACCAACCAGGATGAGTTTTAAAATCATATGAATAACCGACAGACCAACGTGCGCTGGATGCTAGGCGCTTTGTGGAACAAGGTTTTATTCGTCAAGAATATGAATTTGGCGCCCCCTGAAATTTCCGCCCAGGGCAGATACTCCGGTTTGCCGCACCCCCCCCCCCCCCTCCTCCCCTCCCTAGATCCGGGCCTGATCCGAATGCCTCAGAGATCTGCATATTCCACAATTCGACCAGTTGTCCAAGTTGAGACCCTCAGCCGTGCGGGATTAGCCGAGCGGTCTCAAGCCCTGCAGTCATGGACTGTGCGGCTGGTCCCGGCGGAGGTACGAGTCTTCCCTCGGGCATGGGTGTGTGTGTTTGTCCTTAGGATAATTTAGGTTAAGTAGTTCGTAAGCTTAGGGACTGATGACCTTAGCAGTTAAGTCCCATAAGATTTCACACACATTTGAACATTTGAGACCCTCTCTGAACTACTGCAAAAAAGTTAGTAATATTGGAATCGGTGACTAGAATTGACCTATGTACTAGGTCAGTTCTTGTTAACGATTCCATTTTTTTGTTGTACACCGCAGTAGTTTTAGAGAGCAGTTACAAATGTAGAAATGGTATTACGTTTCAGTGCATAAAACTGCAAAAATAATTTACATATGAATTACGGAGCGGTTTGAATCCTTAACTGGAAATTACCTACATATGTTAATTCTAGTTATCGATGCCAATGTTTTTTTGTTTTTTTTGGATATTCGCTTATCATGTACTAACTTTTCTTTTAGAATTTAGTGTGTCGCTTCTCCACATTTTATGTTACTGTTTCGTATATGTTGTAATTCATTTAATCTTCCCGTTTTTGGATACTCGCCGCCCAAAACTCCCACTTCCCTGTGCTTCTCCCGTTAAATTCAATTAAAAAAACACTATTTTATAACAGTATGACTTCACCATGTGTTTTACTGTAATGCAATTTAAAGGTTCTCTGTGATTTTCTAGTCGCATAAATTACGAGAATACTTTTGACCAGACATGAAAGTTTGTTTTTAATTCTTGTTCTGAATTATTTTCGTTATCTACAGTTCGTTTCGATATAATTCATGACTAAGTTAGTAACTGCGTGAATGTGATTGTAATTTTATCGATGCTACGTTCCTTTGTTTGCGAACATGATCCGTTGCTTTCATAGACTGCCTATATGTAGCGCTTTGCATTACTTATGACGTCATTGCTCATAGCCGACGAGTGGAATCGGACACTAGAATTTATTCGACTACATGAACGATCAAATCATTCGTGCAATAACAACAACAACAACAACAACAACAACGCAATGCATGAAATTACTGGTGAATTAGAACACGCTAATCGTTTTTTGTGCTCTTCCACTGAAACTATTGAGAAAGAGTCAAAAATGAAAACAGAGAAATGTTTATGACTCATACGGCTAATAAAAATTGAGACCTTCGGCGTTACATTAATGCAATTCATTCTGATGTGGTCGCTGTTTTTATCGCAGTTGTTGGCGAGCCACCATTCGAAACAAATAATGTCTTTACAAAAAATTTGGTACATTCAGAAACATTTCGGTTTTGTCACCGGATTTATTAGTATATCCATCATTATTTCCTAAAGAAGATTACGGTATTACCGTTAATTAAGGCATATAAAAAATAGACTTTTGTTGATTTTATAAAATACATACAATCGGTACAATTTCGACCACAGGCGATACTAGTAATTATACAATCGCATCGATTTTATTTCAAATATGTTGGGAACATTAACAAAACCAATTTATGATACACACAACCTCGAAGCTAATCAAAACATATATAAAATAACAAAACAGTTATAGTATACAAGAAGTCATAAACACAATCGAAACAGTAATCAGAAATATTAATGTATCACAGAATTTGTCGGTTTATCTGGAGAATTGGGATGAGGAAGCTTATCTTTCGTAGTACGTCTCATCAGTCTCCCTAAAGAAAATCCAGCAGTAATCGCTCATCGCAGAAATGTTCCAGCGTTCTTGACAGCGATATTCCACGGTAAGGAAAGAAGGTAAAGCGTTCATCCTGTTCATATATATAACTGGGTCCAAGTTTTGGGAGAAAAATAAATTTGCGAACGTAAAGTGTATCTGTTCACTGGTGAAGTCACTTTCGCTCGTGAGATCACTAACACTAATAACTCTCATCGGTGGTCCGACGACATTTTCAAGAATGCTTCTCTGCAAAAGTGTGGTGTGGTACGATAGATAATCAGCTGATTGTGTCTGTTATGTTTCTACATCGCCTTACAGGGTCTAGTAATTTGGACGTCCTTGAAAACGAGCTACTAGCATGGAAGAGTTCCTTCTGGCTCCAAGCACGGCTATGTTGTCATATGACGGGGCACCTGCTCATTCTCGTCGGCAGTTTACAGATCATCTAAACTGATTCCCCGGTAGATAGATCGGCAGAAACAGCAGTTTTTTAGCCTTCAGTATCGGCGGACCGTAACCCCTTTATATTTTTGCCGGTGGTATGGTTGGAAGACTAAGTCTACGTAGAAAAATAAACACAAGAGACGAATTGATAGTTCGTATTATGAGCAATGGTGCCCTCATAAAAGAACGCCAAGACGATCTTAGAAGACCTACATCCTCACGAGAATTAGAGTGCATTGAAATCAGAGGAGGTATTTATGAAAAGCGTTTGAAATTAATCCTTTGCCTTTGTTCAATACCTTCTGTGAGTATTTGTTTTGATTACGTCCTAACAGCTGTCTCTGAGCCGGCTGGAGTGGCCGAGCTGTTCTAGGCGCTACGGTCGCAGTTTCGAGTCCTTCCTCGGGCATGGATGCGTGTGATGTCCTTAGGTTAGTTAGGTTTAAGTAGTTCTAAGTTCTAGGGGACTGATGACCTCAGAAGTTAAGTCCCATAGTGCTCAGAGCCATTTGAACCATTTGTCCCTCTGAATCCAATAGAAACTGGTTACATGATACGGTATCTTTAATTTGGATTAGTCTCTAAAATCTCAGATGATACCATTTATCTAAGGGTACGTCTTGATTCTTCAAAAAAAAGTATGTAGGAAATGACATAGGACACACCATATTCAAAATGTCTGTTGACGACGGTTACTCATGGTAACACGATGCAGGTGTCTAATGCCACCTTACTCCATTTTATAGGATGCTGATATCGGTTAGTAATCTATCAAATTGGTTGTCAGTCAGACTTTTGAATCACATCAACAACTGTCTCAGATACTAAACTATATCGGGTATAACTTTTAAATAGTAGAGCAAAAGCGATCTCTGTGCCACTAGCACATAGTCTCCATCGTTTCAAAGGATCTTTGTTCGTGTTTGTCATCTTGCTGGCAACGGTCGTGTACCAATTCCAGCACCTCGACAAGTGGCATCGCGGCCCTCTGAAAGCCTTGCTGCGACAATATGTGGAAGGCATTCTCCTCCCGTTTTCTTTTAGCCTGTGCGAGTGTCGTGGTACAGTGGCTGTATTTCCGCGCGCTCGATGTTCCGGAATGGGGGCGAGACAAGCGGAGCAAACGCCTGTGGGAACGGGCCAACAATTTTATGGTGGCCGGGGGAAAGTTTTTCACGAAGCTCTTCTTAATGACGCTCGCAGTCTGACCGCGATACGCTCTCTTTCACGGTGTGTATGGTTTTACTGTATGTGCCGTTCCCTTAATTATGACCACTCATGGCTCTGGTAACAGGCGATCGGCTACATTGGAGAAAGCGTGTCTTCTGGGGCAGGTTGATGATAAGAAATAATCTTCTGCACAAATATGTAAAGGGGAAACTTTGTCCCCAAAAATCTCAAAGTTGTACAGCGATTTACGTCAAATTTTTACACGAACTCTAATAAATATTCGGTCGGAAAGAGAGAATAATACTTTTTAAACAAGGTACAGATTTTTTAAAAGAGACTGCGTGAAAGAAAATACTGTGCTGTGAAAGTGTGCTGTTTAGTCTTTTTCTTCTCCACAGTCGGTTTTAACTACGGAGTGACACTTATTGAATTATATGAAAAAAACGTAAATTCGTTACAAACTACGGCGTGCACGCACTTTTTCAACATGTAAACGTCACTACAGATATTCGGATTTAAGTTATGACATGTTCGATGTGCCTGCCATCATTGGCGATGATGTGGCCCAGACGAATAACGAAATCTGCATGACGCGCTGACGTGTCGGAACAATGATGGTGTCGATGACCTCCTGAATGGTTGTTTTCAGCTCA
Organism: Schistocerca serialis cubense; assembly: GCF_023864345.2. Lineage (NCBI taxonomy): Eukaryota > Metazoa > Arthropoda > Insecta > Orthoptera > Acrididae > Schistocerca > Schistocerca serialis. The sequence goes on along the minus strand of NC_064639.1, from coordinate 404,871,775 downwards.
ACAATGATTTTAGGGTTATTACTGTACACCTTCTCTTTAATACAGCCCTACAAAAAAAAAGTCGCATGTATTCAGATCTGGAGAATATGGCGGCCAATCGAGGCCCGTCCTAAAGGCCCCTGAGTACCCCACAGCCAGAATGCGGTCCCCAAAGTGCTCCTCCAGGACATCAGACACACTCCTGATCCGATGGCGTCGAGCAACGTCGTGCATGAACCACATTTTGTCGAAAACATAGTCACATTGGACAATGGGGATGAAATCATCTTTCACAACCTTCGATAGTCACCGTGCCATCCAGGAATATCGCACCTATTAATTCCGTGACCGGACATTACACACCACACAGTCACCCGTTGGGGGTGAACAGTTTTCTCGATCGCGAAATGCGGATTCTCAGTCCCAAAAATGCACCAATTTTGCTTATTGACGAACCCATCCAAATGAAAGTGGGTTTCGTCGCTAAACCAAACCATACAGCGCAGACTAATTCCCATCATGCTCCGTGGCCTACCGTGCAGTTTGAACGTTCTAACGCAAACAGTTCCGAAGTTATGACTATTTCATTTCCTATAGTTCAATAATTGTCACCATGTACATTGGCAGGGCATCATTTAAACCAGTAGGCAAATTGTTTTTTCCATATAATATATTGTTTCTCCGTATTAAAATTTTAAAGTGAAATATTGTTAGTAACAATGTGCTGCTTTGCTTTCTTCCTCGCATTCGGTTTAAACTATGACAGCAGTGCATCTGAACAATCAGAAAATTTGTTCGCATGCTCTTTCACGAAAAATATTGTATGTACACTCCTGGAAATGGAAAAAAGAACACATTGACACCGGTGTGTCAGACCCACCACACTTGCTCCGGACACTGCGAGAGGGCTGTACAAGCAATGATCACACGCACGGCACAGCGGACACACCAGGAACCGCGGTGTTGGCCGTCGAATGGCGCTAGCTGCGCAGCATTTGTGCACCGCCGCCGTCAGTGTCAGCCAGTTTGCCGTGGCATACGGAGCTCCATCGCAGTCTTTAACACTGGTAGCATGCCGCGACAGCGTGGACGTGAACCGTATGTGCAGTTGACGGACTTTGAGCGAGGGCGTATAGTGGGCATGCGGGAGGCCGGGTGGACGTACCGCCGAAATGCTCAACACGTGGGGGCGTGAGGTCTCCACAGTACATCGATGTTGTCGCCAGTGGTCGGCGGAAGGTGCACGTGCCCGTCGACCTGGGACCGGACCGCAGCGACGCACGGATGCACGCCAAGACCGTAGGATCCTACGCAGTGCCGTAGGGGACCGCACCGCCACTTCCCAGCAAATTAGGGACACTGTTGCTCCTGGGGTATCGGCGAGGACCATTTGCAACCGTCTCCATGAAGCTGGGCTACGGTCCCGCACACCGTTAGGCCGTCTTCCGCTCACGCCCCAACATCGTGCAGCCCGCCTCCAGTGGCGTCGCGACAGGCGTGAATGGAGGGACGAATGGAAACGTGTCGTCTTCAGCGATGAGAGTCGCTTCTGCCTTGGTGCCAATGATGGTCGTATGCGTGTTTGGCGCCGTGCAGGTGAGCGCCACAATCAGGACTGCATACGACCGAGGCACACAGGGCCAACACCCGGCATCATGGTGTGGGGAGCGATCTCCTACACTGGCCGTACACCACTGGTGATCGTCGAGGGGACACTGAATAGTGCACGGTACATCCAAACCGTCATCGAACCCATCGTTCTACCATTCCTAGACCGGCAAGGGAACTTGCTGTTCCAACAGGACAATGCACGTACGCATGTATCCCGTGCCACCCAACGTGCTCTAGAAGGTGTAAGTCAACTACCCTGGCCAGCAAGATCTCCGGATCTGTCCCCCATTGAGCATGTTTGGGACTGGATGAAGCGTCGTCTCACGCGGTCTGCACGTCCAGCACGAACGCTGGTCCAACTGAGGCCGCAGGTGGAAATGGCATGGCAAGCCGTTGCACAGGACTACATCCAGCATCTCTACGATCGTCTCCATGGGAGAATAGCAGCCTGCATTGCTGCGAAAGGTGGATATACACTGTACTAGTGCCGACATTGTGCATGCTCTGTTGCCTGTGTCTATGTGCCTGTGGTTCTGTCAGTGTGATCATGTGATGTATCTGACCCCAGGAATGTGTCAATAAAGTTTCCCCTTCCTGGTACAATGAATTCACGGTGTTCTTATTTCAATTTCCAGGAGTGTATATTCTGAAGTTTTGAAATTTTATTGTGTACAGAAGAGTAAAGGAATACTTAAAATGAATAAAAATCAAAAACGAAAACAAGTGAGGCTTTTTATTCAGATTGTATATTGATTTATTATAATATTGAGTTCCATACCTTCAAACTGGGCGCTGTCACAACGAGAAAATTTGTGTCTTGACACATTTGGCAGGGATACTCTAAGATATAAATCAAATTCCTATACATATTTAGCAACTGTGAAGCATTGCCGGGATCGCTAGTGTCCATATAAGGTGAGCAATGTCACTAGTGTTCAGCGATAGATTTATCCTGGCCAACAAAAGAGCTTTTCCTGGTTTTCAACATGGATTTCGCCTCTATCTTCGCGATATTCATCCATAATTTCACTTACAGTCAACATTCACAAAATGAGCTTACACGCTACTACAAACATTAAAGAAATGCCAGCAGCCAAATCTGACCGAAGATCTAGAAATTTACACATGGAGACAAGCAACCTCAGGAATACAGTAACTAAATTTATAATTAAATTTTATACAGAAATTCCCAGCCTGTTGTTTCGTAGGATACCAACAAATGTTTTATCACGTTTACTATTACGGAACTTCTTTTATATAATAACTAGCGAATCCGGCAATGCTTCGCACTTCATAGAAGATATATATCCGTCCAAACATTTGTTAGAATATCCTGTAGAAATTTGTAATACATCGGTCAAGAACTTTTCGATATTTTCGGTAACAACGTTAAGTTATATAACCTGTCAAACTGATTTTTGTTATGAAAACATGGCAGCAGAACTGTCAAATTCAACACAAAATTTTTATTGTGTTTTTCACGCCGAAAATACGATTACCATCCATAATTACGAACACTACAAAAAACGATGAACAAAATCGGTCGAGCCATTCTCAGATGGTTATCTTTTACACATGATTTTAATTTCCGCCTTTTCCGGTGCATTTTCCAAAAACACAACAAAGACAAAAATCAACTACATGTATCAAGCCGTTCTTAACTGATATTAATGGGTATGGAAATTAACGTTCGACTTTTCCGTTGGATTTTCCAAACATTTTCTTTCATACATACCTTGTCCTGACAATAACGAACACAACAAAAAATCAACCAAATCGGTGAAGCCGTTCTCAAGTGATGATCTTTCACACATGCGGCAATTGATTTTTGTTTACATAGATAGTAAGTAAGAATCATGGTTCACATGGCTCTGAGTACTATGCGACTTAACATCTGAGGTCATCAGTCACCTAGAACTTAGAACTAATTAAACGTAACTAACCTAAGGACATCACACACATCCATGCCCGAGGCAGGATTCGAACCTGCGACTGGAGCGGTCGCTCGGTCCCAGACAGTAGCGCCTAGAACCGCACGGCCACTCCGGCCGGCTTAAGAATCATGCACAACGTCAAAACTTTTCTCCAGTGACAATAACCTGTATAAATTTGTGTTTCAAGTAATGTAACAATTTATTACTGATGCCATTCATACTTGTCCTTTTCACTTTGATATTTCTTAACCACTTCAAGCTAATACGACAAATTGTAAGCTGTCCCAGAAGGCTACTCAAATAACCCATACTTTTCGTGTGAAACCTATCATTATCAGCAAGTCATTTTGTGCGACTGACTTAAGTGAATCGAAACACTTATTTTCCCGTCTAATAGCACACACATTCTCGCTCTAGAAAATACCGCGTACGGAAATATTGCCAAGAGCCGTGCTGCATGCAGTGTGATGTAGTCGTTAACATTGTTGGCTGGCGTGCTGCAGGTCGCCAGTTCAAATCCGGTCACCAGCGAATATTAATAATTTAGTACCTATTTATCATTTCTAGAAGGTATTCGAAATGTCTTACATTTGAACAGTTTACATATTCTAGAATATTCGATGTTTGTATAAATAGCAAAACTCTCCCTCAAAGAGGGAATCCTATTCTGTCAGTGCGCTGGTGTCCGTAATGGTTATAGTGCTGAGTTTTGAAAGGATTCGCGAGTGCTACATTCCGTTCTGCAGTGATTTTTCCAGGTATTGTTCTTACTTTTCGTCGCAATCCTCTTTAATGACTGTCTGTCGCAATCATTCAACACACTTTCGTCCACGGTCTGACTTAACGGATGTTTTCCCGTTTTCACTGTATGCGGTACAGATCTTCGATACAGTGCTTCTTGAACCACCAAACATTTCGGCTACCTTAGTTACAGAAGCACACACCATACGAACACGAACAACTGCCCATGTTCGAATTCACCAAGATCCGACGTAATGCACTCAGGACTACGCAGAACCTGTTCTGACCACAACTGACGTTTGCAACGTATTGAGGGCATTGCATAGGTGCCGTTCGTGGTCAAATACAACAGTGTCACCTAGAGGCTTGGCCAGCAACTGCATTTATATTCCAGCATGCATTTCTCGTGCTGATTCCATTTTTTTGTCTCACATTTCAACAGCAGCTAGATGTGGTTCTCGGATTATAGGTTGCCAAACGCATACCATCTGCGTTTCCCTCATTGCTAATAAAGGTCTGTGGAGTGAAGACAGGCGTTGTTGAATATCGACTACATTATTTTGAGATAGTTACAGGAAGGTAGCGGGATGATTAAAGGCACAGGTCTAGTAGGTTTACAATAATAATTCAAAATAACGATTCATTAGCGTGTGCTCATGGAATACGAGCAAGCGATAACCCATGCCTCCAAGCATTACGGCTCATTATTGGTTTGTATTGAGTATTATCACGTCTCCAGAAGTAATTTTGAACACTTACCTCCTAAGTCTCTAGAGATAACCGGCGTAAATTGTTCGTGATGAAGAAGCAAATATATTTGATCCCTTGTATTGCTAAAAAGTCTCTCTCGCGATTGTAAAGCTATATGTGAGGATAATTCATGCCGAGCAACATTTCCTTAGTGGCAACGGAGCGTTTAACGGTCTTCTATCTTACAGGTCGCCTCACAGTAATGTTGGAGCGCCAAAGCGTTATGTTAACCGTACGGGCTCTAAGCATCATGTGGGCTGAGAGCGGTTTGTCTCCTCTGGCAGGCAACTAGCGGAAGAATCGCTAAGTGCGTTCCTCGGGCGACACGCATACGACTACTCACAGCAACGGTACATTCCGGACGAGCACGAACTCCGCGCGTTCAGTTACGGAGATGATTAATGACCCAAGTTCCTACGCTGTCTGTTGTCCGTGGTCATGCGAGAAATTACTGGTTTTGTATGTATGTGCAATTCTAAGACGTCAAGGTTATCCTAACAACACTCCGAATGTTTATAGGCGGATATTTTCGTGGAACAAATCCTCCGGTACGTCTTAATATATCCAGTTACCCTATCAATAAACGGTAAGAGATCTCTGCGTAAGAACGAGCATCTGAACTGGGAAGAATAAATTGTTGCAGAACGTGGAGGAAATCTCTCTCCTACATGCAATCGTACAGCCTACCGATAAGTTTATTTATGTATTGTATAGTTTTTAAGTACAATACTAAATAAAATATAAACAGTAGCATTTGTAGTTTACGAACAGACATTTAAATTCATAATATCGTCAATTGTGTCGTTCTTTGCATCAGGAAATGGTTGAAAGTTTCACGATATGCCCAGCTGGGACTTTTTGTGGCAGTATGGCGAACGGTTTGTCTCGCCGCTCCACAATCACATTTTGGAGAGGGAGCCTTAACTCCTCTATACAGCGTCCGCTCTTCTGTCATGGTTGGTACACATTCCATTAACAATTGTCCATATTCTGCGCGACTGGCACAAGGCAGGGGGTTTCTTTCTCAGGTAGGGCAAGTTCTGGTAATGGGGACAGCATACCGCTGCCCAGTCTCGTTCCCATCAATGTACATTTGGGTATCATTCAGTTGTTCGACCACGTCAGTCCTTCCTACGGTCAATTAGACCGGTGCGACGTGATTTTTCACACGCTGTGTTCATCGCTTTTGTTGGTCACTGGTATCCTCAATATTTTTCCTCACATATGAAATACCTATCATCATTCCATACCTACAGATGCGACCAGCATCTTGGCTGTGCATAAAATTATGCTGCAACGTACGTCTTATATTAGGGATGTTCAAAAGAAAAAGTCGTAACAACAATGTGGCTGTAATTGAAGTCTTTATTAAAAATGATAACCAGAGGCGTTAGCACAATCATCCCATTGTTTCACGAGCCGAAGGATTCGTTGTTACCAGAATTCCTGTGACTGACAGGACCAGTCCTCCACTTCGTCGTCAGAGTTGAAGCGCATCCTTTGATTTTTTTTTTTTTTTTTTTTTTTTTAAAGGAAGTCGTAGGGCGACATGTCTGGGCTGTAGGGCGGGTGCTCAAGCTGCTCCCACTTGCACTCGGCCATTACGCTGTGTGTGACCTTGGAGACGGGTGGGCCTGCGCAATCGTGGAGCAGAATCATTCCCTCCGTGAGCAGCCAGGCGGTTCGCTCTTGGACTCCCGTAGGCTACGGAGTGCCTCACAGTACACGTCACTGTTGACAGTTTCTCCTTGCTCGAGGAATTCCATGAGTGAGTGCTGGACCTCGGCCCGACGAAAAAGACGGTGAGCATCCATCACCTTCGCCGCTGAGAGCACAGCATTGAATTTTTTAGGGTGGGGTGACGACGCTACTTTAGCGTCCCTGCGTGCCTCACTACTTTATCCCAAAGCGGCATATACAAATTTCAATCGGTATGGTGGTTACGAGGTATCGTACCTCTTCATTTGAACACTCCTCATACGTAACCACTATGCATCCAAGAGGTGATTAAAGCTTTATCTATTATCAGCGTAGCTTCCTTTTCAGCATATCCGAACAGTTTTCATTCTGTCCAGCCGATAACCGTACTGCCGCAGTAGAAATTATCTATGTTTTCTCATCCTTTACATTTTTCCATAGTTTTTCCGATTTCTGTTATCTTCTTTCCATCTCATCTGCTAATCTTACCATACTATCCGTCATCTTTCCTCTTAAATTGCTCGGGGACTGGGTGTTTGTGTTCTCACATTTCATCATCATCATTTGTGAGAGTGACGAGCTTGGACTGTGGAAAGAAAATTGACTGTGCAAAAAATTGGGACTTTGTAGGGGCTCTGACCGCGCAGTTGAGCGCCCCACAAACCAATCATAATAATCATCATAATTCCTTTGACCAGTGAACTTCTTTCCCACATTCATTCCTTCTATTAGATGTCATTATCCACATTTGACAAGAGAGTAATGAAAGTATGAATTAAAAAAGCTTCAGTCACAACTTTTCGTGTTTTATTAAGTACACTATGCATTTCGGACCCTGTGGGTCCATCATCACGTGTAATTTGCCTTAATACATGCTGTATTTTTTTGTCTTGAATAAGGTGAAATGCATATTCCTGTCATGAAAAACTTCGATGTTAGGTTATGAATTCGTAAGTCAAAAACATCTGTGAAGTGTTTTTACTTGTATGCAAATGTGCCTCTCGAGGGAAGTGACATGTACGAATAGGATGGAGAAAAGAGTGGGTGGTGGCGCTAAAATGTTAAAAACGGTGTTCTCGGATCTTGTGGTAAGTATACACGTTGATCTTTTCCATTATTTCGCACATCTTTTCCACGTTTGACTCACGAAATTCATAACCTAACATCAAAGGTTTTCATGAGAGAAATATGCATTTCACCTCATTCAAGAGAAAAAAAATAAAGCATGTATTAAGACAAATTACACCTGATGATGGACGCAGAGGGTCCGAAATGCATTGTGTACTTAATAAAACAGGAAAAGTTGTGACAGAAGGCATTTTTTAATTCATACTTCCAGTGTACTGAATACAGTCACGTTTGAAACCGCAGAATATGGGTAAAATTAAAATGAAGAAATTGCTAAACATAATGTTAATAAGGCTGACATTTCTGAAATTACATATATTCATTGCTATGCATATATTATCATTATCATCACTATTATAACTGTTGTGAACAGGCGAAACTACTTTCGTCTGGCCACATCTGTGGCTTCTTTGATTGCTCTGGGAGAAGGCTCATCATACTAGAACACACGAAATAATAGTTCATTTTATTACACAAATGAATAAGATTTATTTAACTTTGCCTTACTTCTTTGCCCCAGAGGTAATGAATGATTACAACTATAATGGACTAGCAAAGTATCACCTGATGCACTTACTAACAAACAGCTCTGTTGCAGTGCAATGTTCGACACTACCAACACTAAAACTTCATCTGAAATTTGCCATTGCCCTACTCGATGATGCTGACTGCTGTAGCTGACGGTCTGGAACTGGGGGGAGAGCTCTTGCTACTCGACACTATATTGACCCCAGTATGAGGGCGCTCTTACGCTGAGAGGGGAGGCGTGGTCTTCTGGAGCGCCTCACATACGTCGTTGCAGATTGCAGCGAGCCCTCACTAATGTCTTAATGTCTGTGGAACTGATTCGCGTTGTCAACTTTGATGTGGCGACATGTCCTCTGTGCGATACAACAACAATAAATACAGCAAATGCCATGTGTATACTGACTTCTGTATTTTATCACTACTCTGACATTGCCCAAGCATCGAAGACTGCTTGATGTATCGACGCATAATTCGTGCAGATTCCGATAAACTGGCGTTTTGTAGTTAGTAGATGGATTTTTTGTCCATGCCAATGGCTGTATGTGCTCATTACTTGCAAGATCTTTAGCCAGTGCCCAAAGTGTGTCGAGAACCATTGCGAACTCTTCCACTGGTTCCAAAGTTGCTGTAGTTCGATTTTTTCCCTCCTTCTGCCTGGTAAATTTTTAAAGTTGTTTCGCATCGATTTTATCAGCACTTGGGACGGGATGCCAATGAACCACACGTTCTTTTCCTGCACAATTATGATGTTTTGTAATTAGTTCCAGCCATCTAGCGTCCCACAATAATATTGCATATTCGTTTTCGACAATTTTTCTTCCTTGCGGTCCCACCAATTCCTTGCCATCGGCAGACGGTAATTTTGGCATACGTTACACTGGATCATTTGTGCTACGGGATCGTGTCTCTGCTTGTATCAGTCTGAGCGATCTTGTTGCAACAGTGAAAGTTATGGTCAATTCTCTCATTAGCTTCTTTGCAGAGTCTGCACTTTGACCGAGCGAGGTGGCGCAGTGGTTAGCACAATGGACTCGCATTCGGGAGGACGACGGTTCAATCCAGCGTTCGGTCATCCTGATTTAGGTTTTCCGTAATTTCTCTAAATCGCTCCAGGCAAATGCCGGGATGGTTCTTTTGAAAGGCACGGCCGACTTCCTTCCCAGTCCTTCCCTAATCCAATGAGACCGATGACCTAGCTGTTTGGTCTCTTTCCCCCAAACAATCCAATCCAATCTGCACTTGACGTCTTTTGCTGATTTGCTGCTGGCTTTCACGGCGTTAGTTCTAATGGCTTGTTCCTGTACAGTAGGAGTCAGTTGTTCAGTTCGTTTCTTTCGGGTTCAGTTGCTAGTTAAGACCAAGTGTTTTCGTTATGTGCTTTGTTTCGATCTTCCCCAAAATCGCTTATTCTGTGCTTACTTCGCGACGTGTTAGTACGACATTGGTGTGCAGCTTTCCGATATTGTAATTCTTGCAATACAAAAACTCGGAAATTTCACTGATGAGAAGCAAAAGTTTGCATATAACAAATTGTTTTAGTAACATTATGAAACAGTTGTATGACATAAAATCTATCGCACATATAAATATTACAAAACTTAACGCTTCAATGTTGATAAACAGGTTAATGAAATAAACCAACACCTTAGATTTGGCTTCATATGCCAAAATTTAGACACACAAAAGGTATAAGCAATTTACAACGAAAGGCCACGTTATAGTTTTTTTTAACAAACTTTTCATTTAGGATAAATTGTAATCTCTCCATACACCTATCAATTCATTTTATGAATACGATATGTTGTGTAGACATTGCAAGCTCCAAATCGGAACTTGTGTAGAATAACTAAGTGGCTGTGTCAGTGAACAGCAACAAATCGGCGCAAAAATTGAATTCTTTTTTAAATCAGTAAAACGATCATAATAAATTATATTTAATATGTGATGATTTTTAAAGGCGCCTACTGCCGCATTTACTTTGCAGAATTGTCCGGTTTCGTACTTTACTGAAAATCTTCCGATCAGTCATAGTTGCAGAACAACATTCATGTGTTGCACACAGCTTCCACACGCTCTGAACGACGTATGAACATTGTGTACAGCAAATGGAACACACTGCTTGCTCTGCAAACATGCTCATAGTGCACAATTTTAGTCACCCTCTTAAAAGAGCACACCGATAACTGGAACGCTGTAAACGGCACACAACTTTTTCGATAGTCATTCCCCTTTATGCTGATAAAATATTTTTACTGCCATTGCAGTTTCGACACATGGTCGCTGTCAAGCACTCAGAAAGCAGTCAGTCACCATATGAAATACACGTAATTGCAAAATGGACAAACGTTGAAAAATAAGATGAAACTGTAACATGCTCGACCATAGGTCCCACCATTAGAAAAGCAAATGCTTGTGATGGTGTAAATTTGTCTGCTCTTCCATGCAGTATGTAAGCACACGTTAGAGAACAAAGTAACACCAGTAATAATTGTAGATAGTCATTTCGAACCATATTTGGGCGACCAAACACAGACAACATCGCAAACACTTTAGAAATTCTGCGTATAATCGGAAAAGGAAGACAGTTTGATTTTTTAGAAGAAGTCGAGTTTTGTAAAACATTTAAGGAACAGCGAGAATACTTCTTGAATGAACAGACTGACGTTAAAAATAGGAGATTCCTAGGATGCTTCAGGAAGATTCTATAATCTGGCGTTCTTTGATGTGGTTAGCTTTGGGTTATTATTATCACGTATTTCTTTCCTAGGTTTATGTTTTACGGGTATTTTATCACGCTCTGATTCCTTGCGCTTGTTTTACATGTGTGGAGCGCTTCAGCCGGCCGCTATGACCGAGCGGCTCTAGGCTCGGAACAGCGCTGCTGCTACGGTCGCAGGTTCGAATCCTGCCTCGGGCATCGATGTGTGTGATGTCCTTAGGTTAGTTAGGTTTAAGTAGTTCTAAGTTCTAGGGGACTGATGACCTCAGATATTAAGTCCCATAGCTTATAGCCATTTTTTTGTGGGCCGCTTCTTTCGTCTATAACGGAGATTTTAGACTCTCTTTTATTCTTGTATTTTATGGGTATTGTTTTATTGTGACCTGATAATTATTTCACCTTATTACCTACTTTTAATTTACAGTCTCAGTATTATTGGTCGATTCTGTTTCTACGTGGCACATGTTTCTGTCACTTTCCTCCTTTCTGTGCTGTGTTTAAAAGCGTATAGACTCTACCAGCGGGAAAATGCTCCTTCGGAGCACAAAAAAAATGCGAATATGCTCCTCATGAAAATACTGACTGAAAAGTGGGGTACCAGCTGCCTCAATTAACTTTCCTCGGCAGCTTCAAAATTTTTTGCAAAAATATTGGCATTTGAACATAGTCGCGCTCTTCTTAACGTGCAGCTCACCTCTCACTCCCACAAGCTGTCCTCTCAGTAACTCGCTCACGTCCACTAGTCTATCACAGTAATAACTCATGCTCACCCACTCTGAATAGTCCATTCTCACTCATTCATTCGGCCCAAATCATTGTTATTATCTCCTTGTGTCTCTCTTACTGCCTACTGTTTCAAAGCAACATTCTCATACGTTCTGTCCTACTACTATTGTCTCCTCTTACTGTAGTTGTTTCCTTCTCTCTCTCTCTCTCTCTCTCTCTCTCTCTCTCACTGCTACTATCTCACTCATTCCTTCCCACTGCCACTGTCTCTTCTCACTGTCACCACTTCTCTCTTCCTCGTTGTGATTATCATGGACTCTGTCTCTCATAATCATTAGCTCTCACTCACTTTCACTTTCACTTTCTCCTTCTCTTACCGAAAACGTGTAACCAATGGCACCGCATACCATCACGCCGAGTGATACGCCAGTATGGCGATGACGAATACACGCTTCCAATGTGCGTTCACCGCGATGTCACCAAACACGGATGCGACCATCATAATACTGTAAACAGAACCTGGATTCATCCGAAAAAATGACGTTTTGCCATTCGTGCACCCAGGTTCGTCGTTGAGTACACCATCGCAGGCGCTCCTGTCTGTGATGCAGCGTCAAGGGTAGCGGCAGCTACGGTCTCCGAGCTGATAGTCCATGCGGCTGCAAACGTCGTCGAACTGTTCGTGCAGATGGTTGTTGTCTTTCCAACGTCCCCATCTATTGACTCAGGGATCAAGACGTGGCTGCACGATCCGTTACAGCCATTCGGATAAGATGCCTGTCATCTCGACTGCTAGTGATACGAGGCCGTTGGGATCCAGCAAGGCGTTCCTTACTACCCTCCTGAACCCACCGATTCCATATACTGCTAAAAGTCATTGGATATCGACCAGCGCGAGCAGCAATGTCGCGATACGATAAACCGCAATCGCGATAGGCTACAATCCGACCTTTATCAAAGTCGGAAACGTGACTGTACGCATTTCTCCTCCTAACGAGGCATCACAACAACGTTTCACCAGGCAACGCCGGTCAACTGCTGTTTGTCTATGAGAAATCGGTTGGAAACATTCCTCATGTCAGCACGTTGTAGGTGTCGCCACCGGCGCCAACCTTGTGTGAATGCTCTGAAAAGCTAATCATTTGCATATCACAGCATCTTCTTCCTGTCGGTTAAATTTGGCGTCTGTAGCACGTCATCTTCGTGGTGTAGCAATTTTAATGGCCAGTAGTGTATTTGCGCTTTCTTATGCTGAAAGAGGAGACCTTGGCAGGGGGAAGGAGACGGAGACATAACAATACTGGAAGATAGTAAACAGCAGTTATGATGTAGAAAGAGCGAAGGAGACGATGACATTGTGAGAGAAAGAGAGGAGCGCGTTAGCAATGGAACATAGTTGACAGTGACAAAACAGTGCTAGGAAAAGAATGTAGGAGACGTTATCAGTGGGAGAGGAACAAAGAGAAGGAGAAAGTGAAAGTGAGTGAGAGCTAATGATTATGAGAGACAGAGTCCATGATAATCACAACGAGGAAGAGAGAAGTGGTGACAGTGAGAAGAGACAGTGGCAGTGGGAAGGAATGAGTGAGATAGTAGCAGTGAGAGAGAGAGAGAGAGAGAGAGAGAGAGAGAGAGAGAGAGAGAGAGAGAGAGAGAGAGAGATAGATACATAGATAGAGAGAGAGAGAGAGAGAGAGAGAGAGAGAGAGAGAAGGAAACAACTACAGTAAGAGGAGACAATAGTAGTAGGACAGAACGTATGAGAATGTTGCTTTGAAACAGTAGGCAGTAAGAGAGACACGAGGAGATAATAATAATGATTTGGGCCGAATGAATTAGTGAGAATGGACTATTCAGAGTGGGTGAGCATGAGTTATTACTGTGATAGACTAGTGGACGTGAGCGAGTTACAGAGAGGGCAGCTTGTGGGCGTGAAAGGTGAATTGCACGTTAAGAATGCCAATATTTTTGCGGAAAAATTGTAATGTGCTGATGAAGGCAGAATGAGGCAGCAGGTACACCACTTCTCAGCCAATCTTTTAACAAAGAGGAGCATAAAAAAATTAAGCCTTTCGTGGCCACTTGTTGACAAACTGCCTGTTGGGTTATGTCTCGGGTCCTTCGACTGACGTTCGTCTGATGATTTTACTGACGTATCGTCAGCACGAGTAGCTGGCATTGTCAAAGTTTCATCTTTAGTTGCTGGTGGTGTACTGGAGCAGAGCTCGCGGACGCAGACTGTATGTACTTGGCGCGCAAACGTCCAAGGGCTCCTCCGTGGTCATTTCCGGTGCGGTTCTCTTGCTACCTGCGACGGTTGTTCGCTGCAGCACGGGAAGCCAGGATCCGTTTACCTTGAGGCTTTCTTCCTTCTTCTTGAAGCTATTCTCGTGTTTGTGTATATCTATAGCTTCTCTGACAAACGGGCGTGATAGCTCTTCTCTACAGCTGGAACTTCTGTGTCGGCGATTTTTACTACGTGAACGTTCACACAGCGCGTGCTCTGCCGCGACCGATTTCTCCACATACCCCAACCTCGCTTATGTTCTGTGATCCTGATGTTCATTGATCGTCCGGTCATTCCAACATAAACTTTTCTGCATGTGCATGGTATGCGGTACATTCCCGACATTGCAAGTGGGTTCCTTTTCTCCTTTGCCGATCTGAGACACTCTTTGATCTTCTTTGTCGGTTTGTAAATAGTTTTAACGCCGTGTTTGCGCAATATACGGCTGATTCTGTCCGTCACTCTGGGACTGTATGGCGAAAAGGCCGTACCCCACTTTTCTTTTTCTGATTTGTCACTTCGCCGAGTGTTTGGCTCTGTTATACTTCTAACTTGTGCAATACCCATCGCTCCTCAGAAAACTTTGCAGGTGTTGCATTTCGCATTGAGGTGCTGCGGCTCACATATTCGTCTTGCTCACTTTACGAACGTATTAGTCGTGCCTCTTTTGTGGCTTGGGTGGTGATTAGATAGTTTATGCAGGTATCGGTTCGTGTGTGTCGGTTTTCGATAAAGGCTGTGTCTCACAGAGCAGTTCTGCCTGAGACACTTGAACAGCCTCCATGCCAACATAAAATTTACCATGAAAGTGGAAAAGGAAAGAAAACTACACTTTCTGGATGCACTGGTCACAAGGGATGGTGAAAACCTGTGACTCTACTGTCCTTTACTTGCTCCACATTGGCCATACTTGGCTGACTCGTAGTCACCTCCTCTATCGCAAGGACCGACCACGCGATCGTTGTGTTTCTCACTTGATGGTGATCCACATTTTGCTGGACTGTCCCAACCTAGCCTCCCTGCCACAGACTCTCCATCTCCCTGACTTGCTGCCCCCTGGTATTAGGAGACGATGCCTCAGCGGCTGACTTAGTTTTACGTTTGAGCTTTTACCACTTTCTTTAAGGGAGGGCCACTTAACCTTACCAGCACATTGAGGGGTTCGTAGAACACTCTGTTGCCTTCTCTGCACAGACTGGCCTGTGGTTGTCTGGGCTTGGTGGTCCAGCCAGGTCGTCACCCCACCTGCTCCTTTCCTCTTCCTCCTCCCCTCTCGCATGGTCTGTTTCGCTTGTTCGTCTTATGTCTACCTGTGCTTCTCTTGCCCTGTCCCTGTTGCTAGTCTTCCCTAGGCAATTTCTGAGTAGGGTACCTCTGATAAGTGGCGAAGGTGGGGGCTGTATGTCCCCTCATTGCATTCTGCTTTTATGGGATTCCAGCTGCTCCCTACATAGGGCACCTCCCCTGCCTTTCTCCCTATATCCCCCTTTTCTTCTTTCTCGTTCCTTATCTAGCCTTTCTTGATCTTTGGTAGACCTTGGGGTTTTCTTCACCTGGGTTTTGCGCTGTAGGCTATCACTGATCTGCAGTCTTGTAGACCTGTCTGTTCGAGGTTGTGGTAAGTTCCTATGGGACCAAACTGCTGAGTTCATCGGTCCCTAGGCTTACACACTACTTAAACTAACTTACGCTAAGGACAAAACACACACACACACACACACACACACACACACACACACACACACACACGAGGGAGGACTCGAATCTCCGACAGAGGGAGCTGTGCGAATCGTGGCTAGGCGCCTAAGACCATGCGGCTACCCTGCGCGGCTGTCTGTTCGAGGAAAAAGGAACTGATGACCTAGTAGTTTGGTCCCTTTAATAATCCAACCAGCCGCATTTCACATGCATGTTTCACATACACAAGCAGCATAACTTTGTAAATCTGTATCTCAGAAACACACAAAGGATCTAGAAAATTTTCGAGATTGTTCGAGATCAGAATCTTAGCAATACATCGTAAAAATTACAGCCATTTTCTATGCATAGTAGTCTTGGAAACCGAGACTAGGGGCCTTGTACGCTGCTGGCTGCGAAAAAATGTTGAAAATTTTTTTTAAAGAGATTCCCTCAGGAACCGTCCATAAATTTACGAAATGCATCAGTCATTCATTCATGGGCATACCCGTCAGTTAATTAAGTCACTGCAGGTGTACGCATTAACAATCAATTTATTTAATTTTTACATGCATAATTTGCGTGTTACGAATAGGGAAACTTTGAACCTCTGTGTCTGGGAAAGAGATAAAGATATCAAGAAAATTTTCAAGGTTGTTCGAGTCGGGAGCTATGAAAAATATCGTAAAAATTTCAACCATTTGCTGTGCATAGCCATGTTGTAATTCTCGGCTGGATTCCTGTCCACTGGTGACGGCGAAAATAAAGTAAAAAAAAGAGCCTTTTATTTGAGGTTTTCTGAGGAACTGCCCATGACCTGATGGTGCCTCTGTAAACTTCATAAAGCACACCGTAGACCACATCAAACGCAAAAGAACCAGCCGATTTGCTCCATTTGCCTAAGTTGGAGGAAGTGTGTAATATTCATACTTTGACCCTGTACTGTAGGATAGTGAACTAAGATGGTCCTTCTGTTGGGTAGACAAGTGGTCCCCAGCGCAAGGGCTATCTAATACACTCGACCCTACCTTTTTGTCACCAATATAACCTGCATTATGAACACCGGAAAATCCCATTTTTATGCGCGGTGTTTTGGACATATTGGTAAGCATGCTGTCCCATGCATACCGTTATACTAGTAGTTTTGAACTGTAAGGTTCATGCTCTTTGTGTGTTTGGATCTCTGCAGCTATGGTGATCCATCTACCACTCCTCATACTCAAGGTTTTGACTTGACTGTTTATCATATGTGCTGTTATTTCACCTGCATTCTGAAGTTTGCACGAATGGTGTACGGAAAGGCAGATAAACTAACACCAACACGTATATCTGTTTCTACATTGCTGGAAACTGTTTCAGCATGATACAGCTTTATAGTATTGAATGGGTTACAACTTCCCAGATAAGCAGCTTCGAAATTTTCAATTTTTTGTCAGTTTTATAACTACGTGTATTTTATTTAGTGAATGGCTGCTTTCAGAATGCTTCACTCAGACCATGTGTCAAAAATGCAGTCGCAGTTAATAATATTTCAACATTCTAAACAGGTATGACTTCATTCAGGAAGTTCACGAAGGCCGTGGACCCAGGCCTCACCAAAACTCTAGTATAGTACTGGTACCCAGTGGCCATGTGGTCCTACACTGTTTGCATCTGTCTCGGCAATGAAGTGGCATGTATGGGCCAGTTGGTTGTATGGAACCATCGCAGTAAGACCAGTGGATGTGGACATGTGGGAGATGGGAGGTATCGTGTTTCGACTTGCCCATGACCAGACCATGAATGAAGTTGCGTGATTTCTTTGTATGAACACAGATTGTCTAACGTGACTGTGAGGAATGGTGTACCACTCACAGCCATGTAACACAGCCGATGAACAGGGGCTGTAAAAGGATCCTAGCCAAAAGATACTACAGGTAAAAGGATCCTAGCCAAAAGATACTATAGAAGAGTGTCACGCCTTGTCAATGACATTAGGTTTCAAACAGAACAGAAACTCTTGCTGTCAATGAGTACTGGTCCATTTCAACCAGTACTGGTCCATTTCAACCAGTTTCTGGACGAACACTGCAAAGGGAACTGCGTTCAATGGGCTTTTGGAGTCGATTACTTTGTAAATAGACCAAGGCTCACGGCAACTACCGAAGCTGCACGACTTCAATCACAAAAACTGGACAGTAGCTGACGGGAGGCGTCTAGTGCGATTAGATGAGTCGCGATTTTGCGTCACTTCAAATGATGCAAGGCGTCGACCACATCAATGGCTCAAGGAGGCGTTTTATACATGGTGTATGCAAGCCGCTGTTAAGGGTGGAAGTGGTTCTATGTTGTTTTGGGGTGTTTCTCACAGCATGAATGCCCATTCATTCAGGTTACCGTGAACATGAACCAGGATGTTTATCTAGACATATTCAGTGACCAAGTGTTGTCCTTTCTTCTGCATCTCCACAGAGTCAATGGCCACACCATGGTGGATACACCGTTTCCCGTCAGATCACTGAAATCAAACATCTTTGGAAGAGGCTAGTACTTGGATAGGTATCCGTCTGGGTATACCATATGCTTTAGCAATTTCCCCTTTTCCTTAATGACAGGGGGAACAGGAGGGATGATGGCGGAAAGTTTCTGATCATCAGACTTTGCGCCAATGTGCTGTATTAAATTCCAAAATTCTGCACAGTGTCATGAAGTGATGGCATGTGACACTGTTGGTAATAATTCCGTCAGATGGTGAGGTTAAGTTCGGTGAGCCCCTTGGTGCTAGCCGGCAGGAGTAGGCTATGTGCTGGCTCTGAGTTTCACCCTCTCCTTTCTCTCATCATCCAACAAGTACATCACGCTACACAACATGCCTACATGCATTAGTCACTTACAAATGGCTCTGAGCACTATGGGACTCAACTTCTGAGGTCATTAGCCCCCTAGAACTTAGAACTACTTAAACCTAACTAACCTAAGGACATCACACACATCCATGCCTGAGGCAGGATTCGAACTTGCGACCGTAGCGGTCTCGCGGTTCCAGACTGCAGCGCCTAGAACCGCATGGCCACTTCGGCCAGCTAGTCACTTACAGTTAAGTTACATTTAAACAACACACAACTTTCACATTTCATGAAGACCCACTGGTTACGGCTAACTAGGATCTTGTCTCTGACCTCCATCAATCTGCACGGCAGTCGTTTTCGTTTAGACCTCTGGTCATATTTCGATTTCAGGAAATGAACGCGTTGACGGGTTGGCAAAGCTGGTTACGAGAATGGCGCTTCTGGAAATGGGGGTCCCAAAACTGAGCCCTCGATTGCTTATAAGCCATCGAAAACTGGCAGTCTGGAACTCAGTATGGTCTCTCCTCATCTCTTCAAATAAACTGAGGACAGTTAAGGAGACCATGACCACAGAGCAGTCTTCACTGCATGCTTCTCACAGGGACTCCATCTTATGTTGATTCCACATTGACCACACTTGGCTGACTCGTGGCCACATTCTCTGACATGAGGATCCCCTCACTGCCAATGCAGAGCCTGCCTGACAGTGGCCCATTTACTCATAGAGTGAGTGGGACTAAACTGCAAGATCATCAGTCCCTTCATCCATTAAGTGCCAACCAGCAGTGGTCATTGAAGGAAGAAGGCGAAAGGCAAATCCTGGAAAGCTTAAGTGTAACTACGACAATAAAAAAAGAAAAACAGAGATAAAAGCTCAGGAGAAAGATATTGCAGACAAGATGTTAAAAAAATAGTCACAACAAGACAAAAGAATAAAGGAAATAAAAAGGTGGGAAGGGTATAGGGGTCACGGGGGTGGGGGGTGGGGGGGGGCAAGGGGGTGGGGGTGGGGGTAGAGCAGGAGAGGAGTGCCCCACCAATCCCCCATGCAGTGAATGAGGGCCAAAAAGCCCTACCTTCCAGGGATGAACAGAAACCACCTTCGTGGGCAAAACGTAACACCAGGTCAGCCACTATGGCGTCGTCCTCTAGCACCAGAGGTAGCATGTCTTGAAGATTAAGATGACGCATCAAAGCAGTTTCGCAAAGGAAAGGTGCAGACAAGTTCGAAGCATAGAAATACCTTTCCAACTGAGGTGGCTGAACCTGCTCTTCGCGGTCTCCCAGCCATTTATGCCACATGACTTTACTTTTTACATCTTTATGATGAATATGCTAAGGACACTAAAGTCTTCCAAGACGTCTCGCAATTTATTATTTCTATGGGATTTAATCACAGTAGCTTCAGCTGGATATGCCATACCCAAAGAAACCTCTGAACTCTCTTTCTTGCCGACCTGAGGCCATTATCAATACTGGAGGTTGTGTTATGGTATTTGCATGATGTCTACTGTGGGGTAAGTTACTTTTCGTCCGATGGGCGTAAGACTAATTTCTTTGTGTTCAGTAAGGAACCAAATCGGTTATTTTATAGTGTGACAACAGACTGCATAAGTCATAATAATCCACTTGTCGTAGATTTTCTCCTGTTAACAGTACATCAAGTTTCCATTCTTGTTGTTCGCTACTGATTCTCGTACGTGCTATATATTATCCATCTTTCACTACGGCTGTTTTCCTGAGTGCTTCGAAAAAAATGCACCGTATTACATTGTCGAACGCTTTTCCTAGTTAGACAGATCCCATGAATGTTACTTAATTTTTTCTCATTCTTGATTCCATTACAAGGGCAATGTCAGAACTGCCTCTCTGCTGCCTTTCCTGTCCTAAAGGCGACAGATAGTCATCACCGTATGAAACTTAAACAGCTATGGATGATTGTCCGGTGACAGTAGCATAAAACTATGAATTTTATAGCGATTTAGTGTTCTAGTTTGAGCTTTTGAACGAAAGACACAACATATTTCAAAAATCTGCATGAACTAAACTTTTCGACACATAAAGTCACACTTTTCACACGTTGTTTTGTATCATGTACCGGCGTAAGTTCAACGCAATCTCTGTGTCACCTCGAATTGTTTTCTCTTTGCTCTCTTTCATTGTATCTGTTCCTGCGTATATTTCGTTAAAAAAAAAGAAAAAAAGAAATGCTTTGCGGACAGTATGCTGCAGCAATTACTATAGTTTCGTAATCTGTCACCTTTGCGCTGAACAGTAGAAGATATCTCACCGTGGATTCCAGAAGTTGCAGTGGTACCTGTTGCTTGGCTGATATTCCTCTACACATCCGTATTTCAAACAGCAGCACATAGTGACGCTGTTGCGATGTTTAAAAAAATTGCAAAAAAATCGTAAATACGTTAGTACTGAAATGACGGTTACGCAGGAACCAAGATTTAGCGAGGATTCGTATCGATAAAACAGTATCTGAAGCTGCCATCTCTGGGCATTATATCGCGACCGAGATTAGAGAGCAGCTTTTAGTGACGTCACTGGGATTCGCAGTTCTTCGTCGTCATTGAACAAATTTGCCACTCAGCACGGACTAACATTTTCACAACTCATTTTTCATGTAAAATTAAACACATTCTTCCCTCTACTAATATTGTGGTATCAGCTGCTCTACATCTACATCCATACTCCGCAAGCCACCTGACGGTGTGTGGCGGAGGGTACCTTGAGTACCTAGATCGGTTCTCCCTTCTATTCCAGTCTCGTATTGTTCGTGGAAAGAAGGATTGTCGGTATGCCTCTGTGTGGGCTCTAATCTCTCTGATTTTATCCTCATGGTCTCTTCGCGAGATATACGTAGGCGGGAGCAATATACTGCTTGACTCTTCGGTGAAGGTATGCTCTCGAAACTTTAACAAAAGCCCGTACCGAGCTACTGAGCGTCTCTCCTGCAGAGTCTTCCACTGGAGTTTATCTATCATCTCCGTAACGCTTTCGCGATTACTAAATGATCCTGTAACGAAGCGCGCTGCTCTCCGTTGGATCTTCTCTATCTCTTCTATCAACCCTATCTGGTACGGATCCCACACTGCTGAGCAGTATTCAAGCAGTGGGCGAACAAGCGTACTGTAACCTACTTCCTTTGTTTTCGGATTGCATTTCCTTAGGATTCTTCCAATGAATCTGTCTGGCATCTGCTTTACCGACGATCAACTTTATATCATCATTCCATTTTAAATCACTCCTAATGCGTACTCCCAGATAATGTATGGAATTAACTGCTTCCAGTTGCTCACCTGCTATTTTGTAGCTAAATGATAAGGGAACTATCTTTCTATGTATTTGCAGCACATTACACTTGTCTACATTGAGATTCAATTGCCATTCCCTGCATCATGCGTCAATTCGCTGCAGATCCTCCTGCATTTCAGTATAATTTTCCATTGTTACAACCTCTCGATACACCACAGCATCATCTGCAAAAAGCCTCAGTGAACTTCCGATGTCATCCACAAGGTCATTTATGTATATTGTGAAAAGCAACGGTCCTATGACAGTCCCCTGCGGCACACCTGAAATCACTCTTACTTCGGAGGACTTCTCTCCATTGAGAATGACAAGCTGCGTTCTGTTATCTAGGAACTCCTCAATCCAATCACACAATTGGTCTGATAGTCCATATGCTCTTGCTTTGTTCATTAAACGACTGTGGGGAACTGTATCGAACGCCTTGCGGAAGTCAAGAAACACGGCATCTACCTGTGAACCCGTGTCTATGGCCCTCTGAGTCTCGTGGACGAATAGCGCGAGCTGGGTGTCACATGACCGTCATTTTCGAAACCCATGCTGATTCCTACAGAGTAGATTTCTAGTCTCCAGAAAAGTCATTATACTCGAACACAGTACGTGTTCCAAAATTCTACAACTGATCGACGTTAGAGATATAGGTCTATAGTTCTGCACATCTGTTCGACGTCCCTTCTTGAAAACGGGGATGACCTGAGCCCTTTTCCAATCCTTTGGAACGCTACGCTCTTCTTGAGACCTACGGTACACCGCTGCAAGAAGGGGGGCAAGTTCCTTCGCGTACTCTGTGTAAAATCGAACTGGTATCCCATCAGGTCCCGAGGCCTTTCCTCTTTTGAGCGATTTTAATTGTTTCTCTATCCCTCTGTCGTCTATTTCGATATCAACCATTTTGTCATCTGTGCGACAATCTAGAGAAGGAACTACAGTGCAGCCTTCCTCTGTGAAACAACTTTGGAAAAAGACATTTAGTATTTCGGCCTTTAGTCTGTCATCCTCTGTTTCAGTACCATTTTGGTCACAGAATGTCTGGACATTTTGTTTTGATCCACCTACCGCTTTGACATAAGACCAAAATTTCTTAGGATTTTCTGCCAAGTCAGTACATAGAACTTTACTTTCGAATTCATTGAACGCCTCTCGCATAGCCCTCCTCACACTATATTTCGCTTCGCGTAATTTTTGTTTGTCTGCAAGGCTTTGGCTATGTTTATGTTTGCTGTGAAGTTCCCTTTGCTTCCGCAGCAGTTTTCTAATTCGGTTGTTGTACCACGGTGGCTCTTTTCCATCTCTTACGATCTTGCTTGGCACATACACATCTAACGCATAATATACGATGGTTTTGAATTTCGTCCACTGATCCTCAACACTATCTGTACTTGAGACAAAACTTTTGTGTTGAGCCATCAGGTACTCTGAAATCTGCTTTTTGTCACTTTTGCTAAACAGAAAAATCTTCCTACCCTTTTTAATATTTCTATTTACGGCTGAAATAATTGATGCCGTAACCGCTTTATTATCGCTGATTCCCTGTTCTGCGTT
Organism: Schistocerca serialis cubense; assembly: GCF_023864345.2. Lineage (NCBI taxonomy): Eukaryota > Metazoa > Arthropoda > Insecta > Orthoptera > Acrididae > Schistocerca > Schistocerca serialis. Next base: position 404,848,309 of record NC_064639.1, on the reverse strand, counting down.
AACTGTTTCAAATAGTTCGGGTCTGTTTGTCACCAGAAGGTCTAATATGTTATCGGCACGAGTCGGTTCTCTGTTTAACTGCTCAAGGTAGTTTTCAGATAAAGCACTTAAAAAAAATGTCACTGGATTCTTTGTCCCTGCCACCCGTTATGAACGTTTGAGTCTCCCAGTCTATATCAGGCAAATTAAAATCTCCACCCAGAACTATAACATGGTGGGGAAATCTACTCGAAATATTTTCCAAATTATCCTTCAGCTGCTCAGCCACAACAGCTGCTGAGCCAGGGGGCCTATAGAGACATCAAATTACCATGTCTGAGCCTGCTTTAACCGTGACCTTCACCCAAATCATTTGTTTAACCAACGATCGTTCACTGCTGTGTTGTGCAGTTCAGTCCTCGATGTTTTCGTTTGCGATTTCAGTTTTGGGACGCATTTAGTGTGATCTACAGTAGTGGAATGGTTATTTCTAAATTCAGGCTCTCATTTCTTAACTGTAGCTTTCTGTCGTCATTGCTATTAAAGGTTTGATACGGACCGCCACGAAATTCTCTGTTATGCCAACATCTTCCTCACGAAGTAGCACTAGCACCTAACGTATTCCCTTATTCTAGTCTCTGCCCTGTATTAAAATTTTTACTCAATACAGCTCGCTCAAGTTCCATGGAAGGTATTCTCTGAGGTCTTAACAAGTGTCCTATCATTCTCTCCCTTCGACTTGTCAGTAGTGTCCACACATTCTTTTCCCCGCCGATTCTACGGAGAAACCCCTCATTTTCTATCTTATCAGTCGACCTAATTTTAAATATCCTTCCACAGCGCATCATCACAAACGCTAAGATTGTCTTCGTTTCCGGTTTTCCCAAAGCCCACAGTCCACTTCCATACATTGCTGTGCTCCAACAGGAAATAGAGACTTCTTCCTCAAATTAAGGCCGATGTTTGACACTAGTAGTCTTCTTTTGACCAGGAATGCCTTCTTTTCCTGTGCTAGTCTTCTTTCTGTACCCTGCTGGGTTCGTCTCTCATGTATTATTTTTCTTCCAAAATTGCAGCGTTCCTTCACTTCGTCTACTTCCCGATCCCAAATTTTGATATTAAGCTTGTCGCTAATTCCATCTCTGGTACTCCTAATTAATTTCGTTTGTATTCGGTGTAGATGCTATCCGTAGTCTGTTCTCATTAGATTTCTCATTACATTCAACAATTCCTATAATTCTCTCTTCGCTTTCACTGAGGGTAGCACTGTTATTAGTGAATATTATCACTGATAACCTTTCACACTAAATTTTCATCCACTTTCGAACCTTTCGTTTAATTTCAGTCATTGATCTTTCGATGTACACTCCTGGAAATGGAAAAAAGAACACATTGACACCGGTGTGTCAGACCCACCATACTTGCTCTGCACACTGCGAGAGGGCTGTACAAGCAATGATCACACGCACGGCACAGCGGACACACCAGGAACCGCGGTGTTGGCCGTCGAATGGCGCTAGCTGCGCAGCATTTGTGCACCGCCGCCGTCAGTGTCAGCCAGTTTGCCGTGGCATACGGAGCTCCATCGCACTCTTTAACACTGGTAGCATGCCGCGACAGCGTGGACGTGAACCGTATGTGCAGTTGACGGACTTTGAGCGAGGGCGTATAGTGGGCATGCGGGAGGCCGGGTGGACGTACCGCCGAATTGCTCAACACGTGGGACGTGAGGTCTCCACAGTACATCGACGTTGTCGCCAGTGGTCGGCGGAAGATGCACGTGCCCGTCGACCTGGGACCGGACCGCAGCGACGCACGGATGCACGCCAAGACCGTAGGATCCTACGCAGTGCCATAAGGGACCGCACCGCCACTTCCCAGCAAATTAGGGACACTGTTGCTCCTGGGGTATCGGCGAGGACCATTCGCAACCGTCTCCATGAAGCTGGGCTACGGCTCCGCACACCGTTAGGCCGTCTTCCGCTCACGCCCCAACATCGTGCAGCCCGCCTCCAGTGGTGTCGCGACAGGCGTGAATGGAGGGACGAATGGAGACGTGTCGTCTTCAGCGATGAGAGTCGCTTCTGCCTTGGTGCCAATGATGGTCGTATGCGTGTTTGGCGCCATGCAGGTGAGCGCCACAATCAGGACTGCATACGACCGAGGCACACAGGGCCAACACCTGGCATCATGGTGTGGGGAGCGATCTCCTACACTGGCCGTACACCACTGGTGATCGTCGAGGGGACACTGAATAGTGCACGGTACATCCAAACCGTCATCGAACCCATCGTTCTACCATTCCTAGACCGGCAAGGGAACTTGCTGTTCCAACAGGACAATGCACGTCCGCATGTATCCCGTGCCACCCAACGTGCTCTAGAAGGTGTAAGTCAACTACCCTGGCCAGCAAGATCTCCGGATCTGTCCCCCATTGAGCATGTTTGGGACTGGATGAAGCGTCGTCTCACGCGGTCTGCACGTCCAGCACGAACGCTGGTCCAATTGAGGCGCCAGGTGGAAATGGCATGGCAAGCCGTTCCACAGGACTACATCCAGCATCTCTACGATCGTCTCCATGGGTGAATAGCAGCCTGCATTGCTGCGAAAGGTGGATATACACTGTACTAGTGCCGACATTGTGCATGCTCTGTTGCCTGTGTCTATGTGCCTGTGGTTCTGTCAGTGTGATCATGTGATGTATCTGACCCCAGGAATGTGTCAATAAAGTTTCCCCTTCCTGGGACAATGAATTCACGGTGTTCTTATTTCAATTTCCAGGAGTGTATATTTTGCTCAGTAGGGGCGAGAGACTGCATCCCTGTGTTAGAGCATTTTTAATCACTTCTTTGTTTTGGTGTTTCCATTCTTGTTGTTCGCTACTGATTCTCGTACGTGCTATATATCATCCATCTTTCACTACGGCTGTTTTCCTGAGTGCTTCGAAAAAAATGCACCGTATTACATTGTCGAACGCTTTTCCTAGTTAGACAGATCCCATGAATGTTACTTAATTTTTTCTCATTCTTGATTCCATTACAAGGGCAATGTCAGAACTGCCTCTCTGCTGCCTTTCCTGTCCTAAAGGCGACAGATAGTCATCACCGTATGAAACTTAAACAGCTATGGATGATTGTCCGGTGACAGTAGCATAAAACTATGAATTTTATAGCGATTTAGTGTTCTAGTTTGAGCTTTTGAACGAAAGACACAACATATTTCAAAAATCTGCATGAACTAAACTTTTCGACACATAAAGTCACACTTTTCACACGTTGTTTTGTATCATGTACCGGCGTAAGTTCAACGCAATCTCTGTGTCACCTCGAATTGTTTTCTCTTTGCTCTCTTTCATTGTATCTGTTCCTGCGTATATTTCGTTAAAAAAAAAGAAAAAAAGAAATGCTTTGCGGACAGTATGCTGCAGCAATTACTATAGTTTCGTAATCTGTCACCTTTGCGCTGAACAGTAGAAGATATCTCACCGTGGATTCCAGAAGTTGCAGTGGTACCTGTTGCTTGGCTGATATTCCTCTACACATCCGTATTTCAAACAGCAGCACATAGTGACGCTGTTGCGATGTTTAAAAAAATTGCAAAAAAATCGTAAATACGTTAGTACTGAAATGACGGTTACGCAGGAACCAAGATTTAGCGAGGATTCATATCGATAAAACAGTATCTGAAGCTGCCATCTCTGGGCATTATATCGCGACCGAGATCAGAGAGCAGCTTTTAGTGACGTCACTGGGATCGTCGACCTGCTGCACGCAGCGCTTAGCGAGTCGTTTCAAGAACGTGGAGACAGCCGGTCAGACCGCCCACGACTGGACTCTTGGTTGACCCAGTCGCAATAGCTGACCTGTTCATGTATGTATTCAACCGCTCCGAAAAGCAACGCAGTTGTGGCTCTCGTACACACAAAGAAATGTGTCATCAATTTACACTATAGCGTTTCTAGGAATAATGACTCGAATGTCGCTGCCCGGTCGATATGTAAGGAATGGAAAGGGGAAACTTTCTAAGTGCCACAAACAACTGTTTTTGTGCCAAGTTGTGCTCGCTTCTGGAGATCCAAAATTTAAGACATAATTGGTTTTAGTAGAGTACAATTCTACTTGTTAAAAATAGCGCTTGGAACTAAAACTTTTTTCCTACTATTTTGTCGGAAACAGGCATTTTTGAGATCATGGCTGTGTACAAAATGCGAATTGAGTATGGCAAAGAAGAAAACAGTAACCAACCACTGTTAACAGTGCCATTTATTTACGCAAACAGCAGCGTTAGAGGTTCACGTTTATATTAAATTTGATGTTGTTTACGTTAGCTGATGGAAAAAAGTCAGCACCTAATGTAATAGCAAAATACAGATATGAACCGCCGTCTAAGGTGAACCTGATTGCTCAAAACCGGTAACTGCGGTTTTTGCGTGAATGAACAGCATTATTAACAGTGACTGGTTGCCTTTTTCCTTCTTTGCGAGAATTAACATATAAAAACTGAAAAACCAGTCAGTTTGCTGGTATGGCGCTTCAAGTGTTTTTAATAGAGCATTTATTTTTATAATTTGTCTCATTTCTTTTTTCTTTGCGGTGCGCAGCATAATTGTATGGTATCAGAATACCTTCTCAATTTTTGGCCTCAAATCAGATATTTACGAACAGATACATTGTTATTATTAGGTTAGTGCATAAGTTCATAGAGTTTTTCCATAAGTTTAATAAACACGACCGATATACATGACAGAGTTTATTCATCAATAATATATTCTCCCTCAGTATTTACAAAAGTCTGGCAACGCTGGGGTAACTTTCAGATTCCGCGACAGTAGAAATGACTTGGTTTTGAGGCGAAAAACTCGTCGAGCCATATTCGGAGTGCATTTTAATTCGGAAGTTCCTTGAAGGTTGTTCGACTGAGAGCGAAAAAGGAGAAAATCTTCGGCCGCAAGATCATGTTAATAAGGTGAGTGCAGAATGACTTCCCAACCAAACTCCCGTGTAACCCAATTCCTGTATAGCGTTTTTTGTCTGTCTGACAGAATGCGGTCCTGCGTTATCTTGGAGTGGCGTCACTTCACGCATTCTTCCTGGTGGTTGTTCTTGGACTGCAAGACGTCTAATTTGATGACCATAAATGTCAGCAGCGATGGTTGCACCTAGGGGAAGCAATTCTTAGTACACCACACCGTCCTTGTTCCAGCAGATGCATAACATTCCTTTAGTGGATGCACGCAGGTCTTCGTACGGGGAGTTGCTCCTTTGTTGGGCTCGACCACTCATTTCTGTTTCTCATGTTACCATAAAGACGCCGTTTCTCGCCACCAGTAACGATACAGGTTAGGAATGGTCGGTGTTGTTAAAAAGGCAAGTTGATGACTAGCAAGCAGGGATACACATATGACCACTGCTGATTTTTGTTATTTTGGCTTAGAACATGCGGTACCCATTTTTTAACCTTCCCCATTGCATGCAGACGTCGCCAGTTCTCGAGTACACTGACGTGAATCATTGTGGATTACTGCGTTTAAACGATCTTCATCATACCCGAAAGGTCTTCGTGAACGTGGAGAGTCACTAATGTCACAACGATCCTTCTTAAAACGAGAAAACAAATTTCTTGCCCGTGCTCTGTCCAATGGCATTATCCCCATACACTGCGAAAATGTCTCTGGCTGCCTCCGCTTCTGTCACCTATAACAATATGTTTACTTTTGTGCATAACACACATGTATTTACGGTGGAAATATATTTGCAGACCCAGGACATGAAAGTTGAGTGGTGATTTAATTACCAAAGCCACGTCTGTTCACGTTATCCCCTTGGTTGGTGCTTCGCTGTTGGCGGTATTCTGTGGTGGAATTAACCATATTTGTCGGTTTGAAATTCAAGTGCACCAGCGGAATTTTCTGCCTTGTGGCCATTAGTGTTCCGGTTACCTGCCCTGATCGCTGACGTAAATTCAGGCAGTGTCCTTTCCTCACCTGTTGTCACTGTCCACCATGGTGTGTAGCTTTTGACAGCTTAATGGTTGTGGGCGGCTGTGTCTGTAACGTTTTGGCTTTGGAATCCTCATATACTGGTCAGTGGTTAGCAAGTCGTCTTGTCGGTGGGTCTCTGACTGTCTCTTGGTTGTGTCGCCGGCAGATCGAGTATAGTTAGGCAGACTTTTTCTCTCACCTAAGCGATCGTTAAGATTTCAAGGGAGGACCGAGCCCCCTGAAAACTTCCGAGCGCTGTTGCCTATACTGCCTTTCTTATTGGCGTTTAATTGTGTGTTTTTCATGGCTCATAGCCAATGGTTTGAATTTGTATGCTTGTAATTGTGTTTTTAAAATCAAAGGCTTTCTGCCTGTTGAAAATTTATTGTATCATTTTTTAAAGCATCGGCCTTGAGGCGCTTTAAATTTTAAGCATCTTACTTATCAAGTATTACATTCTTTCAAGATAAGATGTGGGCCTTCTGACTTTTGAAAATTTGTTGTACTTGTGTTGTTCTTAAAATGATGGGCCTTCAACCGCTTTAAAATTTTGGATTCTTACTTATCAAGTCTTACATCGCTTGGGCTTAAATACTATTTTAGGTTAAAGCCTAGAGCCTTCTGCCTCTTAAAAAAAGTATAGCAGTTGTATTTAATTCATGGGCCTTCAGCCGTTTTAGAATTAAAGACGTTTTCAGTCGATAGTCAAGCTTAGAAGTTGCGCTGTAATGTTTGGACAACTAAATAAAGTGTTATGTTTGGAGTGTAACGGACAGCCGCTCATTCTGGCCCCCTTCCACAGTTCCTACTACTTTTCCTGTCCTGCTGGTTTAGCAGGGCGTTTCAGTCAGTATTTTGCAACAATGATTTCTTACCCAAGGCATTGAAACAGTGTATGTGGTGACTTACCAGGAGAACACGCCAAGTGCCATAACCTAATTTCCAAGAAACTTCGCTGAGTGGAAGAGGGGTTAAAATTAGCGCACATGTGTCTCGGCTTATTCGTAGATTCGATCCTTTCTAAAGAAACGACGGTCAAAGTTTTCGAAGTAATGTAGATGCCTTTTATCCAGTAAGTAATTCAACCGAAATGGTGGCACAAGGTCAAGCGTCGCGGCTTCACAGTTCTGCGGCCAGTGTTCTAAACCCGACTATTATTTTTGCTTTTATTTTTGTTTGGTATTTATTTACCCAAGTCCGTAAAAGATTACTACACGAATGTTTTTCAATGTACACAACGGCCGTTAAAACTGCTACATCAAGAAGAAATGCAGATGATAAACGGGTATTCATTGGATAAACATATTATACTAGAACTGACATGAGATTACATTTTCACGCAATTTGGGTGCATAGATCCTGAGCAATCAGTACCCAGAACAACCACCTCTGGCCGTAATGACGGCCTTGATACGCCTGGGCATTGAGTCAAACAGAGCTTGGATGGCGTGGACAGGTACAGCTGCCCATGCGGCTTCAACACGATACCGCAGTTCATCAAGAGTAGTGACTGGCGTATTGTGACGAGCCAGTTGCTCGGCCACCATTTACCAGACGTATTCAATTGGTGAGAGATCTGGAGAATGTGCTGGCCAGGGCAGCAGACGAACAGTTTCTGTATCCAGAAAGGCCCGTACAGGACCTGCAAACCTGCGGTCGTGCATTATCCGCTGAAATGTAGGGTTTCGCAGGGATCGAATGAAGGGTAGAGCCACGGGTCGTAACACATCTGAAATTTAACGTCCACTGTTCAAACTGCCGTCAATGCGAACAAGAGGTGACCGAGACGTGTAACCAATGGCACCCCATACCATCACGCTGGGTGATACGTCAGTATGGCGATGACGAATACACGCTTCCAATGTGCGTTCACCACGATGTCGCCAAACACGGATGTGGCCATCATGATGCTGTAAACAGAACCTGGATTCAACCGAAAAAATGACCTTTTGCCATTCTTGCACCCAGGTTCGTCGTTGAGTACACCACCGCAGGCGCTCCTGTGTGTGATGCAGCGTCAAAATGGCTCTGAGCACTGTGTGACTTAACTTCTGAGGTGATCAGTCCCCTAGAACTTAGAACTACTTAAACCCAAGTAACCTAAGGACATCACACACATTCATGCCCGAGGCAGGATTCGGACCTGCGACCGTAGTGGTCGCGCGGTTCCAGATTGTTGCGCCTAGAAGCGCTCGGCCACCCCAGCCGGCAAAATACCCTACACACGTATTATAAATGTATGACGCTCATTGTGAAATGCAGTTGTAATTTTACAGCTAATGTAACACCCTTTTACGCCGCAACTTGATAAGAAACCTTCGCGTTGTAACTTTGTGCGGAAATGGGTAAATAAATTTAAAAATAAAATGAAATAAAAACAACAATCGAGTTTCGAATACGCGACGAAAAGTGAGAGGCTATAATGCCAGCAGTTCGGCTTAGCTTCCCGCCAGCTAAAAGGCTTCTAAATTACTTCGAAAACTGACAGTCCTTTTCTGATAAACGGTCGAGCACTACGGATAAGCCGAGACACGTGTTCGCATATTGTGGGTTCCCTTCCACTGAGCAAAGTTTGTGGGAAATCGGGTGATGGATGGCACTTGCTGCTTTCCCGTCGTTAGTGGAACGTCCCACCTTCAGCGAGCTCGGTGCGAAGCTGAGGAATGTGGTGCCGCGACCTCCCGTGACGTAGGCGCGCCGCCTGGTCCAGCTGGATGCGAGTAACGGCTGCGCGCCGTAACCCACAAACCCGCAGGAGCCAGAGATTAACGGGACGCCCGCTGCCTGCTGGCTGGTGCGTGGCGTCGGACCAAGGTCGTGCGGCGTGTGCATGACACAGCTGCTGCAGCAACCAGGCGTACAACGCGCGTGGTCTAGGTGTCAGTCGACACGGTAGCTTAGCGTGTTCGGTCGGAGGGTTGGTAGCCCACCGTAATAAAAAAAAACTGAGTGAATCGTTCAATAACGAACTTCAACGGGTGTTATGGGACGTCCGCCCCGAACAAGGCAAACGAACATGAACGAAGAAAATGAGATAAAAAAAAAATGTGTTAGCGTTGCATACCACTAACGCGGAGGCCCTGGGTTCGATTGGCGATGACAACTTCCGATTTTTCTGTTTTGGAAAGATCTGCATTGGTGTCCACTCGACCTCTTGAGGTCAAATGAGTGCCTCTCGATAAAGCAAGCAGTGATACTGACGCGCTAGTCGCCGTAGTGGTGCCTAATACAAAAGCGCTCACCACGCTGATATCAGACATATATTTAGTGAGTAGCTTTTTGCCCGCGATTTCGGCGGTATATGGATACGCCAAACCTATTCAACACATACATGAGGTGACAAAAGTCATGGGATGCCTTCTGATATCGTGTCGCGCCTTCTTTTGCGCGCGTAATGCAGCGGCTCGAAGTGATACGGACTCAACAAGTCGTTGGAAACCCCCTGCAAGAATAATGAGACCTGCGCCTCTACAGCCGTCCATAACTGCGAAAGTGTTGCCATCGCATGATTTTGTGACCGAACTGACCTCTCCATTATGTCCCATAAATGTTCGATGGGGTCCTGTCAGGCGATGTGGATGGCAACATCATCCGCTGTAACTGTCCAGAATGTTCTTCAGACCAAATGCGAACGGTTGTGGCATGGTGACATGGCGCATTGCCATCCATAAAAATTCCAACGTTTTTGATAACCTGGAGTCCATGAATGGCTGCAAGTGATCTTCAACCGAACATAACAATTTTCCAGTCAAGGATCGGTTCTAGGCGCTACAGTCTGGTACCGCGCGACCGCTACGGTCGCAGGTTCTAATCCTGCCTCGGGCATGGGTGTGTCTGATGTCCTTAGGTTAGTTAGGTTAGAGTAGTTCTAAGTTCTAGGGGACTGATGACCTCAGATGTTAAGTCCCATGGTGCTCAGAGCCATTTGAACCATTTGAAGGATCGGTTCAGTTGCACCAGAAGATCCAACCCATTTCACGTAAACAAAGCCCACACCATTTTGGAGCCATCGCCAGCTTGCACAGTGCCTTGTTGACAACTTGGATACACGGCTCCTTTGGATCTGCGGCACACTCGAACCCTACTATCAGCTCTTACCAACTGAAATTGGAAGTCGTCTGACCAGGCCAAGGTTTTCCTGTCGGCTAGGGTCCAGCCGAAGTTCACGAGCCTAGGAGACGCACTGCAGGCGATGTATTGCTGTTAGCAAAGGCACTCGCGTCGGTCGTCTGCTACCATAGGCCATTAACGCGAAATTTCGCCGCACTGATCTTACGGCTACGTTCGTCGTATGTGCGACATTGATTTCTGTGGTTATTTCACGCAGTTTTGGTTGTCCGTTATCGCTGATAACTATGGAAACGCAGCTGCTGTCGGTCATTAAGTGATGGCCGTTGGCGACACGCGTTGTCTGTGGTGAGAGGTAAGGCCTGAAATTTGGTATTTTCGGCACACTCTTGACCCTCTCGGTCTCGGAATATTGAATTTCCTAAAGATTTCTTAAATGGAACGTCTCATGCGTCTAGATCCAACTACCATACTGCGTTAAAAGTCTGTTAATTCCCGTCGTGCGGCCATAATCACACCGGAAACCTTGGACGTCCTCCTCACGCCCTTCTCGGCGGGAGGAGGTCGTTTTAGCCCGGTTAAGAATTGGACACTGCCGGTTCAGCCATCGCCATCTGCTGACGGCTGCGCCGGCGCCGTTCTGCCCATGTGGGCACTTGCTGACGGTTAGACACATTTTAATGTCCTGTCCAGATCTTAACACACTGCGCCTCGATCTTAACCTGCCAAATACTTTTGATGCCATTTTAGCGGATGACCCACGAGCAGCTGCTCGTGTTCTTCGTTTTATCAATTTGACAAACCTCGCTAAGGACATTTGATGATGCTGTTTTTTAATCCTATGCCTGTTAGTCTGTCTTTTATCGTGTTTTCCCTTTTAGTTGTTGTGGTCCACTTGTGCCTCGCGGTGCATTCTTAGAGTAGTCAGGGCGCTAATGACCATTGAAGTTGTGCGCCCTAAAACCACAAAAAAAAAAAAAACCGGAAACCTTTCCACGTGAATCGCCTGAGTGCAAATAACAGCTCCACCAATGCACTGCCCTTTTATACCTTGTGCACGACATACCACCGTCATCTACGTACACAAAATTGGTGTTAAGAGGAGATAAATACTTTCTTACGTGTCAAAAATGTCACGGGTATACAGTTCATTGTGTGTGACAAAAACATCAGAGGTACACTGTTTCGCCTCTAGAAGTCAATAAAGGTTATAAAACTAGCGATGCTCAGAGAGGGTGCTCGAAATGCTCTGTGAAGAACATACTTGTAGAGATGGTACTAGAAATGTCGTCCGTTAACATTAATGAACATCTGACACCTGCGTGTTAGTGATCAGCTAACATGCTAAAACGACCACGTGGTTTGCGAATAACGACTGCAGTTTCAGCCAAAAGGGCAGCCAGCTCTTCCGGAATGTCTGTCCGTGTCTCGAACACACAGACAGTCATTAGCACACAGTCAGTTGCGCATTTATGTAAACGGACGAGATTTTCAGTAACATGTCTAAAACAATATTCACCACTAGCATCAAACCTTCTTGGACGCTGAGAGGGAAACTGTGCACCTGTGAAATTTTTGTAAGATACAAAAAGTTCCTTTTTATTTCCTCTGAACATTATAAATTTTGGATACGTAGTTTCTTTACACCCTGCATGTAGGTTGAACTCTTCTGGCAAAGTTTCGGAGGCTGTTGAGTGACATTTTCTGGATATTTTGGTGCTAGAGATCCGTAGTCTCTGGTGGTTCGTTCCAGAATTGCGTTTCGTTTAATTTCTTATCCCCATTTATGATTGTATCGGTATTTCATTGCAAATACCTACACTACGGTTCCGATGTTAACGAATTTTCTGTGTGTCTTGTTTGGAGACCTTTGCACCATTTGATTGCAGTACTTGCTGTAAACAACAGTAATACCGTCTTCATTCTTCGCCCTCAGGCTTGCAATCAGTAGTGCTCAGTTTCTCGTATTTGTTCTTCCGGCAGAGTTAATTGCATGGTGACATTGATGATATAACATTGATACCCATCAGTATGGATAAATTTACTAACGAAGAATTGGTCGATATACACATTGCTTAAGGGTTAGCTGAACGCGATGGAAGAGCGGTACGACGATACTTTGCTGACAAGGGGACCGTAGGAGGAGCCCCTTACCGATTGTCCCTCCCAACCCCCAGAGGTCTCACTGTTCTTTCGTGAGTTCGTGCGTGGCTGCCACGCGGCCTCAGGGCTATGGCAGCCCATTCTTCCTTCCCGGGCTGTATTTTATTCCCCATTCACCTCCCTCCCCATCCCTACTCCTTACCTTCTGCCCCCTCCTTCCCCTCTCTCGGTGTTCTTACTTATGGCGCCCTGCCTATCCACCTGATTTCCAGTATTCCTTGCGATTTTATTGTGATTTCGATGCCCCTTTGGGGTTTGACCTCCCTTGCACTTCTTCAGCGCCCTGCAGCCGAACAGGAACTTTCTGGACTCAATTGTCACGGGTGATGAAACCTGGGCACACCACTGTACACCTGAGACCAAGCAACAGTCGCGCCAGTGACGACATCCTTCTTCGCCAAAGCCGCGGAAATTCAGACAAACACAGTCTGCCGGTAAAGTCATGGCAACCGTTTTTTGGGATCGGAAAAGGGTGTTGTTGGTCGCCTTTGTGCCCACTGGGACCACAATTAACGCTGACAGGTACTGTGAGACTCTGAAAAAACTAAAGTGGGCAATTCAGAACCGGAGAGGAGGAATGTTGAGCAAGGGCGTACACATTCTCCATGACAACGCTAGCCCACACATCGCGCGGCAAACCTTTGCTCTCCTGCAACAGTTTCAGTGGAACATAATCACCCACCCTCCCTGTAGTCCTGACTTGGCGCCCAGTGACTATCACCTGTTCCCTATGTTAAAAGAACATTTGGCCGGAAAGCGATTCGGCTCTGATGACGAGGTGAAAGAAGAGGTTCATAACTTTCTGAACAGCATGGCGGCATGCTGGTATGACATGGGCATACAAAAACTGCCACAGCGTCTACAAAAATGCATCGACAGAAATGGTGATTATGTCGAAAAATAGCTAAATGTTAAAGCTGTAAACTGATATAAACCATTGTAGAAACAAATAGGTCTATGTACTTACAAAAAACCTAGACCTTACTTTTGGAATTACTCTTGTGTAATAGGTGAAGCGTATGGTGGACTTACCAGGTGTAAAATGTATACTGTGATAAAAATGCATTAAATTAAAACGCCACCAAAATTAAATTTGCATTGTTAAAAGGAAATGGTTAAGTGACGGACGATATGTAATTTTAAGACGCTCTTTTAAGACTATTTAAATAAAAATATAATGACATACATAAGAACAAGTTTATCTTTTACGGTTCCCTTATGACTTCTTTATATTAGTGCATGTTTAAAAACAGGTATGCTCCTTTATATTTCAAAAGCATTTTTATACATATATATGCCAGTAACACTTTTCATTATAACGTATGTCGTTTTAAAATGTAGACAGTCCACTACTTGTATTTGGTGTTTCCCTGTATTTTGCTGCCACACTGTGGTACACTATAGATCTGAAGATGGTCATCGGTGACCGAAACCGGTAGTATAAGGAACTATCAATTTTGTGATCACAGACGGAAATAAGGGAGATTTATTCTACAGTTTCTGGATCTCTGTTCTATCGCGACCTTGTCACAGCTTGAGAAAAGTATTTATGTCTCATTTTACACTACTGGCCATTAAAATTGCTACACCACGAAGATGCAACAGACGCGAAATTTAACCGACAGGAAGATGATGCTGTGATACGCAAATGATAGCTTTCAGAGCATTCATACAAGGCTGGCGCCGGTGGAAACCTACAAAGTGCTGACATGAGGAAAGTTACCAACCGATTTCTCATACACAAACAGCAGTTGACCGGCGTTGCCTGGTGAAACGTTGTTGTGATGCCTCGTGTAAGGAGTAGAAATGCGTACCATCACATTGTAGCCTATCGCGATTGCGGTTTATCATATCGTGACATTGCTGCTCATGTTGGTCGAGATCCAATGACTGTTAGCAGAATATGGAATCGGTGGGTGCAGGAGGGTAATACGGAATGCCGTGCTGGATCCCAACAGCCTCGTATCACTAGCAGTCGAGATGATAGGCATCTTATCAGCATGGCTGTAACGGATCGTGCAGAGATCATGGCTGCGGTTACCCTTGACGCTGCATCACAGACAGGAGCGCTTGCGATGGTGTACTCGACGACGAACCTGGGTGCACGAATGGCAAAACGTCATTTTTTCGGATGAATTCAGGTTCTGTTTACAGCATCATGATGGTTGAATCCGTGTTTGGCGACATCGCGGTGAACGCACACTGGAAGCGTGTATTCGTCATCGCCATACTGGCGTATCACCCGGCGTGATGGTATGGGGTGCCACTAGTTACACTTCTCGGTCACCCCTTGTTCGCATTGACGGCACTTTGAACAGTGGACGTTACATTTCAGATGTGTTACGACCCGCGGCTCTACCCTTCATTCGATCCCTGCGAAACCCTACATTTCAGCAGGATAATGCAAGACCGCATGTTGCAGGTCCTGTACGGGCCTTTCTGGATACAGAAAACGTTCGACTGCTGCCCTGGCCAGCACATTCTCCAGATCTCTCAGCAATTGAAAACGTCTGGTCAATAGTGGCCGACCAACTGGCTTGTCACAATACGCCAGTCACTACTCTTGATGAACTGTGGTATCGTGTTGAAGCTGTATGGGCAGCTGTACCTGTACACGCCATCCAAGCTCTGTTTGACTCATTGCCCAGGCGTATCAAGGCCGTTATTACGGCCAGAGGTGGTTATTCTGGGTACATATTTCTCAGGATCTATGCACCCAAATTGCGTGAAAATGTAATCACATGTCAGTTCTAGTATAATATATTTGTCCAATGAATACCCGTTTATCATCTGCATTTCTTCTTGGTGTAGCAATTTTAATGGCCAGTAGTATTTGTATACAGCGTAATGTAGGTGACGTATTCGACATGCGCCGTGTCCAATTCACGTTCAGTCTGCCGAGCTAATAATTTAAATCATCTAAATGTGACAGTCAGAGAAGTACGTATACACGGGGAAGCTGTTTGATGTGCTAACGTAATATGAGACTGCCATTAATATGTATGGGCTCCAGTTGATCCAGAAGTCAACGACCGTGCGAAATTGATGTAGACAAACCTGAGAGAATGCGCAGCGAACAATGGGCCGTGTTGGTGTGTGTGGCCGCATTGTGTGGCGGGCGCGGCAGCCTAGGCCAGCCCAGCCCAGGGGAGGTGCCCGCGACCCACTTGGCCGTCCCAGGGCGCGCGCCGCGTTGACACATCCCGGCCGCGGCTTCTCTCGCAATGCCGGACGTGTGGTCCTGGCCTTCAAATACGCCACCTTACAACCCTGTGTTCAGATACTTAGTCAACTGCCCGTATCCGTGTGGGATGTAGCACCCCTGATTGTTTCTCCAAAGACACAATGACAGAACAGGAGTCGGTCACATGCTATTAGTATAATTACTATTACGCCACGCCAGCTTTAGGTCTTCCGTTAAGCTATGCCATTCATAACTTACATTGACAGGATCGGAGACTGACACCATGAAGCGAAAGTCCGCTCTTCACTTAACTTTGTGGAGATGATAAACACACAACGGATACGAAATGATTAAAAGTTCATTACATTCGGAACCTAGTAGATAGTGTCGGAAGTTCCATGGGGCTTTTCGGGGATGATGCAGTAGTATACAGAAAGTTGCAGCATTAGGAAATTGTAGCGAAATGCAGGAAGATCTGCAGCGGATAGGCACTTGGTGCAGGGAGTGGCAACTGACCCTTAACACAGAACAAATGTAATGTATTGCGAATATATAGAAAGAAGGATCCTTTATTGTATGATTATATGATAGCGGAACAAACACTGGTAGCAGTTACTTCTGTAAAATATCTGGGAGTATGCGTGCGGAACGATTTGAAGTGGAATGATCATATAAAATTAATTGTTGGTAAGGCGGGTACCAGGTTGAGATTCATTGGGAGAGTCCTTAGAAAATGTAGTCCATCAACAAAGGAGGTGGCTTACAAAACACTCGTTCGACCTATACTTCAGTATTGCTCATCAGTGTGGGATCCGTACTAGGTCGGGTTGACGGAGGAGATAGAGAAGATCCAAAGAAGAGTGGCGCGTTTCGTCACAGGGTTATTTGGTAAGCGTGATAGCGATACGGAGATGTTTAGCAAACTCAAGTGGCAGACTCTGCAAGAAAGGCGCTCTGCATCGCGGTGTGACTTGCTGTCCAGGTTTCGAGAGGGTGCGTTTCTGGATGAGGTATCGAATATATTGCTTCCCCCTACTTATACCTCCCGA
This sequence comes from Schistocerca serialis cubense, assembly GCF_023864345.2. NCBI lineage: Eukaryota > Metazoa > Arthropoda > Insecta > Orthoptera > Acrididae > Schistocerca > Schistocerca serialis. Next base: position 404,831,886 of record NC_064639.1, on the reverse strand, counting down.
GGAGATCACGAATGTAAAATTAGAGAGATTAGAGCGCGCACGGAGGCTTTCCGGCAGTCGTTCTTCCCGCGAACCATACGCGACTGGAACAGGAAAGGGAGGTAATGACAGTGGCACGTGAGGTGCCCTCCGCCACACACCGTTGGGTGGCTTGCGGAGTATAAATGTAGATGTAGAACGGAGGTTCTATCGGCTTGCTCCGTTGATAATTACACTTCTCCATTTCGCTCCTGGATTGTTTCTTTCTGTATTACTCTGCCGGAAAAAAATTAGTACATTTGGAAAGGCGACGTAGATTTTGATCCGATGACGCCATATGCCACTTCGGGGATATTTGATGTACTGGTAATAGTTTCAACGTCGTCCGCCGACAGATAGCGTAGAGGTATAGCTACCAGAGCGAGATCTGTGTCTACCCTTTAATAGAGAATGCTGACAGCCAGAAGGCTCGGTGTAGTGCAAATACACTACTGGCCATTAAAATTGCTAACCCACGAAGATGACGTGCTACAGACGCGAAATTTAACCGACAGGAAGAAGATGCTGTGATATGCAAATGATTAGTTTTTCAGATCATGCACACAAGGTTGGCACCGGTGGCAACACCTACAACGTGCTGACATAAGGAAAGTTTCCAACCGATTTCTCATACATAAACAGCAGTTGACGGGCGTTGCCTGGTGAAACGTTGTTGTGATGCCTCGTGTAAGTAGGAGAATTGCGTACCATTACGTTTCCGACTTTGATAAAGGTCGGATTGTAGCCTATCGCGATTTCGGTTTATCGTATCGCGACATTGCTGCTCGCGTTGGTCGAGATCCAATGACTGTTAGCAGAATATGGAATCGGTGAATTCAGGAGGGTAATACGAAACGCCGTGCTGGATCCCAACGGCCTCGTATCACTAGCAGACGAAATACAGGCATCTTATCCGCATGGCTGTAACGGATCGTGCAGCCACGTCTCGATCCCTGAGTCAACAGATGGGGACGTTTGCAAGATAACAACCATCTGCACGAACAGTTAGACGACGTTTGCAGCAGCATGGACAATCAGCTCGAAGACCACGACTGCGGTTACCCTTGACGCTGCATCCCAGACAGGAGCGCCTGCGATGGTGTACTCAACGACGAACCTGGGTGCACGAATGGCAAAACGTCATTTTTTCGGTTGAATCCAGGTTCTGTTTACAGCATCATGATGGCCACATCCGTGTTTGGCGACATCGCGGTGAACGCACATTGGAAACGTGTATTCGTCATCGCCATACTGGCGTATCACCCGGCGTGATGGTATGGGGTGCCATTGGTTACACGTGTCGGTCACCTCTTTTTCGCATTGACGACACTTCGAACAGTGGACGTTACATTTGTAAGTAGGCTGTTTAGGTTTTTATATTGGTAACGCCACGTAGCGCTGTGTATGAAAATCACTGGCTGTGCTGTGTGAAGTCTATGGCTGGTTAGCATTGTTGTAGTATTCGCTAATGTAGTGCTGGGCAGTTGCTGTTAACAGCGCGTAGCGTTGTGCAGTTGGAGGTGAGCCGCCAGCAGTGGTGGATGTGGGGAGAGAAATGGCGGAGTTCTGAAAGCGGATGTACTGGACGTGTGTCCATCAGAGACAGTAAATCTGTAAGACTGGATGTCATGAACCTCTATATATATTATGACTTTTCAACACTATTAATTTAAATGCATTGTTTGTTCTCTATCAAAATCATTCATTTGCTAACTATGCCTATGAGTAGTTTGTACCTTCCGTAGTTCGAATCTTTTATTTAGCTGGCAGTAGTGGCGCTCGCTGTATTGCTATAGTTAGAGTAACGAAGATTTTTGTGAGGTAAGTGATAGATGGAAGGTATAGGTTAATGTTAATCAGGGCCATTCTTTTTTAGGGATTATCGCAAGTCAGATTGCGTTGCGCTAAAAAATATTGTGTCAGTTTAGTGTTGATCATAATAGGTAAAGAGCGAAATGTCTGAGTGCGTTCAGTTCTGCTCAGCTGTTTGAAAATCAAATAATGTAAGAGGTTTATCAGCACAGTAATTCATTAACTTTTCGAAGGGGACGTTTCACATTTCAGATGTGTTACGACCTGTGGCCCTACCCTTCATTAGATCCCTGCGAAACCCTACATTTCAGCAGGATAATGCACGACTGCATGTTGCAGCTCCCGCACGGGCCTTTCTGGATACAGAAAATGTTCGTCTGCTGCCCTGGCTAGCACATTCTCCAGATCTCTCACCAATTGAAAACTTCTGGTCAATGGTGGCCGAGCAACTGGCTCGTCACAATACGCCAGTCACTACTCTCGATGACCTGTGGTATCGTGTTGAAGCTGCACGGGCAGCTGTACCTGTACACGCCATCCAAACTCTGTTTGACTCAATGCCCAGGCGTATCAAGGCCGTTATTACGGCCAGAGGTGGTTGTTCTGTGTACTGATTTCTCAGGATCTATGCACCCAAATTGCGTGAATATGCAACCACATGTCAGTTGTAGTATAATATATTTGTCCAATGAATACCCATTTATCTGCATTTCTTGTTCGTGTAGCAATTTTAATGGCCAGTAGCGTATGTGAAGCAGCTTGGAGATACCACAGAGATGCTCTCATGCTTCCTACAGCCAACTGAACGAGTTTGAAAGAGGTCAGATTTTTGGCTCCCGATTGCTGGATGCCCATTGCAGAGAATTACCACGTAAGTTGGACGTACTGCATCAGTTGTGCAATGATGTTGGTATCAGTGGTCACATAAACATTCTCTGACTCTTAGACAAGGTTCTGGACGTCCACGCAGCACAGACGCCTGCCAGGATCGCCGTACTGCAAGGTCAGCACTGGCAGATCATACAGCTACCATGGCACAGATAAGAAGACTTGTGAGCCCAGACGTGTTTACCGAGCGAGGTGGCGCAGTGGTTAGACACTGGACTCGCATTCGGGAGGACGACAGTTTAATCCCGCGTCGGGCCATCCTGATTTAGGTTTTCCGTGATTTCCCTAAATCGCTCCAGCCAAATGCCGGGATGGTTCCTTTCAAAGGGCAGGGCCGACTTCCTTCCCCGTCCTGCCCTAATCTGATGAGACCGATGACCTCGCTGTCTGGTCACCTTCCCCAAATAACCCAACCCCAGACGTGTTAACTGTTGCGAACCGATTATTAACAGTGGGACTACTGGCACGCACACCTCTAGCCCGTTTCCCGCTCACGGTACAGCATCGACGTACACATCTTGACTGGTGCGTCAGAGGATAACTTGGAAGATGGACTGGCATGCGGTGGTCTTCAGTGATGAAAGCAGATTCGACCTGCAAGCAAATGATGGTCGCAGACCTGGTCAGCGCTGTCTCATAGATGACCCCACCTCAGGCCTTATGGTCTAGGATGCGATAAGCTACAGCTCTCATTCACCTTTGATGTTTCTGGAGGGGACGCTAACCAGAGCTCCCCCCCAGGGGGTCCACAACTCTTTTGTGGATACGTGCGTAGCGAGCACGGGACCCTGAGCTAATGTGGCCCTGCTTCCTTTCCAGGCTGCATACCTTACTTTTCCGCATTCTTCCCTATCCCCCATCTTCGCCCCCCCCCCTCCCCTCACCTCTGGCTCTTTCCTTCCCTTTCTCCCCATCTGGGAGTATGGTTTGTGCCTATGTCCGGAGACGGACGCTTGTAAATGTACCGCATTCTTCCCCTTCCTTGCTTGTATGTCTTCATCCTTCCTTTGTCCTTCTCTTTTCCTTACCTCTTCTCTTTACCCTTTTCTCCGCTGCGGTGTTTGAGACCTCTCTTCTTTCCTTTCCCTTTCTATGTTTTTTCCCTTTCTCTTTCTTCCTCCCTGTGCGTGTCTGAAGGCCGACCCACGCATTTTTGTGCGTAGCCGGTGACGGGGTAACACGTAATTCCCCGCCCCGGGTAGACAGGTAGGACACGTCCGTACCCCCTGGTAATGGCCAGGCCCAGGGAGGGGTGATTACCCGAGCTGATACCTTCCGAAAGTGCCGATTGGTCCCTCCGTCCGTTTTTCTGGAGGTGTGATCTGAGGTGTGAACAATCACCTAAGGTGGGGCCGCCACAAGGGAGGAGCGCGCCATCGGAGACGCCGGTAATCATGGGGGATTCTTCCACAATGGTTTCCTCACCTTCCACTATGTCTGCTCACAAGCATAAGTTCACTGAGTCTCAGCCACAGACAGTTCTTCCATAGTTGCCACAGTTCCTTGTTGTTTCTCGGTCTGACGAAGGTCACGACTTCTCCATGGTCAACCATTTCATTATTCAGAAAGGTGTCGACGCAATTGCAGGTCCTGCAAAGTCTTGTTCCAGATTACGGAATGGCACCTTGTTGTTAGAAACAGTCAGTGCCCTCCAGGCACAAAAATTGCTGCGTACTTCACTGCTCCACACCTTCCCTGTCCGGGTTGAAGCGCACCGCACTTTAAATTCCTCGCGTGGCGTCGTTTATACACGCTCCCTCGATGGATTGTCTGATGAAGAAATTCAGCACTACCTATCTGACCATGGCGTAACGGCTGTTCATAGAGTTATGAAAAGGGTTGACATGAACGTCATTCCAACCCGCACTGTCTTCTTGACATTTGACAGAGTTCAACTCCCATCGAAAATCAAAGCAGGCTATGAGATAATTTCCGTTCGCCCTTACGTCCCAAACCCTACGCGTTGCTATCGGTGTCAGCGGTTCAATCACACCAGCCAGTCCTGTTCCAATCCGGCCAAATGTGTTACGTGTGGCAAGGATGCCCATGAGGGTGCTTGTCCACCTCCATCCCCTCACTGCATCAACTGTATGGGTGACCACGCTGCTTCCTCTCGAGATTGCCCTGTTTTTAAAGACGAAAAGCTCATTCAGGAAATCAGAGTGAAGGAAAAGGTGTCGACCTTTGCTGCTCGAAAATTATTCGCCAGTCGACAGCCCACCGTGCCTCAGACAGGAAAATACAGCACTGTCCTTGCTTCTCCTCGGGCAACAAAGGAGGCGGCCACGCAGACTTGCGACCTCACCTTTAGTGCCACGGTCGTCAGATCAGCCAGTGCAGAGATCGCCTGTTCAACCTCACCACTTTCGCCTGCCCACTCTATGGCTCACCCTTCATTGGGTTCTGCTAAATCTCGAGCCCAAAAGTCAGACACCCGCACTTCCAAGAAAGAGCACACTCGTGAAGATTTTTTTACATACCCCAACTTTGCAACCATCGGTTCCTCCTCCATCTAAACATCATATTTCCAAGAAGGCTACTAAGAAACCCAGTTCATCTCCTTCTCCGCCAAGGCGTGTCCCATCTACAGCACCACCTGGCGGAAATCTCCCTCGGCCGACTTCTGTGTCGCCGAGGCGCACTGCTGGCGGCCGATCAACCGGCCGATAGCTGGTGGCAGGAGCTGCTCCTGAACAACCTATGGATCAGGATCTTCTGCTTTCGGCTGAATGCCATTCCATGCTGTCGGTCGCAAGCTCTGAGCAGTCGATGAGTTGACAGCAACCTTGGTCACATTCCTCCATTTTCTGTTCACCCTATGTCCATTATCCACTGGAATATCCGCGGCATTCGAGCCAATCGGGATGAATTGTCGATCCTCTTACGATCCTACTCGCCGGTCATCTTCTGTCTTCAGGAAACAAAGCTGCGTCCCCATGACCACTTTGTCTTCCCCCATTTTCAGTCTGTCCGATTTGATCTCTGTTGAAGGCACTCCAGCCCATGGAGGCCTCATGATTCTTCTCCATGATACTCTCCATTATCACCCAATCCACTTAAACACTTCCTTCCAAGCTGTCGCTGTCCATCTTTCCCTTTCTGGATATACCTTTTCTCTTTGTACTGTATACATTCCATCGTCCACACCAATGGTACGAGCTGATCTCCTTCATCTTCTTGGTCAGCTTCCACCCCCCCCTGTTTGCTGGTTGGGGACTTCAATGCCCACCACCCGCTTTGGGGCTCTCCACATCCATGTCCACGTGGCTCACTATTGCTAGACGTCTTCCACCAAGCGGATCTAGTTTGCCTCAACACTGGGGTCCCTACAATTTTGTCTGCCTCCACGACAAATTTCTCTGACTTGGACCTTTCGGTCGGTACTGTTCCGCTAGCTCGGCGCTTCGAATGGTTCGCCCTTGACGATACACACTCGAGTGACCACTTTCCATGTGTCCTTAGACTGCAGCCTCAACTGCCATATATGCGCCCCCGGCGCTGGAAGTTTGCCCAAGCCGATTGGACACTTTTTTCGTCTCTAGCGACATTTGATGACCGTCACTTTCCCATCGTCGACGATGAGGTCACACATATTACAGACGTTATTCTTACAGCTGCGGAACGTTCCAAACCACGCACCTCCGATTTGCCCCGGCGCCCCCCAGTTCCTTGGTGGAACGAGGCATGCCGTGACGCAATACGTGAGCGGCGACGTGCTCTTCGCGTTTTCCGCCACCATCCTACTTTGGCCAACTGTATCCGCTATAAGCAGTTCCGTGCGCGATGTCGTCGCGTCATCCGCGATAGCAAGAAGGCAAGCTGGAAATTCTTTATTAGCTCATTTAACACCTTCACTCCCTCCTCGGAAGTTTGGAGTCGGCTTCGACAGTTCTCAGGCGCGCCTAGTTTCTCCCCGGTCTCTGGGCTCACTGTCGCGCATGATACATTAGTGGACCCCGTCGCAATTTCTAACTCATTGGGTCAGCACTTTGCTGAGATTTCGAGCTCTTCAAATTACCCGCCAGTGTTTCTGCCGAAGAAACGTGCAGCGGAATTGCGACATCTTGCTTTCTCCTCTCAAAATCGCGAAAGCTACAATACTGTTTTCTCCATGCGGGAACTCCAACATGCACTCTCTTCTTCTCGCTCCTCCGCCCCAGGACCGGATGGTATCCACGTCCAAATGTTGCTGCATTTACCAACCTATAGTCTGCGTTACCTCCTTCGCCTTTATAATCGAATTTGGACCGACAGTACTTTTCCCAGACGATGGCGGGAAGCTATCGTCGTTCCTGTTCCGAAACCTGGAAAGGACAAACATCTCCCCTCTAGCTATCGCCCCATTTCTCTCACGAGTAGTGTATGTAAGGTTTTGGAGCGTATGGTGAATTGCCGTTTAGCTTGGTGGCTGGAGTCCCGAAGTCTTTTAACACCTGCCCAATGCGGATTCCGAAAGCATCGTTCTGCAGTTGACCATCTTGTTGCTCTCTCCACTTACATCATGAACAATTTTCTCCGGAAACGCCAAACAGTAGCAATATTTTTTGATGTGGAGAGAGCATACGATACCTGTTGGAGGACAGGCATCCTCCGCACACTGTTCTCTTGGGGCTTTCGAGGTCGGCTGCCCATTTTTCTTCGCGAATTTATGGCAGAGCGCACATTTAAAGTGCGGGTGAACACTATTCTCTCCCGCACTTTCTCCCAAGAAAACGGGGTACCCCAGGGCTCCGTGCTGAGTGTTGTACTGTTTGCCATTGCCATAAATCCTATTATGGATTGTCTCCTTCCTGATGTCTCGGGCTCCCTCTTTGTGGACGATTTTGCGATCTACTACAGCTCTCAACGGACCAGCCTTCTTGAACGACGTCTTCAAGGATGTCTCGATCGCCTCCACTCTTGGGGCATCGAAACCGGCTTCCGTTTTTCTCCCAGTAAGACCGTTTGTGTTAATTTTTGGCGACGTAAGGAGTTTCTTCCACCCTCCTTACATCTAGGACCTGTCAACCTTCCCTTTTCGAACGTCGCTAAATTCTTGGGTCTTATGTTTGACAGAAAACTGTGCTGGTCCTCCCACGTTTCCTATCTTTCGGCTCGCTGTCTGCGATCGCTCAACACCCTCCGTGTCCTGAATGGTACCTCCTGGGGAGCGGACCGAGTGGTCCTTCTCCGCCTCTATCGCGCCTTAGTGCGCTCGAAATTGGACTATGGAAGCATAGTTTACTCCTCTGCTCGGCCGTCTATTCTTCGTCGTCTCGACTCTACCCACAACCGTGGATTAAGTTTAGTGTCTGGAGCTTTTTACATCAGCCCTGTGGAAAGCCTGAGACTGCTGAACCTCCGCTGTCCAATCGGCGAGCAGTCCTTCTGAGTCGTTATGCTAGCCATCTGTCTTCCATGCCTGCTAATCCAGCCCATGACATTTTTTTCGACGCCTCCTTTGATGTAGGGTATGCAGGCCGCCCCTCCTCCCTACTACCACCGGGAGTCCGCTTCCGTCAGCTGCTCCATTCTCTTTCCTTCCGCTTTCCTAAAACCTTCTTGACAACTTGCGGTACAGCACCGCCTTGGCTCCGTCCCCGGATCTGCCTGCTCCGTGACCTTTGTCAGTTTCCCAAGGATGGTACCCCTTCACTTGTTTATCGTCGGGTATTTTCTGCTCTATGTGCACAAATGACGGAAGCCACATTTATTCACACCGACGGCTCGAAAACATCGTTAGGTGTAGGGAGTGCCTATATTGTTGGCGACACCCCAAATCACTTTCGGCTTCCCGACCAGTGTTCGGTTTATACTGCGGAGCTTTACGCTGTTCTCCAGGCTGTCCACTACATCCGCCGCCATCAGTACGTTATCTGCTCAGATTCTCTCAGCTCTCTCCTCAGCCTCCAAGCTCGTTACCCTGTCCACCCTCTGGTCTACCGGATTCAGGACTGTCTGCGCTTGCTCCACCTGGGGGGCGTCTCGGTGGCGTTCCTCTGGCTCCCGGGACACGTTGGTATATGTGGAAATGAGGCGGCCGATATAGCGGCCAAGGCTGCAGTCTCTCTTCTACGGCCAGCTATTCAATCGATTCCCTTCGCCGATCTACGGAGCGTTTTATGTCGTCGTGTTGTTCTTTTATGGCATGCACATTGGTCGACACTTCCCCATAATAAATTGCGGGACGTGAAAGCTCTTCCTTGTGCTTGGACCTCTTCCTCCCGAACGCGTCGTCGGGAGGAGGTAATTTTAACTCGACTCCGGATAGGGCACTGTCTTTTTAGCCATCGACATCTTTTAAGCGGCGATTCTCCCCCACTCTGTCCCCACTGCTCTCAGCTGTGGACGTTAAGACACCTTTTAATTGAGTGCCCCTATTTTACTCCGTTACGCGCCCGTCTACAGCTGTCGCCTGATATATCGTCAATTTTAGCAGATGACACGCGCTCGGCCGATCGCGTTCTCGAGTTTATTAGTGCCAGCGAAATGACGTCAGTCATTTGAAGCTTTTTTTGGGGACAACCAACCCCCTTCTGTAGTGGATTTTTAAGCCTTCCTTCTGCTTTTAGTTTCTCCAATTTTTTGAGTTTCGTTCCCATTGCTGCTGGTTTCCATTTTCGGTTTTTTATTGTTTCCTAAGTCACGGACCGGGCGCTAATGACCATAGCAGTTTTGCGCCCTAAAACAAAACAAAAAAAAAACCAGAGCTCGGTATGTACAGAAAATTGTTAGGTCAGTTATTTTGCCATTCTTGCAACAGGAAGGTGCTCTATTGTTCCGACAGGCTAATGCTCGTCCACACACTGTTCGCGGTGACCGAGCAGTTCTAGGCGCTTCTGTCTGGAACCACGCGGCTGCTGCGGTCGCAGGTTCGAATCCTGCCTCGGGCATGGATGTGTGTGATGTCCTTAGGTTAGTTAGGTTTAAGTAGTTCTAAGTTCTAGGGGACTGAGGACCTCAGATGTTAAATCCCATAGTGCTCAGAGCCATTTGAAGTTCGTGAAACTTAATGAACTCTGCAAGACGTGCAGCGGCTTCTCTGGCCAGCGCGATCTCTGTACTTGTCTTCGATCGAGCATGTGTGACATACGATGGGACGAGAAGTGACTCTTCCAACTCGTTAGCCAGCAACTTTTACAGAACTACGTGAAAAGTTCGAGCAGAAGTGGAATAACATATTCAAGGACAGTATTCGCCATTTGTACGATGGAATGGACGTCAGAGCCAGCGCCTGCATTGCTGCCGGTGGAGGCTGCTCCACGTACTGATATGGGTGTTCCAGCATGGGTCAGTACCAGGTACCTCAGAACCGCTTGAGCTATTGATCTGTAAATGTAATCATTTCACGTACTCCATATGCACTGTTGCAACATTAAATATTGACTGGGGAAACCTCTAAAAGGATGTACAAACTTTTTTCGAATTGTGTACTTAATGATTGGCTGGGTGCAGTCCATTAACTGCAATGGATTGAGATACCACCATTTATTGTATCCACTGTCGAATGGTAGCACTCAATAAGTAATAAAAGAATGGCACGAACTTCGAACGATACATCAACTTTCATGAATGCTTCGCTCTTGGACGATATTCACTACGTGCGAATTAATCTTCGAAGTTCTTCGGACATGCGACCGTAAAACAGAATACATGACTTGACTTTCTCCAACCAGTAATTCCCGACCGACCACACCTGAGAACTTCTCATTAACGACTGCCGCGGTTGCGGGCGCCTAAGAGAAGCCACCGTAAAACTCATTGGCGAGACTAAAGATGAACAACCGCGCGATGTCGCAAACCACACAGGTTGTGAGCTGCTGTATCTACAGAGGCGCAACAACCCTGACCCTACCCGAGCATCAACAGCAGTATTAGTGATCCACACAGGCCCGAATACACGCTTGTATTGGTTGTAAAATGAAAGGAAAAACTACTCCCGCACAGCCATGAAGGCCCAAAGGTACCGACTGGCCGCCGTCTCATCCTCAGCCCACAGGCGTCAGTTTCCTAGACCGGAGCCGCTACTTCTCAATCAAGTAGCTCCTCAGTTTGCTTCACAAGGGCTGAGTGCACGCCGCTTGCCGGTGATCTGATGGGAACCGGTGTTACCACTGGGGCAAGGCCGTTGGCTAAAGTGAAAGTAAACAGCCTCCGAATGTCATCTAGAGAGATTTCTCACCATGCTTGAAACGTACGCTGTGACAGTCATGAACAATGCCTCCCAGTCATGCTCTATGGGTGGCTAATCACGGGATCCGGCAGGCCAGTCAAAGATGCATAAACATCTTAAAAATTCTGATGTTTCGTTCCTATCTCACAATTTTAAATAAAGCGCACTCAAAGTGGCTTGTTCTTGGATAAAATTAATCGGTTTACTAGTGACAGTCAGAAACGCCGTTAATAAATAAACAACGAAAACGCAAAATTCTCCTAGTGAGGGTATTTTTTATTATTACTTTTCATTCCCTATTTTCTACCAGAAGGCTATATTCACTTCATGTCTGTCCCAGATACGCGTGGCTTCGGCACACATACGAGACAGTAAGATTTCCAAATACTCGTACAATACCACAGTTTTAAAGTAGTGGATGAAAACAGATTAGCTATGTAAGCTACAATGTGATCAGATGAATGTGCAGAAAAAATAACCATCGAGATGGTAGTGCAAAAATTGGACTTTAATAACTAAACAACTAAAAACAAACCCTCCTAGTAAGGGTACTTTTTATTATTACTTTTCATTCCCTACCCCCTAAAGATAGTCTGCTATTGGGGGACTACTTATCCAAATACCTGGCGAGCTGCTAGTTGCCAAAGATATTCCCAATTGGGGATATTTGGAACATAATTTACAGTTTACGGTATTTGCCGCACAAACCAAGCAAAGCCTCCTGGAAGCCTTGGTCAGATCGTAGGGATGCAAGCTATTTTTAATTTAACTTTGGGACGACACGTGCCAGACAAAAAGTATTCGTGTATTTATTCGTGTATTTACGATTATAGTCCATGACTTGCTCGACGTGTAAAACGCAGTAAAGGTAATTTTGAAGCTTGCTTCTCTGTCGCTGTTTCTACTTCAGACATAGGGAATTGTGTGTGTCCAAGTTCAACAAACTTATGTTTCTCATCACTTTATAGGTAGCATTTAGCACACGTTTAATTCATTACAACCTGCTGTCCACACTGTCATCGGTACGGGAAGTTACATGCAATTGTTACCCATTCCAGATTCACGAGGCAGTAGGCAAAACAATAATATTGTTTGTTGGTTGTTGGTGTTGTGGTCTTCAGTCCAAAGACTGGTTTGATGCTACTCTCTTCCTGTGCAAGCCTTATCATCTCCGAATAACTACTGCGTCCTTCATCCTTCTTAATTTGCTTACAGTATTCACATCTTGGTTTCCTCTACGACCCCCCCCCCCCCCCGAAACACATTTCCCTCTAATTTTAAGTTGGTGATCGCTTGATACCTCAAAGTGTGTCCTATCAGCCGATCCCTGTTTACAGTCAGAATGTGCCACAAATTTCTTCTCTCCCCGGTGATGTTCAACTCTTCTTCATTAGTTATGTGATCTACCCATCTAATCTTCAGTATTCTTCTGTAGCACCACGTTTCAAAAGCTTCTATTCTCTTCTTTTCCAAACTATTTATCGTCCATGTTTCACTTCCAAACATGGCTACACTCAAGACAAATACCTTCAGATAAGACTTCCAGATATTTAAGTCTATATTCGATGTTAACACATTTCTCTTCTTCAGAAAAGCTTTTCTTACCTTTGCCAGTCCACATCTTGTATCCTCTCTACTTCGGCCATCATCAGTTATTTTCCTGCCAAAAAAGCAAAATCTATCTTCTACTTAAATTGTCTCGTTTCCTAATCTAATTCCTTCCTGATTTAGTTAGACTACGTTCCATAACCCTGTTTTGCTTTTGTTGATGTTCATCTCATATCCTCCTCTCAAGACACTGTCCATTCCATTCAACTGCTCTTCAAAGTCGTTTGCTGTTTCTGATAGAATTAAAATGTCATCGGCAAACCTCAAAGTTTTTGTTTCTTCTCCCTGGACTGATTCCTACTCCACATTTTTTTTTGTTTTTCTTTTGTTTGTTTCGTTTACTGCTTGTTCAATGTACAGATTGAATAACATCGGCGATAGGCCTGTCAGACTTCCTTTTCAACCACTGTTTCCCTTTCATGCCCCTCGACTCGTATAACTGCCATCTGGTTTCTGTAAAAGTTGTAAATAGCCTTTCAGTCCCTATGTTTTACCCCCTGCTACCTTCAGAATTTCAAATAGAGTTTTCCAGTCAAAATTTTCAAAAACTTTCTCTAAGTATACAAATGTTATAAACGTAGGTTTGCTTTTCCTTAACCTATCTCCTAAGATAAGTCGTATGTTCAGTATTGCCTCGTGCATCTACATTTCTCCGGAATCCAAACTGATCTTGCCCGAGGTCGGCTTCTACCAGTTTTTCCACTATTCTGTAAAGTATTCGTGTTAATATTTTGTAACTCTGGCTTATTAAACTGACTGATCTGTAATATTCACACAGATCAGCACGCTCTTTTTGGAATTGGAATTATTACAGTACTATTGACGTGTGAGATTATTTCGTCTGTCTCATACATTTTGCACAGCAGATGGAAGAGTTTTATCGTGACTGTCTCTCGCAAGCCTATCAGTAATTCTGACGGGATGTCCTGTACTCCAAGGGTCTTGTTGCGACTTAGGTCGTACAGTTCTCTGTCTAATTCTCCTCACAGTATCATACCTCCCATCTCATCTTCATATACATCATCTTCCCGTTTCTATTAATGCCATCAAGTTCGCCTCCCTTGTACAGACACCCCCCCCCCCCCTCCCCCTATATACTCCTTTCAGCTTTCGCTTCGCTGCTTAGTACTGGTTTTCCGTCTGAGCTCTTGATGCGAATTCAACTGCTTCTCTTTTCTCCAACAGGCTCTTTAATTTCCTGTAGGCGATGCCTATCTTTATCTTAGTGAAATACGCTTCTGTATCCTTCCATTTGTCCTCTAGCGGTTCCTATTTGGCCGTTTTGCACTTCCTGTCAATCTCATTTTGTAGAAGTTTGTCTTCCCTTTCGCCTGCTTCATTTTCTGCATTTTAATATTTTCTCGCTTCATTAATTAAATTCAAAACCTCCTGTGTTATCAAAGGATTTCTAGACCTTGTCTTTTTACCTATTTGATCCTCTAATGTCCTCAATATTTCATCTCTTAAAGTCACCCATTCGTCTTCTACTGCATTCCATTCCCCTGTTCTAGGCAATTGCTGCCCAGTGCTCCCTCTGAGGCATCCAACAACCTCCCGGTTCTTTCAATTTATCTAGGTCCCTTCTTCTTAATTTCCTATTTTTTGCAGTTTGTTCAGTTTTAACCTAGAGTTCATAAACAATAAATTGTGGCCAGAGTCCACATCTGCCCCCTGGAAATGTCTCACAATTTAAAATCTGGTTCCTAAATATCTAACCATTACGTAATCAATCTGAATCCTTCCGGTATCTCCAGGTCTCTTCCACGCTTACAGACCTCTTTTATGTTTCTTAAATCAATTTTCGTCTCTCTCAACTATTATCTCATGATAAATTTCTTCAATCCCTTCATCTGCTGAGCTTATTGGCATTTAAACTTGTACTGCTGAGGTGAGTGTGTGCTTCGTGTCTGTCTTCGCTACGATAATGCGTTCACTATGCTGTTCATAATAGCTTATCCGCATTCTTATTTTCTTATTCATTATTGAACCCACTCTACCTGTATTACACCATGTGACTTTGTACTTACAACTATGTATTCATCAATATGTATTTTTTTTCTCAGATCTTTTCGAATTATTTTCATTTTGCAGCAGTATTCTCGGTTTGTTTGCCGCTACGTGAAGTAAAAGACGCATAGTCCAGATTTTTGTCTACTCCCAGACAAGTCCTTTTAGTTTGCTGTGTGTAGACGGTAGTATCATATCTGCACCCAAGTGGCTACTGTTATCGGTCAGGTAGCTCCTGGGGTACCGGGTCTCTACCGGCGACCGCGCACAAGTAAATGCGTGTAGTCAGCGATCCCGCCCTCTTGAAACGTTAATCGTGTCGGTGGTGTCGGCAACCCTGGTAAGCAACCGAGCAGCACACGTGACGTAATGCGCAACCACCGGAACTCCCGCCGGCCTCGTTGGGAAACGTCGGTCGCTTCTAGCTCCCTCTCCCCTCTGTGTGTGTGTGTGTGTGTGTGTGTGTGTGTGTGTGTGGCGCAAAAGTACGAGAACATTAAATTTATTGGTACGTGATGTTCTCGCTGCACCATAACTGATCCATTAAATTTCTGGAGTGCAGCCACATAAACTCTCTTCTTCTTCTTCTTCTTCTTCTTCTTCTTCTTCTTCTATCTGCCTTATATCTTTAGAATATCTTCAGGGTGAGCCAACAGATAGAAGGCTACAGTACTCGTTCGTCCTTTTGCAGGTTTTCATCATATTTCTATAGATTGAGGTTTTATTTAAGTACTCTGAAAAGGATTTTGCTGAAAAAATTTTTTTTCGAGCATTTAAAGAGCATTTTCCTACCACGTGTGTTCATGTGCCACGCCCACTTTTCTGCCACCCACTTTTCTGCCACCCACTTTTCTGCCACCCACTTTTCTGCATATATTTTAGATCTTTATATCCCCTACATTGCACGTTAGGGATTTTTTTTCCGAGTGTGTTGGCTATCCTTGGAATGCAACGGTCGGTATTCTGTTGTTTCTGCTGTTTGTAAACAACACGGTTTCAAACACGTGGTTAGTTTGGTTCAAGTGTGATTGCGAGTAGTTGTTATACTTACGTTTGCAGTGCTTGTTTACAAATGTACTCACCTCTTTCACAGCTATTTATATAGAAGCTCCTGCAAGTTAAGCCTATTCATAACGTCCTCTACTGGTGATAAGCCATGTCATGGATTGTGTCCATCAGGAGACAATTCGTGGTGCAAATACAGTAGAGCTCAGGCAACTGGAGAACCTTATTCTCACTAGCATTCTCTTCCTGCTGCTGTTGTTACAGCAATTAAACGTATTTTCAGAGACTTGGCTCATTCTGATCTTCTAAGGAAATGTCTGCATGGGCAGACACAGAACTCAATGAATGTTTCAACAGCATAATTTGGAACCACCTTCCTAAAACTATATTTATAGGCATGCATACAATGAACCTAGGAGTTCATGGTGCTGTTATTACATTCAATTGTGGTAATATTGGACGTGTTGGGTACTGAAAAAGCTGGGAATTAATCCTGGTGAAAATATGATCACTGGGCTGCAACATTGCGATAAAATGAGGATAGCCGATGCAGACAGGTCTGCATCTAATATGGCCAAGAAAGCAATACATACATCCAGGAAGGAAAAAAAAAGAAGCTGGAAGACCTGCTAGAGGCCAAAGAAGGGCCATCATATGCATCAGGACAGTTTTAATTAACTGTAAGTAACAAATTTCAAAAGTTTTTTTCTTTAAAATCAATTTCCCGCAAACTAAAATTTTCAGTACATTTGCCCCATTATATCTGAAAATATCATAAATAAATGAACGAAATTTTCAGAGACTCTGCATAACACGAAAAGCCACCTCTGGTACTACATTCATTAATATTACCCCATTAATAAGTTCGCAAAAAATATTTTCTGCTGAAAAAGCTTAATATTTTTTGTTAATTTTTAAATAGTATTTCTAAAAAACTATAAAATAGATAAAGTAGATTTTAGTACAGTTGACTCTATTAGCATCATGTAACATACAGTAAAAATATTAAGGTCTTGCAGCAAATAGTTTTTTCAGAAATGGGTCAAATACTTGCCTAAATTAACATGGGTTAGATAGGCAGGGTGTGGTCCCCTTAAACCACAAATTACAGTTGGGCAAACGATACTCTCGTCCGAACGAGCTCGAGAGTCTCACTTCCTTGAGGTACTTGGAACACTACTTCCGCTTACAGGATGACGCCACCTTAACAAGCAATATACTGAGTTAAATTTGCTAAAAGCCCTTAATACAGTCTCGTGCCCTTCCCAATATTCCTCAAACATATTTTCTTTTCTGGTCGATTGTGCGGTGCTGTATCAAGGGCTTTACACAACACTGTGAAACGTGTACCATAAGAAACCAAAGATGGCATTTCTGACCAAGAGAAGTCTACTGTTATCAGACAGGTCTTAACTTGAGGAAGAAATTTCGAAGGATGCACTTCTGGAACACAGCATTATATGGTAGTGAGTCATGAACAGAAGGAAAACCGGAACAAAAGAGAACTGAAACGTTTGAGATGTTGAACACTAGGTGGACTGATAAGGAATGTGAAGGGTCACCGTAGACTCAGGAGGAAAGGAACATACGGAAAACACTGACAAGGAAGACGGAGGGGGTGATAGGACATGCGTTAAGAAATCAGGAAGCAACCTCCATGGTACTAGAGGGAGCTGTAGAGGGTAGAAACTGTAGGGAAAGACAGATATTGGAACGCATCCAGCTAATACCTGAGGACGTAGGGTGCAAGTGCTGCTCTGAGATGAAGAGGTTGGCACAGGACAGAGATTCGTGACGAGCCATATCAAAGCAGTCAGAAAACTCAAGACTCAAATTTTAAAAAAATCTACAACAAACTCTTGTTCACTGTAGGTCTGTTCTTCTGCTCATGTGTGTACACAATTTCTTACTTCTGTAAAGTCTTGAATAAACAATGCGTGTGTGGGACGCGTGTGTACACAGCTTAACTTTTCGTAAAGAACAACTTTCTGTTGCTTCAAATTTGACGCCTTTACCTTCAAAAACAGTACACAATCGTTTTTGGTGAGGCCACAGTGAAGTTCAGCATTGTTTACAGTTCAGGATGTAAGCTCCCTAATTTATCGTCGTGAGCAATTAACGCAGTAGATAAACATCCAAGTAGAGCACTTAAAATTTCTTTGCCAGCTTAGAGGTTGGGCACCAGTCGCAATAGGGTGGACACTTGAGTGAGAACGATCGACAAGTTGACACAAATTTCTCCACTTATTCTGTCGTAATACTTACTGACATAAAGTTTCAGATTATTCAGAAGTTTAACAAAATACACCGTGAGCTATCACGCTGAATCTATCGATTAATACTGTGGCATCTGATATTTCAATTTAACGGTATCGATATGTGTGACATGCGCACTGCCACACTTACGTCTTACTAACGTGGAAGCGAACTAGAGTGTGTGTCTGCGCAATCTGAACAGCGCTACACACTGCCGCTATAGCGTTGCGCATAATTGCGTAGTAAGTACAGGTTTACTGAATGTTACCTGTGTAATAAATGACCATTTTTATCAGTCCAGAAATGACTATCATGGCAGCTGAAAACAACATCACAGCTGAGAGACCTCACGTGAGAAAATTTTCTGTTTACATTATTTCGGCTTTCTGAGCACTGTCCAGCCCCCCCAAACATTTAATGCACCTCTTAAAGTTCATGTAACGAGTTAAGGTCTCCTTCGACAAAATCTGTCCGCCTATGCGCTCACTATTCCAACGTTGCGGCAGCAAGTAAGATGTCACTGGTCATTTTATGCAATTGCGACCCATAACTTAATAAAGGATCCATTGGGAGAATCTGACGACTGCTTACAATGTGGTGCAGAAAAGGCTCGTAGAAGCGGAAGAGAAACTGGTTTGTGGGATCTTAGGTGCCTGTCTGCTGTACAACGGACCCTGTTCACACTACAGTGTTCGACAGTTATGCGCAATTGTAATGCAGGCATTGATACTTTGTCGCAAATTTCGGTTCTGATTAACTGACTGACTGCAGACTGAAGCTACTGTCACCAAAGTACATCTCGCGCAAGGACCGCAAAGATGATAAAAGAAATCAGGGCTCGTATGGAAGCATACAGACAGTACTTTTCCCCTCGCTCCATTTGCGAGTGAAACAGGAAAGGGAATGACTAGTAGTAGTAGTAGTAGTAGTAGTAAGTACACTCAGCCACGCACAATGTGGCGACTTGCGGAGTACGCATCCAGACATGTAGAAAAGCATTTCTCTTGTAATCTGATAGTCTTCTTTCGCGTCCTCTCCGGGGCCAACATTGATCTTTCATTAGAGAGCACACTCCATCGTTTATGTATTTATGGGACACATTCTTGGACATACACGTCCCTGCTATTACTAGAGAAACAGGGTGCAGAAGGTTACAGTTGGACGCTTGAGTAACACAAAAAGGGCCGCCGTGTCGATATGGACCCATTACTATTATTGCTCTGTACGGTCGCAGGTTCGAATCCTGCCTCGGGCATGGATGTGTGTGATGTCCTTAGGTTAGTTAGGTTTAAGTAGTTCTAGGGGGCTGATTACCTCAGAAGTTAAGTCCCATAGTGCTCAGAGCCATTTGAACCATTTTTTGAAAGTTTAGGTCAGACACATTCGTCGTAAGAATTATCAACTTTGGGACACAAATATCATCATATATTCACTGATGTCCTACGGGATGTTATTCTGGGGTAACACCACACATTAGCAAGAAGTATTCATTGTACAAAAGAAAGTAATATTAGAATTCTGTCTCGAGTGCACACATGTAAATCTCGCAGGCTTCTATTAAAACAATTAGTAAGATTATAACCACAGCCTCGCACTTCATTACTCGCTCATTAAATATGTTGTCAGCAATTTATTAATTTTCAGAATCATGGAAATTTTCACCAGTACAATACCAGAAGGAAAAACAAGCCAGGTGCGGGTAGGACTCGCGTACTCTGAAGATTCCGCACTAACTTCATTGTATACAGACATTCCCTAAAAATGATCTAAATTTACCTCTAGTGAATCTAACTTTGGCACGGAAAGGAGTATAGTACTCAGCTACAAAATTCTGAGGATCTACCCACTGAAATAAAATGTCTGACAGACAGCAGAAGTATTTTCAAATGCAGATTAAGGCTATTTCTCTTTAATAACTCCCTCTATACCACTGACGAATTCGTGAATAAAAGTAGTCAATTGTTTTTTTTTTTTTTTAACCATCAGTGTTCTGATTGGTTTTATGCGACCTGCCACGAACTCTCGTCCTTTTACAACCTCTTCATCTCAGAGTCCTCAATTATTTGCTGGAGTATTTCAATCTTAGTCTTCCTCTAGTGTTTATGCCCTCTACACCTCCCAGTAGTAACATGGAAGTCACTCTCTGATCTCTTAATAGATGTCCTATCGTCCTGTTCCTTCTCCTTGTCAGGGTTTTCCACACATTCCTTTCGTCCGACTCTGCGCAGAACCTCCTCATTCCTTACCTTATCAGTCCACCTAATTTTCAACATTCGTCAATTACAAACTTTTAAATGGTCGGTGTATAACTGACGAGCCAAAACATTGTGACCACTTTTGGAACGCAACGCAGCAGCCGTCCTGCATGGCATAAAATAGTAAATCGTTGGTAGGTTTCCGAAGATACATAGTCCAGATATGTACGCGCAGGTCACAAGCAACACTCGTAAATTACGGGCCGGTTATTTGTGGAGTCGTAGCTGGCGTCCGATAGCATCCGACATGTGTTCCATCGGGTTCAGATCAGGCGAAGTTGGTCCGTAAAGAGATGAACTTGAGTTCACTGTCACGTTCCTCAAACCACTGTAGCACGATTTTGGGTTTGTGGCAAGGACGATCTGCTGGAAGATGCCATCGCTGTCGGGAAAGTCATCATATATGAAAAGTTGCAATGCGGTCCGCAGTAACGCTCACGTAGTCTACAGCCTTCATGATATCTTCGATTACCACCACTGGTCCATGGAAGCCCAGGTGAATGTCCCCACAGCATAATACTGTCCCCCACCGGCCAGTGTCCGTGGCGCAGTGCACGTTTCGAGCAGGTGTTAGTCTGGATGACGGCCAATCCGGACCTAACAGTTCACGTGGTGTAACAAGAAGTGTGTGATTCA
This sequence comes from Schistocerca serialis cubense, assembly GCF_023864345.2. Classification (NCBI taxonomy): domain Eukaryota; kingdom Metazoa; phylum Arthropoda; class Insecta; order Orthoptera; family Acrididae; genus Schistocerca; species Schistocerca serialis. Next base: position 404,811,249 of record NC_064639.1, on the reverse strand, counting down.
TCCGACCAGGCAACACATTTCCACTGACGCGCGGTCAAATTACTACGTTCTCGGACCTACTGCAGCCTAAACTGACGACAGGGGTCTCTGCTGCGGTGCCCCATATTAAACACTGTGCGCCGAAAGATGTGCTCCAAAACATTTGTGCCAACATCAGCGTTGTACTGTATCGTCCGATGTCAGAGATCGCCGACTATCCTACTTTATAGAGGGGAAAAGGCTTCTACATCCACGTTCTGTGATGAGGCGTCTATGTCCTTGTCGCTCAATTGCGGTTTCAGCGTCGATCCATCTGTTCCATAGAAGCTGACGATAGTAGCACGATAACAGCGGACCAAATTCGCCATTTCCGACATGCTCTTTCCCAGGCGCCTGCCCATAACAATCTGACCCTTGTTGAAGTCTCTTATGTCTCTGGATTTCCCCACTTGCGGCCTGTATTTTCACTGGAATGATTCCCCATTCATCTATACTCTGCTTATACAGGGTGATTCAAAAGTAACTGTAGACACTTCGTAGGACTAATGTATGCGTCACAATAAGAGTAACATGTTAAATAACGTTTTGTCTGAAATTGCTTATCTCCGAGTTATGATACATAACGTCATTTGTAGTAGGCATTACATTATGGACCATTACAGGCTTTTGGCGTGTTGTGTTCGCCTGCGTTTCGGCTGGTGTTGCTTTGTACATCCTTCTACACTGGTCGGTTGATTCTGGCACGAGTCGCCTTTATTTACTTGACTTCAGTGTGGTGCGTTGTAATCTATGGGGCTGTTGTAGCGTAGCGGCAACAGACGCACTATGTACTTTTATTCTGCCCGTAGTTCATAGGCTGCAGTCGTTGTGTACAATGCGATGCCATAATGAAACGGTAAAAAATTTAAATGTCGTGTGACTAGGGCCTCCCGTCGGGTAGACCGTTCGCCGGGTGGAAGTCTTTAGATTTGACACCACTTCGTCGACTTGCAGCCGTTGGGGATGAAATGATGGTGATTGGGACAACACAATACCCAGTTCCTAAGCGGAGAAAATCTCCGACCCAGCCGGGAATCGAACCCTGTCGCGCTGACCACTCAGCTACCGGGGGGCGGACAATGAAACTGTGAATACGCGGATATGCACCACCTTTACGGCGCAGCAGAACGCAACACACAAGCAGCAAGATGACGATATATGGAAAAGTTTCCAGTCGGGAATCGAACCCTGTCGCGCTGACCACTCAGCTACCGGGGGGCGGACAATGAAACGGTGAATACACGGATATGCACCACCTTTACGGCGCAGCAGAACGCAACGCACAAGCAGCAAGATGACGATATATGGAAAAGTTTCGAAACAGAAGAGTGCCAAACCATCATTTTCACAGCTGTGGAAAGGCGTTTAAGGGAATATGGCATTCGTGGTGCACCACGATTAGGTCGGCTTAAACGTATCTTGGGAATGGTAGATGAAGATCCGACCGTAACTACAGGCCGCATAAGTGCCACTGCAGAGATTTCTCAATCAACTGTATGGCGCCTGCATCGGAGACAGCAATTCCACCCATTTCACCTGCAGAAGGTACAGGAGCGAACACCTGTAAACTACTCTGGACGTCAGGATTTGTCAGTGGTTACTCGAGCGCCATGCTGCTGGTCCACTGTTTGGTCGTGGGGTAGTGTTTATGGATGAGTGCCTCTTTGCCCGCGCGGATATCGTGAACACTGATAACATGCTCACGTGGGCGTATAAGAATCCTCCCGTAGATACAATACCAGGATTTCAACATCGTTCTGCCCTGAATATTTCGTGTGGTATAGTGGACAATAAGTTACTCGGACCGCATTTTATTTCACAGCGCATGACTGTCGGAGTCTGACGACAGATTTTTGAACATGAATTGGGTGGTCTGCTTCATGACGTCCCAATCGCTGCACGAACCAACTTGTGGTTTATGCACGACGGTGCCCCTGCACATTTCAGTCGGGAGGCAAGAAGTCTCTCAGAGTTGCTTATCCGATGTATGGATTGGTCGTGCAGGGGCGGTTACTGGGGCGGCCAGATCTCCGGATCTAAACCCCCCTCCCCCTTGACTCACATTTTTTGGGGACGTGTCGAGGAGCTCGTGTTGGTGTTGCAACTGGGAATTTAGTGCAACTACAGCAACCGAACTGAAAATGGTTGTGCAACTGTGGAGAACGAGACAAACGGACCCCTCAGCATCCAGAGAGCGGTAAGATGTCGAGTACATCACTGTCTTCGACTAAGTGGACATCATTTTTAACATATTCTTAGGTGAATGTACAGTACGTAGCTGTGTTGGTTTCTGGGTAATTTCGTGTCGTTGCTTTCTGAGGAGGATTATTTTTGTGATGCACTTGTCATCCCTATTCTACTGCATAACACTGAAATACAGCAATTTCAGACAAAATATTTTGGCTCAACACGTGTGTGTGTGTGTGTGTGTGTGTGTGTGTGTGTAAATATATCGTAATTGCTTAATATTTTGTGCCTCTGACACGCTCCAAATCATAACACGTTTATCGTGACGGACCGATGGAACAAACAGAAAGCAGACTGGGAAGTTCATCCTGGTATAGTTCAGTGATCGCATTACGGTGCGAGGTGCTGTTTGTTGTTATTCCGTGGCGGTCTCTGCTTGGGCAGAAGAGTCGACGTCCTTGCTGCGTCACGCTTCGCCCGGCGCCAAAACTTTGCATACAAACAGCTGCTTATTCGGCAGCCTGAGGGCCCTCGAGCGTTGGCCGCGTCTAGTTACGCTACAAGGGCAGCGCGGTGACCTCTAGCTGTTGCAGTTAGGCCTGGGTACAATGCACGTACCAATGACACGGCAGAGGGAGGGGGGGGGGGGGGCGGTTCGGCGCGTGTGAGGCATGCGCTCCAATCAGGCACCCTGTAAGTTGTGAGCGCACAGCTAGAAGCGCAAGGCAGACTGTCAGCCGGGTCAGCCACGTAATTTTGTAAGAGCGACGCAGTTCTCTTCTGTTTTGTCGCCAATTTTTTTTCCTCCTTACCCCTCCCCCTCCCCCCCCCCCCCCTCCTAAACGGAAAGAGAGTGTTGTGTTAAGATATGCATTCTCCTTTTCAACCAAATTAGGAAATACAGTTGTTTACTGTCTTTATTGGTTTTCACTGAGATGCTGGGAATTGGGGGAGAGGGTTGCATACCCCTCCCAATTTGGGAAATTATCCTAGAAGTTGTGGTATTCACGTTTCAGCCGGTGTAAACTTCCAGAAACCCTGGGCAGAGCTGCTGCTGGTGATGTAGTTCACCAGCGCCAATACTGACGATGATTCCATCTGGAAGGGCGTCTGACTCCAATCCATTCAACCCTTCACCGAGCGAGATGGCGCAATGGTTCAATCCCGCGTCCGGCCATCCTGATTTAGGTTTACCGTGATTTCCCTAAATCACTCCAGGCAAATGCCGGGATGGTTCCTCTGAAAGGGCACGGCCGGCTTCCTTCCCCATCCTTCCATAATCCGATGAGACCGATGACCTCTCTGTCTGGTCTCCTTCCCCAAAACAACCAACCATTCAACCCATCTGTCAGAGATTAACCAGTAAACCTCCGATTCTTTAAAGAATCGAACTCCCGTCTGATTACCCTACAAATGAGTTAATGGATTAAATACTGTACGTGACGTTAAGCACGTGAGAGAAAAACTTTAGAAAAGGTTTAGAAAAGATTTGAAATTATTTGAAGTTAGCTGGAACTTTTTCAGTGGTCTCATTATTAAACACTAAGTGAGTATAACAGAGTAATTTGCGCTGCGCCCATCTCAACGATTATAGCTGATGACGCTGTGGTGTGCCGGTAGGTGTCGTCGTTGAGTGACTTTAGGAGCATAGATGACGACATAGAAAGCGTTTCTAGTTAGTGTGATAAATGACAGCTTGCTCTAAATGTAGAAAATGTAAGTTGATGCGGATGAGGAGGAAAAACAATCGTGTTGCGTTCAAATACAGCATTAGCAGGGTGCTGCTGGACACGTACCCATCGATTTAATATCCAGGTAAAAAACTGCAGAGCGATACGAAATGGAATAAGCGCGTCAGGTTGGTAGTAGGAAGGAGAATGCTCGACTTCCTTTTATTGGGACAATTTTGGGGAAAGTGCAATTCCTCTACAAGGGAGACGGTGTATAGAACGCTAGTGCGACTCATTATTGAGTGTCGTTATGTGCTTGGAATCTCCTCTCCTCCCTCCCCCCCTCCCTCCCCCCCCCCCCCCCCCCCAAAGGTCCGATTAAAGGATATCAAGCAATTCACAGGTGTGCTGCTAGGTTTGATCAGCCCGGAAGTATTATGAGGATGCTTCGTGAACTTAAATGAGAATAACTGAAGAGGAGACTACGCTCTTGCCGCGAGGCACTGCTGCGGAACTTTATGGAAAGTGCATTTGAGGCCGACTGCAGAACGATTTTACTACCACCGAAGTACATTTCGCATAAGGACCACAAAGGTAAGATAAAAAGGGGCTTGTACAGAGGCTTTTAGGCGATCGTTTCCTCGTTCTGTTTGCGAGAGGAACAGGAAAGAAAATGCAACGTGCGGTGGCTGGCCGAGTGTGTACGTAGGCTAGATGCAGATGACGTCATCTCGTGAACTGTGTGTCGTACGATGATATAATTTTACAGTGATATACGTACACTAATGGCCATTACAACTGCTACACCAAGAACAAATGCAGATGATTAACGGGTATTCATTGGACAAATATATTATACTAGGACTGACATGTGATTACATTTGCACGCAATTTGGGTGCATAGATCCTGAGAAATATGTACCCAGAACAGCCACCTCTGGCCGTAATAACGGCCTTGATACGCCTGAGCATTGAGTCAAACAGAGCTTGGATGGCGCGTACAGGTACAGCTGCCCGTGCAGCTTCAACACGATACCACAGTTCATCAAGAGTAGTGTCTGGCGTATTGTGACGAGCCAGTTGCTCGGCCATCATTGACCAGACGTTTTCAATTGCTGAGAGATCTGGAGAATGTGCTGGCCAGGGCAGCAGACGAACAGTTTCTGTATCCAGAAAGGCCCGTACAGGGCGTGCAACACGCGGTCGTGCATTATCCTGCTGAAATGTAGGGTTTCACAGGGATCGAATGAAAGGTAGAGCTACGGGTCGTAACACATCTGAAATGTAACGTCCACTGCGAACAAGAGGTGACCGAGACGTGTAACCAATGGCACCCCATACCATCACGCCGGGTGATACGCCAGTATGGCGATAACGAATACACGCTTCCAATGTGCGTTCACCGCGATGTCGCCAAACACGGATGCGACCATCATGATGCTGTAAACAGAACCTGGATTCATCCGAAAAAATGACGTTTTGCCATTCGTGCACCCAGGTTCGTCGTCGAGTACACAATCGAAGGCGCTCCTGTCTGTGATGCAGCGTCAAGGGTAACCGCAGCCACGATCTCCGAGCTGATAGTCCATGCTGCTGCAAACGTCGTCGAACTGTTCGTGCAGATGGTTTTTGTCTTGCAAACATCCCCATCTGTTGACTGAGGGCTCGAGACGTGGCTACACGATCCGTTACAGCCGTGCAGGTAAGATGCCTGTCATCTCGACTGCTAGTGATAAGAGGCCGTTGGGATCCAGCACGGCGTTACGTATTACCCTCCTGAACCCACCGATTCCATATTCTGCTAACAGTCATAGGATCTCGACCAACGCGAGCAGCAATGTCGCGATACGATAAACCGCAATCGCGATTGGCTACAATCCGACCTTTATCAAAGTCGGAAACGTGATGGTATGCATTTCTCCTCCTTACACGAGGCATCACAGCAACGTTTCACCAGGCAACGCCGGTCAACTGCTGTTTGTGTGTGAGAAATGTGTTGGAAACTTTCCTCATGTCAGCACGTTGTAGGTGATGCCACCGGCGCCAACCTTGTGTGAATGCTCTGAAAAGCTAATCATTTGCATATCACAGCATCTTCTTCCTGCGGTTAAATTTCGCATCTGTAGCACGTCATCTTCGTGGTGTAGCAATTTTAATGGCCATTAGTGTAGATACTATGTCTAAAGTGTGTTGCGAGTAGTTAGTAATAAAGAAGTAAAGAGTTATAACGTGATGCTTGATCCGCAAGTTTTACTGCATGAACAGTGCAAATGTAGTAAGCCATAAACTTTTTTTCAGTTCACCATTTGGTGTGCGGTATCAGCGAGAAAACGCGCCGTAAAGGTTTGAAATTATGTTGAAATTTTATTGGAGTCGCTAAGTGCTCTCTTTCTGAAATATTGGATGAATATAGTCTGGGTAACTTGCGCGCGGTGAGTTACGCTGCTTCGACATATATACACAGTTTCTAGTTTTAATACTTGACTTACTGTGTTAAACCTTTACGTGAGATTATATCACTCAATGAGAAGATCATGACAACAATTTGAATTTTTAAATTCCCTCAATAATTATATAAAATACTAAAAATCAAATTTTTGTTGTCCCTGGAATCTGTTAGCCAGGAACCTGAAAATGAGCCTGGGAGCTGTGAACAGTGTTACCCGTTTGGTGATGTACAGGGTGGGACAAATAAGTGGCTCGGAGGACAATTCCAGAGTACAAAGGAACACAGCAGGGGAAAGAAAATACAGTACTAACTTGACTCTAGCAGATGTTGAATGTGAGCACCATCCATATCTTAGCTCTTTTGGGACCTGGTCAGTAAGTTCGGGAAGGCGGATCGAAGCTGGACTGCTGGAACTGATACAGTCGCATCCGAAATGTTCTGCTGCAGCTCTTGAAGATTGAGTGCCGGCCGGTGTGACCGAGCGGTTCTAGGCGCTTCTGTCTGGAACCGCGCGACCGCTACGATCGCTGGTTCGAATCCTGCCTCGGGCATGGATGTGTGTGATGTCCTTAGGTTAGTTAGGTTTAAGTAGTTCTACGTTCTAGGGGACTGATGACCTGAGATGTTAAGTCCCATAGTACTCAGTGCCATTTGAACCATTTTTTGAACCTTGAAGATTGAGTGTTGTTGCAATACACCTTAGACTTGAAGGCTCCCTACACAAAGTAATCGCACACTGACAGATCAGGTGACCTGGGTGGGCAGCTAGGGCCGCAACAAGACTGACCTCTGCTGTCAGGAGTGAAGATTGTGTAAACGTTCGGCCGGCTGTATGAGCAGTTGCTCCATCCTGTTGGAAGTAACTGCAGGACTTTTCCTCCTCCGTTAATGCTGCCAAAAATGGTTTCAAAATGTTGGCAGTGAAACGCACCTAAGCCAGCGTACGATGAAAGAAGATGGTATCAATAACGCGACGTGCAAACGCTGTACACCAAATCCCGACCTTCTGATCATGCAGTGGTGTTTCGTGGAAGTTATGTTGATTCTCCACTGCCCAGAACCTATGATTCTGTGAGTTGACATAACCACCCAGGCGAAACCAGGCTTTATCGGACATAAAGAACGGGTTTATGTCCAAGCATTATCTGAGAGAAGAGCCATTCACAAAACTGGAGATGCTGAGGAGCATCTGCTTGATTTAATGCATGAACAACAGCGATTCATGGGCAGGTCCAGGTGAAGTATTCGTCGGCGTGATCGGTCTCTTGCGACAGGCATCTGGTTGATTTGGTAGGACTATGAAGTTTTTTTTGGTGAACTGCAGCCACGCTTTCTGGTGTTTGGGTACGTTTCTGAATGTTTTTTGAATTGTTCAAAAAAGATCCTGTATCACGCCATTTTCGGACTAAGCGTTGCACGGTATTATTTGCAAGCACTTAGACACCATCAAACTTCTCAGCAGACAACTGACCACACGGTTTCCACGATTTCATTGTTACGTAATTTCTCCCCAACGAACACCCGCTCTACACTGTGAGTACCATCGTCCTCTTTGGACGCTCCACCCACACTCACACAGCCCGCACTACGCTCTGAATCGGTGTGCATCACATGGCGGTCGTACAAGTGGTGTGGTTATATGCATACATTCAAGTCCAATCGAATCCACTCGTCCGGGCCACTTTTATTTGCCCCACTTCGTATATTATCTTCCGCTGTAGTTCGCTTTTCAGTAGTTGCCAGTTGATTGAAATGTTCATCCACGTCTCAGTTTGTGATGTTGAGTTCACCGTGTCTGGACGGGCACCTGCCTCTTCCGTATGCGGAGCCGCCTCCTTCTCCAGATCCATCGTCTGCACACAGCGACTGTCCTCCTCAGGATGTTCCTCACACACTTGTGTTTCTGTTCCGTGTGTTCCCTGGGGCGCCGCCAGCTCTGGTCGTGAGTCCGTCTCCAGCAGTAGACGACAATTAGCTTCCATCTCGGCACTGAGTGCGATCATGGCTGCCTATCTCACACTAGTTGGCTGCATTATCTGAGAGCATCGCATGTTTTGCCCAGCAGCGTTCTGCCGCTATTGAGGTTTCAGCAGCAGACTGCACGTCTGCAGCCATAATCCACTTTCGTTGTTAATACAGAGTCATTTTTTGTGATATTCCTCAGTCATATCACCAAAAAGGAACAGGTGCTTTACGATAGTGGTCATCTGGACTATATGAGGAATAAGGAGAGCCGGCCGCTGTGGCCGAGCGGTTCTAGGCGCTTCAGTCTGGAACCGCGCGACCGCTACGGTCGAAGGTTCGAATCATGCCTCGGATGTGTGTGATGTCCTTAGGTTAGTTAGGTTTAAGTAGTTCTAAGTTCTAGGGGACTGATGACCTCAGATGTTAAGTCCCATAGTGCTCAGAGCCATTTGAACCATTTGAATAAGGATACGAAAGGGAAATAATACTTAATAGCATAAACAACTACTAAGAAAGAGCTTATGAAAAACACTTTTTTTTGTGAATGAACTGAAGGAAGAAAGCAAAGTTTTACATAAGTTTTTCATATATGTTTTTTTTTTCTACTAAAGACATGCCGAAAAGGGCCTAGGTGTGTCTAAAGAAGAGCGTTTCAGATCGTATCTTAGCAGAAGAAGAAATAACCTAATCAGGCGTTACCAACATCAGTCTTGTAAGTTTCCCGGTCGTTTGGCGATTTTTTAAAATGTTCATTGGCTCCATATGCAATGATTCAGCATGGGGCAACTAGTAGACAGAATTGCCGAACAACTTACTCCCGAGGTACAGGTATCTCTGCAAACAACTTCCATAATTGTCTGCATATGTGACACACATCCCTTGTGTGCTACTGCCACTTTCAGTATAAGTAACTCAGTAAATAAACTATGATTAGTATCTTGACTGAACTGGTGCTTATCTCAACTGTTTAAGAGTTCACGAAAAGGTCCCTATGTCGATCTACAGTCCACTCAATAGTACTTGAACACAATGTTTTCATGTAAACAGCAGTACACCTTCAACCATAAACTTGGAGCTCTTTATTACGTTACCCGATTCAAAGTTCAAACTTTATCACTGAAGGTATACTGCTGTTTACTTCAAACTGACCAAGCGACGTGCCAACCACTATCTTCTACCATACAAAGAGACAATGTTTTCACGTGAGTTATCGATTGCCCGTTACAATTCAGTCCCTTCACCGTATATAGAACAATATATTGTTCCATATTACGTGCTGCTAATTATAAAATAAATACTTCGTGCCCCTATTGGGGCCAACGGAGGCTGCGCTCTGCTTGTACTTTTCCGCTCGATGAACCCATCTCACAGACGAATTACCTAAGCGCCTTCTCCGCAGTCGCCAAAATTTCACCACAGCCAAGCTGATGCGGCATCCCCGCGTCACCTGTAAGCTTGGGTCCAGCAGATATGGGTTAAGGTTAATATTCGATACACTGTACCGGTATCTATATTGCCTATGCACTTGTATTCCCCAGAAGTGGCCTACTCAGAGAACGTGCGGCACTGCAAATGTAAATAGTGCAACTAGTACATAAACTTACGAATCTGTTGTACCGATATGAGTTCTGAATCATCTGACCACATCCATGAGCATAAATATTTGATATATATTACTTCTTTCAATTCGTCAATTTACATATGAATTTGGTTTCACTGAATTGTAAAAAATATTTAACGAAAGTATAATTTATTTTAATCTCATTAACAGACAAATATTACGATAATTTTTCTTTAGGAGATATGGAGTCGCAGAAGTTCCTTGATTTTCCTGTTACGTCTTCCTCTACCAGTGTGTGTATCTCTTCCAACTGGCCTCAGTTTAGATTGAAGCATCCCTAGGATACTTAAAGCTGTGAGGACGGGGCGTGAGTCGTGCTTGGGTAGTTCAGATGGTAGATCACTTGCCCGCGAAAGGCAAAGGTCCCGAGCTCGAGTCTCGGTCCGGCACACAGTTTTAATCTGCCAGGAAGTTTCATATCAGCGCACACTCCGTTGCAGAGTGAAAATCTCAGTCTGTATCGCTAGGATATTTTACCAGGAACTTACGTGGACAGTGCACATTCGCCATGCGATTTTTTGTATCTAAAAGTCCTCAGAGAGACCGCTGTACTTCTATGTGCACTGTACAACAAAACGTTTCTGAGTTCCGAATCACTCAAAACCTAAGTTTTAATTGCAATGAGAGCACTGCAATGGACGTTTCAGGGGTGGATGTGTTTGTTATCGTAAAGCCCGCCAAAGGTGATTGGTGCACGATAGGACACGACTTCGAATGTCAGGAGGAGCTTTTCCGACCGCAGCGCTCTCTGGCGGCAGTCGTCGGTCATGTCAAGCGCGCAAACCGCCAGATTTGTTAACGAAAATGAATGTGTGTAAAATAGCTGCGTGAGCGTTCTTACCAATCATAGAAGACTAGCAGAAAGAATGGCGAAGAAGACTGAGAACACGTCTATGAGTTGAACAACGAATTGTTGTACATGTATAACATAGATGTTGTTTGCTGTGCCGGGCACTGTGGCCGAGAGGTTGTAGGCGCTTCAGTCCGGAACCGCGCTGCTGCTACGGTCGCAGATTCGCATCCTGCCTCGTTCATGTATGTGTGAGATATCCTTAAATTAGTTGGATTGGATTGTTGGGGGGAAGAGACCAAACAGCGAGGTCATCGGTCTCATCGGATTAGGGAAGGACGGGGAAGGAAGTCGGCCGTGCCCTTTCAAAGGAACCATCCTGGCATTTGCCTGGAGCGATTTAGTGAAATCACAGAAAACTTAAATCAGGATGGCCGGACGCTGGATTGAACCGCCGTCCTCCCGAATGCGAATCCAGTGTGCTAACCACTGCGCCACCTCATAAATTAGTTGGGTTTAAGTAGTTCTAAGTCTAGGGGACTGATGGCCTCAGATGTTAAGTCCCATGGTGCTCAGAGCCATTTGAACCATCTTTTTTTGAGTTTGCTGTGTCATTCGTTTTGCGTCATTAAATCTAGCCTAATGCGTTAAGCTTTTCAGATTACTAGGAGAGGATCTTGGCTCGGCAATGTTTATTATAGTTCTTTAGTCTATTACCTGGAATTTTCACAAAATCAGAGTCCCGAAAAGATAACACACTAAATTGTATATACAATCCAATACTCCAGAACATATTCTATTAAATTAGTAAGGAAATTGTAGAATCTTTTAGAAAACATGGAGAGGAATAACAAATATTTGCAAGAAGCAGGACGCATACTGAGAACATTTAGATTCACGTTCCAGAGCTGTATTCACTACACTACAATTGGCGCACCTCACCAACAATACGTGCCAACGGCCGTGTCGCAGTGGTAACACCGGTTCCCGTCAGATCACCGAAGTTAAGAGCCGTCGGGCTTGGCTAACACTTGGATGGGTGGTGACTGTCTGTATCTGCCGAATGCTGTTGGCAATTGGGCTGCACTCAGTCCTTGTAAGGCCAATTGAGGATCTACTTGGTTGAGCCGGCAGAGCTGTGTGCTGACCACATGACCCTCCGTGTCAGCATCTGGTGACGCCTAAGGTCTGAGGATGACACGGCGGCCGGTCGATACCGTTGTGCCTTCTAAGCCTATTCTGGCGACGTTTGTTTTTTTATGTCATTTCCTGTCATTTTATTGCAAACAAATTGTGCCATAAACGACTTTTTTCGAAAGCGCTCCATGTGCTGGCGTTTTGAAACCGCACATATTGTCCACGTTGCTCTTCATGAAGAAAAAGTTTGAAGAGTCTTATTCAGCCTTTCATACCTGGGAATGCTCCAGCAACGTGAAATTGCACGTTGTGACGTCAAAAAACTCGACCAGCTCAACGTTGGCGTTCACGTTCCGAGTGGGGACTGTTCAGTGTCCTGCACACGAGACTACAGCTGCAGTTGCTCGCCAGAATGAACGGGGCAGCAGCACGCGCGTCAGCTGAGAGGCAGACGCAGTTTCAAACGGCGGGAAATAGGAACTGGCGCCGAAATTCGAAGCCACACCTGGCGAGCCAGTGTCCTTGCGGTTTCGCTCTCAGGTGCAGCGCGCGGCGAATGAGGACCTAAAAGTGCTCTCCTGAGGTCGCTCGCTAGTTTCCCTTGCTTTCTATCGTGGTTTCGCTGGCTAGTGTGGCCTTACACGGGGCGGAAGCACCAACGAGCTCCATCTAACAGGCATCCTAACGAGAAAGTCGGCTTTGCTTTGTTACCGTCTTAATAGTACTGCCACGATAAGTTTCATTGTTTTGATTGTTAGAAACACACTGCTCGAAGGTTGGCATGATTCGCAGCCATGGTGTTTCACGTAATGAGAAGCAGTCATGAAATAAGAGGCAAAAAATCAACTGGTGAAGATGGAATGAGAGGACATGCGCTTCGAAACATCGCGCAAACTTTACGGATTGTCGTGACAAAAACCCTGGGCTGCTGACGCATAGCAAAGATATTCATTTGCAACATTCTATTGTCGGTTACTTAATTTCAGCTCCATCAGAATCCATTCGGTATGGTTTACAAGTGCTGGCTATCGTGAGAGACGCCTGCCGGTGAATTTTCGATAGATACTTCCACACGCATGCCTTCAAAACTCGAGGACAGTAAGTTTGCAGGTGTATTCACACTGGACGTAAACCGAAAAATGGCGCTACGGTGATGAAAGTGCAACGGTGCGTAAAATGACAGCGGAGACGGAATTCAACGTAGTCAAGTCTTTGCCCTGATGTGAATGGTGAAAGTGAGGCTATGACGGTCGTCTGTCTAACAAAATTACGAAATGTTACGATATAAATACAGCTAACTGGGACCATTCACTTAAAACAATGTTTCCATAAACTAGTTCCCGTATTTTTTCAAGTTCATCTTCACCTTTAAGACTTTTCCCAAAAATTTTGGCATGTGAACATATTCGGTATTTTTTAATATGCAACTCGTCTAAAACTCCCACAAGCTTCTCTAACGCATTTTTTTGGGCTCTAATAGGAGCTTTTTTTCCAGTGGTTCCCTTCTTTTCCCTGCTGCAGCAAGGCTTGTCACTCATATGAAAAGAACTTTATGGATCAGTAAAATGTAGATAAGATTACTTATGTGAATCTAAAATAACGCGAAACTAATTTTACACCAGAGACCGGAATTTACGTGCAAAAAAATATTTATCATGTACTTCAATACTGCAGCCTGGCGTTCCCAGATAACGGAGACACTTTAAAGCGTATTTCTCCTTGCTACGTCACTTTATAAACTAAGTTTCCGTCCGAAACCAATTCTACGTGCGTATTTTACATATATAAGTAGAGTAACTTTGAACCTCTGTATCTCGGAAACGGATGAAGATACGAAGAAAATTTTTAAGTCTGTTAGTAGGGATTGGGATCTCTGGAATACATCGCAAAAATTTTAGCTATTTACCGTGTTTAGCCGTCTCGGATTCCGTGGCTGGGCACTGGTACCTAAAAAAACATTTTTTGGAGAGTTTCTCAATAATGGATGCATATTTTTGAAAAAAACGGGGAGATGGCTCTTGTAGATAAATGCCTAGAGAAAATACCGGCAAAATCTGAGCAATCTGCTGCGGTAATTTATTAATCGCCTCATACCGGATTTTACATGTAGATGTAGGGTAATTTCGAACCTCTGTATTTTGGAAACGGATAAAGATATGAAGAAAATTTTAAAGGTTTTCGAGATCTGGATCTTAGGAATATGGTGCCACCATAGTCCCATCCAGACTATGTCATCAAATGCAAAGAGAACCAACCGATTTACTCCATTCGCCTAAGCAGGAAGAAGTGTGCAATATTCAAACTTTGACCCTATATTGTAGAAAAGTGACACGAAGAAGTACCTTCCTTAGAGCATACAAATGGTCCACAGCCCAAGGGCTATTCAAAACACTTGATTCTACCTTTTTATCACCAACAGAACACGAGCTACGAGCACATGAATATCCCGTTTTTGTGGGCGGCGGTTTGGAACATAACAGGTACATGCAAGTAAAAACTGTCCTCATAAATCTGCCAGCATCCAAATTCTGCGGATCTCGAAATCATTTAGATTCTTTAAAATGTAAGGTATCAAACGTTCGATACAATTCGATTACCCCTCTCACCATATTCTGTCACGGACGTGTGCGCTAGGTGTTTTCCAAAAAATTCTCCGAACTTCTTCCCAGTTCACATCTGAACCGTGAAGTCGCCAATTATTAACTTAATATTCCTCTAATGAATTTTGGGAATCAGCTGTTTTATGTATTCGAAAAAAGTTATTAAATTTTCCAGATTCCTCCCATTATGATCGTTGACGGGAAATACTGAGTAGAATATTCATCTTCTGCGCACGCCGTAGGTGGAAAAGTGACAGTCATGAAAAACCATCACATGCAGTATAGAAGTCTCTCTACAGTGAAATTTTTTGCAAGTAATTAGAGAGATTTAGTTTCGTGCATTCTTCGCCTCGGTACATCATTTCGTAATCAGCCATATTTTTGTTATTGTTTTCTTGTTATCTCAGTAAACATTTTCAGTTACCCCAACTGTAAGCGCGGAGATAAAGTTCAGCGTGCCTAACAAGTACTGTCCTTTCGTGTCGAGTTTGTGGTTTTCAGAAAACTTTGTAAGTACAGCTCGTGTCATGCTGCAGTCTCTACAGAAACCCTCGCGTGCTTCATTAACTTGTGACTAGATTTTTTTCCTTCTCGAATGACACCTGGAGTAATTTCAAAACTGAATTTCTAGACAATACAAACAGACGCGCACACGCGTTCCAACGCACATACAAGCAAATTGACCGTACGGTTGAACAACTATTAAGTAAAATCATTTGCCTCCCTCTTCATATTGGATACTGCATTAGTTGCATTCACATGTTTAGGTCATCCTCGTAACCCTGGCAGCCCCCCTCAACTGGACCAAGAATTTTTGGTAGAAGTGTTATTTTCTGTCACAACACTTCTGCATTGCGAAGCATGGAAAACCAAGGAACGTGTTCACATCAAAATCGGCGTAAGATAGGGACTGAATCTTTCTCATTTACTTTTCAAATTACGTAAACAATGAAAGAACTACGAGAAAGTTTCGGATATGGAATGAAAAAGTAGGTTCTAAGGATACCAATGATAAGTTTCGTTCATGAATGGCTACTCTGCGGAACTGAAAAAGAATTCTAGAGCTTGTTGAGTGGAATGAAAATTTTGTTATCTAATTTATACAAATGCTTTTGAACAGGTAAGGCCACCGGAAAATTTTTAGTGAAAAATTTTTTGATGTCATTAACTTCATGGTAGTCTCTGTTGTTGCAGTGTAGCCGGCCGTGGTGGCCGTGCAGTTCTAGGCGCTACAGTCTGGAACCGCGAGACCGCTACGGTAGCAGGTTCGAATCCTGCCTCTGGCATGGATGTGTGTGAGGCCCTTAGGTTAGTTAGGTTTAAGTAGTTCTAAGTTCTAGGGTACTGATGACCTAGGCTATTAAGTCCCATAGTGCTCAGAGCCATTTGAACCATCATAGGATACTACTTTCCCGAGTTTTGTGAAGTGCGCAGTGCTATATTTCTCAACTCTCTTTGCACTACATAAAGTCTTATCGGAATCTTACTGGACGTTTGTGCAGCTTATCTTTTTTTTTTTTTTTTCAGATAGTACTTAATTGTAGCTCCATAATCTGCAAGAACTGAAGTATTGTCCTCCACGTCAGTAACAGCCACTAGGAACAGGGGGCCAAAACACTGTTGATGACTCCCTTGAAGGCAACGTACTTAGACGTTCATACATACATAGAAATCGTCCGCATCTCGTGGCCTAGCGGCTATCGTTGCTACCTCTGGATCACGGGGTCCCGGGTTCAATTCCCGACTGGGTTGGGGATTTTCTCTGCCCTGGGACTGGGTGTTTGTGCTGTCCTCATCATTTCACCACCACCCTCATCATTCGTGTCAGTGGCTGGGTTGGACTACTGCTCAGTTCCGCAGGCGTACGTTTCCAGACTACTGCAGGCTGTTACAGTGCACTCGGCGCTGCTATCCATATGTTGTCAGCCAGAAGCCGCCCACATGCGCAGCTCCAAGCTCGGGGCATTCCACAGCCCGCAGTAACAGACCACCCGAGAGCCAAGACAGCACTGACCGTCGTGCCCCAAAATCATACGATGCCGCTTTCCCTGTCTTTTCGAGCAGCATCCGTCCATCCCCCTCCCATGAGTTGGCTTGAAGCTCCGATCCGTCTGCCGCCCGACACAATACCTCCTTAAAGAGGAGGAGGAGGAGGAATGCGTGGGGACATATAAGATAATGTAACTTTCGCTGTTTGAGAGTTAATCGAACCATATTTTGCACATGCTGTCGTTATGTTACTGGCTATAATCAGAAATTTTTAAATCTGTTTGTCAATCTTTTTGTCAAATAATTTGATCAGGACGTAGCTGGATACTTTGAGAACATATATCATACGAGGAACATGCTTTTCAAGGGTTACTTTACTTATCACTTTCAAAATATGGTATGTTATTCTTACATCTACATATAAACTCCGCAAGCCACAGTACGGAGCGTGGCGAAGGGTATTCTGTACCACTACTTGTCATTTCCCCTCCTGTTCCAACAGCAAATAGAACAAGGCAACAACGACTGTCTGCATGCCTCCGTATGAGCCCTAATTTCTTGTATCTTATCTTCGTGGTCCTTACGCACAATGTATGTTGGCGACAGTAGAATGGTTCGGCAGTCAGCTTCAGATGCTGGTTCTCTAAATTTTCTCAATAGTGTTTCTCGAAAAAGAACGTCGCCTCCCCTCCGTGGATTCCCATTTGAGGTCCCGAAGCTTCTCCGTAACACTACCGGGTTGTTCGAACCTACTGGTAACAAATGCAGCCGTCTGCCTCTGAATTGCTTCTATGTCTTCCTTCAATCCGACCTGGTACGAATTCCAGACACTCGAGCAGTACTCCAGAACAGGTCGCACCAACATCCTACGTGCAGTCTCCTTTACAGGTGAACCACTCATTAGTCAAATTCTCCCAATAAGCCGAAGTCGACCATTTGTCTTCCCTACCACAATTGTTAGTCATTAGATAAACAAACGTATCACTTTTTTAATATGTCTTAGAACTCTCGCAACAGTTTTTTAAAATTTGTGTATGATATCTAGCAAATTTTTGTTTCACAAAAATTTAAATAAATTTGGTGGTAGTGCACTTTGAAAAACTTTTTACCACGGAAAGTTCTGTTACAGTAAGTATAAAATTAGTAGGAAATTTCATCTTCGTATCTGCAATGGTTCCGCAGAAAATGCCCCTTATACAATGAAAAATGAAAGTAGTTTGAAAATGGAAAAGAAAGATTTTATTGGCATTTACGTAATAAAAAGTACCATAATGTTGGCCATAATCATACATTAGGTATTCTTGATCTTTATGTAGCTCTCTTCTTCCAGTCCGGTTCTTCCTGGCTGCCCTTTTGGCAACATCCTTCATTTAGCAATGCTCATCGCACATTGTCTCCAGTGAAACAACCTGCACCAAATCCTAGCCTGTTTAGGGTCCTCATTATTCCAAGATTATCACCGTTGAACAATACACAAGCATTATATCAGTCAATTTTATCATCAGACGCATCTTTTCCAAATGAAATTATTAAAGCTTTCGATCTGGCTTTGTGTTATTTCTTTAATAAACCATAGTTAATCGCATCGTAAATAAACTTTGAAAAGTGGAAACTGTATTTGTAAGATCTACATAGTGGCACAAAAAATTTCAAGTTTTTGACTAATTTTATATATTTTTCCTCTTAACGCTGTCGCGTTCGCCCGTTCCCATTTACTATTAATGAAGTGTTTAAAAAAATGGCCAGCTGCGAGCAGTACTCGCTCACTGAGGGTTCCGTACGAACTAACTATGTATAGCTCACATATGAAATGACGCAATTTCAGAGACTTTATTGGTCTCATACAGATACGATTTTATGTATATAGACTGAAGTGGCGAGTGAAAATTTGTACCAAGGCCGTGAATTGAATCCGGGTCTCCTGCTTACAAGGCAAGTGCGTTAACCATTAAGCCTCTGAAGTTGTCATTTCATTTGCATAAATACCTGCACCAGGGTTCCAGGCTGGATGCCCGCGCTATTCCAGAACATGGAGAGCCCATCAAATCTGTTCTTTTGTGAGGGGGAATTTAAAGTAGTCGGGGTCGGCAGTGAGAAATTGGATCAAGGAGGGAGGCGTACCATGATAATCCGTGCAGTTGTGTGCATCGATGTGCCAAGGTGGCTCAGGGGCTAACGCACCTGCCTAGTAAGCAGGAGATGCGGGTTCGATTCTCGACCTTGGTACAAATTTTCAATCACCACTTCCGTAATAAATATTTCCGTCTGTAAACACTTACAGAAGCACACACATTTAGTGAAACACCCTGTGTAGGTCGATACTGGTTTGAAGGTTATGAAGTAAGCTAATTCTAAAAGCTGGAGAAGGAAGACGGCAACTGCCATCGCAGGCCCCGGATTGCGCAGCGACGACTTCCGCTGACGAGTCTGCCTGCCTGCCCGGCGGTGCCTGCTTCCGCCGCGCCCCCTCGCCACCCCCAGCTTTCGCTCGCCTCGTCGCGTCGTCTGTTCGCGGCACCTCCGCCTCGGGCGCCTAATCGCGCGGCAACGCGACTTGCAACCCGTTCTCGCGCAGTGGCTGCGAATTAGGCGCACCGGCGCCTCAATTCGGACTCTCCTCTTTGTAAGAACCAGGTGCGGCTCGTATGTAACGGCTCTTAGGTAGTCCTAGGTGAGGGATCTGAGGCGGTGCCGTCCCAAAGGGTATCACAAAATTAAAATCAATGTATGTTACTTAAAAATGTATTCTATCACGAAGAATTTCCAACACGCATTTAAATAATGAATATCAACAGTTCTAAAACCGTTGATACGAGTGATAATACCTAGTCTTAAGGCTGTGTCTTGACTTGCCGGTTAGCTTCATGTAGCAGAGGTTTCGGGGCACGGCTTCTACGATGTATAGCTCTTATCCACATCCAGAAGACTCAGCTGCCCGAGTCTCAGACATTCGTACCAACCTCCATCAGGTTTTTCATTTTCCTCTGCTTACCAGTACGAATCAACTCAATGGTTGAACCTTGAGTCTCGAATACCTGCCTCTGTATCCATTTTGCTTCGACGCTTCGTTATGCGATACATCTACCACAAGAGTTATGAAACGTCGAAAATAATGTATATAAAGACTGTAAGAAAAATGGACAGTTCGCAAATTGCTACCCATGAACAGGGAGTTGCATGGGATACAGCTTCAAAAATGTTTAGAAGTCGTAATAACCAGTGTGGAACAAAATTATGGCCCACTGCTGCAGATGTCACCTGTTACGATGGAAGTAACGACTACGTCCTTTTTTTAGATTGTAGTCTTCGTATGTATTACTATCTATGTTATATACACTATTGGCCATTAAAATTGTCACACCACGAAGTGACGTGCTACAGACGCTAAATTTATACGACAGGAAGAAGATGCTGTGATATGCAAACGATTAGCTTTTCAGAGCATTCACACTAGGTTGGCGCCGGTGCCGACACCTACAACGTGCTAACATGAGGAAAGTTTCCAACCGATTTCTCATACACAAACAGAAGTTGACCGGCGTTGCCTGGTGAAACGTTGTTGTGATGCCTCGTGTAAGGAGGAGGAATGCGTACCATCACGTTTCCGACTTTGATAAAGGTCGGATTGTAGCCTATCGCGATTGCGGTTTATTGTATCGCGACATACACACCTACAAACACACACTCAAGATCATCTCCTGATATATTGTGGGAAAAGAAATACAACTAGAAATATAACCAGGAAAAGCAACAGGCATCGTGGGAGCTTTTCATTAACAAAATTGAAAGTGACTTTCATGGACGACAGTCAATTGCATACAAATTAATTATACACGTGAACCAAAAGGAGAAAGATACAGCCAATAAAAATGTAAAAAAAAAATCTCTGGTTTGATTCAGAGGCCGAAGAATACTGTGAAAACTGTACAATCAATAGAAACATATACCTCGTCGAAATGAATGAGTTAGGTGTAGCAGTGCAAAAACTGAACAGCAAGAAAGCAACGGAGACAGACGGGATGAATCGGAGTATTTCCATCCAGAGGTCTTTTAGTGAAGGAACGCGTGCTACATCTCATTAACCCATGTTAGACTGCGGTTAAGGCACCTGAGGAGTGGAATATGGCCAAAATTTTCTCCATATTCAAGAAAAACAACAGAAGCGACCCAAACAACCACAGAGGAATTAGCCTCATCAACGCACGCTACAAAAAATAAAATAAAAAATAAAAAAATGGTTCAAATGGGTCTAAGCACTATGGGACTTAACATCTGAGGTCATCAGTCCCCTAGACTTAGAACTACTTAAACCTAACTAACCTAAGGACATCACGCACATGCATGCCCTAGGCAGGCAGGATTCGAACCTGCGACCGTAGCAGAAGCGCGGTTCCGGACTGAAGCGCCTAGAACCGCTCGGCCACAGCGGCCGGCTAAGCTATAAAATCTATTGCGTTATAAAAATAGACTGCATCCTATCTTCGATATAATTGTATTAGAACAACAAATTCGCTTTAGAAAAGGACGATCCTCCACTGATGCTATTTTAGAATAAAATTTCTTGTAGAAAAAAAGGAAAGAATTTATCTTAGAGATGCACATAACGTTTGTAGATTATGAAAAATCTTTTGAGAGAGACGACAGATATTGCGGCAGATTATGGAAAGAAGTGGCTTTCCAATGTATCAAATTAACTCTGTTAAAGCTCTTTTCAAAGAGACTAACATTTTGATGGAAGGTGAAGATAACTTACGTAAACAGTTAACAGCAATTCTTTCAGACAACTACGTAGATGACCTAGTCGGAGCTTGGAAACAAAGTAACCTACGGCATAAAGATCAACAGAGATGTTCCTGTATCCTACTATACTCAGATGATCAAAGAATAATCCAAGAAAATGAAGATAATCTTCAATGAACCGTTTACAATCTTAGTTTGTTGACTTTAAGTATAACATGAAAATCTTAACTAATTAAACAAAGGAAACCAAGGGAAAATCGTCTACCAGTTCTAAAACTGTAATAAATAATGTAATACTGGAATAATAAACCACTTTCTGTATCTCGGCTGCAGGACGAAATTTCGACAGTGAAAGTGATAAAAAGATCCTACAAGTTAATACAAACTATGGGACAATTAGAAAAACGCTACAAAGAAAGCCACGAAAAAATATTAGATGAAGTTTTACAAAATTATGGGAGTATCTTCTATGTTCTATAGATCTGAACCTGGGTTCCCACACAAACGGATATGAGAAGGATCCAGCCTGTGGAGAAGAGATTTCTCCGTAGCTTTAAATCGTGCATCAGAGAACATCGCTTAAGAAATGAAGACATTATAAATTGATTAAAAGTTGATTCAGTGCACAAGAAAACAGATCTAAATAGAAACAGATGGTGGGAGCATGGAGACGGACTGCATGAAAGTAGACTTTCAACTAATTCTAGACTACGAACCTCGACAAACAAGACAGAGGGGTAGACCACGAAAGAGAGGGATAGACTTTGTTACCCGGAACATGTGAAATCACTTAATCCATGAAAGACCCAGTGACCAGCCGCTTCTTCCCTTGTGGCGCGAAAGTAAAATCGTGGCGGGCTTCACGCGCTTAAAGCATTTTGGAATCCATGCAATGTCGATACTCGGCATAATTGCACTGCTGTGAGTGAAGGAACTCTTTAATATCGCTCCCATATCAAATCTCCAAAGTGCTGTATAAAGTGAAACAGTTCTTGATACGGATCGCCGACCTAGCTTACAGTCAGCGAGAGACGACTGAAATGTAAAGATTCTGACGCTACATGTAGTTATACGAACATTACGCAAATGAGGCAGCATTTGTTACTTAGAGGAGCGGTTCTAGGCGCTTCAGTCTGGAACGGCGCGACCGTTACGATCGCAGGTTCGAATCCTGCCTCGGGCATGGATGTGTGTGTGATGTCCTTAGGTTAGTTAGGTTTAAGTAGTTCTAAGTTCTAGGGGATTGATGACCTCAGAAGTTAAGTCCATAGTCCCATAGTCCTCAGAGCCATTTGAACCATTTGTTATTTAGAGATACTGTTTTACAACAGTCACTCGCGTGTACGAAAGATATTAAAGAACAATAACTTGTGAGGCTCGCTCTGAGATACGTGGCAATTGATTGTGTGTCGGGAAGATTCTGCACAATGGCCGCTTCTTGGGCGAGGAAGACAGAGACGATGCCAGCCAAAAGCCTCGCGCAAGAAACTCAACAGAGAAAAATTCTTCTGTCGTTTTTGAGGAAGCAGCGTACCAAGAAGACCAAAAGGGTAGGCAACGTGGCAGGAGCCGAGTGCAGCGGTCCTCTAAACCACCGGAAAAACGGCCTATGGTTTTCATGGTACAACAAGAGGCCGCTTCTGGATGGGTAGTGCCAGAGAGCAGGTGGGTCTTGCACTCATTTACGAAAATAACGATCCTCTGATTGATATATTATTAAAGTAAATCAGAACTCCCAAGTGCAGTAGTTACCCATGTTCCGTGACGGTTCATGGATATGCCAGACTCATTTACACTGAAGCTCCAAAGAAACTGGTATAGGTATGCGTACTCAAATACAGATTATTCGGCAACGCCTATGTAAGACAACTAGTGTCTGGCGCAGTTGTTATATCGGTTACTGCTGCTAAAATGGCAGGTTATCAAGATTTAAGAGAGTTTGAACATGGTGATATAGTCGGCGCACGAGCGATGGGGCTCAGCATCTCCGAGGTAGCGATGAAGTAGGGATTTACCCTTACGCTCATTTCACGAGTGGGATGTGAATATCAGGAATCCGGTAAAACATCAAATTTCAACACCACTGCGGCCGGAAAAAGATCCTGCAAGAACGGGACCAACGACGACTGAAGAGAACCATACAGCGTGACAGAAGTGCAACCCTTCCGTAAATTTCTGCAGATTTCAGTGCCGGGCCATCAACAAGTGTCAGCGTGCGAACCATTCTACGAAACATCGTCGATATGGGCTTTCCGAGCCGAAGGCCCATTCATATATCTTTGATGACTGGACGACACAAAGCTTTACGCCTCGCCTGGGCCCGTCAAAACCGACATTGGACCATTGATGACCGGAAACATGTTGCCCGGTCGGTTGAATCGAGCGGATGGACTTGTACGGGTATGGAGACAACCTCATGTATACGTGGACCCTGTATGTCAGCAGGGGACTGTTAATGCTGGTGGAGGCTCTGTAATCGTGTGGGGCGTGTGAATTTGGAGTGATACGGGGCCCCTGATACGTCTAGATACCACTCTGACAGGTGACGCATACGTAAGCATTCTGTCTGATCACCTGCATCAATTTGGGACTTAACATCCGAGGTCATCAGTCCCTCCCCCCCCCCCCCCCCCCGCCCTCCCCCCTGCGGGTTCGGGGGTTAGAATAGGCCCGCGGTATTCCTGCCTCTCGTAAGAGGCTACTAAAAGGAGTCTCAAATGTTTCGGCCTTATGTGATGGTCCCCTCTCGGGTTTGACCTCCATCTTTCTAAATTGTTCCGAAGAGCGAGCCAATTGGGGAAGGGCGCCTTACATGGTGCACTGTATGTCGTGCATTGAGACCTTTAGCCGGCTTTCTCGTCGTTGCAATGGTTGTCCAGCTTGTTTTCCATCTCTTGGGCGAGGATACGTCCATGGGTGCGATTTCCACGCTGCACTGTGCAGTGTTGTTTTTCGCTGCGACGACGACCTCATACATTTTTGCACCTAAGATCCAGCACCCCGTTGTGGTGGGGCCGCCATGTACCCTGTTGGTTGTAGCCCCCTGACAACACAGGGATCGCTCTACTGATGCCTGCGCCGTTTACTCCCCATGTATGCCAAGGAGTAGATGCCCATCTCCCTGGGGCATCAGGACTCCCGGCAACGGCCATCCTGCCAGGTGGCCCTTGCTGTGGCTGGGTGGCGCCCATGGGGAGGGCCCTTGGTCGGAGTAGGTGGCATCAGGGTGGATGACACGCAATGAAGTGTGGCACATCATCTCTTGCTGGTGGCCAGCCACCAGCAGTCTCTAAGCGTTCCCATTCCTGGCCACACCATGGGAGGAACGAAAGGCAATGAATGTCAGTGACATGTATTCGCCCCGGTATCTCGTCTGTATCAGAGCTGATGGGGAATCCTTTGTCTCCGTCAAGCCTCAGTTCTTTGTAAA
Source organism: Schistocerca serialis cubense (assembly GCF_023864345.2). NCBI lineage: Eukaryota > Metazoa > Arthropoda > Insecta > Orthoptera > Acrididae > Schistocerca > Schistocerca serialis. The sequence continues at coordinate 404,786,653 of NC_064639.1, read as the reverse complement.
GCATTTAGAGGACAAGTTTGGGGAGGTGGAGGGCTTGTCCAAAACGCGCTCTGGGTCAGTTTTGATAAAAACGGCATCGTCCGCCCAGTCACGCAGGTTACTTGCTTGTGACAAGTTGGGGGATGTTAACGTTACCATCACACCACATAAGAGTTTAAATATGGTCCAGGGTGTTATTTTCCATGGGGACCTACTTTTGCCGTCTGATGACGAGCTGCGCACCAGCTTAGAGCGTAGAGGTGTTCATTTTGTCTGGCGCGTTCATCGCGGTCCGAGGGACAATCAGGTTGCTACCAGTGCCTTCATCTTGGCCTTCGAGGGTGATACATTACCGGAGAAGGTCAAGGTGATGGTCTACCGTTGTGACGTCAAGCCCTATATCCCTCCCCCGATGCGGTGCTTTAAGTGCTGGAAGTTCGGCCATATGTCTTCCTGCTGCACTCCCAGCCTCACTTGTCGAGATTGCGGACGCCCATCTCATCCCGATACTCCATGTGCTCCGCCTCCCATCTGTGTCAACTGTGGAGAGCCTCATTCACCTTGCTCGCCAGACTGCAGGATCTTACAGAAAGAACGCAAAATCAAGGAATATAAGACCCTGGACCGACTGACTTACACTGAGGCTAAGCGGAAATTTGAACGGCTACATCCCGTGCGCATGATGGCATCTTATGCCTCAACTGTCACTCCTGCTCCTTTAGCTGCACCACAAACAGTCAGCTCTCAGAGGACCTCACCTGCCCCCTTGACGATGGGGGCCCCTTCCCTCGCTGTTACTCCCACACCATCTACCTCGGGAGCAGCACCCACTAAACCACCAGGGACACCAGTCCCCACTTCTAAGCCGGGGAAGCGTAAGTCTTCTTCGGCTTCTTTCGCTCGGAAGGGATCCCTTGGGTCACTCCCTTCCCAGGTTCCTACCAGCGGCACAGCAGACACCAACCAGTGGCTGAAGAAGCCACAGGTCGCTGGTCGTCGAGCTTCACGATCATCTTCGGTCCCGGAGACCAACTCCAATAAGCCGTCTCAACAACGACAACCAAAGGAACAGCGAAAGAAAACGACATTGAAGACCCGTAAGACCAAGACACCTGCGGTGGCACCTACTCCACCGCTACCTACAAGCTCTGCGACTGAGTATGCGGTGGAGATTCTTGCGTCCGCTGAGGACCTCGATCTCGCCGGTCCCTCAGACGCAATGCATAGCACTTGCACGGGTGCTCCATCGGAGGCAGCAGGTGACCCAGAGGCGTAATCTGCCTTCCCAGTCCCGTCACGCCTTTCTCAGCCATGGACAATTCTATCCTCCAGTGGAACTGCAGCGGTTTCTTCCACCATCTAGCTGAGCTCCCACAACTTATCAGCCTTCACCCTTTCTTCTGCATTGCTCTTCAGGAATGCGATCCCCTGCCCTCCGTGGCTATCGGGGTTATTATAAGAACCGGGCAGCTTATGAAAGGGTGTCTGGTGGCGTCTGCATATATGTCCTTAACTCTCTTCACAGCGAGTCTATCCCTCTACAAACAGCTTTAGAGGCTGTCGCTGTTCGGGTGTGGACGCCACAGGCTGTTACCGTCTGCAGTCTTTACCTTCTACCGTCTGCAGTCTTTACCTTCTACCGGATGTCGCGCAGCATGTCCTGGCTGCACTGATAGTCCAATTGCCGCCACCTTTCTTATTACTGGGGGCGACTTCAACGCGCATAACCCTCTGTGGGGTGGGTCAGTGGCGACAGGTCGAGGCGCCACCATTGAGCATTTATTGGCACAGCTCGATCTTTCGCTGTTAAATGATGGTTCCTTCACACACTTCAGTGTGGCGCATGGCACGTACTCCGCCATCGACCTTTCGATCTGCAGCCCTAGCCTCTTACCATCTGTCCAATGGATAGTGCATGACGACCTGTGTGGTAGTGACCACTGCCACAGCGTCAGTCTTCTGGGTGCCCTTGCAGGTGGGCAATGAATAAGGCTGACTGGGACTTGTTTTCCTCCATTGCCGCTATTGAGCCTCTCTCTAATGATGGCATTGATGCGGTGGTTCAGTCGGTCACCACGGGCATCGTTACTGCCGCCGAATCTTCCATTCCCAGTTCTTCTGGGTCCCCTCGGCGGCGGACTGTGCCTTGGTGGTCGCCTGAGATCGCTGAAGCGATTAAAGATCGCCGGCGGGCGCTCCAGCGTCACAAGCGACATCCCTGCATTGAACACCTCATTACCTTCAAACGTCTGCGTGCGCGGGCCCGCCGCCTTATCCGCCAAAGCAAGCAGGAGTGCTTGGAGCGGTATGTGTCCATCATTGGCCTTCATGTCTCTCCATCGCAGGTCTGGGCCAAGATCCGACGCCTCTATGGCTATCGGACCCCTGTCAGCGTCCCTGCGCTCTCACTGAATGGAGCAGTTTGTACAGACTCCGACGAAATTGCCAACCGCTTGGCAGAGCATTTTGCTCTGAGTTCCGCTTCTTCCAATTACCCCCTGGCCTTCCGCTCCATTAAAGAGCGGATGGAACGTTGGAGCCTTTCTTTTCGCACCCACCATTTTGAATCCTACAATGCTCCATTCAGTGAGTGGGAATTTCACAGTGCCCTTGCCGCTTGCCCTGATACCGCTCCTGGGCCAGATCGCATCCACTGTCAGATGCTGAAACACCTTTCCGTGGACTGCAAGCGACGCCTCCTCGACCTTTACAACCGTCTCTGGGTCGAGGGCGAGTTTCCGTCGCAATGGCGGGAAAGCATTGTCATCCCCGTTTTGAAACCGGGCAAGAGCCCTTTGGAGGTGGACAGCTACCGCCCCATTAGCCTCACCATCGTTCTTTGCAAGCTCTCGAACGGATGGTGAGCCGGCGCTTGAATTGGGTACTGGAGTCTCGGGGCCTTCTGGCTCCGTCTCAGGGTGGGTTCCGTAAAGGCCGCTCCGCCACCGACAATCTGGTGAGTCTGGAGTCGGCCATCCGTACTGCCTTTGCCCGCCGTCAGCACCTGGTCGCTGTCTTTTTCGACATGCGGAAGGCGTACGATACGACATGGCGTCATCACATACTTTCTACGCTTCATGGATGGGGTCTTCGGGGCCCTCTGCCGATCTTTATCCGAAATTTTCTGTCGTATCGTACCTTCCGCGTGTAAGTCGCGGCCTCCCATAGTTCCTCCCGAGTCCAGGAGAACGGGGTACCACAGGTATCTGTCCTCAGTGTCTGCCTGTTTTTAATCGCAATAAACGGGCTCGCTGCGGCGGTGATAAATTCTGTCTCCGCTTCCCTGTATGCTGACGACTTCTGCCTTTACTACCGCTCTACTGGCACTGCAGCTGTTGAACGACAGCTACAGGGCGCTCTCCGCAAGGCGCAGTCTTGGGCTGTAGCGCATGGTTTTCAGGTTTCGGCTGCCAAGACCCGCGTTATGCATTTCTGCCGGCGCCGAACAGTCCATCCTGAGCCGCGGCTTTATCTTGCCTACGAACTCCTTGCTGTGGTGGAGACCCACAGGTTTTTGGGTGTAGTTTTTGATGCCCAGCTGACTTGGCTGCCTCACATTCGGCAGCTTAAACAGGCGTGTTGGCGGCATCTAAATGCTCTGAGATGCTTGAGCCACACCCGCTGGGGCGCCGACCGATCTCCCCTGTTACGGCTCTACCAGGCGTTAATCCAGTCTCGTCTGGATTATGGGAGCCTGGCTTATGGCTCAGCATCCCCATCTGCGCTGTGGGTACTGGACCCAATCCTACACAGCGGAATACGCCTTGCCACTAGTGCTTTCCGGACCAGCCCAGTGGACAGCATACTTGCGGAGGCAGGTGTCCCTCCATTGCGGTTCAGGCGCCAAAATTTACTGGCCGCTTATGCTGCCCATGTTTTTAGCTTGCCCGGGCATCTGCCAGAACGTCGGCCCCGGTCAGGTTTTACGATCGCGGTCCGCGTCAAAGAGCTTCTCTCCGGGCTTAGGGTTTTCACTGTTCCACCTCCTTTTCGGGCCACTTTGCGTACACCCCCATGGTGTGTTCCTCGCCCTTGCCTTCAGCTCAACTTGGCACAGGGCCCGAAAGACTCAGTCCCTCCAGAGGCCTTCCGCCGCCGCTTTTATTCCATCCTGGCCACGTATCAGGGCTCTGACGTTGTTTACACTGACGGTTCGATGGTTGCTGGTCGTGTCGGTTATGCGCTAACTCTAGGGGACCATTCCGAACAAAGTTCCTTGCTGGCTGGCTGCAGCGTTTACACTGCTGAGCTGGTCGCCATCTTTCGAGCCCTAGAGTATATCCGCTCCTGCTCAGGTGAGTCCTTCGTGATCTGTAGCGATTCCCTGAGCGGTTTACGAGCTCTCGACCAGTATTTCCCTCGTTCTCGTCTGGTGATGGCTATCCAGAAGTCCCTGCATACTCTTGCCCGTTGCGGCCGCTCTGTGGTCTTTGTGTGGACCCCCGGTCATGTCGGTATCCCAGGCAATGAACATGTTGACCGCCTGGCGAAAGAGGCCACCAGGCAACCATCTCTGGATGTTGGCCTCCCAGAGACTGATTTGCGAGCGGTCCTCCGCCGAAAAGTTTTTGCGCTTTGGGACGCTGAATGGCGCGATCGGATCACGCCCAATAAACTCCGTGCCATTAAGGAGACGACGACTGTGTGGCGGTCATCCATGCGAGCCAACCGCAGGGACTCAGTCGTCCTTTGTCGGCTCCGCATTGGCCACTCCCGGCTGACACACAGTTACTTACTGCGTGTGGAGGACCCTCCTCTGTGTCGCTGCGGGGCGGCTTTGACAGTGGCCCACATTTTGTTGGCCTGCCCCCTTTTAGCTGTGGCCAGGCGGACATTTGCGCTGCCTGATACGCTCCCTGCCCTTTTAACTGATGACCCTGCTATCGCTGGCTTAGTTTTACGTTTTATTCGGGCAGGGGGTTTTTATCATTTAATATGAGTGTTTATGTTTTATTTTATTGTTTTGTGTTGATTCTGGCCTTTGGCCTACGGTTTTAAACTGAGTTTTTAATGTGTTCTCGGTGGTTGGCTTTTCCCTTTTTATTCTATGGTCGGCCAATCACTGCCACACTCCGTGTGATTTTAATTTGTTATGTCTGTTCTTTGTCTGAGTTTTTCTTGTCCTGTGTTGTCTGTTGCCTCTATTATCCGTTTTTTACCCTGTGTGGTAGTTTTTAAGTTTTGGAACAAGGGACCGATGACCGTTGCAGTCTGGTCCCTTTAATCCCACAAACCAACCAACCACCTCCATCAATTCACGTCCATTGTGCATTCCGACGGGCTTCGGCAATTCCATCAGGACAATGCGACACCCCACACGTCCAGAATTGCTACAGAGTGGTTCCAGGATAACTCTTCTGAGTTCAAACATTTGCGATGGCCACCAGACTCCCCAGACTTGAACAGTATTGAGCATATCTGGGATGCCTTGCAACTTGCTGTTCAGAAGAGTTCTCCACCCCCTCTTACTCTTACGGATTTATGCACATCCCTGCAGGAATTATGAAGTCAGTTCCGTCCTGCACTGCTTCATACATTAGTAGAGTCCATGCCACTTCATGTTGCGGCACTTCCGCGTGCTCGCCAGATCCCTACACGGTGTTAAGCAGGTGTACCAGTTTCTTTGGCCCTTCAGTGTATTTTTCAAATAGTCGTACAGGAAAAGCCGGTCGAAGTACTGCATAAATCATCGGCTGTTAATTCAGTCTCAAGCGTAGACCGACGGGGAGGGGTCATTAAGACGTATTACTGTCCGGTAGCAACCGATTGCATTCGGATCAATTTCTATATGCGTCGCTAAGTCCAAGGGTGTTTCGCCCATCTCACGCATCCTGCCTACCAGGCGGAATAGTTCTGTCATGCACGATTTAAATAATGAATCACTGCACCAGTTATGTTTTTTAATCTGATAAATGAATGAAAATAAAACAAAGAAACTCAAATTTCTAAGACGCACCTGCATGTTAGCTTGCACTGGAGCCAGCCTGCCGTTATAAAAAATTAGGCGCGCCTGAACTACACTGGTGTGTAATTCGTAAGGGCGAAAAAAAATTCCGCATGATGTGTCACTATCAAATACCATTGTTCGATGAAACCTGGACCACACACTGAAAGAACTGCTACAGCGTAATGCAGAAGCTAACTGAAAGAAATACGCAATGAACCGAACAGAAATTATCTTTTATTCAAAGACAATAATTAGACTCAAGTCACAACGGATCATGATGGTCCCTTGGATATTTCAAAAGGCGGAACGTGATTACCATGGACAACATTGCATGCTGTGCAATATGGTCCCATGTTGGCTACAATGTTGGTGGTAAGGAGTTAAGTTGTTAAGGCGTTTCATTCCTCCAGCAGCGTGGTTGACAGCTGCTGGACGGTCGTTGGTGCATGCTGAAATGCGTCTTCCCACCGCATACCACACGTGCTCGGTGGGATTTACGTCGTGGGAACTAGCAGGCCAGTCCACACGCTGAATATCATCTCGTTTCAAGAGCATCTCTACCGTCACCGTTCGATGCGCTCGCATATTGTCATCCATAAAAACTAAATCAGAGCTGAATAAACCGCTGAAAAGACACACACGAGGAAGAAGTAGCGTCACAATAACGGTGGCCAGTGTGAGTACCATGTTCAAATATCTGGAGGACAGTACGCCCATGCAAAACTACGAGGGTCACTCCAAAAGAAATGCACACTATTTTTGTAAAAATACAGTTTTCATTCTGCATGTGTGTAAGTTTTACAGTGTGTAGATACATCCTTCCCGCTTGTTTTCAAACTTAGTTCAACCTGATCCCGTGAGTGGCACCGTCACAGCGTGTCTTCAAGATGGCTGCTACACTTGACGTTCGTCAGAAGCAACGTGCTGTCATAGAATTCCTGTACTGTGAAAAAGAGACAGTGATGAAACGTGGCTCCATCATTTTTCATCAGAGACGAAGAGGCAATCAGTGGAGTGACATCATGCAAAATGGCTACGGTGTTTTTCGATTCCGAAGGACTCTTGCTTGTGGACATCATGCCAAGTGGAACCATCATAAATTCTGATGAATATGTGACGACATTGAAGAAACTTAAGCTCGACTGAGTCGTGTTCGACCACATCGGCAAAAGCAGGATGTTTTGCTGTTGCACGACAATGCACGGCCACATGTGAGTGAAAAAACAATGGAAGCGATCACAAAACTCTGATGGACAACACTGAAACACACTGCTTACAGTCCTGATCTGGCTCCATGTGACTATCATCTCTTTGGGAAACTGAAACTCTCTCTTCTTGGAACAAGGTTTGAAGATGATGACTCCCTTGTGCACGCTGCCAAACAGTGGCTCCAACAGGTTACGTGTTCCCATCTCTGGCATTTGATGGGACGTTAAATGTTGTCGAACGTGATCGATTTTAACACGATCCCCAGTCCCACTACCTGTCCGAATCAGGAGAGTATCGATTGCAGTCTACAGCTGATGAGTTGAAATCTTCACCTAAATCTATATCATGACCAGAAAATTTACGCGAAATATTCTCAAAAGATTCCCCCTCAACTGTTCCACCACCACCACCACTGCTGCTGCTGAGGCAGGAGGTCTAGGAAAGCATACGATGGCCGTGTTTTGATCTACTTCCGACCCTTATCATTACCCAAATCATTGTGTGTTCTTAATCTATATTATTCTCACTAGAGATTGTCGTATTTTTATTGCTATAAACACGCCTCCACCGGCAGCATTCAACATATCTTTGCTATATACATATCAGTTGGTTTAGAATATCATTGCTGTTAACATCTGGTTCAGCTAGCACTCTGCCCCTAGTGCTAACAGGCGTTTTTACCGTTTATAAGCGAGCCTAATTCCGGGACCTTTCCGTAGACGTTCCTCCAGTAAACGGATACTATGAATGAATGGTAACATGTCTGGCCTCAGAACGTGTCTTATGGGACGGATGGATTTCTCTATCCTGAGAAGCTCACTCGTACTCTGCTATCGTAGTGGCCGCTTGTTGGGTGTAGTGCACGGCAGATATATTAAGTGCCTCTTGTAGTGCCTGCCGCAGGAGTTTGTTGAGCATGTCTGTAAACGCCATCGCGCCGACTAAAGGATCCTGTAACGAAACGCACCCTGTTTCGTTGGATCATCTCCCTCTTCGCTTAGTGGAACCTGGTAAAGGTCCCACACTGATGAGCAGTACTCAAGAATTGGTAGCTGTTCTACGCTGAAGAGCGGAAGAAACTGGTACACTTGTCTAATGTCGTGTAGGGCCTCCGCGAGCACGCAGAAGTGCCTCAACACGACGTGGCAAGGACTCGACTAATGTCTGAAGTAAGGCTGGAGAGAACTGACACCATGAATCCTGCAGGGCTGTTCATAAATCCGTAAAAGAACGAGGCGATGAAGATTTCTTCTGAACAGCACGTTGCAAGACATCCCAGGTATGGTAAATAATATTCGTGTCTGGGGAGTTTGGTGGTCAACGGAAGTGTTTAAACTCATAAGTGTGTTCCATGGAGCTATTCTGTAGTAACTCTGTAAGTGTGGGGTGTCGCATTGTCCTGCTGGAATTGCCGAAGTCCGTCGAAATTCAGGATGGACATGAATGGATGCAGGTAATCAGACAGGATGCTTACGTATGTGTCACCTGTCAGAGTCGTAGCTAGATTTATCAGGGGTCCCGTATCAATCCAACTGCACGCGCCCCACACCATTACAGAGCCTCCACCAGCTTGATCAGTTCCCTGCTGACATGCTGGGTCCATGAATTCATGAGATTATCTCCATAACCATACACGTCCATCCGCTAGATACAATTTGAAAAGAGACTCGTCTGATCACGCAACGTGTTTCCAGTCATCAACAGTCCAGTGTCGAAGTTCACGCGTGAAGGCGAGGGGCTTTGAGAAGTGCAGTCATCAAGGGTACACAACTAGGCCTTGGCTCCGAAAGCCCGTATGGATGATTTTTCGTTGATTGGTTCGCACGCTGACACTTGTTGATGGCCCATCATTGAAATCTGCAGCAGTTTATGGAAGGGTTGCACTTTCGTCACGTTGAACGATGCTCTTCAGTCGTCGTTGGTCCCGTTCTTGCAGGATCTTTTTCCGGCCATAGCGATGTCGGAGATTTGATGTTTACCGGGTTCCTGATATTCACAGTAGACTCGTGAAATAGTCGTACAGGATAATTCCCTCTTCACCGCTACCTCGAAGATGCTGTGTCCCATCACTCGTGCGCCGATTATAATACCACGTTCAAACTCACTTAAATCTTCATAACCTGCCATTATAGCAGCAGTAACCTAGCCAACAACTGCGCCAGACACTTGTGGTCTTATATAGGCGTTGCCGACCGCAGCGCCGTATTCTTCCTGTTCAAGTATCTGTGTATTTGAATACGCATGCTTATACCAGTTTCTCTGGCGCTTCAGTGTACAAGGCACTTCTTTCGTGCATGAATTAAATTTCCTCAAGATTTCTGCTGTGAATTTTAGCCTGGCATCATCTTTTCCTACTATTTATCTCATGTGGTCGTTGCACTTTAGGTCGCTATGTATGGTTACTCCTAGCTGTTTAATGATGGTAAGCTACTGCTTCCAATAATTTATAGTCCGCACTGTAATAAGACATTCGTGGATTTTTTCTCCTGTTTATGCACAATGAGCTAAATTTCTTTGTTCAGTGCCAACGACCAGTCCCTGCCCCCACCATAGATTCTCTTCGGATCTTCCTGCAATAATCTAATCTTCGGGCGTTGGTGCCTTCTTATAGACGACTGAATCGTCTGCGTACAGCCTCATTGAGCTTCCTTCGTTATCCAGTAGATCACTGTATGTACAGTACGTATATATTGTAAACAGTAATAGTCGCATCAGACTTCCGTGGGGTACTTCCGAAATTATCTTCGCTTCTGTCGATTTTGTTGCGGTAAGAGCAACATGTTGAGTTCCGTCTTCAAGCAAATCTTGAATAGAGCCGCAAAACTGGTCCGATATTTGGTAGATTCGTATTTTGTTCACAAAACAATAATGAGGAACTGTGTAAGTTTCCAAGCTTTCCATGTGATCTAATGACATCTTGGGTTGTCGGGTGTTCTGCCGGATATCAGCGTCGTTCTTGCACGATATTTCGGTAAGGTAGCTCGTAACCTTCATCAGGATCGACCTGAGACCGCTCCTCCAGTGGACGTGGTCCAGTATTTGTCATTTGATGTAACTTTTCAGGCCTTCCCAGCGATCTAATGACATTATTGGTCGTCGGGTGTTCTGCCGGGCATCATCGTCGTACGTGCACGATATTTCGGCAGCGTAGCTCACAACCTTCATCAGATGTATTGAGGAACTTTGTTACATGTCTTCCTGAAGCCAAAAGCGCACGGCGTCAAGCTGGGCGCCGGTGTCTACCGCTTTCTGGATCTCATGGACGAAAAGAGCACGGCGAGTTTCCCAAGGTGTTTGTTCAGGAAATCCAGTTTGAGTTTTATAGAGGAGATTTTAATTCTCCAAAAATGTCATAATCCGTGAACGTAAAACATCATCTATGATCTTACAACAATTTTCGTGAATGATGTTGAGTTATAATTCTGAGCTTCTGTCTCGCGATCGTTCTCGAAAACGGAGATGTGTGGTTATTTCTAGTCTCTAGGCACTTTTCCTTGCTCCAGCGACTTACGATAAACTACAGCTAGAAGGGGAGGAATTTCTTTCGCGTGATTCCGGAAAGCTTTTCCTTTGATTGATGTGCGTATACGTTGTCTTTCGCGAGCGAGCAAAGTGTTTTGAGCACGGGAATGCTAGGCAGTAGCGCAACGAGGCCAGAAAGGTTTCCCGGACTTGGCGGGTGGAAGCGGCGTCACGCAACGCCGGGCCGGAAGCACGCCGCGCGCGCAGCTGCCGCCGCCGCCGCCGCCGCCGCCGCCACCTTGCAGGGCTGCCGACGTGGAAATCCCTGCTGCCCACGTACATCGCAGCTCCTTGTTTTCGTAGTAAGGTCACACGTGTTTACCGACGTCACTGAATTACGAGAGACGAACAAACATCAGTGCCAAGTCCCTCACCACACGCTGTGTTTAAATTTCTGGGTGGGACTCAGCAGTAAGCGCCCATTGGTCCGAAAATATCGGAGCTATCGGTTTGCGTCTGCGCAGGAGCGTGCGCACTGCGCAGATTTAGCGCGCGCGGGCTGTACAACCGTACGCTGTGGCAACGCAGCCGTCTGCTAGCGGTTCAGTTTTCGTCAGAAGTTGTTTTCAAAATATGTATCCTCTTCAGTTTTCACTTTTGATAATTAATGGAACAATTCGTACCAGCTTTGTATGGAGATAGGTTAACACACGTACACTAATAGCTATTAAAACTGCAACATCATGAAATAAAGTAAATAGAAGAAATTGTACTTTTCGTAGGTGTACAGTATACTAAAAGGAATATGTGTTTAAATTTTATTTGGCGATGTCCCAGGAGGAATGATCAGTATTCAGGGACATGACAGGAACGATCATTTGGAACGCAAAACTTCGGAGATAGAACACAATTATTGCAAATTGTTATTCCCTCTCTGTATTATATAATACATTGTCAGATTCAGATACGTAAAACAGTTTGTAAAAAACATGTAATATTTACTAAGTATCAATTAACAGATCCATCTCTAAGCACTATAGTATGTGTGTCCACCCCGGTAGCTGAGTAGTCAGCGCGACAGAATGTCAATCCTTAGGGCCCGAATTCTATTCCCGGATGGGTCGAAGATTTTCTCCGCTCAGGGATTGGGTGTTGTGTTGTCCTAATCATCATCATTTCATCCCCATCTACGCGCAAGTCGCCGAAGTAGCGTCAGATCGAAATACTTGCACCCGGCGAACGGTCTACCCGACGGGAGGCCCTAGTCACACGACATTTATTTATTTATCGTATACGTCACATAAAAGTTGTTGTGCAGTTCACAATAAATGTTCGAATGTCCCATCTTCAACTAATACATTTGTGCAATCCTGGGAGAATATGTTGTGTTGCTTGTCAGAGTGTCTTCCCACATTCCCTAGTGAGTGCAGCAGCATCCATGACACGACCATGTTTTCACCTTTCGTTTGTACGCCTCAGACTTCATACAACACCATAAACAAAAATATGATGTAAGGTCGTCCGATCTTGGTGACCAGGTAACTGTAACACCACGGCAAATCTAGCGATTAGGGTAAGTGCAGTTGAGAAGATACTTCATCCGTCTGGTAAAATGTGGAGGGGCTCCGTCATTGGAAGTACTCTGCAGTGCACGTGGCCAAAGGAACGTCCTCGGGGTGTTCGAGAAACAAATTTTCCAAAAAAATGCAAATAATTCTGTCCTGTCATTCGCTCTTCTAAAATGACTGGACCTGTCATTCCGTTACCGATCATACCGCTCCAAACAATGATCGAGAAACTAACTTCTAACTGGTTTCCACTGTAGTGGGTGGATTTCCCGACCAGCGACGATTATTATGTGTGGTGTTGATTTCATTCGGTGGGGACGTGGTTTCACCCGTGAATAGTATTAATGGAAGCAAGTAACGATTCTCATTTAACCAGTGACACAATTCAAATCGTATGGCATTGTCGCCAATATGAACACGCTGTATGCGAAATGGGTAAAAGTTTTCCGCTTGTAATGTTCGTCATGCACATTTCTGGGACCTCAATTTCTATACAAAGTTGCTATGCGCTGGTAGTGGGACTATGCTGCAACATTTCAACAATGTGTTGCTTTTCCTGCAAGGTTGTTGAACTAAAAGTTCAGAAGAAAAATTATAGCATGCAAGAATACCTGTTTCGTGCAAAGTGCTGAATACTCAGGTAAACACTCTACAATCAGGAATTAGACGTTATCGGAAGGCGCGGACGGTATTCTTATACAGCAGCAGGAGCACACCATCACAGAAGCCGTAAAAGTACACCATATCTGCATATTCTTCATTAGTGTACATGTGTAGCACTTTAGCTAGCGCACGTGCAAACACGGTCAACCGATGCTTCTTTCTGATACACTCTAAATTCCTTGCTCTACTTGTCTCGGGTGCTATTGACAAGGGATTTCAGATCGATTCCGTATTTCTGGATTTCCGGAAGGCTTTTGACACTGTACCACACAAGCGGCTCGTAGTGAAATTGCGTGCTTATGGACTATCGTCTCAGTTATGTGACTGGATTCGTGATTTCCTGTCAGAGAAGTCACAGTTCGTGGTAATTGACGGAAAGTCATAGAGTAAAACAAAAGTGATTTCTGGCGTTCCCCAAGGTAGTGTTATAGGCCCTTTGCTGTTCCTTCTCTATATAAACGATTTAGGAGACAACTCAGCAGCCGTCTTCGGTTGTTTGCAGATGACGCTGTCGTTTATCGACTAATAAAGTCATCAGAAGATCAAAACAAACTGCAAAACGATTTAGAAGAAATATCGGAATGGTGCGAAAATTGGCTCTTGACCCTAAATAACGAAAAGTGTGAGGCCATCCACGTGAGTGCTAAAGGGAACTCGTTAAACTTTGGTTACACCATAAATCAGTCTAATCTAAAAGCCGTAGATTCAACTAAATACCTACGTATTACAATTACGAACAACTTAAATTGGAAGGAACACACAGAAAATGTTGTGGGGAAGGCTAACCAAAGACTACGTTTTATTGACAGGACACTTAGAAAATGTAACTGACCTACTAAGGAGACTGCCTACACTACGCTTGTCCGTCCTCTTTTAGAATACTGCTGCGCGGTGTGGTATCCTTACCAGATAGGACTGACGGAGTACATCGAAAAAGTTCCAAGAAAGCCAGCACGATTTGTATTATCGCGAAATATGGGGGCGAGTGTCACAGAAATGATACAGGATTTGGGCTGGAAATCATTAAAAGGAGGGCGTTTTTCGTTGCGACGGAATCTTCTCACGAAATTCCAATCACCAACTTTCTCCTCCGAATGCGAAAATATTTTGTTGATACCGACCTACATAAAGAGGAGCGATCACTACGATAAAATAAGGGAAATCAGAGCTCGTACGGAAAGATGTAGGTGTGTGTGTTCTTTCCGTGCGCTATACGAGATTGAAATAATAGAGGATTGTGGAGGTGGCTCGATGAACCCTCTGCCAGGCACTTAAATGTGATTTGCAGAGCATCGATGTAGATGTAGATGTACTTCAGTCAGTCACAACACATCACGAACAGCTGCGTGCTCAACGAGCTGGTTTACATTAAGGCGACAGAAGTCATGGGATATTAATATACACACATTCAGATGGCTGTAGTGTCGCCTACACAAGGCATAAAAGGGCAGTGCATTGGCGGTTCTGTCATTTGTCCTCAGTTGATTGATGTGAAAAGGTTTCCTTCGTGATCTTGGCTCCATGACGGGAATTAACAGACTCTGAACGCGGAATGTTACTTGGAGCTAGACGGACATTCCATTTCGTAAAATGTTAGGGAATTGAGTATTCCGAGATCCACAGTGTCAAGAGTGTGACGAGAATACGAAATCTCAGGCATTACCTTTCACCACGGGCAACGCCCTGGCTGACGGCTTTCACTTAACGACCAAGAAGCCGGGTTTGCATAGTTATTTATCAGTGATAACATACAAGCAACACTACGTGAAATAGCCGCAAACGTCAATGTGGTACATACGATGAAAGTATCCGTAAGGACACTGCGGCGAAACTTAGCGTTAATGGGCCATGGCAGTAAACGACCGACGCGAGTGCCTTTGCTAATAGCAAAACATCGCCTCAAGCGCTTCTCCTGGGCTCGTGGCCATCGGGTGGACCCTAGGCTACTGGAAAACTGTGGTCTGCTCAGACGAGTTTAGATTTCAGCTGGTAAGAGCTGATGGTAGGGTTCGAGTGTGGCGCAGATCCCACGGAGACGTGGACCCAAGTTGTCAACAAAGGAATGTGCAAGCTGATGTTGACTCTATAACGGTGTGGGCTGTGTTTACGTGGAATGGACTGGTTCCTCGATTATGTTCGGGAACTTGGAGACCATTTGCAGCCATTCATCTACTTCATGTTCCCAAACAACGATGGAATGTTTATGGATGATAATGTACCATGTCACTGTTGTTGTTGTGGTCTTCAGTCCTGAGACTGGTTTGATGCAGCTCTCCATGCTACTCTATCCTGTGCAAGCTTTTTCATCTCCCAGTACCTACTGCAACCTACATCCTTCTGAATCTGCTTAGTGTATTCATCTCTTGGTCTCCCTCTACGATTTTTACCCTCCACGCTGCCCTCCAATACTAAATTGATGATCCCTTGATGCCTCAGAACATGTCCTACCAACCGATCCCTTCTTCTGGTCAAGTTGTGCCACAAACTTCTCTTCTCCCCAATCCTATTCAATACTTCCTCATTAGTTATGTGATCTACCCATCTAATCTTCAGCATTCTTCTGTAGCACCACATTTCGAAAGCTTCTATTCTCTTCTTGTCCAAACTATTTATCGTCCATGTTTCACTTCCATACATAGCTACACTCCATACGAATACTTTCAGAAATGACTTCCTGACACTTAAATCAATACTGGATGTTAACAAATTTCTCTTCTTCAGAAACGCTTTCCTTGCCATTGCCAGCCTACATTTTATATCCTCTCTACTTCGACCATCATCAGTTATTTTGCTCCCCAAATAGCAAAACTCCTTTACTACTTTAAGTGCCTCATTTCCTAATCTAATTCCCTCAGCATCACCCGACTTAATTAGACTACATTCCATTATCCTTGTTTTGCTTTTGTTGATGTTCATCTTATATCCTCCTTTCAAGACACTGTCCATTCCATTCAACTGCTCTTCCAAGTCCTTTGCTGTCTCTGACAGAATTACAATGTCATCGGCGAACCTCAAAGTTTTTATTTCTTCTCCATGAATTTTAGTACCTACTCCGAATTTTTCTTTTGTTTCCTTTACTGCTTGCTCAATATACAGATTGAATAACATCGGGGAGAGGCTACAACCCTGTCTTACTCCCTTCCCAACCACTGCTTCCCTTTCATGTCCCTCGACTCTTATAACTGCCATCTGGTTTCTGTACAAATTGTAAATAGCCTTTCGCTCCCTGTATTTTACCCCTGCCACCTTTAGAATTTGAAAGAGAGTATTCCAGTCAACATTGTCAAAAGCTTTCTCTAAGTCTACAAATGCTAGAAACGTAGGTTTGCCTTTCCTTAATCTTTCTTCTAAGATAAGTCGGAAGGTCAGTATTGCCTCACGTGTTCCAGTGTTTCTACGGAATCCAAACTGATCTTCCCCGAGGTTGGCTTCTACTAGTTTTTCCATTCGTCTGTAAAGAATTCGTGTTAGTATTTTGCAGCTGTGGCTTATTAAGCTGATAGTTCGGTAATTTTCACATCTGTCAACACCTGCTTTCTTTGGGATTGAAATTATTATATTCTTCTTGAAGTCTGAGGGTATTTCGCCTGTTTCATACATCTTGCTCACCAGATGGAAGAGTTTTGTCAGGACTGGCTCTCCCACGGCCGTCAGTAGTTCCAATGGAATATTGTCTACTCCGGGGGCCTTGTTTCGACTCAGGTCTTTCAGTGCTCTGTCAAACTCTTCACGCAGTATCATATCTCCCATTTCATCTTCATCTACATCCTCTTCCATTTCCATAATATTGTCCTCAAGTACATCGCCCTTGTATAGACCCTCTATATACTCCTTCCACCTTTCTGCTTTCCCTTCTTTGCTTAGAACTGGGTTTCCATCTGAGCTCTTGATATTCATACAAGTCGTTGTCTTATCTCCAAAGGTCTCTTTAATTTTCCTGTAGGCGGTATCTATCTTACCCCTAGTGAGATAGGCCTCTACATCCTTACATTTGTCCTCTAGCCATCCCTGCTTAGCCATTTTGCACTTCCTGTCGATCTCATTTTTGAGACGTTTGTATTCCTTTTTGCCTGTTTCACTTACTGCATTTTTATATTTTCTCCTTTCATCAATTAAATTCAATATTTCTTCTGTTACCCAAGGATTTCTACTAGCCCTAGTCTTTTTACCTACTTGATCCTCTGCTGCCTTCACTACTTCATCCCTCAAAGCTACCCATTCTTCTTCTACTGTATTTATTTCCCCCATTCCTGTCAATTGCTCCCTTATGCTCTCCCTGAATCTCTGTACAACCTCTGGTTCTTTTAGTTTATCCAGGTCCCATCTCCTTAAATTCCCACCTTTTTGCAGTTTCTTCAGTTTTAATCTACAGGTCATAACCAATAGATTGTGGTCAGAGTCCACATCTGCCGTCACTATGCCACAATTATTCTCGATTAGTTTGAAGAACATTCTGGACAATTTGAGCGGATGATATGGTCATCCAGATCGCCCTACACGAATCCCATAGAATATTTACGGGGCCTAATTGAGAAGTCAGTCAGTACACAAAATCCTACACCGGCAACGTTTCCACAATTATGGACAACTGTAGAAGCGGCATGTCTCACTATTTCTGCAGGGGACTTTCAACGATTTTTAGAGTCCGTACCACGTCGATTTGCTGCACTAAACCTGGCAAAAGGAGGCCCAACACTATATTAGCAGGTATCCCATGACTCTCGTCACCTCAGTGTAATAGCAGACAAACATTGCCCGCAAAGAGATTGAAAGCAACTGTGCAGGTTGGGCTAGAATAAAACGTCAAAGAGGTTGGGTGGGTAAGACACGTACGTGCGCGTCACTAGCAAAAAAATAAATTTATATTAAATGTGTTCTACCCGCCAGCTTAGCAGAGAGCGCTAATGCGCTGCTTCCTGGGCTCGGGTAGGCGCGCTGGCCCCTGTTCAAATCCACCCTTCGGATTACGGACATCGGCCGGTGTGCTGGCCTGCCTGGATGTGGTTTTTAGGCGGTTTTACACATCCCACTAGGTGAATACTGGGCTGGTCTCCACGTCCCGCCTCAGTTACACGACTCGCAGACATCTGAACACGTTTGCACTATTCCGTGGATTACACTAGACGCAGACAGCTGGGGTACACTAATTCCGTCACGGGGGGTACAGGGTGGTGGCAGGGAGGACATCTGACCACCCTTTAAAATTAACCTTGCTAAATCCAGTCCTAACCGTGCCGACCCTGCTAAACCACAGGACGAGGCACCAGCAAAATAAGAAGAAGAGGAAGAAGAAGATTAAATGTGTTCTATGTAGGAAACCATTCGGGCTAGCCCATGTCTTTATGAAGTTATTTTGCTTTAAATGCTCGTTCCTGTCTTATCCCTGAATATGGACTATTACTCCTAGGATACCTTGTGTACAAGGTGCGAAATGCAGTACACAGAGCTTCCACCTCTAGCAGCAGCAACTGCACTAACCCACCTGGGCACAGAGTCTAGCAAGAGTGGATGACAGATGCCAGTACGTCAATCCATGCTACCTCGATTCTGTCTGAGTCCATTAATCGTAGTGGCGTGGCAGTCTCTCGGCATCTCATGATCAGAGGCTTTCAGTGGGTAAGAGGTCTTGGGAACGTGCTGGTCGAGGAGGTGGTCCATCAACCTGTGTGTGGGGTGGATCGAGACGGCACGGGCAACACTCTGTCTTGCATTATCTTGTTGAAAGACAATGCCACAGAGACCTCGAAGATAGGGAATAGCCCCCGGCCTTGACACGTCAGAAATGTAACGGCTCCCGTCCAAATTGGGGGCTATGCGAACGGAGCTGATACCCATTGAATCCCCCACCATCACGCAGTTGGCAACATTAATTCTTCTCAGAGTTACCACGCACGGATACTCCATGGCGATGCTGTACTCAGACGTGGGGCTCGGAAAAAAAATGACGCTACGCCTCTCCTCTCCTCTCCTCTCCTCTCCTCTCCTCTCTCTGTCTCTGTCTCTGTGTGTGTGTGTGTGTGTGTGTGTGTGTGTGTGTGTGTGTGTGTGTGTGTGTGTGCGCGCGCGCGTCCAGTGTTGTTCTTGAGCTGAGGTGACCAGCTCTTCCGTATTTGCCGCGATATCGCATATTACAGCAATATTTTTTTAATCCTTCTGACTCCCGTATATTTCGCCAGTAATAGTTGTAAATATTAATCCCGCGAAATACTACCGATAGTTCATTTGTGATGACCGGCAACTCTCGAGAAGCTTTCGTATAATAATCGCTCCTACTGTCGCCATTTAGCGTATTTTCTGTTCGTATTTCTATGGAAAGAAGTCGGTTTGCTTCAGGGGATTGCAAGGAGTGTGGAAAGAATGACAGCCTACGCTCCTAGAGTGGTTTTGAGAGAGGGGTGCTCACTTATTTCTCGGCCACGGTTGCGCGCACCTCGTACCATCCAGCAGCTGTGGTACAAATAAACACGGAAGTAACAAGGGCTCGCGAAAGATGATTATAGAGACGTTCACGTTTATACGTGCCCACTAAGTCATAAAACATAATGTAAGCAACATATTCAGAATGCTAAAGTGTAACACTCATTTCTGAATGACTCTTATTAACGCTTTTGCATACTAAAAACTTTTCTCGGTTTGTGGAGTTACTCCAAATATAATACTATATGACATAACAGAGTAAAAGTAAGCGAAATATACCATTTTTTTTAATATCTCTAGTGTCACCCATTCCAAGAAAAAGCAATGTAATTGTACGCTTGAAATTTATTGCCACCAAATCTCCCATAAACCTTAAAATCGTGGTCAGATTATGGTTATTTCCTTTAAAACGATAATCAAATGTTGTTCGCCCTACGTTCAGTTAGATTGCATCATGGTCAGACAAAGATTTCGAAATCAGATAGTGGACTGTGAGGCGTACCCAGGAGCAGATATAGACTCAGACCACAATGTGGTAGTGATGAAGAGTAGGCTGAAGTTTAAGAGACTAGTGAGGAAGAATCAGTGCGTGAAGAAGTGGGATACGGAAGTACTAAGGAATGAAGAGATACGCTTGATGTTTTCTGAGGCCATAGATACTGCCATTATGAACACCCCAGTAGGTAGTTCAGTTCAAGAGAAATGGACATCTGTAAAAACGGCAAGCACAGAAGCTGGAAAGAAAAAAATAGGTACAAGGTACGTAACTGCGAAAATACCATGGATACCAGAAGAAATACTTCTCTTGATGGACTAAAATGTTCAGGGAAATTCAGAAATATACCGAAACGGGAAACTAAAGCGCAATGGCTACAAGAAAAATGTGAAGAAATGAAACAAAATTATTGTCTGAAGGACTGACTTAGCATACAGAAAAGTCAATACAACCTTCGGTGAGTTTAAAAACAAGGACGCTAACAGAAGAGTGCAATGGGAATCCTCTGCTAAATGAAGAGGAGAGAGGGGATAGGTGGAAAGTGTACACTGACGGCCTCTACGAGGGGACGACTTGTCTGATAATGTGATAGATGAAGAAACAGGAGTTGACAGGGAAGGCAAAGGTGGGTCCCTACCAGAATTGAAAAGATCATATACGGCAGAAGTTTTAGATAACATTCATCGGAATTTCTATAATCATTGGAGGACGTGGCAACACAATGACTGTTCACGTTGGTGTGAGCCTCGTGATATACCATCAGACTTTCGGAAAAACAGCATCCACGCAGTCCCGAAGATGACAAGAGCCGACAAGTAGGCGAATTATCGCACAATCACCTTAACAGCTCAAGAATCCAACATGCTGACAAGAATAACATACAGAAGTATGGAAAAGAAAATTGAAGATCTGTTGGATGACAACGAGTTTACCTTTAGGAAAGGTAAAGACACCAGAGAGGCACTGCTAACGTTGCGCTCGATAATGGAGGCAAGACTGAAGAAAAATCAAGACAGGTTCCAGGATCTGTCGACCTGGAAAAAGCGTTCGACAATATAAAATGGTGCAAGATATTCCAAACTCTGAGAAAGAAAAGGGCTAAGCAATACAGAAAGGATGATATACAATATATGCAAGAACCGAGAGAGAACACTAAGAATGTGACAGTGCCACTAAAGCAGAGTTATTAAACACGATTTTCCGAAACTCCTTCACCAAAGAAGACGAAATAAATATTCCGAATTCCAGTCAAGAGCAACTGCCAAGATGAGAAACATAGAAGTAGATATACTCTGTGTAACAAAGCAGCTTAAATCACTTAATAAAGGCAAGACCTCTGGTCCAGATTGTATACCAGTCAGGTTCCTCTCAGAGTATGCTGATAAAATAGCTCCATATTTAGCAATTATATACAACCACTCGCTCACAGAAAGATCCGTACCTAAAGACTAGAAAATTGCCCAAGTCACACCAATACCCAAAAAGGGAAGTAGGCGTAATCCGCTGAATTACAGGCCTATATCACTAACGTCGATTTGCAGTACTGTATTCGAACACGTACTGTATTCGAACATTATGAAGTACCTCGAAGAAAACGATTTATTGACATATAATCAGCACGGATTCAGAAAATATCGCTCTTGTGAAACACAACCAGCTCTTTATACTCGTGCAGTAATGAGTGCTATCGACAGGGGATGTCAAATTGATTCCATATTTTTAGATTTCCAGAAGGCTTTCGACACAGTTCCTCACAAGCGTCTTCTAACCAAACTGCGTGCCTACGGAGTATCGCCTCATTTGTGCGACTGGGTTCGTGATTTCCTGCCAGAAAGATCACAGTTCGTAGTAATAGACGGAAAGTCACGGAGTAAAACGAAGTAATATCCGGCGTTCCCCAACGAAGTGTTATAGGCCCGCTATTGTTCCTGATCTATGTTAACGACATAGGAGACAATTTGAATGTTGTTGTTGTGGTCTTCAGTCCTGAGACTGGTTTGATGCATCTCTCCATGCTACTCTATCCTGTGCAAGCTTCATCATCTCCCAGTACCTACTGCAGCCTACATCCTGCTGAATCTGCTTAGTGTATTCATCTCTTGGTCTACCCCTACGATTTTTACCCTCCACGCTGCCCTCCAATACTAAATTGGTGATCCCTCGATGTCTCAGAACATGTCCCACTAACCGATCCCTTCTTCTAGTCAGGTTGTGCCACAAGCTCCTCTCCTCCCCAATCCTATTCAATACCTCCTCATTAGTTTTGTGATAAACCCATCTAATCTTCAGCATTCTTCTGTAGCACCACATTTCAAAAGCTTCTATTCTCTTCTTGTCAAAGCTATATATCGTCCACGTTTCATTTCCATACATGGCTACACTCCAAACAAATACTTTCAGAAACGACTTCCTGACATTTAAATCTATACTCGATGTTAACAAATTTTTCTTCTTCAGAAACGCTTTCCTTGCCATTGCCAGTCTACATTTTATATCCTCTCTACTTCGACCATCATCAGTTATTTTGCTCCCCAAATAGCAAAACTCCTTTACTACTTTAAGTGTCTCATTTCCTAATCTAATTCCTTCAGCATCACCCGACTTAATTCGACTACATTCCATTATCCTCGTTTTGCTTTTGTTGATGTTCATCTTATACCCTCCTTTCAAAACACTGTCCATTCCGTTCAACTGCTCTCCCAAGTCCTTTGCTGTCTCTGCCAGAATTACAATGCCATCGGTGAACCTCAAAGTTTTTATTTCTTCTCCGTGGATTTTAATACCTACTCCGAACTTTTCTTTTGTTTCCTTTATTGCTTGCTCAATATACAGATTGAATAACATCGGGGATAGGCTACAACCCTGTCTCACTCCCTTCCCAACCACTGCTTCACTCTTATAACTGCCACTGGTTTCTGTACAAATTGTAAATAGCCTTTCGCTCTCTGTATTTTACCCCTGCTACCTTCATAATTTGAAAGAGAGTATTGCAATCAATACTGTCAAAAGCTTTCTCTAAGTCTACAAATGCTAGAAATGTAGGTTTGTCTTTCCTTAATCTTTCTTCTAAGATAAGTCGTAGGGTCAGTATTGCCTCACGTGTTCCAATATTTCTACGGAATCCAAACTGATCTTCCCCAAGGTCGGCTTCTACTAGCTTTTCCATTTATCAGTAAAGAATTCGCGTTAGTATTTTGCAGCTGTGACTTTTTAAACTGATAGTTCGGTAATTTTCACATCTGTCAACACCTGCTTTCTTTGGGATTGGAATTATTATATTCTTCTTGAAATCTGAGGGTATTTCGCCTGTCTCGTACATCTCGCTCACCAGATGGTAGAGTTTTGTCAGGACTGGCTCTCCCAAGATCTCTCTAATTTTCCTGTAGGCAGTATCTATCTTACTCCTAGTGAGAAGCCTCTGCATCCTTACATGTGTCCTCTATCCATCCCTGCTTAGCCATTTTGCACTTCCTGTCGATATCATTTTTGAGACGTTTGTATTCCTTTTTGCCTGCTTCATTTACTGCATTTTTATATTTGAATAGCCGTCTTAAATTGTTTGCAGATGATGCTGTCATTTACCGTCTTGTAAAGTCATCAGATGATCAAAACGACTTGCAAAATGATTTAGATAAGATATCTGTATGGTGCGAAAATGGAAATTGACCCTGAATAAAGAAAAGTGTGAAGTTATTGTGTACTAAAAGAAATCAGCTAAATTTTGATTGTGCGATAAGTCACACAAATCTGTGGGCTGTAAATTCAACTACATACTTAGGGATTACAATAACAAATAACCTAAATTGGAACGATTACATAGATAATATTGTGGGCAGAGCAAACTAAAGACTGCGATTCATTGTCTGAACACTTAGAAGGTGCAACAGGTCTATCAAAGAGACTGCTTACTCTACGCTTGTCCGCCCTATTCTGGAGTACTGCTGTGCGGTGTGGATTCCGCATCAGGTGGAACTGACGGATGACATCGAAAAAGTACAAAGGAGGGCAACTCGTTTTGTATTATTGCGAAATAGGGGAGATAGTGTCACAGAAATGATACGTGAACTGGAGTGGCAGTCATTAAAACAAAGGCGATTTTCGTTGCGACGCGATCTTCTCATGAAATTTCAATCACAAGTTTTCTCCTCCGATTGCGAAAACATTCAGCTCGCACCCACCTACATTGGGGGAAATGATCATCACGATAAAATAAGAGAAATCAGGGCTCGCACAGAAAAATGTTAGTGCTCGTTTTTCCCACGTGCTGTTAAGAGAGTGGAACGGTAGAGAGACAGCATGAAGGTGGTTCATTGAACCCTATGCCAGACACTTTATTGTGAATAGCAGAGTAATCACGTAGATGTAGATGTGGAAGACCAAGAACGAAGTGCTCGGATTAAAAAGGATGTAACACAGGGCCGTAATCTTTCGCGCCTACTGTTCAATCTACACATCTGAAAAGCAATAACGGAAATAAAAGGAAGGTTCAAGGAGTGGGATTAAAATTCAGCGTGAAAAACATTCGCTGATGACATTGCTACGACGTAGAACCTCAGGATGTGTTGAATGGAAGCAGTCTGAGTACGGCATACGGATTGAGGGTAAATCTCAGAAAGACGAAAGTAACGAGAACAGCTAGAAACTTAACCTCAGAACTGGGGATCGTGAGGTAGACGAAGTTAAGGAACTTTGCTACCCAGGCAGCAAAATAACCCACGATAGACGGAGCAAGAACAACATAAAAATCAGACTAGTACTGGCACTCCTGGCCAAGAGAAGTCTGCCACCGTCAAACACAAGCGTTCATTTGAGGAAGAAATTTTTGGGAATGTTATGTTGGAGCACGGCGTTGTATGGTAGTGAGACGTGGACTGTGGGGAAAGCGGAAAAGAAGAGAATCGAAGCCTTCCTCGATGTGGTCCTACAGAACTATTTCGAAAACTGGATGGACTGATAAGGTAAGAAATTAGGTGATTCTCTGCAAAATCGGCTAGGAAAGGAATTTGTGGGAAATGCTGACAAGAAGAAGGGACAAGATGATATGACGCCTGTTAAGACACCAGGGAATAACTTCCATGGAAGCAGAGGAAGCTGTAGAGAGAGAAACTGTAGAGGAAGACAGAAACTGGAATACATTCAGCAAGTTATTGGGGCTTTGGTGTACAAGTGCTGCTCTGAGATGAGAAGGTTGACACAAGAGATGAATTCGTGGCAGGCCGCATCAAACCGGTTAGAAAACTGATGACTCAAAGATACATTTCGAAAGCTGTGTCTGGGAACACTGCACCTCACAGCGAGCTAGGGATTTCATGGGACCCGAGCGCCAGCGAACGCAGATATAGCGACGTGATTTTAGTTGATAGTCACAGGTGTCGCGCGTCAGCCCCATTGTCGGAATATAGGGGGATTTTGGCGACGGCCGATTTAGCGCGAGGCGGTTTGTCTCAGTGTCTGCAGAATGAATCGCAGGGAAACACGACGTGCAGTCACGAATGTAGGCATCCACATTAATATTTGCCGATTCACATCAGTTGTGTACGAAATGAGACAACATTCCATGGCGACCGGACTGAATCAGAAAATCAATGGCTAACTTGAGTGGATTTTGTGGAATCGTTTGAATGCTAATGTCCTGTGAATGAACAGCAGACATCCTACGGATGTTTTCTATCAATTTAAAGGATAATAAATACCGTGTCCTCTATGCACTGTTCTGATTTCAAGAGACCTTTATCATTATGTTTTGTGTGTTGCTGACGTAGTTATAAAGAGAAGTGGGAATAGGCGTTTGACAGGGCACGTGTCACTTAGGTACATAGTTAAGAACTTTATTAATCCATCATACGTGTACCTTGGGAGTGAAGTTACCCGCCAAATGCTGTCTAGATCAAAGAATCAGATGTCAACCAATACAACAACGAATGAAAGACGCCAGTTTCCCAGAACCAACGTTAATCTGAAACCAACGTGGGGCATTTACAATAATTCAAATGCAATCCTGCAGCTGGAACACTCAATTCCTTTGATACCATAGGCGTCAGTAAGAAGAAGAAGGGGGGGGGGGGCTGTGAAGCAAGACGACTGCGGATGCCTCCCCGCCTCCTCCCTCCCTCCCGCCCCCATCCACCACCACCATCACTTGGAAATCTGGAATACAGTCTAGAAGCGCTTTCCCGAAATTTCGCGAAACCTCTCATGTAGCAAGCTGTAGCGTTATGTGACTTATCGTTGTCAGACAATAAGTCAATTACCACCTCTTAGAAAGTGTAACACCAGGTACTCGATTATGGGGCGCGAGCTTCATTCGTTTGAGAGTCTGCGAGGTACCGCTGAAGGCGGAAAATAAGCCGCTCTTGTATACCGTGCCTACTTCCTTTATTGGCTTATTCGAAGTATTGTCAAGATGGCTACGAAGCGTATCCTAAATGTAGTGAAATGGAATTCCCCGTCGCACTCTTCTTGACGTAGTCAATAATGGCTTACCGCAGCGATTTCTGGAGTATTGTTAGGTTTCATAGAACGCCCCGTGCGGTACTGTGTGCAGTGTGGTATGACTCACCTCCGCTTTGTCGTTTTCGTCACAGATGGGTAACTACCTCAATTCATAGTCCTGGAAGGAAGTGTAGCCTCCGCAAGCAAGCTTGATGAGTTACTTTAGCGTGTTACGTTTATTCAACAAAAAGGGAACGTTTCTACCAGGTCCAGACATTGACTCGAAATGAGGCTAATCACGTTGACTTCAATATGCTAAAGCCGGAAACAATGGTCATTCATATTTTTCAGGGCTGGCTTAGCCTGGCAGGAATAAACGACCGATGATTGAAAGTAGAAACTACTCAGAAGAAATGCAATATACTCTAACAGTGTAACTTGGTAAAGCTAAGTGCTTCCTGACTCAAGGCAGCTTAAAATGTCCGTATCTGTGGAGGAAGAAGGGGGGGGGGGGGGAAGGGGCGACGCAAACCTGGGTATCGGCCCTGGGCGCCAATTTCAGGAGGCGCCAAATTAAAAAAAAAAAAAAAAAAAAAAAAAAAACACACCTTGTTTCACAAAGCACTTCGCATACCGCGCATGTTGCTCTGTCAATTGTTCTCATATGATTTTGAAAGGCTTCCCTGTTGGTTTTTCAACATTTTTGAACACATTCTAAATTGATTTCTGAACGAATCATAAGTTGGTTGATTGAATGCGTGCATGGAGTACGCCTACGTGATGCCTCAGCCAAGGAAACTCTCCTCGCATCTGGAAATAGAAAAAACTTTCACGCTGACAAAATACGGACTACCAGAATGGGAATAAACTACTTACTGGAATAACAGGTTTGAAAGATATTAATCTTCTCGGTGAAAATGAAATTTTAACAGATAATTTTGCCAGATCGCTACACTACTAAGAGCCACTTGTAGAGTCCCTAATTAGCAGCCGCCTTAAGTTCTGTTCTCGGAATTGCGCGGAAAACGCATTGTTCGAACACTTAATGATGCCTAACCGGAGAAAAACACGGGATAACTTAACTGGTGAGTCTGGCAGTATTAGTAAAGTTACCCGTAGAACAAGTTTTGACAGTGGTAGGAATATTTGCAGAATTATTTATGACAAGATTGTTTGTTACAACAAGGGAGGAGAAGAAACGGGGACGTCACACAAAATATATAGAAGAATATGACGATTCCAAAATTCTATAAAAATTTCGTATTACTGCTTTCCGATCTCATGCTTGAGAAACTGGAGCGTGTGAATGAAAAGTGAAACTATACCGTAACATAAAACATTTTGCTTGTAGTCGGCCTAATAGGCGTTTGCTGATGGTACTTAGGGAATTACATTCTGTAGTGTTATCTATGTAAATGAGGTAGATAAAAATAACAATTTATGCCAAACAGTCTCGCTTATTTGGTGTGCGTTACAATTGCTGCAACATTAGAAAGGCCTGTTTCGTTTCATCTCGCAGACGGTGACAAAATAGACGTAATCAAACAGAGAAACCATTCCAGTCTTAGGTACTATTCGAAATTAATAGCTTTTTCAGTATTAGACAACGACACTTTGATTTTTCATGTGTCAAAACGCTTGACGAACTTTGATGAGAAACCAGATTCTTTCGCAGAAAGGAAAGCACATCGTGTAAAGCTATAACAAGATTAGAAAGGAAAAAAATGCTGGGACATAAGGATTGAGGAAATGTGTACTGTCTTGCTTGTCTCTTGCTTTTACTCGTTTTATGTTTCCTATATTTAATTTTGTGTCACACAAAAGAGTAAGTTATTAGCTAATAGACAATAAAAAGTGGTTTTTGTATATTTATTTTAAGGAGGGGGAGCGGAGGATGTCAAACTGGCTGACTGGGAGCAGAAGAGGCACCACAGAACATTTTAATTTCCAATGTCCTGAATATAGGTTTGATGGCTTCCATTACAAAATATACATGTTTGAATTCCACAGAGCGAAATATAGTGAGCTACGATAGAAGAATGCTGTGTGAAGAGGCGTGGCACTGCACTTTGGCACACTTAAGACCAAACAACTTACCTTAAATTTCCTCGAACATAAATGTTTTGTATACCAAGCTCTTCAGAAAGACGTGCGCTACAAAATGAACATATTTTTGAAAAATAATTTAAAAAAAAATATTTGACGTCGTTTCTCTAACGCTCGAGAGAGAGGGGGGGGGGGGGGGGGGGGGACACTATCAAGTTTTTGCCTCGGTTCGGAAATATTGTAGATCGGGGCTGCACTGTGGTATGACTTCTGATCAGTGAGATCACTAATCCTTATAAATCTGTCAATCACCGGCATTGTTGATGATCATAGTTTTCCTGATATGAAACAGCCTCTATCAATTGCTCTTTGCTTGCAACTACATGCACAATTGAACGATCCTTCAGTACACTACGAAGAGTAGACATGTGACTTTGTTCTACATTGAGTGAAGAAAGATTTTGTGAGTTGCATATTCTGAATTTTCACAGAAGAGGAGTGACTGAAAAACCTGATTCAACCAACCATCATTGACAAACGTGGGCAACATCCTCAGCGATTGTCATTCGCCTTCAAAGGGGAACAAGTATAATATTACATTTTGTGTAGTTTCGTATCACATGTTGTTCTTCATGGTTGTTCTTTACTTTACTAGCTCTTGTTAAGAAAAAAATAATTTTATTATTGAGAACTGTAATTTTCGTGACTGTGAATAGTTGTAGTTCCTGTAAGCAGAGTAATAGATAAGTGTATATAATTTTTAAAATTCGTTCCCTGCATTTTCACTTTGGAGGAAGATTAGTCTAAGACTCCTCGAGACTGCTAATTTTTGTTTATAACCAACAATATGCTCATTGCTGATTTTTTTTTTTTTCATACTTCACAACTGTCACATTCATTCCCAATCTAACATTAAAGGCAGCAGCATGTAAATAAAAATATCCTTTATAAATTTTTCTGCTTGGTTTCCTAACTTACTAATCATTTTGTTGGATATACGTCAGATTTAATAGCAAATATTGAGAGGATAACCATAACTTTTCTGGGAGATAAAAATAAATGGCAGTTTTAGTCTAGCCGCCGCCTATCCTCCCCCCCCCCCCCCCCCCCCCCCCCCAAAAAAAAAAAATTCTGCTGACGCCGATGTTTGTTACCGAGTGCAATTTTTGTAGTTATTAGATGAAATTAGTAGAAATTAACGTCTCAAGGTGGCTAGTATAAGTACATGAGGACATACTATATTAGAACGGGCTTTTGCTTTGGCTGCCCAACTCGGTGTGTCCATCACAGTTGTCGCGGTTTGCTCTTGTCTCTCCACGTTCCTCGTACCTCAATGTTATTGTCCGGTCGAAATTACTTGATAGTTGACATTTCACGTGCTGTAGTTGGTTTCCTCCAATCAGAGTGCTCAACGTCTCGCATGATCCGTTCGCCGTTGCCAAACTACAACAATGATGTCCGTTCATTTCCAATTCCTTGTCCATCTTTGTTTCTTGATGTGTTTGGATCGCGAATCCTGGATGTACCCCTTATATTTCGTATTTCATCAGACACACACACACACACACAAAACGATGCTAAAGAAATACATTTAATACACAGCTCTAACCGAACACTACTGGACTTCCTCAGAAGACGCGATTCAGCATCACATATACAATTATAATCACAGAGATCGGTTTACATTGGATAAGCTTTGCACGACATTTCGTGAAGTCGAATTTTGAAGACTGCAATTAACTTTTGCAACTATATTACCATCATTAGTGCCACGTAATGACATAGTGTGGTGGTTAGTGTATAAACCTAACGTGTGGGAGGTCGTAGGTTTGAATCTCGTCAAATGCAGCAAAATTTATTTTTCTTAATCTTATCAAGACTATCTTTTTTTCAGTTAATTGGTTTACAAGAATTTTCGTGTTTCTAATACTTTGCTGCATCATTTTCGACATTGCAATGACCTTTTAATTTGCTCCTTTTTTCTGGCTGTCATTCTTTCTTCGTTTGGACTCTGCTTATGTCGCCTGTAATCTGCAACCTAGAGACAACCAGGACTGCTCATCGGTTGGTAATGCGGCATCCCACGTAGTCAGTGTGAGGACAGTTTCAGGTAACCAGTGACAGCGAGAAATTGGTTTGCTTTTACCGCTGAATCTGAAATTTTGCTGCGTAAGACGCCCATGCCAACAAACATATCACAAAATTTTTCTGTGTGGAGTTTACCCGTAGATGTTAACCTTAAACGCCGTGAACAAAGCGGCGGTGATTATAGTTCTGCCGCAGAGAGTTGATAGCCGTTTTCTCGGGTACATTGCACATCACGAGGTTGTGGTTTGGTTTGTACATAAGATTAAATTCAGGGCTAGAAAATGTGTCTTCTGACGCAGTTGGATCATTAATCACTTACAATCAGCCGTTGTCAGAGCATCTCCGATTTGCGTCATACTCCGTGGCGGCCGCATCCAACACTGTTCTGTGTTATACATTTGTGGAGTGGACCTTCACGTTCGTGTGTGTCCTATAATCGAGCGGTAGCGGGCAGCAGATGTGGCAACACGGTAGCTGTAAGTGACATAAGTCAACCAACAAGTAATTTTAATCGGACAATAGTCTATACTTGTGTCATCAGACATGGGAGAGTACGGCCAGTGTAATCTTCTGTTGGGCGCGCTGTTGTTCGCAACAAGATCGAGTGCGGTGTATCAAATTGATCATATTGCTTATTCATGTGATTATTTATTAAATACCACCAACAAAACACGTTATAAACTGAAAATATCGTTAAAGGAAGACAAAGATAACTTTAAAGCACAACAGAAAGGGCAATAGGGGACTATACCCAACTCATTCGTTTGTCTCGTCGTCTCTCGCCTCTTTGGGACAGTGGTAATGTATCAGGAATTTTACCGCAATCAGAGTTAAAAATTTCAATGTTCATTAAACAGATTAGCTTCTGACACATTTTGCAACTATATTCTGCTACTCATTTCTTTACTATGCAGGTATTACATCTTTTCCTCTTGCTCAGTTCCGTTTTTCTCTATTTCTGCCTCAGTCTTTTGGTGTTTCTTCAAATGCCCACCAATAATGCTGTAGACTCAGTGAATTCCTGAGGTGCCCAAACTTCTTTGAACCAAGAGAGGTAGAACTAATGAACGACACAATTGTTTCAGGAATCCGTTTCATCTGACACAATTCTCATTGTTGCCACAATAAATTACTTGAGCATCAATTCCACTCATTGACCACTGCGAAAAGTATAACCATAGCCCAGTGGTGAACATTTCGCGCAACATTGTATGAAGTGGTCAACTTACCGTAGTGTCGACCCCATCTTTGGTATTATTTTAAAGTGTCACAATGGATGGCTTCTGTTTATCTCCATTTGTTACAAAGTGTGATACAATCTACAGTTGGTTTCACTCTATTCCCTCAAGGGCTGCTGGAACAGCCTCTTCAACATATTGAATGAGGCCCCCAGGCATACACATTGAGTGCACCTGGTATCCTTTCCTGTTTCATGCCACCACTTCCCTAAAGGGTATCATCATTCGTTGTATGTTTGCCGATTAATAGGCTCTACCCCTTTGTATTTGCCTCCTCTTGGCATCAGACGAAACAGGTTTCCCCAAAACAGGTGAAGTGAGTCCCACTGGCTCAGTTTCAGTGAAAGACAGTACCTCGTACTTGTT
Organism: Schistocerca serialis cubense; assembly: GCF_023864345.2. Classification (NCBI taxonomy): domain Eukaryota; kingdom Metazoa; phylum Arthropoda; class Insecta; order Orthoptera; family Acrididae; genus Schistocerca; species Schistocerca serialis. Next base: position 404,754,742 of record NC_064639.1, on the reverse strand, counting down.
CATTAGGGGGATCGGTACAACACCCCGAGTCCTTCCTGGTCCCCATCCACCCAGTACAGTATGCCTAGATTAATGGAAGATCTTGTACTTGGTAATGGCTACCACAATTGTTTGCTAAAGTTGAAAGTGTGATAAACAAAGTGCTGCAGGTCAGCCCCGGCTGGTATCTTACGCAACTGTAGCACAACACTCCTCCTCAACGTAAAGCTGACAGATTAAAATGTCTGCACAATAAAGAAACACCATCACTATCATGGCTGCTGTAGTTCTTCTTGTAATGACGCTAGTCAGGGAAAAAGAAAATGCTGATACTCTTAAATGGTAAACACTATGTAGCCTTCAACTTGGATGCATTAGCAGGGGGATCTTTCCTGCAGTTCTGCAGCCAGCCTCCGGCTACAGTATGTCAAGCAGCACACTGTACTGTTGGAAACTTGTGTGTGTTTACATGTCATGAAGTTCACAAATTTCACTTAGAAAAAGAAAAGTATAAACAACAAATGGACAGCTATATTAAGGCTTCATTTTATTTCTGCAGTTTATAGTTTCAACAAACTGTCTCCTTAAAACTGATTAATATAAGCCCATTATGGGGGTACAGTCAGTGAGAAATAATTTTATAGCTTTCATGCCAGTTCTGAACCAGAATAAAAAAAAGGAGAGTTGACACAAACAGTACTATAGTAATCAAAGCAAGTCTGGGTGCAGTAGCAGAGTTATCATTAGACTGTTCATTGTACTTCTCAATAGGCTATGTGCAAACATACAAACTGATTGTGGCTTGCTGCAGTTGTTAAATTTATAGGGCCTAGTGGACACACATTCCACCCACTCAAGTCATAAAAGCTCTACTTGTAGAAGGCATAATGGTTGAGTATCTCAACCTGCTAGTTTTATCTGTAGACTGCATATCAACATCACTATTCAGCTGAAGTTCAGATACCCCATTTGCATGTTTTTATTTGATTCGGATAGAGACAATAGTGGTTTGCGATGCTAGTTAAACAGGTGGCTTGTAATAAGTGGCTTGTAAAATGTAAGGCATTTTATTTAGTGCAGTTCTGATGACTATTGTTTTCCTTTGCAGTACCGCCTGACAATCGCTGCTACCTGGATTCTGGAGGCTCAGGGGAGACTTTCTTTGTCAGTGAAGACGCACCTGTGGGCTCTCTCATTGGTGAGTGGTGGTGATAATAATAATAATAATAATCTCACAACAAGAAGTGATAGAGCAATTAGATGAAAAGAAGCAGAAATTACAAGCATTGGCCAAACGACTTAGAAGATACAATAAAAGTGAAAACAGAAGGAAACAAAACCAAACTTTCAACACAAACCAAAAGAAATTTTACCAGACAATAGATAACACACACATTAAAATAGACAATCCACCAAACATAACAGACATGGAACACTTCTGGAGCAACATATGGTCAAACCCGGTACAACATAACAGGCACGCACGGTGGATACAAGCAGAAACAGATACATACAAGATGATACCACAAATGCCTGAAGTGATAATTTTGCAACATGAAGTCACCCAAGCAATTAATTCTACTCACAATTGGAAAGCCCCTGGAAAAGATAAAATAGCAAATTTCTGGCTAAAGAAATTCACCTCAACACATTCACATCTAACTAAATTACTTAACAGTTACATTGCAGACCCATACACATTCCCTGATACACTTACACATGGAATAACTTATCTGAAACCTAAAGATCAAGCAGACACAGCAAACCCAGCTAAATATCGCCCCATAACATGCCTCCCAACAATATACAAAATATTAACTTCAGTCATTACACAGAAATTAATGACACATACAACACAGAACAAAATTATAAATGAAGAACAAAAAGGCTGTTGCAAAGGAGCACGAGGATGTAAAGAGCAACTGATAATAGATGCAGAGGTGACATATCAAACTAAACAAAGGTCGCTACACTATGCATATATTGATTAACAAAAAGCTTTTGATAGTGTACCCCACTCATGGTTACTACAAATATTGGAAATATACAAAGTAGATCCTAAATTGATACAGTTCCTAAACATAGTAATGAAAAATTGGAAAGCCACACTTCATATCCAAACAAATTCAAATAATATCACATCACATCCAATACAGATTAAGCGTGGAATATACCAAGGAGACTCATTAAGTCCTTTCTGGTTCTGCCTTGCTCTGAACCCACTATCCAACATGCTAAATAATACAAATTATGGATACAATATTACTGGAACATACCCACACAAAATAACACATTTGCTATACATGGATGATCTAAAACTACTGGCAGCAACAAATCAACAACTCAACCAATTACTAAAGATAACAGAAGTATTCAGCAATGATATAAATATAGTCAAGGGAAAACACACTAAACAAGTAGATCACTTATTGGATAACCACAGCGACTGCATAGAAGCGATGGAAAAAACAGATGCCTATAAATATCTAGGATACAGACAAAAAATAGGAATAGATAATACAAATATTAAAGAAGAACTAAAAGAAAAATATATACAAAGACTAACAAAAATACTGAAAACAGAATTGACAGCAAGAAACAAGACAAAAGCTATAAATACTTATGCTATACCAATATTGACCTACTCATTTGGAGTAGTGAAATTGAGTAACACAGACCTAGAAGCACTCAATACACTTACACGATCACAATACCACAAATATAGAATACATCACATACATTCAGCAACAGAAAGATTCACATTAAGCAGAAAGGAAGGAGGAAGGGGAGTTATCGACATAAAAAACCTACATTATGGACAGGTAGACAATTTAAGAAAATTCTTTATAGAACGAGCAGAAACTAGCAAAATACACAAAGCAATCACTCATATAAATACATCGGCTACACCACTGCAATTTCATAACCACTTCTACAACCCTTTAGATCACATAACATCAACAGATATGAAGAAAGTAAATTGGAAAAAGAAAACACTACATGGCAAGCACCCGTATCACCTAACACAGCCACACATCAATCAAGACGCATCCGACACGTGGCTAAGAAAAGGCAATATATACAGTGAGACGGAAGGATTCATGATTGCAATACAGGATCAAACAATAAACACCAGATATTACAGCAAGCATATTATTGAAGATCCCAATACCACAACAGATAAATGCCGACTTTGCAAACAACAAATAGAAACAGTATATCACATCACAAGCGGATGTACAATACTAGCAAATACAGAATACCCCAGAAGACATGACAATGTAGCAAAAATAATACATCAACAGCTTGCCATAAAACATAAACTAATAAAACAACATGTTCTCACATACAAGTATGCACCACAAAATGTACTGGAGAACGATGAATACAATACTGGAACAGAACCACTATAACAGATAAAACACCACCACATAACAAACCTGACATCATACTCACCAATAAAAAGAAGAAATTAACACAACTAATCAAAATATCCATACCCAATACAACAAATATACAAAAGAAAACAGGAGAAAAAATTGAAAAATACATCCAACTGGTTGAGGAAGTCAAGGACATGTGGCATCAGGATAAAGGTGACATTATACCAATTATACTATCAACTACAGGAGTCATACCACACAATATCCACCAGTACATCAATGCAATACAGCTACATCCAAACTTATATATACAACTACAGAAATCTGTAATTATTGACACTTGTTCAATTACCCGAAAGTTCCTAAACGCAATGTAACATATACCGTACAGTTAAAAGGAAGTCACGCTTGATCAAGGTCCGCGTCACCTTCCATTTTTAACCAGACATAATGTCTGAGACAAGAAGGAAATAATAATAATAATAATAATCAGTGGCATGAAATTTTAATCTTAATATAATATTATTGATTTAATGGTTTGATTTATGGATCCATTTTCATCTACAGTTGCACAATGTGCAAGAGTTATTTGGATTTTTATGTTAATATTAACAGTTTTACATATAATATACCTGTGTACATAATAACACACATTAATATATTAATTAATGATGAATGCTTAAATAAATGTTGTTCCGCTGTGTACAGAGAGATAATATACAAATGTCCTTTTGTATGAGACCACACTGGGTTAACATAGAAAAATTTATTTTTGTAGGTATTCATTTACTGTGTAAAAGCAGTGATCAACCAAGTACGACTTCAATTTAGATTTGAAGTGGCAAATGTTTTGTGTATGTTTAATGGTATCTGGTAAGGCATTGTGTAGTCTGATATACAATATGGATAAGACTGTTTTGAAATAACTTTGTGTTGGTGCTTTGAACATGTACATCCAATTTTTTTCTTGTATCATAGCTGTGTATTGTGTGATTTTGAGTGATGAATGGTCTTTTTGTATGCAAGTTTTGCTTTAAATACATTACATTTTCAAGTAAATATATATGCAAGGAAGTGGCAGGATCATCCTTTTTTGAAACATGTTGTACATGATTTGCGATTATCTACCCCTTCCATTATTCTCATTATTTGTTTTGAATTTTGAATGTTTTGACGGCAACCCCAGAATTTCCCCAGATCATAATCCCATTCTGGAGGCGAGAGTGTAAAACTGCATAATGTAGACATTGAAGAGAGTTGTAGCTGGTACAATTCTTTAATGTATGTAACACAAAACAAGTAGTACTTAATTTTTTGTTCATTTGCTCAATATGTGCTTTCCATTTAAAGTTGTCTTGTAGATGAAGTCCAAGGAATTTGGTACAGGCTGTTTTGGTAATTGTCTGTCCATGTAGTTCTAGATTGGGTGACATCAGATTTTTTGTTTGTGTTGTGTGTATATCCATAGCTACAGTTTTTCCAGTGTTTATTATTAAGTTATTATTATCAAACTAACATGTTAGTCTGTCAGTGGCTTCTCATATGTTTTTTACAAGAGTTTCTTCTGAGTTTCCTGTAATTAGAACACTCGTATCATCTGCAAATTGAAATATTTTACTGTTGTCATTGCTTATGTTTAGGTCATTTACATAGAGTAAGAACAGAACAGGACCCATTACTGATCCTTGTGGCACTCCATATTTAACAGTTAGTAGCTTGGAATTGTATTTCCTAATGACATTATCCCTTTCCTGATCTATTTCCACATATTGTTCCCTGTCCTTAAGATAGATTTTCTAGCTTGTGTAGCAATTTGTCATGATTTATGGTGTCAAATGCCTTTGACAAATCAAAAATATGCCCATGGGAAGTTTTTTTGCTGTCTAATGCTACCAGTGCCCCTAACAGAAAGGAGTGACCTGCTTATTTGGTTGAACGGTTTGCTCTAAATCCATTCTGAGATTCCGACAGAATGCTATTATCCTCTAAGAAGTCTGTTGGTCTCTTATTGAAGAGCCTTTCTAATATTTTTGAGAAAACAGACAGAAGTGCCAATGGTCTGTAGTTGGAAATATCATCTTTGTTTTCTTTCTTGTATAATGGCTTAACTTTTGCTATTTTCAAACATGAAGGAAAAGTTCCTGTAGCAAAAGATAGGTTACATAGGTGAGTTAAGGGCTCAGTGATAAAGACCCCACATTTCTTTATAATGAAATTATGTATATCATCTGCACCCAGAGTGTGTTTCAATTTGAGACTTTTTATTGTAACCTGTACATATTCTACATTTTTTGGGTACAGAAACATTGATTTGCTTGAGACTTTTTTCCCTGTTTCTGTACGCTGTTTTCTATTGGAGTAGTTTCTCTGTTACATTTATAAAATAATTATTAAACATATTAGCTACTATCCATCATTTTGATTTGCAGCTCCTTGTATTGGCTGTGTTTACAGTTAAAATTGTTGAATGTGAGGTCCACCAGTTATGCAAAACACCGTTTTTCTCAGTACCCAAACATGTTTCGGCACCACTGTGCCATCATCAGTGGGTTTTCGTTTTTGTTTATTCTGCAATGTGAACATTTTTGTTAAATGATTATAAAATTATGTGCATTTTTGGTTCAAACAACAGATAGTTTCTTTTGTAAATGCCTTTACATTTGGTGTGCATGAATTTTCTGAATCACTTGTGTGTTAATTACTACAGCTAGCTTGTCATCTGCAACCAAATGATGTTGATGAGAAAATTTTTTTGGTGGGAGTTAACCTATCTTCTAGAATGTAATTCAGTTTTTCGCGATGTTTTCGTGCCTATATTCGTTTTTACTTAAGTTTTTGTGTGGCAAGTACTTCCATTCTCCATATAATGCTGAGGTGTTGTGATGCACACATAACTATAACAAGCATTTTTCACAAATAACGTAGTAAAACACTTTCCACTTCACCAGAACAGACTGTGATTGTGGTTTGTTATATGTCTCAGCCCAGTCAGTCATCCAACAGTATTAGCTACTTCCTGTGGGTTATTAATGTTTTCTAAGCCAGCCTTTAATACAATATTATTAACTCTATTTTTGTAAGTTTCAGTTTCTTTCTTTACAACTTGCCAGATTGCTTTGGTTCTATTTGAAGCCTCTTCTATGTATTTGTCATTGTCTCATTTCTTTGTCTCCTTTATTATTTTATTTAAGATAGAATTATATTTTTTGAAGTAACTATTAAACTCCTGAGCTGTGTTGTAGCTCTTCCAATATTGTGTAGGTACCATTTTCTAGCACAAGATTATTGTCTGGAAATCATGCTAGAAATGTCTGATAAAGAAGGAAAGAAGTGTTGTGGAACTAAAATTTCAAAATTTTCATTTTAATGAGAAACTAAGAATGAAAAGATGCTGGCAGATACCCTAGCAGTTGGCTTGCTTCTTTAGTATTAGAAGTTCTCTGCCTGGAAATGAAACCAGATGATAACAGCAGTCTTGAGTACCTCATCCTCTTCAAACTCCTGTCATTAAGTCATTGTTTCAAGTGCAAGGAGAGGTATGAGGGGTTCTCAGTAAGCAATAAAGTACTTTTTTGTCTCAGGCAATTTCAGTTGAAAATATGCAGAGTATGTGCTTGGACATTGTGAATTATTCTCTCTTTACCCCAATAGTTTCGTGAAGTTCCAGCAGGTGGCAGCACTATACGTAGCCTACAAAATGGCGTCTAACAAGAGATTTAGTTAAAACAGTGAGCTGTTATCGAGTTTCTTTTGGCGGAAAACCAGAACATCACATATATTCGTAGGCACTTGCAGAAGTCTACAGAGACTTGGCAGTGAACTAAAGCGAGGCAAGTTGGTGGGAGAGGTGCCTGTCATCACAACAAAGTCATGGAAACATGTCTGATCTCCATTGTGGTGTCTGGCCACACACAGCTATGGCTCCTGCATCATTAGAACTTGTGACACACTCATTCTAGGTGACTGATGGATCACAATGGAACACATCACTGTACAGTTGGACATATCTGTAGTGGTGCTGACACACCTGTCACCAGTTGGGGTACTCAAATGTGTGTGCCTGCTGGATTCCTTGCCTCCTAACAGAAGACCATAAAGAGCAATGAAGGAGCATGTGTGTGGCATTGCTTGTACTTTAGAAGGCTGATCATGACAATTTTTTGTCATACATCATCACATGTGATGAAACAAGGGTGTATCACTTTGAGCTGGAAACAAAATGGCAATCCTTGGAGTCTCACCACATCAGCTTCTCTGAAGATGAAGTGGAAAGCTGCACCTTCAGCTGGTAAAGTCATGGTGACAGTCTTCTGGGACTCTGAAGGGGTTATCATGTTTAATGTTTAATGTCCCCCCCTCATGGTGCAACAATCCACTGTGTAGTTTGTTGTGCTATCCTCAGCAAATTGAAGAAATGACTTCAGTGTTTTCATTGCCACAAAAATTAAAATGATCTACTCCTTCTCCATGGCAATACAAGGCCTGTCACGAGTCTGTGCAGACAAGGGGAGCTCACAAAACTTTATTGGACTGTTGTTCTGCATCCACTCTACAACCTGATTCTCTCACCTTCAGACTTTCATCTGTTTGGTCCAATGAAAGCTGCACTCCACGAGAAGCAGCAATTATTGAGCATATATTCATGACTTTAGTGTTTGAAAAATACTCAATAAAAATACTGAAACTTTTCCATGGCATGGACAGTGTCACGTGGGCACTTGTTGTCATAGAAGTGGTCTATCCTGGATGACAGTTCCTGAATAACATATTTTAAATTGGAAATCTAACTTTGGGAGTGTTTAGTAGGATATCTAAAAAATGTTATTCACAAACTGTCATAGAGGATAGACGACTTCTACTACAATTGTAATCACTGACTCACATTCCTTGAATTCAACCAAAAGAATACTCTTGTGGGTAAGGCTTACACACTACACACAACTCAAGCACAAAGATTTACTGTTTTTCTAACACAAATACACATTCATAACTGAGCATGAAAACTGAGAGTAACTTCAAAGGTAATCCTTATACCAGAGGTAACACACAGTATAGTTAGTTGCTACATCAGTTATTCCCTTATTCTCTCTCAACTCGCCTCCTCCCCCCTCCATGTGTCCCACCCCCTATGGTACAGACCACAAAGAAATTTAAAATTTATTTGCTGGATGGCTCTTGTGCAGACTTTTGGCCATGTCACATTTGCAGCTGTTGGATGCAGTGACTGTACAGCTGCTGGCTGATTGAGGGTTTCTGGCAACATGTCATGTCTGCACTGATGTCTCCAGGTGTGTGAAGCTTGTGGCAGTCTTGGTGGCATGATGTCTTTTACGGGTGTATTTGAGACCCATGCTGCCTTGACATGCTTGAAAGACTTCTGTGGTTTTGCCATTTTGGAAATACCAATGGTGTGGTCTCCCCACTGCAGCACCAAGAAGGAAGCAGTCCACAGTGGTTGGAGCAGTGATTTGATGATCTGTGTTGGAGCATCATGTGAGAATAATCTTACAAAGCTTTGTGGACAAAGTAGGGTGCTCACTATGGCACAAAACAGACAGGTGACAGACCTTGGCTATGTCGTCTTAGATTTGCTGTAACAACTGCGGCAGTGCCACTGCAGATGGCAGTGGTGCAAATGTGAGATAGTCTGCAGTTATGCATAACATCTTCCAATATGCCATTTCTGCTAATTATGCTAGTGTGTCTGGCTTGTACACTACATGAGGCCCCGAAAGGAACAAGGGTAGGACCTCTGTCCTTTCTTGTGGTGGCACACGAGAGCTGTCTTCAGAGTTCAGTACCAGCCTTCTACCATTCTCTCAGTTGTGGAATGGTAGGTTGTCATATGATGACACTGAATATTGCGTAAGTTAGACAATTCTTGGAATGAAACAGTTTTCAGTTATTAGCTCGCATTTGTAGTGATGGGTACTGAATCAGGCTATAGAGGTGGTGATAAGTCTGTGATATTGTCTCAGCAAAAATGTCTGCAATGAGTGAAGCTTCTGCCCATCAGGTACATCAGTCTACCACTGTGGATAGATATCTGTAGCTGTGTGCAGGTGAAAGGAGACATAAGTGGTCGATATGGACGTGGGAGAATCTTGCTGTAGAGCCTTGAAGCTGTCCAATGGGTAGTGGGTGCACATCATCCCACTTCGCATTGCTGGCATTAAATACATGAGTGTACCCATGTAAGGACCTCTATTTTAATGAATGGTGACACTAAATGGTCGGTCAGTAACTTGACAGTCATGTTTGCTCTTGGATGTGACAAATTGTGAACACTGTTGAAGGCTGCTTTGCACCATTTTGGCAAAATGTTGGACCTTTACTTCTGCCAGTAGACATTGCACCATAGTGTTACTGTGGTCCCTGGCACTTGGTTTTGTGTGAGTCGGCCTCCTTGGAGGGGTCATCCAATAAATGCTGTAGTTGTGGACCTGCAGTCTGAGCTGTGACAAGTGTTTGGCAAACACAGATATGCAAAAAGTAATTGGATGTGATGTTTTCTTCTCCTCTTTATGTGGCACATATGTCATAAATCAGGTGACAAACTCTGCCTGAGCTATCACAAAGGTGAACACTTGTCGCTGGTGTTACAGAAAATGAAGACTATCAGTTTGTGGCCTGTGAAAATTATCACAGAGCAAGTATCAATTTGTGGGCAGAAATATATAACAGCTTCATAAACTGTGAGTAGTTTTACCACATGCACTCCACAGCTGCTGCACTTGTTGCAACACTTTTTAAGAAAAATAGCTGTTGCCAATGTTGCTAGACTTGTTGGAGTAGGCTGCACCTGTCACTGTTTAGTTATTGTCTACAACTCTTTCCAGGGGCATAGTTAGTACTGGATGAGTGAGGACTGCTACACTTTGTAGGATCACCTGAAGTTCACAGAAAGCTTTCTCCATCTCTATGGACCATTAACCCCATAAGACAGTCTGCTAGTTTATATTTGTTTTTTGGCTTCAGGCCAGAGTGTCATACATCCAATAATACAACATAAAAAATAATACGTTTCAGATCTATTTACTATTTTTCAAGAGCAGCTTTATGCAGTTACATGAAAACTGTTTCCAGTGAATTTATTTATTTGTCTATTTATTTCTTTTTTCACCAATGTTGCAAAGGGCTTGAGTCTTTTACGTGTTTGGTAATAAAGTTGCTGAAGATAAAAAAAAGAAAAACTGAGCACTGCCACAATATAGTTTTTGTTTCTAGCGGAAAATTACAGCTAATGAGCTTCATAAGTAAAATTTCTGCTTATGTTTCTCTACAACTAACACTGATTATAGGTCAACATTACAAAGCAGTATTAGGTCTTATTTAAAAGAAAACAATACTGTCTTGACATTCTATATTTTCTTTGAAACACTATAAATAAATAAAAAAATTAATATACCTTCTGTCTTACATTACACGAGAGAGAAAAACTGATAAAACAGTTATTATTTTACAGAAACATTATTCCTTTCTTATTTATGAACAATTCTTCCAAAAGCTATGTCCCCTTCATTTTATCAAAAATCTTTTCTTTTCTTTGTCAGAGATTGATGTTCACAAAGATATTATTTGTCTTTATTTTTTTCACAGGCTCTTAGTAATTATTTTGCTAGCTTACACGATTATTCACATACTGCCATCTGTCAGCCAACAGCTACTCTCTGTCCTCCAAGCTGCCTCTCACAGTCACAATTGTTTCCAACACAAGGCACCACCAGAAATCTTATCATTTAGCCTGCGCGAATTGCGCAGTTTGTAAAAGAAAACAGAGAAGTAAATGAGCTGCAAGGCAGCTGTAATTGGTGATTTATTTGTCACAACTGGTTTCACTGCATTAAAACAGCATTCTCAGGTGCAAACAGTATCACATTAGCACACCAAGATACCCCCAATGTTCACAGTAAAAAATCAAACCCCTGAAGAAGCAAAGTCATCAAAATAAATAAGACAGGAGATTGGGGCAAATAGTGTGCTGGCATACATGTGGTGCTTGCATACAGCACAGAAGGTGGTCAGGTGTGTACATGCACTACTGGTGCACCACCACACTATTCACCCCGTGTCCTGTTTTATTTATTTTGGCGAATTTGCCTCTTCAGATTTTTACTTTTTGACTTAAGGACATTGGGAGCATCTTGGTACTCTAATTTGAAACTGTTTTTACCCGAGGATGTTGTTTTAATGGAGCAAAACTGGTTGTGACAATAAAGAAATCGCCAATTACAATGGTCTTGCAGTTATTTTACTGCCATTCATTATGAAGTTAAATGGTTGTGGCCACCCACATTACTAAGTTCTGTGAGAAAATAGAGAATATATAGTGAATATCGACATACCAAAATTTGCTCTTGTGGATGCAGAGGAAAAAATCGAAGCCTGTTAGCATGAAGGGGGAAAAAAGTAATTGTGAGTGAACAATACTGGTCCATTACATTGGCCTACCCTTCAAACAAGCTACAAGTGTTCCCTTCTAATGCATATACAACCTCATTTGTTTCCATCAGGTTGATTATGTAAATATTATTACCCTTTTTGAAAAATGTGTAAGTTACGTATGTATTTTGCTGTTTGACTGAATTTGCAAAAAGATCAGAGGTTTAATTTGCTAAGATTATCATTATTCATTGCTATATAGGAAGCCTTTTTCTCTGCTCCTACATAGAGAGCTAGCGCGTATTTTCCAGTTCTTTGTGGATGCTCAGGTACCATATACTAGATTAACAGTTAGTGTTACTGACATTCAGAATAATGATGCATACATTGGTTAGGGAATACATTTGCTCTTTCATTATGCAATCAAAATAAGTTATTCTGTTGGAACTATAATTTCCTACTTAATATCATATCTTGCCACACTGTTTATGGTGTTTTACTGAATATCCATTATCCAACTTATACCACAAAAAAAGTGAGAATTTAAGGAGATGGGACCTGGATAAACTGACTAAACCGGAGGTTGTACAGAGTTTCAGGGAGAGAATAAGGGGACAATTGACAGAAATGCTGGAAAGAAATACAGCAGAAGCAGAATGGGTAGCTTTGAGGGATGAAGTAGTGAAGCCAGCAGAGGATCAAGTAGGTAGAAAGACGAGGGCTAGTAGAAATCCTTAGGTAACAGAAGAAACATTGAATTTAATTGATGAAAGGAGAAAATATAAAAATGCAGTAAATGAAGCAGGCAAAAAGGAATACAAACGTCTCAAAAATGAGATCGACAGGAAGTGCAAAATGGCTAAGCAGGGATGGCTAGAGGACAAATGTAAGGATGTAGAGGCTTATCTCACTAGGGGTAAGATAGATACTGCCTACAGGAAAATTAGAGAGATCTTGGGAGAGCCAGTCCTGACTAAACTCTACCATCTGGTGAGCAAGATGTATGAGACAGCCGAAATACCCTCAGCCTTCAAGAAGAATATAATAATTCCAATCTCAAAGAAAGCAGGTGTTGACAGACGTGAAAATTACCGAACTATCAGTTTAAAAAGTCACAGCTGCAAAATACTAACGCGAATTCTTTACTGACAAATGGAAAAGCTAGTAGAAACCGACCTTGGGGAAGATCAGTTTGGATTCTGTAGAAATATTGGAACATGTGAGGCAATACTGACCCTACGACTTATCTTAGCAGCTAGATTAAGGAAACGCAAACCTGCGTTTCTAGCATTTGTAGATTTAGAGAAAGCTTTTAACAGTGTTGAGTGGAATACTCTCTTTCAAATTCTGAGGGTGGCAGGGGTAAAATACAGGGAGCAAAAGGCTATTTACAATTTGTACAGAAACCAGTGGCAGTTATAAGAGTCGAGGGACATGAAAGGGAAGCAGTGGTTGGGAAGGGAGTGAGACAGGGTTGTAGCCTATCCCCGATGTTATTCAATCTGTATATTGAGCAAGCAGTGAAGGAAACAAAAGAAAAATTCTGAGTAGGTATTAAAATCCAGGGAGAAGAAATAAAAACTTTGAGGTTCGCCGATGACATAGTAATTCTGGCAGAGACAGCAAAGGACTTGGAAGAGCAGTTGAAAGGAATGGATAGTGTCTTGAAAGGAGGATATAAGATGAACATCAACAAAAGCAAAATGAGGATAATGGAATGTAGTCGAATTAAGTCGGGTGATGCTGAGGGAATTAAATTAGGAAATGGGACACTTGAAGTAGTAAAGGAGTTTTGCTATTTGGGGAGCACAATCGCTGATGATGGTCGAAGTAGAGAGGATATAAAATGTAGACTGGCAATGACAAGAAAAGCGTTTCTGAAGAAGAGAAATTTGTTAACATCGAGAATAGATTTAAGTGTAAGGAAGTCGTTTCTGAAAGTATTTGTTTGGAGTGTAGCCATGCATGGAAGTGAAACATGGACAATAAATAGTTTGGACAAGAAGAGAATAGAAGCTTTCGAAATGTGGTGCTACAGAAGAATGTTGAAGATTAGATGGGTAGATCACATAACTAATGAGGAGGTATTGAATAGGATTGGGGAGAAGAGGAGTTTGTGGCACAACGTGACTAGAAGAAGGGATCGGTTGGTAGTACACATTCTGAGGCATCAAGGGATCGCAAATTTAGCATTGGCGGGCAGTGTGGAGGGTAAAAATCAAAGAGGGAGATCAAGAGATGACTACACTAAACAGATTCAGAAGGATGTAGGTTGCAGTAGGTACTGGGAGATGAAGCAGCTTGCACAGGACAGAGTAGCGTGGAGAGCTGCATCAAACCAGTCTCAGGACTGAAGACAACAACAACAACAACAACAACAATAACAACAACACAAGTGAAGACTACGCAGGACCCACTGAAAGAAAATACAGATACCTGCTTACTTCCAAATCAGGTACTCTTGGCTATCCCCAATAGCTCCACCTACCTCATTTATCCTAGAAACCTAAAAAGAATAACCCTATATGGTACTTATAGCCATACTCTCTCTTGACCCTTGTTTGTTTCTATTGCCATGATTGATATGTTACACCTGTCATCCTCCATTTGTGCAAGCTCAAATGGAAGATGTTTCCTTGCAGCCATGACAGTGAGGATTCCATCAGCAGATAACATAGATGTAATCTTGTCTGGGTCAGCGTCATAGGGGAGTTTGTGGCTGTGAGTGAACTGTCTAGGAAGAGATCCTTCATCAGCCTGCATTCTCCATACTATCCTTCATTGGTAAGAAAGTCACCAGCACATCCTCCAGTTGAAATTGCTGCATATTGAGGCAAACCGTGAAAGTGTCACTCTCGTCCAATGTATCTGATGCACTGACATTGTCTTCGGTGGTATGTAAATTGGTGTCTAAGTGGATCACAGCATTGTCAACTATACTGGGGGTATCGTGTAGGATCCACACAGGCTTGAGACATTCACTTTAACATCTGTCAGTTTTCCATAGAGTAGAATATCAAAAACCCAGATTTCTCACCTCTCGTGAGCAGTCACCTTATCATTATGCTAGCTGAGCATGCTTCATGTCCAGACCAAACTCCCATGTGTTGTCAACTATGAGTCTGAAGGAACATTATATCGTACCCCTGACCAACACAGGCATTGCAGTATTGTATCAAGGTGTTGTCACTTTGTTTTATCATTCTTTGGGGGCCGGAATAGGATGGTTCCCTCAGCATAACATCATTTGAGTCTTTTAGGGGTTTATGAAAGGATTTTGTGTGGTATGTGTGTCTGCAAGGGTGGTATCCTGAGGTGTGCGATGTGCAGATTGACCTTGCAGGTGATGTAGGGAGTTCCATGTCCATTGGCAGTTGCATTCATGACAAAAAGTCTGCCAGTAGTGTAAGAGGTTCACTATTCAGGAGTTGTGGAGGGCTCTTATACACCGGACACATGTCCAAGAGCATACACAGCGGATATTCCATCCAACCACCTCTGTGACACATGACCAATATTTTAAGTATGTGGTGCCAGTGCTCCACTAAACAATTGCTTTGATGGTTGCAGGCTGTGGTTTGGAGCCCCTGAATACCACACAAATTGCAGTGTTTGGTGGAGAGTGCGGATTCAAATTGGCGGACTTGATCAGTCGTGATACAGTAAGGGCAACCAAAAAGAATCTGTAAGGGAACAAATGCCTTCTCCATGGATTCTGCCATGACATCTGAATGTGGCATGGCTTCCACACAATGAACAACACAATGGATGACACAACTGACAGCTGAAAAATGTAGTGGAAGCCACCTGATTCAGGGAGTGGTCACAAACAGATCCAGGTGCACATGCTGGAAGTGACCCTCAAGTATCGAATAGTGGCTGTGTTCCAGCTGTGCGTTCCAGCCTATGTTAGAGGGTTTGCAGGCTGTACAAGCTTTGATACAAGGCGTTCAATCACATTTGATATTCAGTCATACAAAATGGTTCATGATCAGTTTTCGGATGGACACATGCATGGATGTGACAACTGTGCAGTCAGTAGAAAATAGCCTTCCTTGTAATGAGTTGGACAAGGAATCTTAAGTGCTCTGTGACACATCACACATGACTTATGTTGACAAACCAGGAATTGTGTGACATTCGATTTGGAAGTCGGTTGTGATGTTGCATAGTTGGTCTAGTAATTGTGTGTCCTATAGTTGTCTGGACCAGCTTGTTGTAACGAATATCTACTGAAAGTGCATTGATCCATGAGAGGGAGTGTCTGTGACGCCATTGTCTGCACTGTGAAGAAGTCATACACAGGTCAAAAATGGTGCAATGCAATCTAGATATCGAAAATGCCGTGAGCAGCATCCAGTTCATAGGTTGCAGATGTTGTCAGTTAATGGTCGTTGATCAGTGTTGATGGGAAGTGGTCTGCCTGAATGTCGTCTTTTAAATGGCATGCTGGTTCATACACTGTGCATAATTCCCTATTATATGCCAACCCCTTGAGCTAAAATTGGTCACGCAAATGCAACTTGCACACATGTCTGTAGTCTCAGATAACTGAAAGGAGTGTGGTTTCGGTTATCAGTTCAGCTGTGTCAGCCATACTAGGTTGGCCCATGGTTTTTTACCCTGCAATGAACCCCCCCCCCCCCCCTTCCACTATTGCCCTATTGTACCTGCGGGACTCTCCCCCATGGTGAACCACATTTTGCTGTGTCGTCCCCATCTTTTGGTCTTTCGTACTAAATACACCCTCCCATCTTCCTTGTCCTGGGTTTTAGTGGACAGCCCTCACTTGGTTACGCCCGCCCTTGGGTTTCTTTGCGAAAGTGGTTTGTCCTCCAATGTTAACCTGAATTTCCTTCTGGAATTAGAGACCCTCAGTTAGCATAGGTGTTGGTTATGGAGGTCTTGAGCTTGCCTTCACACTGGCTGGTTCTCCTGCCCCTTTTCCATACATTTTGTCTGATCTTTTGTGCCATTTTGTTTCCACTTTTCTTGTGTCTTCTCCCCATGGTGTCATCCCCGTTCTCTTGATCATGATATGATATTGGGATCAGGAAAGGTTGGCAGCATTGCTGGTGTCCCATAGTGAGAAGCATCTCTGGGGCAACCCTAGTCTCACAGTCCCCCCTCCCTGCCTCCCTCCCCCCCCCCCCTCCCTCCTGTTCTCAACAAACCAACCAAATCTTTCATTCTTGAATCTCAAATTTTCCTCTGGACTAGTTTTTCTCCTATTTGGCTTATTCCTTCTTTTGTTTTGTTCTATTACATGCAGTCTTTTTTTATTGTTAGGCAAGTCAGCTACATACTTTTTTAAATCATACCCACTGTATAGCCCTAATTTTTGTTGTGGCATGGGGTCTTTACTAACTAGTGCATTGAGAAGTCAAATTTCTTTCGCCTCAAATGATCTTTGATGAAGATTGAAAAATTTCTTAATTTGCCTATCCATTTTATCATCATCATGTGAATCCTTAACAATACTCATTCTCTTACCTAATGTTTTGGAAAATCTGCTTTCTGATTAAATTTCGTTTAGTAATCTATAGCTTATTTTCTAATTTTTGCATTAACCATTTTTGTTTATTGTTTTCTTAACCTCTCTAAGTTCTGCCCATTTTATTGTTTCGAGGGTTGGTTCTCCCTCAGTACACTCTTATATAGTTCCCTTTGGTGCTATCCCTTTACTCGTATGTGGTAAATTGTTATGAATGGTTTCAAATTCTTTTTCTTTTATAATTAATTTTATTTGGTCTGACAGCATTTTGTTTGCCAGATTCCTCATCTGCTTCATTTTCCCCACACACTGTCTTCAGTCAATATGTTACTACATTTACTCTTACTCTGTGAGGTTTCTGTATCCACACCACGAATCAGTGCAAACTCTTGGTCCCAGAAACTGTAACAACCATCTTTTTTGCACACCAGATGACCAAAACTGGGCTTTTAAATTCCTTTCAAATTGAGTATAGGACTCAACCTGATGTACTTGGCTTATTTCCTGTTGCTCTTATGCAGAGCATAGGGCTTTGATGAAGCCCAACCGTCCAGCAGGCTCTCTTAGTTTCTTTAACATATTAATTTGAAGCAGTTGTGGGTTGTTAGCCTACAACAGCCAATTGCCACAGTGGGGCTACCACCTCTGAGCCTTGGCACTTGCTCCCAACCAAGGAGTCTGCCATCCAAATGGCCTTTTCCCACTGCCAACCCCTTATTGCTGTCTTTCTTGACCTGATGAAAGCATATGACACCACTTGGCACCACCACATCCTTGCTACATTGCACGGGTGGGGTCTCCAAGGCCAGCTCATGATTTTTGTACAGAACTTTTTGTCACTCCACACCTTCAGGGTTAGTCGGTGCTTCACATTGTTCCCCTCCATATCCAAGAGAATGGGGTCCCACAGGGCTCCTTTTAGTGGCCATTAATGGTATTGCAGTGGCAGTCACGTCCTCTGTATCACCCTTTTTATATGCTGATGACTTGTATTTTGTTTTGCTCCTCTATTGTTGGTGTGGCTGAACACTGACTGCAGGGAGCCATATGAAAGACACAGTCATGGGCCATCACTCACAGCTTTCAGTTTTTGTGCTCCAAGACTTGCGTCATGCATTTCTGTCTTCCACCCACATCCAGAACTTTACCTCAATGACCAACTACGTAGTGGAGACTTATCACTTTCTATGACTGGTTTTTAATGCCCACGTAACTTGGCTTTCCCATTTTCATCAGCTTAAGGAAATCTGCTGGCAGCATCTCAGTATTCTCCAATGCCTTAGCTACACTGACTGGGGTGCAGATCACCCTACACTGCTGCACCTGTACAAAGCCCTTGTGCAGTCCCGTCTTGACTACGGGAGCGTGGCATATGCTTCAGCATCACTCTCAGCATTGTGGCCGCCAGGCACAGAGTAAACGGCTTGTCTGGCACCAATGTCTCGTAAGGAACCTCAGCAAGGAGTCCTGTACTCTCTGCTATACTCCATGTCTTCCAACCCAAGATGTTAACATCTGGAGAGTAAGATTTAAAAAAAAAAAAATGGGAGAGATAAGGGAAGGAGAGAAGGTAATTTTTATTGTCTATAATAGAACATACAGCCACCAGTGATCTTTATTTTACAATTATTATTGCCTACTTTGGCCCATATGAACAGATACTCATCTGCATTGAGCTTCTTCCTTCTTCTTGTAGACAGAGTAAACAGCTTGTCTGACACCAATGTCCAATAAGGAAACTTAGCAAGGAGTCCTGTGTTAACGTGCTTCAGCAATGCCTCTGCGACGTGAATATCATCATTGCTGGCAGTACAGTGTTCCTATTTACAAGACATTGAGGGCAATTGATATTGATCTCACTCCAGACGCTAACATCTTGGGTTGGAAGACGTGGAGTATAGCAGAGAGTACAGGACTCCTTGCTAAGGTTCTTTATGGGACATTGGTGCCAGACAAGCTGTTTACTCTGTCTACAAGAAGAAGGAAGAAGCACCACTGTGGAGTTCGACTTGCAATGGGAGCTTTCCAAACGAGCCCAGTGAACAGCCTCCTTGTGGAAGGTGGAGTTCCTCCATTGCATATCAGGCAACAACTGCTTGTTCTTTATACCTCCCATGTTCATAGTTCACCTCAAAATCTAAATTGCCTTCTCCTTTTCCCTAACATAACTACCCATCGGCCACAACAGTGGCCCACATGGGGGATTTCAGTTGCAGTCCATGTCCGGTCCCTTCTCATAGAATTTGAATCTTTCCCTCTGCCACCTTTCCTCCGGGTCCACTCACGTACACCTCCATGGTCAATGCCTTGGCCACAGCTTCTTCTGGACCTGTTGTAAGGTCCAAAAGACTCAGTTCCACCTGAGACCCACCACCAGCAATTTTTCTCTATCCTTGGCGAGTTCTAGGGCTCAGAAATAGTCTGCACTGGTGGCTCGACAGTCTATGGTCGCATTGGTTTTGCTTACGCTCATGTTGGATGTACTGAACGGCACTCCTTGTTTGATAGCTGCAGTGTTTTCACTGCAGAGTTGGTAGTCGTCTCTCTCACTCTTGAGCGTATCCACTTCTGCGCAGGTAAGTCCTGTGTCATCTATAGTGACTCCTTAAGCAGCCTACAAGCTCTCGACCAGTGCTTCCTTGCCATCCTTTGTTAATCACTGTCCAGGAGCCTCTTTATGCCCTCGAAAACTGTGGAATGCCAGTGTCCTTCATTTGGACTCCAGGACATGTCAGGATTCCAGGCAATTAACTTACTGATAGGCTGGCTAAAAAAAGCTACCAATAAACTGACCCTAGAGATCAGCACACTGGAGACTAATCTCCGATTGGTCTTGCACTGTAAAGTTTTTGGGATCTGGGATACTGTCAGTAGAACAAATAAACTAAGTGTTATCAAGGAGACAACAAATGTGTGGAGGTCATCCATGTGAACCACTTCCAGGGACACTCTTGTTCTTTGCTGGCTCTGCATTGGCCATACTTGGATGACTCATGGTGACCTTCTACATCGTGAGGACCCATCTCATCGTTGCTGTGATTTGCACTTGACTGTGGTCAACATCTTGTTGGACTGCCCAATTTCAACCACCCTGAGGCAGACTTAATCTTCCCGCCACACTGCCTATGGTGTCAGGAAAAAATGCCTCAACAGCTGGTCTAGTTCTACCTTTTTATCACTCAATCTATGGGTGGGTGTCTGGCATTCTCTCCCAGGCCTTCACCCTCACTCTTTTTTTTAACTCTTCCTCACTTTTTCTTTGCTGTTGGTTTGCCTTGATGTTAGTCTTTACCCTGTTTGTGTTTCTCCAGCCTTTGTTTTTCTTTGGCTGGAGATTTCAGTGTGTTACAGAGTGGCTGGTGCATCCCTTTTATTTTTATGATCAACTAGCCCAGGCCCTCTGCTATATTATTTTAATACCTTCCACCGCTTTCTTCCTGTAAGTGCACATTTTCCCCTTTTGGTTTGCATCTTTTGTCTTCCCTTTCAGAATGGTTCCCAGTAAATTTTACGCCTTTTTACTTTCTCCCTGGAATACATGAGTAAAAGGCACTGATGACCTTGTAGTTTGGTCCCTTTACTCTCCAAACCAATATGGGGGTGAATGCCATTTTCTATCATTCTGTTTGTCCAGTTTGGCTATGCCACCAGTACTAGGTTGCCAGAGCCTCATCTGTGGTAGTGGGTACACCATGCAAAGGTGAGGTTGACATTTGCACAGGAGAGGCTATCAGAGTTGCAGCACAGTACCTTTCACCTCCTTACAGGGCTCGAATTGGTATACATTTAATAAACTCAATTGATGTGCATTACCCTCCATGTGATTGAAACATTAAAACATATATTCTCCTTATCATCCTAAACTGTTGACAAAATACGGTGGAAAGAACTTAAACATAATACTGATGGGTTTTTCCATGAGGATCAAATTTTGGAAATTTTTGTACTATTTCTTTGTCCATAGAAAACATTAAATCCTCTTTCCAGTTACTACCATTTCCTTGATTTATCTCGCTTTGGTCTAAATTCTTATAAACATTGTTAGATGATAATGCTTCATTCTCTTGTATAGTTCTTACCCTCTAACAAATTTAACAGTGCTGTCTGGTTCCTTGTATTATGGTGAGTCATGATCATGACTAATTGATTCCTTCTGTTGCATCTTTACATTTTCTATTGATTCCACACCAGTTATCCTAAGAGTATTGACTGACAGCGCACTCGCTCAGCCTTTTTATAATGCATGTCTGAGCTTCTGGTATTCTGCAGCTGTATTTTTGTTCAGTGACTCTAATTCATGTTGAACACAGTAGCTACCATTTTTCACAAACACTGTCTCTTGCTTGAACACACAGTACATAGTTTGTAGTTTACCAGTCTATCCACTCACTCACTCACTCACTCACTCACTCCATCCCTCCATCCATCCATCCATCCATCCCTCCATCCCTCCATCCATCCATCCATCCATCCCTCCATCCCTCCAACCCCCCCTCTCTCCCCCCCCTCTCTCCCCCCCTCTCTCCCCCCCTCTCCCCCCCCTCTCTCCCCCCCTCTCTCCCCCCCTCTCTCCCCCCCCTCTCTCCCCCTCTCTCTCTAGACATTTTGACTACTTTGCAAAATTACAGCTCTATGTATCCATAGAAAAAAGAAACCAATAGCCTACTAACCACACCTGAAGGAGATTAGGCAAGTCCAATTCTACTGACTATTATTTCATAAAACCATTCATGCATTAACCTTACACAATTTGCAATTCTTGAAACAGTTCTTTCAAATAGGTGGCTGCTACTACAGTCACTGCCCAGGATGCTAGCAACTGAGTCACTTTTCATGCATTACAGCACTGTATGAAGCACATACTATTCTCTTGTCTGTCAGTTACTAAATTCAGCACTTCGGGATGCTAACTAGCCATGCAAATGCAGCCAAGTTTTGTATATTATTTATCTTACTCCTTGTACTTGGTTTGGTTTCCTGTGTTATTGTCCAGACATCCTCTAAAGAATCACCGCCAACAGATCAGTCCATCCACAACTGCAAGTTAATCCTTCCTCTTACAATCTTTAATTCTTTTATCTCCGTTATAAAAATTGTAAAACATAAACTCAGGGCAATATTATCTATCATACATATCATGTATGCTTGAAGTCCCCGAGTTCACATAAACAATAGTGAGCAAGCAGAGTAGAAATCTTTCCCTCTAGCAATGCTTGTAAGAACCATTTGACATCCAAAGATTGCAGGTCCTGTCAGTAGCATCACTATTTGAGAATCTCTTTATGAACACACACACAAACAGCAGTGCTAGCCATAAAACTGGTCATCCTTTGTCTTTCATAGGTTGTAAACTAAAAATAAATATAAAAAAAGTTGTGAATGGAATGGTCTCATGGCCTGTGGGGAGTCATTTTGTATGGCTTCTGGTCATGCACGACTGGTAGTGATTAAGGGAATTCTGATGGCACAGTGATGTCAGATATTCTGCCACCTCATGTGTTACCTCTCATGCGATAGTATTGCGGTGCTACTTTTCAACAGGACGGTATCGTCCACACACAGCATGTGTGTCTATGAACTGAACTGCCTACACGATGCTGAGGTACTCGCAGGGCCAGTAAGGTCTGCAGATAAATCCCCTACAGTATATGTGTCTGACCAACTTGGACATTAACTCAATCCCAACACTTGTATCCAGGATATCAAGGACCAGTTAAAACACTTCTGGATCCAACTCATCTCGGAAGAGGATACAATAGCCTTGTGACACCCTTTCCAACTGCATCAGTGCATGGATTCAGGCCAGAGGGGAGTGTGATGTCATTCTGAGAAGTGGGCTCACTGCAAAGTTCTTTGTAAATCTGACTTGATTTGGTAATAACTGCAATAACATCACATACCCTTTCAACCCCTAAAGTTTAGTTTTTATTCCTTCTCCCCTTCTACATACTTCGCTTTTTATCAGCAGTGTATATACCTCTGTAGTGGTTTATTTACAGTTTCAAAATGTTTTTCACCCATGTCGAAATATATGCAAGCGTAATGGTGTATGAAGTCTCACATACTGTGAGAGCTGGCTACAAAGAAATAGAGGTGAGTATGGAAAGTTGCTGAAAAGCTACACTTAGTCTTGTGCACTGACCAGTCAAATGGTAGTAAAGCGAGCATGTGAATTTGACAAAGTTTGGCTTACCACCCCTGTCTTCTTGAAAAACTAAGTAAGTAGCTCTTGTTATCTGATTGAAACTCCCTAAAAGTAAGTAGCGGTAGTTCTCATTTTCATGAATGGACTCTCTCATGAATAATGTTTAAAGATTATTTACAGATTTTTAACATCTTTGCAGGAATACTTCACATTTTGGGTGATCCAAGCCTTGGTGTGGGTAACATAGAACTCCATCTGCAAGAAATTGATAGTCCACTGAGGATAGTCCCTGGGACAAAGAACCTGACGCTAACTCGCCGTCTTGACAAGGAAGTGAGTAGCTAATGATTGTGTCCTGCAAAAACTGAAGTTAACGATTGCATAGACTACTCATTGTTAATTGCATGTAATTGAAATCAGTACTATTAACAATTTGAAAATAAAGATTTTGCTATCCAAAATTACATCTCACTACAAGTACTATTCATAAATTAATCACCGATGTGCTATTAAAGGAAAAATAGGTAAAATTTAGTTTATATAAAGTCTGTACCAACATGTTGTCATTACTTTTTGATGGAGTCGCTATCAAAATTCAAACATTTATCAAACCATGATACCATCTTCTTTACTCCTTCACCAAAGAATGATGCCACCTTGTGCTTCAACCAGTTGTTGACAACATCCTTGAGCTCACTATCAGTTGTGACATGCTGAGTAGCAATCCAGGCCTCCATCTTGGAGAAGAGAAAAGTTAATTGCTCGCAAGTACAGGCTATTGGGAGGATGTTGATAAATCTACCAGCTACAAGGCTTGAGATTTTACGTTACGTACAGACCAATTCTAACATAAAAAAGATAATTTTCCCAGTTAATAACCCTGTTTGGCTTGTTACATTAAACATGGTAAACAAAAACAATTATAACAGGTGTTCAAAAAGTCTCTCCGAAGTGCCGTATGATTGTTAGCCGCTCGTGCCACATGATTGTTTGCCTGGCTGGGTTACTTCCCTTCAAGTGAACTCTCCCAACGTTCCACTGTTTCGTTTATCTCATCCAGCGTCAGTAGTATCGTTGGTGTGTGTTGCTACATGTTGATGTGAACGTTTAAGTTTAATTCCTTTATTCATTTGTTTTGTTTTTGTCACTGTTAAAATGCTAACCATTGAAGAACACGTTTTTAGTCGAACACGTTTTCAAAGCTGGCAGTAATTACACAGTTTCAGTTCTTCAAACATTTAATTCAGTTTTCCCAGAGACAACACTCCCACATCGCTGTACTGTGCGAGATTTGGTTAACAAATTTCAAAGTTTGGGTTCAGTGACAGATGCACTGAGAAGTGGTCGTCCTAGCGTTTTGTCTGAGGATAAACTACTTGATATTTCTGATAAAATGTCCATGAGTCTGAACAAGTCAGTAAGAAAACTCACCTAGGAAATAGATGTAAGTGTCGGAATGGCCCACACAGCAGCAAGGAAAAAATTAGAACTTTTCCCATACAAAGTAACAGTCGTGCAAGAATTGAAAAATACTGATCATGACGAGAGTGACATCCAAAAACGTACTCCAGCAAAAGCTTCTTCCATGCAGAAGTGAGAGTTCTCTTGGTAATCCTTCCCAAGCCTTTTCAATCATCTTCATGCAGGCAAAGATGTTGAAGTGACATTTCCCGAAATTTCAGAGAGTGAGATTGGTAGCTTCAGTCATCTGAAAGCAGTGCTTAAAGAGTGCTTTAGTGTAGAGCTTCTTAAAGTTAGAAATAATCTGCTGGTCCATAGTCTATATTGATGGAGTGGTGATGGGAGGCAAACACTGGATATCGATGATTTGAAATTCTTCAAGGAGGTGGTCTTGTAGGCTTGGAGAACGGGCAGGAGTGTTGTCCATAAAAAGCAAGATATGGAGTGACAGATTCATCGCAAACAAATATTTTTTCACCAAACGGCCAAACACTTCATTGATACAATCATAAAGAACATCACAAGTCACCCGAGTCTTGTTGTTGGACTTACACATCACATTTAGCATGCTCTTCTGGACTTTGTACTTCTTGAAGACTTGTGAAGTTTCGGAATGGTAAAGAAGCACCACTTGCATTGGCATTGAATAGCAGTGTGAGACGGTCTTTCATTGGCTTGTGACTGGGCAATGCATCTCCTCAGCTGTTATAAAGGTATACTCTGGCATCTTTGTACAGAATAGACCCGTCTCGCCATAATTAAAAACCCGTTAAGGCAGATAACACTCTGAATCTATGAGCATCTTGAAGTTGCTGATGAAGTTCTCTGCTGCCTTTGTGTCGGAGCTGGCTGCTTCTCCATGCCTCATAACGCTGTGGATGACAAACCTTCTCTTAAACTTCTCAAACCACCCACAGCTTCCCTTAAACACTTCTTCAGCCACTGATGAGCCTGGTGTCTTCTTAACAAGGTTGGCAAAAATCATTCTTGCCTTCTCAGAAATGTTGTTCTCATTAATAGTGATGACTTGCAATTGCATTTCATTTATCCATATAAGGAGCAACCTTTCTACATCATCTAGAATATGTAACCATTGTTTAGATACTCTTTTTCACTTCCTTTGAAGCATCAGTCTCCTTAATCTTGTCCTTGCTCTTGTGGATAGTGCAAATAGTTGGTATAGGCTGAGTGTATGTGCATGCTAAACAGCAATGCTCTCACCATATGTATGTTGTGTTTCAATAATGATAAGTTTCATTCACACACACACACACACACACACGCACACACACACACACAGTGTGAACACAAGTTTAAGACATTGTACATATGCAACTGCCGACAACGAAAGGTCTTCATATTGTTGAATGTTTCTCACGCCGCGTACAAATGGCTGGTGACGTCACACTAAATTGCTTCCATTCGTTATGCAAAACATCACTCATTAAGTGAGTCATTTTTTTTACAGTTTATTTTGCTCATTACGCAGATTGCGTATTAAGGGAGGTGCTCACTAAGCGAGATTCCACTGTACTTGTTTAGGTCATTAGAAGTGTGATGACATTCAACAGTTTTCTACAAAAATAGAGCCATCTGTTGTTGAGTATCTGATTCATTTACAATTGCTTATCAGTATGAAGCTCTTATGTTGCATTAAATAATGTTGAATGGATGTAAAATGATTATGATGGAATAAGGAGAAAAGGAAAGAATGGCAAAAAGGTCTTGATTTGACTTAGAATCAAGTGTTATCATTTGCCTGTATGTAAACATTGTCAATATTGTCATCTTTGTAGCTGCCAGTTGTAGATAACGGTAATGGTGATGCTCGTTACCATTGTCATAGTAAATGAGGTTCATAGGGTGAAGTGAAGTGAAGTGAAGTGCAGTACTAGCATACTGCTTGCTCCTCTTAAAAAGCACAGTGGGCACTACCAGGCATAATTTCTCATCATATGATTGAAACTGAGTACTTCTCTTGATATTTTGCTGGTAATAATTGGTGAAAAACATTTGATAATTTAGTCACAAATTAAACATTTAGACTGAAGAAAGCCTTGTATGTAATTACTGCTTTGAACTTGTAATTTCATTAGTTTATTTGCTCCAGTCATAAAACAAACTCCTTTCAAAACTGTTGTGAAATGCTGAACACTCAGCATTCTGTTTCATATGATTCAAATGCAGTTTTCTTTTTCAGGGTGTGGATGGACCATCTTCAGTATTTGTCAGTGTCATATGTGAACGCAAGAGGACTTCAGACCCTGTGAGTAGTATCCAGTATGATATTGAAAATGTTCATAAAGGAAAGTAGGTAGTATTGAATTCAAAGCTGATTCTTGGTAATCAATTTGAATGATTTCACCAAAAGATAAAATATAATAAAATACAATAAAATAACATTACAAAATGTGGAAAACATTAGCAAAATGCTTTGTAATGGAACAGCTTTTGAAAGTGTTTTATTGAGTGTAATAATAAAAACAGGAACAGATGAAATATCTTGTGGGACATCATTCTTGAACCCCTTCCTCCACTAACTTCGTGCAGCATTGCTCATATCAGTTCAGCATTGCTCATATCAGTTGTGCTTATGATGAATATCACTTAATTGGTTAAATATAATAATATTACATGCAACGCGTGATAGATATATAATTCAGTCATGTCTCACTCGTGCAAATACATGAAAAGTCATTTTCTGTCTCTCCCCCTAAACCCCCTGCCCGCTCTTTGACAACATACACGGCAATGTGATTCACATACACACACACACACACACACACACACACACACACACACACACACACACACACACACACAGTGGCTGAAGATTATTCTAAAATGTTCTTGAGCTTTTGTGGGTATTCTCATCTATTAATTAATGTTTTTGAACATTTTAGAATATTTATTTATGTATCTGGCCATTTGGTGTATTTCATTTGATACATGTTGTTTCAATACATATACACGTTGAATATACACACTTTGACAGTTTTATTATACAATAAAAATTTTCTGCAGCTTAGAGCATTTACAGCACAAATTACAGCATAATACATTTATGATATGGTACAGTGTATTCAGTTATTTTTTCACAGTAAATGACTATTGCCCTCACATTTAAACTTACATACATACATTTATATCATTTTTTGAATTGAATGGTGGTTACTTCTCATTACATTTTTTAGTTTTCCTTGCAATAATCAGTAAATTCATTTACAGAAAAAAATTGAAAGGTATTAATGTTCTTCACTTTGCTGATGCTGTTTGGAAGGCACTTGGATAATTATATCCCCATGTACATTACACTTATGTTGTAGTGACTTGTCCTGTGTTCTATTGCTCTGTTTCCAACAGTTTCTTGCTTCATGTTGTGTGTGTGTGTGTGTGTGTGTGTGTGTGTGTGTAAAACTTGTTCATAGTTTTGCATTGATCATGATGCCTATAGCCCTTTTCTGTACAATGAGTACCGATGATATTATTGGTTCAAAGTGCACAAAGTAAAGCATTTTTGCGAACTTTGATACTTGAAATTTTGCCTCACTTCCGTAGTGCTTAGCGGCCTGGATTTAATTTACTTTTTATACTACTGATGTGCTCTGTCCATGTTAATTTAGCATCAAGGTGAAAATTCAGAAATCTTACACATGGTACTTATTCAAGGCTGTATTTCTTAATTTGTGATAATAACTCGTTATCTTCTGGTCGATTGTTTTTGAATTTTATGATTTATATATAAATCTGTTTATTATTTCTAAACCAGTTTTCTAGTGCACATAATACACTTTCAGCTCCATTTGTAGCTTATTCTAGATCCATTCCCTTAATTTAAATGTTTGTGTCGTCCACAAATAGTATTGATTTTTATTGAATTTCTTCTAGTAGGTCTGATCGGTTATTATCACTGTTGTGACAGTGCCACTACAGTACGCGCAAACGGCGATAGAGGCGCTCCGCAACTCGGCTGAGTGCGGGAGCGCCACCTAGCTACGAACGGCGCCGGCCGCATGTCACGGCACGGCAGTCGAATAAGAGATATTGAGTTGTTATCATGTAACCAGCTATTGTTTCTAAGTGAGTGTGTTTGAATATCCACGCAATTATTGGTGATTAAAGGAGGCGCTCGCTATCATTTATGCTCTAAAAAAGTTCAGCGTTTTTTTTGTATGGTTCTAAGTTTCACCTCATCACCGACCACAAGCCGCTGGTCTCTCTGTTCAGCCTATCGGCGTCGCTTCCGGATAAGGCAGCTCACCGCCTGCAACGTGGGGCCTTATACTTGTCTTGTTTTCGCTATGAGATTCACTATCGCCCCACGGCCCAGCACACCAATGCTGATGCATTGTCACGATTGCCGATGGGCCCCGACCCGGTTTTCGATCGTGATGAACTACTCTGTTTCCACATTGATGAGGAAGAACATCGTGCGGTCGAGGGTTTTCCACTTACAGGTTTGCAGGTCGCGTCGGCTACTGTGCGGGACCCGGTCCTGCGTCAGGTGATCGGTTTTGTTCAACGGGGTTGGCCGGACAGGACCAAGGGCTGGGCATCGGATCCCCTTCGCAACAACCATGCCTTGCGCCTTCGTCTGTCTGTTCGTGATGGTGTTCTTCTTCTGGCCACGGATGGCGCATCTCCACAGGTCGTGGTGCCAGCCTCTCTTCGCAAAGTTGTTCTCAAACTGTTGCATGAAGGCCATTGGGGTATTTCTCGGACTAAGTTCCTGGCCCACAGGCACGTTTATTGGTCCGGTATTGATTCGGACATCGCCCACATGGTTGCTGCTTGTGGTCACTGTGCTCAACAACTGGCTGCACCTCGTACAATGCCCTCTCCGTGGCCTGATCCGGCGCAGCCATGGGAACGGGTGCACGCTGACTTTGCCGGCCCCTTCCTCGGTACTTATTGGCTACTGTTGATTGACGCCTTCTCGAAGTTTCCGTTTGTTGATCGATGTCCATCGCCCACCACTGTGGCGACGACGCTGGCTTTGTCCAAAATCTTTGCGCTAGAAGGTCTTCCAACCACGATCGTCACGGACAATGGCCCTCAGTTCTCTTCGCAGGCCTTCCGTGATTTTTGTACTGGACACGGGATTCATCATGTTACAGCACCGCCCTTCCATCCGCAATCAAATAGGGAGGTCGAGCGCCTTGTCCGCACTTTCAAAAGCCAGATGAAAAAATTCTTTAGTGATTTTTCCACAGATGACGCTCTGCTGCAATTTCTGAGTTCTTATCACTTCACGCCTCTGGGTGCTCGCAACCCTGCTGAACTCTTGCATGGCCGCCAACCGCGCACTCTACTGCACCTGCTTCACCCTGTCAGGCCTTGTGCTGTGTCCCCTAGTGCGGGAAAATACTCGGTGGGTGCCGACATGTGGGCACGAGGGTATGGATCTCGCCCTAAATGGATTCCAGGGGTGGTCAATGCTCTTCGCGGCCGCCGGCTTTGTGAAATACGTACGGACGACGGCATGGTTGTTCGCCATTACAACCAGATGCGCCCACGAGTGGTGGCCACGCCGGTGCCACCGCCGCTTCCTTCGCCTCCACCAGCCCAAGAAGCCAGTCCTGTCGTTGCTGCCGATCTACCGTACGTGTTGATGCAGCTGATGTCGCTACCGCTTCCAAGTATGCCGGAACCGGCCCCAGTCGCGACGCTGCCTTCTCCGGGACCGATCTAGCTGGAGCACACCCCTAGGTCCACGACACCTATGGATGCTGCTCCGGAGTTTTCACCCATCATCTCATCCAGGAGGCACGTTCCACGCACGAGCTTCCGTCCTGGACATTTTCGACCATGCTCTCGTGTCTCTCCGCGGGATCTTCTCGGGGCCTCACAAGAGGCCATGGATGTCTCCGCACTGTCCATGTCGCCAAGGAAGTGAGTGTTTTTTTTTTTTTTCAAGGGGGGAAAAGTGTTGTGACAGTGCCACGACGGTACGCGCAAACGGCGATAGAAGCGCTCCGCAACTCGGCTGAGCGCGGGAGCGCTACCTAGCTACGAACAGCGCCGGCCGCATGTCACGGCACGGCAGTCGAATAAGAGATACTGAGTTGTTATCATGTAACCAGCTATTGTTTCTAAGTGAGTGTGTTTGAATATTCACGCAATTATTGGTGATTAAAGGTTATAACAATTACTTTATAGTAATCTGCCTTTATGTTGGTGACCATATAATCTATAGTAAAAGCATTGTTTGTAGCAGTCCTGATATAGTCACTGATTGCATTATGTAAATTGTATGAGACAAGGAGTTGAGCAGAGATCCTCTTTCAGTCTCAGTATCTTACTGTAAGCAATGTTGAAGTCGCTGCACAGTACAATTTTGTTGTTTCCTTTACAGCTAGTTGTCTTATTTAACACACTATCTAATTTATTTAAAATGATTTGACACTTCTGTCACGTGAATGGTAGACTTTGATGGTATATTTGTATTCTGAATTACAATTTCAAGTGCTAAACACTCAGTACTGTATTTTTCTTGATCAGCTCTGGTATTTGTAATGTTTAAGAGTAATTTTTTTTCATGTATATGAGTTGCTCCCATTTCTGTAATGGCCTACAAAAGTGTAATGCTATTGAATAGTTGTATAGATTATGCAGAGGTATTTCCTGCTCATGGAGCCAGTGTTCTGTGAAACACACCACTGTCAGGCTATCATCGTCACTCAGTAGTGTTTCTACACATACAAATGTACTTCTTAAGGACTGAATATTTTGGTGCATGTTGATAGATCCGTTTTGGTGATTTTTCACATTGGTATTTTCCTTTGTGTTACGTATAAAAGATGTCTGTCTTGGCTATCAAGAGGCGTTTGTTTTTTTTGCATTATTTTCATGTAGAGTGCATTGTTCAGATTTCTTATTTGTAATGTTTTGATCATTTTCATGAAGATAGTTTTCTAATCTTTCTGTATTGAGTACACCTCATCATGTTTTTCATTATTTGTGCATACCTGGAACAAATCTTTTCCTTGTCTAAACTGTTAATATACATCCCACGGATATTAAAATGAAACCTTGTTAGCTCTCTCATTTGCAAAATTGAAAGTTGTCCCACATTTGTTGAAAGTGGAGTTACCCACAGAGAAGACAAGTATTCTATTAAATAAATTAATACTCTCATTTATCTCTGGTTTGTTATGCCTGTCTGATACTGTACGTAAAATTATTTAGTCTTATGGCTAACTGGAGAAAGTATTGTGACTGCGCAGTTCGTAATACTGCTATAGCTGATTGTCCTCAGTCATTTCTTCCCACCAAAACTATTACTGTATCTTTTGATCAAAGTCTTCAGTCACTTCTGTTACGTTTTTTATCACCTCATATAATGATGCACCGGGCTTTATGATACATTGCACAGCATGTGTACCATCTAGTTCAGAACTAATCAATATCATCCATGACTCTGTTAGCACAAGAACTCTTTTCTTCATGTCTCGAATGATTCTTTTGGTTCTTCTGTGGAGATGGTGCATTTTTCAGTGTGAACACAACCTGAAATGTTTGTTTTGATAGGTGCCACAGCAGCATATCACATTTGTGTGCTTTACTTTTGATTTGTTTCATACTATCCTTGCTATAATCATTAATTGTGTACAGCTCTAAGTGATTATCAAGGTTTTTTTTATCACCATTTCTTTGTTTGGCACACTCACACTATAGCATACTCTGTTTCATGTACTGATGCATTTTCTGTGTGTGTCAAGTTGGTCTGTTTACATACAGAATGTGACAGTGTTGGACTTGGATCACACACAACTCATGACTGCATATTTTTACCGTCTGCTGTTGACCCTTGATTTATAGCACAGTTTACATCTAGATTTCTTTTCCTAGTTCTCTTTTCCAGTGAAAACCACTTCTTGTTTACATTTGGAACTTGGATAACAAGATCATGGTCTGGGTGTTTACTATTTATTTCCCATTCTACACCTTACACTTCACTTCAAGTTCTTGATATTTAATCGACAGTTTATTGTATTTTACGTTGTGTTGCACTATTACTTTCCTCAGAGATGCAATTTTGCACATGTAGCATATTCTTCATTTTGAATTCTGAAGTATGTACAATGCAGATCTTGAATCTTATGGAGCAGAACTTGGACACCGCATTTATCACATTGATCCCTGATGAGCTGTGCAACATATTAAAGACAGAGGAACAACTCATCAATAGCATACTGATTTATAGAGAGAAATTATATAAACAGAGAATGGTTGTGTGATCACTAAAGGAAAAATACACCACCAGGGGAAGAAAAAGTATTTAAACAATTGATGAAATTATGAACAAGACAAAGGCATATACTTCCCAAAATACATTGTGTAGTTAATAAAAAACCCAATTCCTTTTCTTCCTTTCATATAATTTTCAATGGGCCTGCCTCCTGTAACAATCAGACCACTAAATGACATAATGTACGTATAATGTTAGTTTTGCCTTGCCTATTAAATCATTATCCTATAATGAAAATATCTGATGTTAATTGAAATTGTTTATTTGCATATCTGGTTGAACAGACATTGTTGACGATAGACAGCTGTCCGAAATTACTTCAAAAAAAGTTTGCTGATTGCAAGTGTTAGATATAGATGTGAGGATTTATGCCAGACCAGGACTTGAACCTGGATTTCCTGCTTATTGTGAGTGATTGCCTTAACCATTAGGCTATCCATGCACACCTCCCAAACTGATCCAAGCTTCCACATGTCACACAGTCTACATTCCTACACCACAGCCTCCGACATTCATCACCAAATGCTTGCATGTGTACTCGGTATTCCCAAACCAGTGAGAATAACGGTATGAGAAATCGAGAACTATGGTGCTATCATCTTTTGTCTGCCTCGAAATTCAATATTTACTTGCATATCTGGATGAACAGATATTGTTGATGATGACAAAGAATGTAGGATTCTATGGTGTGGGCATGTATAGACAGTGCAACATACGGAAAGTTGGGCCAGTCTGTGAGGCATGCACAGATAGCCTAATGGTTAAGGCAACCACTCATGTCAAGTGGAAAATCTGAGTTTGAGTCCTGGTCTGCCACAAATTTTCATATGTCTCTAGTGGGGAGTACATCCATACTATACACTGCTAAAGCAAAGTTATTCATAGTCAGTGAACTTATTTTAAAGTCAAATTGCTGTTGTTGCTTAGGTTTTTTAGTATAAAGAAAACAAGTGAAATTTGTCTTTTACCTTGTCTATCATGCCACTACACCATCCAGTATTGACTTTTATTCTATTAATTGAATGAAATTGAATACTCGACAGAAATGGCAGACTTGACAAACAGACAAACAATGTTTTAAACTTATGTTAATATAACAATTAATGTTCGGGGACATGAGTAATGTATCTGATGGTGTCACTAATATTACACAGTATGTTGATAGGGCACTTTCTCGTTACAGCTAGGCAGTGAGGATTACTATTGCTGGAAGACATCCTTGAGGACTCTCTCTCTCAAGTCAGTCTTCTGAATAGTTCAATGCAGCCCACCACAAATTCCTCTTTTGTGCCAACATCTTCATCTCGATCAGCATTTGCACCCGAGGTCCACAGTTATTTATTGGATGTATTCCAATATCTGTCTTCACCTACCCCTCTACAGCACCCTCTAGTACACATGCCTTAGTATAGATCCTAATTA
Source organism: Schistocerca serialis cubense (assembly GCF_023864345.2). NCBI lineage: Eukaryota > Metazoa > Arthropoda > Insecta > Orthoptera > Acrididae > Schistocerca > Schistocerca serialis. Next base: position 404,720,225 of record NC_064639.1, on the reverse strand, counting down.
TCCTGCCCATTCTTCTTGTCAGTTTTTTCAGTATGTTCTTTTCTTTGCCGATCGTACAGAGAACCTCCTCATTCCTTACCTCATCAGTCTGTCTAATATCAAACATTGTTCTATATCACCGCATCAAAATACTTCAATTCTCTTTTTTTCTGGTATTCCTCCAGTCCGTGATTCATTGCCATACTATGCTGTGCTCCAAACATACATTCTCAGAAATTTCTTCTTCATATTAATACCAGTGTTTAATATTAGCTGAGTTTTCTCAACCAGGAAAGCCTTCTTTGCCTGTGCTAATCTGCTTTTTGTGTCCTCCTCCTTCTTTGTCCATCATGTGTTATTTTTCTTCCAAGAAAGCAAAATTCCTTAATTTTGAAACTTCCTGGCGGATTAAAACTGTGTGCCGGACCGAGACTCGATCTCGGGACCTTTGCCTTTCACGGGGCAGGAAGTTTCATATCAGCGCACACTCTGCTGTAGAGTGAAAATTTCATTCTAGAAACTTCCTTAATTTTGTCTACATTGTGGTCCCAAATTTTGGCAGCTTTTTTTACTAATTCTACCAATCCTCTTACTTTTGACTTTCTTCAGTTTACTCTCAAACCTTATTCTGTACTCATTAGCAGTTCCTGTAATACTTCTTCACTTCCACTGTGGTTAGGAATCTCATCAGCAAATCTTATCAGTGATACTCTTTCACCCTGAATTTCAGTCCCACTCTTGAACCCTTCTTTTATTTCTGTCATTGCTCCTCTAGTTTATGGAATGTACAATTGTGGCAGAAAAATACATTCCTGTCTTAACCCTATTTAATTTGAGTGATTCATTCTTGGTCTTCTGTTCTTATTGTTCTCTGTTTGTTCTTGTACATCTTGTATTTTTCGTCTTTCATTTGGCTTATTCCTGTTTTTGCCAGAAGTTTGCACATTTTGCACCATCTTGCATTGTCACACTTATTTCCAGCTCAGCAACTCCTATGACTGGCTCTCTCTTTTTCGTAAGTTTTGCTTCCATGATCAGTTGCAATGTCAGAACTTCCTGTCTGGTGCCCTTACATTTCTGAAAGCCAAATTATTTTCATCCAACAGAAGATCAGTTTTCTTTTTAATTCTTCTGTATAGATTTTTAGTAGCTTGGATGCAGGAGCCTTTAAGCTGCTTGTATGATAGTTCTCACAATTATCTGCCCTCATTATGTTTGTTATTGTAGGGATGATATTTTTCGAAAAGTCTGATGGTATGTCTCCAGACTAACAGATCTGTACGCCCACTAGAATAATCACCAATTGCCACTTCCCTCAGTGATTTCAGAAATTCTGGAGAAATGTTACCTATCCATTTTGTCTTATTTGATTACAAGTGTTTCAGAGTTCTATTGAACTCTGGCTCAGATAATGGATCACCTTTGTCTTCCATACTGAATCCCATTTCTTCCTCAATCATGTCATTAGGCAAGTAATCTCCATTGTAGAGGCCTTCAGTGTGTGCTTTCCACCTATCTGCTCTCTCCTCTGTGTCTAACAGTTGAATTTCCAATGCACTCTCAACATTCAAACCCTTGCCTTTAATTTCACTTAGATTGTTTTGACTTCTCTGTATGCTGAATCACTATCTATTTATGTTATGGCAAAAGGCAGAAAGTGTGTGGAGGGGAAAAGGCAGCTGAAGTAGCAAAAATAGTAAAGCAGTGTTTATCAGCATTGAGACCTTGATAACCAGGGTGGCTGCTGAATTAAGAGCTGCAAAGCAGTGTACATCTTACTCCTCACATTGTGTCCGCATGGCCTTGAACCTTGGATTTTGTCTAGCTACTCCACCCAATACACTTGACAGTGTAGAACATTTTTGTTAGTTAAGTTATAATATGAAATGACAAGAGAAAATTAAAGTAGGACACAGTATTGCTGTAACCCCTAGTGTTGGGCAAAACAAGTAATTGGATGATTAAAGATTGTTATTCAGATATATATTTCCCTTTTTTAAAAAAATATTCTGATCAGGATATATTTTCTTAACATTTTATGATGTTGTAAGTTACCTTAGGAAGACTACTCTGATACAGCCAAATAGCCTGATGAAACATTGTTGCATTGTCTGCAAAGTTAAACCTTAGCTGTCATTTTTTTTGTCACACACTGTCCCAGGTGCGGTCTGAGTGACTGCTGTATTTACATAGCCGTAAATACTGCATTCAAAAATTTCAGAGGAACAGTTCCGATTTTATCTAAAAGGTTGCATTAATAGCCCACACAAACATATTCAGATAAATTTTAAAGTTAATTTTTATGAAAAAAAACCTCATTTAAGCAGAAAACTATACAAAATGAACATAATATTAAATGATGATGTTAATACTATGGAAACTCAAGTAATTTGTGCTCCAAATTTTACTTTTTACTGTATTTTTACTGTTTATTATTCATGTAATAATAAAACATAAAACTCCCACAAAACATTGATAAAAAGAAAATTACTCTAGTACTTCTTAGGTGTTTAGTTTCCTTCTCGGAGGTTTTCTTTGCACTTGCTGGAAATTTTTGTACAGATTTCAAGTCAGATTGGCTTCTTGCAACAATGGCAAATATAAGATGTTTTTCTCTTCTTTTTTGGGTCACATGTGGAGCATGTTTCGCTTTTTTCCAATCATTCTGCAATGATTTGTACTCTTCACTCTGCTACACCCAAAACATGGTGAAGGATCCATGAAGTTCGTGGGGTGCATGGTACTTGTTTTCTCACTTTTTATCTGTGGTGTTACCAACACGTTTACAAGCTTCTTCAACAATTAAACCAGTTCACTTGAGCGTTATATTTATAGGAATTGTGAGGACAAATGCATTCACTCCAATTATGTCCAACATACAGAAAAATAATGCCATTGTCCATCTTTGGAAGAGGCTTCAATGACCAATGATATTTGTTTTGACCTAATGTATGTCTAGCAGAACCTTTAGCTAAAGATCCAGTCTCCACAATTCTGTCTTCATCACTTTGATCACTTATTTCATTCAAGGAATTCACAGGCGGCAAAATAAACTCGTCTTCACTTTCACAATGTTCCTATACTGTATTATGTTCGCTTTCAAGTTTTTTCGTCGCCATCTGGCCCAGCATTACTTCCTAAACTGTCCTCACACTATTTTAAAACAATATCCTCAGTCAGGATCCATAACACGAACAGTAGACGTAGATCTGGCTAATGAGTCCATAATGCCAAGTCCCAAGTGTTTGCGCAAATGAAGCAGTAATAGTATAGGTCGTGGCATATTCAAGGAGCTACTGACAAAGGAAACAAAGTCAACTTCAAGAAAGTACCACTACACAGTTCTGTAATCTCCTACCCCACCACTGTGCATTAGCAACAGAGTAACAATAAATGCTAATGGTCTGTGAGACCACAGCTTGGATGTCTCCTAGACTGCATGTCTCTGGAAACTGTTAATACAAAGCAAGACAATTTTATAGCAACAAATTAGTGGTTTTTTAAAAAAAAAAGAGTTCAGTTCAAGTTGGTATGTCTCCAACAGTGTTGTATTTTCAAATGCTGGTGTTGATATACTTTCAGATCTGTACTAATATTATAAATGCGAAAGGTATGGGATAGCTTGAATGCTGAGAAAGAACATGGGCTGCTTTAGTCAGTGTGTAGCACAACATAGTTATTGGTTTGAAGAATACGACATGAAATATGGAACAATAATTACTCCTTGAGAAAGCTATTTAAGTTTGACCTTTGAACTTTATCATATTTGTGAAAAGACATTCATTGTTTGATATGTTCCACATAATATGATTCAATGTAATCAGTACAATGCTTATTGAATTCTCAATGTGTTTAATCCATACTTTCACACTAATACTGGTATTGTTAAATGCAAAAGTAGTTCTGTCTGTCAAGTTTTCATGACTCCACCACTGTACTGATTCCGATGAAATTTTGTATAGAGATAGTTTGAACCTTGAGAAAGAGCGTAAGCTACTTTAGAAAGTTGCGTTATTTTTGGTATTATTAACATTTTTAAATATGGTATACATGAGGGGGGTGCAGACAATGCTGGCATGATGGTCAATAACTCTGTTTTTCTAGATTATTCCGTGACAGTGCAAATCCAAACAGTTTTGGTGGAGATATAACAGTAAAATTAGATGGTAAGCCTGAGAACCATACTTAAAACTATTACTCTAAGCCTCACAAACTTAAGTTGGATTTAGCACATGGCTCTAAGAGAGCTCAAGCCACGAGAGTTACTGGAATTCAACAAGCCTCAGAGCCATCTCATGTCTGCCAGAAATTGGATGCAGAATGTCAGGCTGCCGTAAAAGCCTTAAAAGCTGCAAAGACAGCAGAACAGCCACAAGCCCGTCACATTTTAGACACTGAGCATCATGCGTCTCTTATAACTTCCAAGGCGATTGAAGGCTCACGACGACAGCATTATTTAAAGGCTGTATGACAAACAGCTAGGCTTTAGAGGACAAATGTAAGGATGTAGAAGCATATCTCACTAGGGGTAAGATAGAAACTGCCTACAGGAAAATTAAAGAGGCTTTCGGAGAAAAGAGAACCAGTTGTACGAATATCAAGAGCTCAGATGGAAACCCAGTTCTAAGTAAAGAAGAGAAAGCAGAAAGGTGGAAGGAGTATATAGAGGGTCTGTACAAGGGTGATGTACTTGAGGACATATTAAGGAAATGGAAGAGGATGTAGATGAAGATGAAATGGGAGATACGATACTGCTTGAAGAGTTTGACAGAGCACTGAAAGACCTAAGCTGAAACAAGGCCCTGGGAGTAGACAACATTCCATTAGAACTACTGATAGCCTTGGGAGAGTCAGCCCTGACAAAATTCTACCATCTGGTGAGCAAGATGTATGACACAGGTGAAATACCCTCAGACTTCAAGAAGAACATAATAATTCCAATCCCAAAGAAAGCAGGTGTTAACAGATGTGAAAATTACTGAACTATTAGTTTAAGAAGCCACAGGTGCAAAATACTAATGCGAATTCTTTACAGACAAATGGAAAAACTGGTAAAAGCTGACCTCGGGGAAGAACAGTTTGGATTCTGTAGAAATGTTGGAACACGTGAGGCAATACTAACCCTACGACTTACCTTAGAAGAAAGATTAAGGAAAGGCAAACCTACATTTCTAGCATTTGTAGACTTAGAGAAAGCTTTTGACAATGTTGACTGGAATACTCTCTTTCAAATTCTAAAGGTGGCAGGGGCAAAATACAGGGAGCGAAAGGCTATTTACAATTTGTACAGAAACCAGATGGCAGTTATAAGGGTCGAGGGGCATGAAAGGGAAGCACTGGTTGGGAAGGAAGTGAGACAGGGCTGTAGCCTCTCCCCCGGTGTTATTCAATCTGTATATTGAGCAAGCAGTGAAGGAAACAAAAGAAAAGTTTGGAGTAGGTATTAAAATCCATGGAGAAGAAATAAAAACTTTGAGGTTCGCCGATGACATTGTAATTCTGTCAGAGACAGCAAAGGACTTGGAAGAGCAGTTGAACGGAATGGACAGTGTAATGAAGGGAGGATATAAGATGAACATCAGCAAAAGGAAAACTAGGATAATGGAATGTAGTCGAATTAAGTCAGGTGATGCTGAGGGAATTTGATTAGGAAATGAAATGCTTAAACTAGTAAAGGAGTTTTGCTATTTGGGGAGCAAAATAACTGATGATGGTCGAAGTAGAGAGGATATAAAATACAGACTGGCAATGGCAAGAAAAGTGTTTCTGAAAAAGAGAAATTTGTTAACATCGAGTATAGATTTAAGTGTCAGGAAGTCGTTTCTGAAAGTATTTGTATGGAGTGTGGCCATATATGGAAGTGAAACATGGACGATAAATAGTTTGGACAAGAAGAGAATAGAAGCTTTCGAAATGTGGTGCTACAGAAGAATGCTGAAGATCAGATGGGTAGATCACATAACTAATGAGGAGGTAATGAATAGAAGTAGAGAGAAAAGAAATTTGTGGCACACCTTGACTAGAAGGGATCGGTTGGTAGGACACATTCTGAGGCATCAAGGGATCACCAATTTAGTACTCGCGGGCAGCATGGAGGGTAAAATACGTAGAGGGAGACCTAGACATGAATACACTAAGCAGATTTGGAAGGATGTAGGTTGCAGTAGGTACTGGGAGATGAAGAATCTTGCACAGGATAGAGTAGCATGGAGAGCTGCATCAAACCAGTCTCTGGACTGAAGACAACAACAACAACAACAACAACAACAACATGACAGAGCTGTACCTTTATATGTGGAATGTGGGAGGCTTTTAGTGAGGCTGCATTTTGATTACAATCTATTAATTGACCACGTTAATCATAAATTAGTCTTCATATCAAGTGGATCAGAAATGCAGGCACCATAAGGAATTAAAATGAAAATACAAAATGGTTGGTATGTCTTGCTCTGGTGGCAAAATATCACATCCAGCACTAGGTGAGCCAGAGGAATCCCTAAAAACTCCACTTCTGCATGACTGTAATGAATCAAGGCAGTCTTTATATATAATTAGAAAATATAATTCATATTTCGAGGTTTGACATACAGGAAAATAATAGAAACACATTCATTATGTACCAGCACTGCATTCATTTTTATACATACGTCTCTACACCACTACATACACAGACATCTCACAAAATTAGTAGCTTGCTTAGTCACCATCACTCGTAATAACAAAACTGATGATGTGCAAGTGAACCAGTAGCTAACAGCTAATACCATACTAAAGGATGTAAAAATTAATTGGCATGAAAAAGAAAGATCAAAAATTAGCTTGCATAATTCTAAGTAAATGACAACCCATGATACTCTTAAATTACTGCATTATTGACTTTTGAAAAGCATTTGACTCAGTACCACACCTACACTTATTATTGAAAATATGATCGTGTGGGGTATCAAGCAGATTGAATATTTAATGGTAGGTAGTACACAGCATGTTATCTTTGATGTAGACTCATCGACAGGTATGGAAGTAAGCTCGGTAGTGTTCCAGGGAAGCGCATTGGGACCCTTGCCGTTCATGTTGTATATACGAATAATTGACTTTGCAGACCATTAGCAGTAACCTCAGATTTCTTGCAGATGATTTAGATGACTATATAAGGGGCGTTCAAAAAGAAATGAGCCGGAGGCATAATGACAGAAACCAGTACCTGTATGTTAGACGTATTGAGCCTGGCTGTTGACACTTATCCCACTGTGGCACAAGGTGCTGAATGGCTGTCTCATAAATTCCGGGGACTGCAATGTTAACCAGTTCTGCACATACAGCTGGACGTCGTCGTCCACACGAGTGCAGGAAAGGTTGCGCTGATGTTCTTCTTTGACCAATATGGCCCCCTTCTGATTCACTTCCTGCAGCACAGGACAACAGTGAATGCCCAGCATTACTCACAAACCTTGAGCATCCTTCTCAAAGTGATCAAATCAAAACGACCAGGCATTCTTACTCGGGAGGTCATTCTGCTCCCCGACAATGCAATGCGTCATATGGCCAACACAGTCGCGGCACTCTTGCAGAAATTCAAATGAGAGGTTCTTGGCCACTCTCCATACAATCCAGACCTCTCCCCCTGTGATTATGCCATTTTTGGCCCCCTTAAAAAGGCTCTAAGGGGCAAACGATACACATTGGACGACGAAGTCCAACTGTATGTGTGGAACTGGTTAACATTGCAGCCCTGGGAATTTCATGAGACAGCTATTCACTGCCTTGTGTCACAGTGGGACAAGTGTCGCAACAGCCAGGGTCAATACTTCTAACGTACAGGTACCGTTTTCTGTAATTATGCCTCTGGCGTGTTTCTTTTTGAACGCCCCTTATACTATCAATGAGCCACAGTTGGAACTGACTTACTTGTACACATATGTGGGTGTAATAATTTGTTGGGATATGAAATGGAATGACCATGTAGGCTCAGTTGTGAATACAGCAGATGACAGACTTTGGTTCATTGGTGGAATACCTATTTCAGTAATACCATCCAGTATAATGCCCAGAAGCATCAATATTATTTACATCAGGAAAGCTTTAGAGAGCACAGTGACCTGAGGCAAAAACAGGAAATCAGTGATCTTGTAATGCTACTCTTCCTCCTATTGATTATGCTTTATTGACTTCACGTTATTGCCAACTGCTAATATTTGGTGATTTTTCCCTTGTACATTTTCCTTACAGTTAAATATTGGTAGAAATCAGTATATTGCTGTTAACAATAGACTGTATGCATGTTAAAAAATAATATATATTTCATTACCACTCTCTTTTACAGGGATTCGTAATTCCGGTGAACATCAGAGTTACAGATGTCAATGATAACACACCTCAGTTCATTAACGCACCTTACATACTCAACATATCAGAGGTATATTATTTCTTTGTATTTCTTGTATCTTCACATTGATAAAAGAACCAAGCTCACTGTAAATATACCATTAGTAACTCATTGTTGCAATACAGTGAATTAAATTACTTGGAGTAAGAAATGTTACTCATTGTGTACATCACCCCAGTGTGAGTGTCACACATTTCTTTCAGTTCATAGTAGTAGATCATGTGGATGTTAGATAATTACATGAGCACAGAATACAACCTAGTACAAGGCTTCATTTATTTAAAACATTTCTTGTACCAAATAAAGTTAGTAGTGTTAACTTGTTAAACTGGAATGGAATACACATAGTAGGTATCCTATAAACAGAGTTACTCACTGCAAACGTGATATTGTTGAAATATATTCAAGTAAAAAGGCATTTACTTGACTAAAATGACTATTAATTTCTACTGGTTTCTGTTATTTCAAATAAAATATCCATTCAGCTCTTGGGCTACGGATTTATGCCGTATAAAACTTATACAAAAATAAATTAAGACAAAATTGTGTCTGCAATAAATAAATTCAAATAGTGCATATGAAAGTGTTCGATACTAGGCTCATACAAAAGGAAAGACTATCGCTGTAAATGGATAAACTAAATAGAACTCCAGTAGTGTTGCCTGAATGCAGAAAAATGAAGCTCACTTTTTTCTTTCACTAGAATAATTTCAATGCTAATATAAATAATTTCAAAAATTTTTATCAATATTTGCCAATCACTATTCTTTAACCTAGGGTACTAAAGAGGACAAATTTATTTGAGTCTTTGTGTACCATAGATCTTGAATAATAATTACATCCATGAATGTCCATGTTGCATATGTACACTGTTTTAATAAGTGTTGTGACACACACAATAATTTAATGACATAACATTTATAATGAATATGAATATGACCAGTCACACAAGTAGCTAACTGACTACGTTGCTCTGGCCGACTACGTTATGCTGGTACTGTAATTAGACTGAGCTGATAGTTCTTGACATAGAATACTTTAAATACAGCACAAATAAACAAATTGAAGCACTTAAAAGTGGTAAGTGGTTGCTGTTATTACAGTATATTTCAGCCTTTTATTGCAGTTTTCAGTTATAACAATTTTTTTAATTTGTTGTAAAAATGTCCTTGAAAATTACTGCCTCTTTCGCAGATTTCATCACCGTCTAATAAATACAATTAGGACACATAAGTTGGTAACACTTCATTTGAATGAAGGCGTTTTATTTCTGCTACTGATTATTCAGCAATAATGAGGCTGAAATAAGTAAATAGTACATTTAATGTTGGAATCTCTAGTTTGGAATATCAACAATATTAGTAAAAAGCAGACAATGGAAACTCCAGCTGGGAATATCAGTAATGTAGGAAAAGATAGCTTGCTGTTTACTGTAAAGGTGACACATTAAATTGCAGACAGGCATAAGTTTTTGGCTACAGCCTTCATCAGAGAAAGAGAAACACACATCATTCATTCACACAAGCAAGCGCACTTGACGCACACATGACCGCCAACTCTGGCAGCTCATACCAAAATGCAGAAAGCTTACATGTAAGTGGATTTTAATTGTACCTGTCTGAAACTTAATGTGCCATCTGTACAGTAACTAGCAATCTATCTTTTCCTACATTGTTAATATTAGGGAAAAGGATAGATTCCTACTCACCATAAAGATAACACATTGCATTGCAGATAGGCACAATAAAAAGACTGTTAAACATTTAGCTTTCAGGTAAAGGCTTCTTCATATGAGAAAATCACCCCCCCCCCCCCCCACACACACACACACACGCACGTATATACAAGTAAGCACACCTCACTCACATGTGTGTGAGCTGTGCTTGCTTGTGTGCACGTTGGTGATTCTTCTGAAAAAACATGGAATTCTCAAGGAATTGTAGGAATTTTCGAGTTCTTGGGAAATTCTGTGTTTTTAAATTAACATTGTAATTTAATTTTATTGAGTTTTATAAATCAAATTTTAAAATACATAATATTTCAAAGTGTTTTAATTATTTGAATATTAGTCCTTACAAATTATTGTGTCTCTCTTCTTTTCTGAAGAAGTATTTTTTGTTTTGTCTGTCTGCAACTACACATATCATCTTTATGGTAACTAGCAGTTATCCTTTTCCTAGATAATACATTGATATTTATATGACTAGTGTCTTTTTATGCCTAGTTACAATAAAGTTGAAACTAGAGCAACAGAAATGTGTAATCAGTTTCTTGTATACCTTTTGGATAAAAGGTTATATATTGCCTTGCCATTATCTAAAGCTATCTATTGAGGAAAGAATTATGTCACAGGTTACTGTTGTTGGCACAAGAGTCCTGCAGGGTGTAAAAGCAATTGATGCAGACCAGCAAGGCCCTTTCTCTACAGTCCATTACTCAGTACTTCCAGGACCTCATTCGGTGAGTTAATGGATTACTTTTAGAAATAATTTATGCCTGCAGAAAAGTCAGTCTTCACTATAATAAACTATATTAAAACTGGTTGCTTGTGTGGTATTTACTTTACTGTACATGCACAATGTATCGAAAAAAGGACTTTTTGTGCTTATTTTCTTGGTGATAGTTAACTGCATATTTAATTGGCAGGGTGGCCACAGAATAAATAGTGTTGCAGATTCTTAATTCTGGTGTGTAATTTTCAGGACTACTTTATTTTTGTAAACCCTTTGGAAGGAACATTGTTGCTGAGGCGTCCACTGGATTATGAGACACTGTCAAATTTTACACTCACAATAAGGGCACAGGTAAACTGGCACATTATTTATTTAACATAATCTCATAAGGACTCATGTTTAACAACTCTTTTAAATATCCAATACATTTATGAACTAATTGACAAAAATGTGTGCTTCTATCTAGAAAATAACAATCACATTTAATTTGTTGTTCACTGACTATGTGTTTAACACTAAATTCTTTCTTGGGAAGAATGAGGTACAGATTTTGGTACAGGTAAATTGATTCAATATTTTTACCCTCAAATTTCCCAATTTTTTACAAAAATAGGCTTTTCAAATATTGAACTATCTATTTTCACAAATTCTTAGTGGAGCATTTGTTTTTAGTCTGCACAGCTTTGAGGTTAATCTTGGCTTATTATTACAGGCACTGCTCTACACTCAATTTTTTTGTTCAAAAAAATGCCACACTGAATAATTATAGACTGTCACTATTCATATTTTTTGAATGTTTGTTGATCTTAATGCCATTGTTCATCTTTATAAATTCCTCCACTGTCACTTCAATATCTTGTTCAGTTCTTCTGCAACATGATCTGAAACCATGGGTCACCACATGCTGTGATTGTTCCCTACCTGCCTGCACATCATGGTAAATGCTCAAGGTCTTGTAATTTGCTGGCTTGGTGAAATAGCTGAAAATTCTTTTCTGTGACTGCAAATGACTACTTTACACAGTAGTTATATTTAATTGGTTCTTTCTGCATTTGTTAGCGCTGTAAACAATATGGTAGCCAGGTACAGTTTTATGTTCTTGTGTTTTTACAGAACACAAACCTAGTATCATCATCTCAGATCTGTGGCACAACAATCGGTAAAAACAATGTTGACTTGACACAGTGGTAGCATAATGAAACAAAACAGTGCAGGAGAGCTCCTGTGAAGTTTGGAAGGTAGAAGATGAGATACTGGTGGAACTGAAGCTGTGAGGTCAAGTCATGAGTCCTGCTTGGATAGCTCAGTTGCTAGAGCACTTGCCCTCAAAAGGCAAAGGTCCCGAGTTTGAGTCTCAGTACAGCATACAATTTCAATCTGCCAAGAAGTTTCATATCAGTGCACACTCCTCTGAAGAGTGAAAATTTCATTCTGGGAAGATAATGTTGCCAGTGAAGTCACATCAGTGAAAGAATCAACTGATAAACCAATCACGAATCCAGATGTTAAATGGTAGCTAATCAGACATTCTTGTGGATAGTGTGCTCATAGGTGTTTAGTGAGTAATAACTGGCAGCACACTTGACACAGGTTTTTCTAGTGAGCTTTCAGACTGCAAGCTACAGTCTTGAGGGATTAACATGAAAAAGTTAGCATGGTGCACAGTTCTCGCAGGCTTTGTTTGTAAAATTATAATAGACACTGAACAGAGATGTTGCTTGTTTACTAGGGCTTCCAGGATTGATTATTTTGGGAGGTGTCTGGCTATTTCAAGACTGACATGTGTGCAGATTCTTATTTCAGAAATTACATAACCATTTGGTAAAACATCCTGGTTCAATTTTGCTAATCTGGATGGACTACATGCTAAGGCAGTAATGTGGTTTAGGAAATGTGTTATGGATTAGGAAATCAGAAAAGTTTGTAGAACCATCTTGGGCATCTATGTTGGGAAGCCCATGCTCGTGCTATTTTGGAAAATTTTTAACATAATGATAAATTATGCAAAATTGTAGTGACTTAATTAGTGAAGTAGAAGTGGCTCACTAAAAGTTTTTCATGTTGAACTGTTATTTTCATATAGGCATAATTTTTGATTAGCAAAGCTTTTGTGAAAACTACATTAAACTGAACCACAGATTACATTTTGAAATATTTATATATGTGCCACCACAAAGGCAATATGAAAAACGGGGAAAAATTAGTTATGAAACATCATACATTTAGAGGGCACATGGTGTTATTCCACTGCTTACAAAATTGAATCAGATTTACAAAGAACATAGCAGTATGAACCCCCTTAACAGTATGATGATGTACCCTCTCTGGCCTAGATACATGCACTTATTCAGTTGGGAAGAGTGTCATAAAGCCATTGTATCCTCTCCTTAGGAGAGCTGGAAAGGAAAGCTGTTGTAACTGTTTCCTGATATCCTGAATTCTGGCCTCTGGGGCAGAGTTGATGTCAGAGCTCATCACACAAATCTGCTATTGAAGACAGATATGGGGATCTTACTGATCATAGAAGTACCTCAACGTACCTGCAGAACTGTGATACATCACTGGAACACAATACAATGTCATTCATCAACAGTCCACATGTCCTAGCCATGGTACCCCTCCAAACACAGTCGTTTGTGTTGTGGTTTAATGTCAGACTGTGTGTCAGATGGTAATTCCGGTTGCTGCTTGTCTCTGACCGATGGTATGAGATGATATGGAATGTTGCAGGGTGTCCTTTAAGACTTATCATATGTTAGATGAAAATGTAAAGGGGTTATGATGTATTCAGTGCAAAATATCACAGTTGTCTTCCTGGTCAACCACTATTTTGACAATGAGTATGCCTGTTCTCATGTTGCCATACAGTTTAACATTGGGCCACTGTCACATCTGAATGCCCCACAATCTGAATATTGCACAATTTGACCTGCCAGCCAAATGGAGACCCTCAGTGATGCCTCTTTCAATCCCTGCCAGGTGCTGATAGTGCTGTCCCATATGAGTATGTGGCATCTCCATGTCCTTCTCAGCGATCACTGAGTGTCTGTCATTGTTATTGCTTATTAGGTACCCTACTAGGCCTTATAACAACATTTAACGTGAACAACACTAACACAGTTTGATGGCTGTTCTATCTGTCAGAAAATACCAGCTCTAATCAAATACATGACCATCCTGAACAACTATAGAAATCTTTTTTTTAGCCTAGAGTCATGATAGTTTCTCCTGTGTCAGAATGGTAACTGTATGCTCCCTTTGCCTTTTTTAATCTAGTGGAATCATGGTTTTTGTCATATTTTCATGTGTTTTTGGTGTATATTCTGACAAACTTAAAAATACGCAGCAGGTGATCATCCATTTGCTGTTCCTGATGTTGTGATAACATACATTTAACTTTATTGTTTTCTACAATTCAGGACCAGGGATCGCCACCTCGATATTCTGATGCTGTCATCTATGTGTATGTGATAGATGCAGATGATCAGAATCCAAAATTTTTTGATGAAAGATACACTGCTGAACTGCCTATTGTGCCATTACAGGTTGGTATAATTAATTTTCCTCTCTCTCTCTCTCTCTCTCTCTCTCTCTCTCTCTCTCTCTGTGTGTGTGTGTGTGTGTGTGTGTGTGTGTGTGTGTGTGTGTGTGTGTGTGTGGTTTTTTTTTTTTTTTTTTTTTTTTTTTCCAGGTTGAAGCTTTACCTCTGATCTAAAAATAGGAATTAATTTCTCAGAAAAACAAGAGACACGAGGACACACAGACTTGTTGATGGTGGACATTAGGAATACTTATACTTAAAAAGTTGCCTGTTGTGAATCGTATGTGCGCACGCACCCGCGCACACACACACACACACACACACACACACACACACACACACACACACACACACGGGAGGGAGATCTTGCATGTGGATCCCACACAAGATGTCAGTGATGTAGTATCTGTCTTCTGGAGTGGCTCGTTTGTACAAGAATGTGATGTATTATTGTTAGGACCATGTTATCCATGTTACCCATTTTACTGTTTTTTTTCATTATTAGTTGGTTAATTCACAGCATTGCACTTTCTGTGTACCAGTTATCACTTATAACTGTCACTTATTTTGCTGTCCTGTAGATTTGTGATGACAATCTGACATTTGCATATCCTGACACTGAATTTTTTTTTCTTTTTTTTTTTCTTTTTATTTTTTTTTTTTTTTTATTTTTTATTTTTATTTTTTTTTTTTGTCAAATTGTTGAACACTTAGTACCTAAAGATTGTCTAGTCCTGGTCGCAAAGTCCCACAGCTATACATAGGGAAAATCATATACCCACATTATCAAGCTTGAAGATACTGTCGTAGTTCAGTGATAACACATTATAAATAGTCCTCAAAACGGTTCTATAATAATTATAAATTATTAACAAATGAAACTATACAATTTTTAAAAAACATTGTTTCAAGGTAAATTATAAATATCACACCACTGTCAGCAAAGATGTTATGTAGGTAGCAGAAATGTAAAATTGTCTAGAGTGTTTTAATGAATCATTAAAACAACACTTGTATTTGTTTGCTTATTTGTTTTTACTCCAAGGGGTTGAATATTACTCTGTATGGTATGAAACTCCCTCATGTACACAATTCAATAAATGAGTTTACCATTATTATGACGATTTTTGGGTAAATTTTGTGCTTTCCTGTCACGTTGCTGTTGCGGACATTAGTTTGAAGACTGGTTTGATGCAGCTCTCCTTGTCAGTCTCTCCTGTACAAGCCTCTACATATTTGCATAATTCCTGCTGCGTATATCCATTGGAACCTGTTTACTATAGTTAAATGTCGGTTTCCATCTACAAATTTTCACTCATATCTCTTCCTTGCAAAAGCTTTCCTTCGTTTTCAGATCCTTATTGCCTCGGGATGTGTCCTATCAGCTGGCCCCATATTTTGCGAAAAGTTGTGCAATGAACATATTTTCTCCCCAGTTCCATTCTGTACCCGCTTAACAATCCAATCTACCCACCTAGTCTTGAGTATCCTTCTGTAGCATCACACTTCAAAAGATTCTGTTGTCTTTTTGTCTCATTCATGGTTCCCTTTTAGCCAAGGCTACACTGCAGGAAAATACCTTCAGGAAAGACTTTGCACTATTTATATTTACAGTTTATAAAAAAATTCTCTTTTTTTTCAGAACACTTTTTCTTGCTTTTGGCATCCTGAGTTTTACATCCTCTCTATCTTAACCATTATTAGGTATTTCCTGCCCAAATAACAAAACTCATCTACTAATTTTAGTGTCTCATTTCCTACTTTAATTACTTCAGCATTAATTGACTTAACTGGTCTACTTTCATTACCTTTGTTTTACTATTGGTGATGTTCATCTTATAACCTTTTCATGACACTGTACATTTCATGCAGCTGATCTTCAAAGTCCATTGTTACCTCTGGTGGAATTACAATATCATCACCAAACCTCAAAGTTTTTATTTCTTCTCCTTAACTTTAATTGGTTCTCCAATATTCTCCTTGGTTTCATTCACAGTGTATGCAATGTAAGGATTGAATAATATCAGGAATAGGCTACAACCTTGTCTCACTCCCTGCTCAGCCACTGCTTCTCTTTCATGCCATTCAGCTCTTATAACTGCTGTATGATTTCTGTATAATGTTAAATAACTTTCACTCTCCTTATTTTTACCTCCAAAATTTCATGTAGAGTATCCAGTCAATTTTGTCAAAAGTTTCCTGTAAATCCTCAGTTGTTATATCAATAGGTTTGCCCTGTTCAGTCTCTCTGACATGATATGTCTTGTGAGAAAAATCTGAGATTTCAGCTGTAAATACCAGCAAAAGCTTAACAAATGGTAGACATCAGAAGAGACCAAATTGCCTGACTTTGAATGAAAGGTAATGAAATATTTGTGAAACATTCTTTACATTCTAATAAAAGTGGTATCGACTCCTTTTTTTATCTGAAAAGTTCATACTGTAAACAGTTCTTATCAGTTCATGCACTGAATTAATAACAAAAACAATGTTGAAGTATCTAGGAATCAAAGAGGGGAAAACAAGAATGTAAGAAAGATTATAGTAAAGCTTCCACAATCGTGTGCAGGTAAATAACATTATTAATCAGAATTCTCTGTATTTACACAGGGAACACGCTTGAAGGTCCTGCCAAGAGAAATTGCAGCATATGACCAGGATGTTGGGATCAATGCACCTATTTATTACACTTTCAACTCTGGTGAGGTCTTATTAGTAGTGAAAGAATGTATTTCTTAAGAACAGAGTTAAAGAAATATTGTACTAAATATTTATATTACAATTCTGAATGGTATCTGTACATTTTTAGTAAATAATGAGTAATTTCCTGTTTTCATTCAACACATACTAGATCATGAAACCGACATTTGGAAATATTTTAATATTAGGAGCACAAATTGATCTGTTACTGAATAATTGGATGCAATATGATTTCCCTTCCAGCAACTCAGGATTACAGATTTTTTGAAATTGACAGAAGTTCGGGTCATGTAATTTTGCAAAGAACCGTGCCTGACGATGAGCTCCTGCAGCCTACAACTCTTGTTGTTAGGGTATGTTACACTTCAGATTCATCCTGTCTGTCATATATTTGTAACATAATCAAATGTTACCAATGTTTAAATAAATTGTATTATTCCACAGATAATGTAAACCATAATTATCATTATGTTCTTATATTGCACAGATTCTCTTTGTATTAAACTCTTGCTTCTGTTCGTTCTAACAGTGTTACATTTTTACAGTTTAAGCAAATCATGAAATTATTTTACTCCCTGTTAAATTGTAATGATATTTTCAAAATTTAAAACTAGTTCTTGAATGAATCCAAAGAGTGTGGTGCTAGTGCGATGGAAGTAAATTTTCACTTTAGAAAGTTATTTTAGTGGTATCAGGCTTCTCATGGTATTGTGGTTGAGAAATATCCATAACATTAAATATACACAGCTATTTCTAGAACAGCCTTCAGTTATTATCTGTCTTGGTCGTACCTTAAATCCTATTAGATCTCAAAGCACCAACATGCAAATCATATATTTATGACTCAAATTTAACTAAACCAAATAAACAACCCTCACCACATATAAACAATCTGTCTTTACAAACAAAGCTATTGATACTTTTTCATGGAGCTAAAGGCTAACAATTTCTTAAGAAGACAGATGTGAAGTAGTAATGAAAAACTCAATCAACCAAACGATCAGTCAAGTAATGCTAAAGCTGTCACTTTACTTGAAGTGGATCCCAGTTGAATTCTGCAAGCTTGTGCTGTAGAAACTGACTTAGTAGTTACCATTGTGTATTCAGTCTGTCTAAGAGTTTCATTCTCAGAAGTTAAATTATTGTACTGAAATGTTAATAGAAAGGCTTAATTTTATCCAATCGATCTGTCAGATGGGTCACCATTTTGATCATTTTACCAAATAAAGTCTTATGGAAATGCTGAAAATCTTGAACTGTCAGAAGGCCAAAAACTGAACTTAACTACCATGAAAGTCTCTCGTAAAATTTCAAGAAACAGTATTAAGTGTGGGTGCTAGGAATATACAACAACTCCCTACATATTTCTCAGTTAAGGACAATAAAGATAAGATTACAGTAATGGGAATGGAAAAGGAGGAAACCCTAATATGTAGTGCAATGAGAAATACCCTCTGCCATCCATTTCACACCAGTGTGCAGAGTACGGATGTACGTGTAGAAGCCAGCAGTTTTGCACCTCTACCCTCATAATTTCAGTTCACAAGATACAATAGTTCCTTTCTTGACAGTGTGGCACACAGCATATCTTCGTATCTCTCTCCACACTAAACTTTTCCAGACCATTCCAGTTGGTAGAGTAGCTCTTGCCCATAATATCCTAAATTATTTGTTGAATGTGTTCTAAGCTCTATCTTCCCCTCCAGTTCCTATCCTTCACAGATCCCCCAGGTACGATGGAAATTATTCCCCAATATCTTCACATATGTCGTACCATACTGCCTCTTCTTGTCAGTATTTTTGACATGTTCCTCTCCTCCCCATATTTTCAACGTATCTTTATACTACATCTCACATGCTAAAATCTCTTCTTTTTCAGATGTTCTACAGTCCACAATTCCCTTATGTACATTGTTGTGTTTCAAATGTGAATTCTCAGAAATTTCTTTCTCAAATTAAGGCAAATGTTTAATAATAGTAGGCTTTTTTCACCAGGTAAGCCCTCTTTGATTGTGCAATCTGCTTTTATGTCCTCCTTCCTTTGTCCATCACATGTTATTTTTCTTCCAAGGTCGCAGAATTACTCACTTTGTCTACTTAATAGCCACCAGGTTTGCTAAACTTACAGCTAATCTCATTTCCAGTAGTCCTCATGACATAAATCTCCTTTCGATTTACTCCCTATCCACAGTGTGTGCTCGTGAAACTGTTAACTGCATTCAAAAATCTTTGCAGTTCTTCCTGACTGTCACTGAGGGTAACAATGTCATCAATGAATCTAATGGTTGATATCCTCTCACACTGAATATTAATCCCTCTCCTGAAGCATTCTTTTGTTTCTGTCATTGTTTCTTTGGGTGTTGATTGGACTGGTGGAAAAATGCTCCTATCAGAGCACAAATAAGGTGAATATGCTTCCGTTTAAAAGACACTGACTGAAAAGTGGGGTACCAGCTGCCTCAACACCTTTAATTATTTGGCATGTGAATATATTTGCACTCTTTTTAAAATTCAAGTCATCTCACTCTCAAAAGCTTCCCTAACTTTTAACTTGCTCAAACCCACTAACCCAACACTGTAAGTCACTCATACCCACCCACTCCCACTTGTCCATTCTCATTCATTCACTCACTCACTCAGCACAACTGTCTCCTGTATCACAACCACAGCCTCCTTCATTCTGTCCTGCTACTACTGTCTCTTCTTGCTCTCTCTTCTGTTATTATATCACTCATTCCTCCCTGCTCTCTCTCTCTCTCCCCCCCTCTCTTCCCCCTCTTCCCCCTCTCCCCCCTCTCCCCCCTCTTCCCCCTCTCCCCCTCTTCCCCCTCTCCCCCCTCTCCCCCCTCCCCCCCTCTCCCACCTCTCCCCTCTCCCACCTCTCCCCCCCTCCCTCCCCCTCTCTGCCCCCTCCCTGCCCCCTCTCGCCCCTCCTCCTCCCCCTTCCCCCCTCCTCCTCCCCCTTCCCCCCTCCTCCTCCCCCTTCCCCCCTCCTCCTCCCCCTTCCCCCCTCCTCCTCCCCCTTCCCCCCTCCTCCTCCCCCTTCCCCCCTCCTCCTCCCCCTTCCCCCCTCCTCCTCCCCCTTCCCCCCTCCTCCTCCCCCTTCCCCCCTCCTCCTCCCCCTTCCCCCCTCCTCCTCCCCCTCCCCCTTCCCCCCTCCTCCTCCCCCTTCCCCCCTCCTCCTCCCCCTTCCCCTTCCCCCCTCCTCCTCCCCCTTCCCCTTCCCCCCCTCCTCCCCCTTCCCCCCTCCTCCTCCCCCTCCCCCTTCCCCCCTCCTCCTCCCCCTTCCCCCCTCCTCCTCCCCCTTCCCCCCTCCTCCTCCCCCTTCCCCCCTCCTCCTCCCCCTTCCCCCCTCCTCCTCCCCCTTCCCCCCTCCTCCTCCCCCTTCTCCTCACCCCCCCCCCTCTCTCTCTCTCTCTCTCTCTCTCTCTCTCTCTCTCTCTCTCTCTCTCCTCCCCCCCTCTCTCTATTCCACTTTCTTCTGCTCTTTATTCCTCTCCCACTGGCATGTCACCTTCACTCTTTTCCCAGCGCTATTCTGTCACTGCCAACTACATTCCACTCCCACTGTGCCCCTCTCTTTCTCTCTCACTGTCGTTGTGCAAAGCTTCCACCTCTTTCTGACTGCCCCCACTCCCGATTGTGGTAGCTGGTACCTCACTTTCCAGTCTGTCCTCTAAACAGGAGCACTTTTTTGTGCTACAAAAGGAGTATTTTTCCACTGGTTCCCTACTTTTCCGTGCCACTGCAGGGAATGTCACGCATATGAAAAAAACCTTATGGCTCAGTAAAATTTTGATAGTTTATTCCTGTGAAACTGAAATAATGCAAAACTAATTTTACACCTCAGGCCAGATTTTACATTTACAAAAATTTTGTATGTCCTTCAGAACACCATGGGGTTCTCATTACCCTCCTGATGGTAACAGAGACACTTACCAGTATATATCTCCATGCTACATCACTTTATAAACCACATTAGTGCCTAACATCAGATAGGGTAACTTTAAAACTGTGTGTCTTTGAAGTGAGTAAAGATATCAAGAAAATTTTCAAGGTTGTTAGATATTGACGTCTTGGGAATATATCATAAAAGTTGCAGTCATTTACTGTCAATACCCATCTTTGAATCTATGGATTTGTTTTGGTACCCAAAAACCGCATTTTTGTGGTGTTCCTCAATAATGGATAAAGATTTTTGAAAACAGTAAGATGGATCGTCTAGATAAATGCCTAGAGATTATAATATTAAAATCTGATCAATTGTGGTTTATTATTTAGATTTCGCATCTCACTGGATTTTACATGCATATTTTATGTGTACATGCAAGGCAACTTTGAACCTCTGTGTCTTGTAAAACGTTAAAGATATTGTTAAAATTTTCAAGATTGTTTGAGATAGAGATTTTAGGAATGTATCATAAAAATTTCAGCCATTTGCTGTGCATAATCATCTTGGGATCCACAGCTCTGTGTTGGTACAAAAAATTGTTAAAAAATATAAACTGTCCCTGGCCCAAGGGCTATCCAAGATACTTGACCCTACTTCCTTATCACCAAGAGACCCTGAGAGATGAGATGAGACCCCTAAGAATCCTGTTTGTATGTGTGGCGTTTTGAACTTATTTGTAGCAGGTAACACAAGCTATCATAAGCGTATCGATAAGGGAAATGAAATACAAAATTCCTGTCTTGTACCCTTTTTAACCTGAGCACTTCATTCTTGGGCTTTCATTCTTTCACTACTGGAAAATTTTTTTTGGGCACTCTAAAAAGTAAACTCATGAGGGGAACATGTGCATATTATTGTGGGTTCCACTAATTTAGTACTATTATTATATCATTTAAACTATAGTTCTTGTTGAAAGTTAAAATGTTGTTCTATCTTTCTAAACAGATACATTTACTGTGTTCAGGAGGACGACGGTTCAATCCCGCGTCCGGCCATCTTGATTTAGGTTTTCCGTGATTTCCCTAAATCACTCCAGGCAAATGCCGGGATGGTTCCTCTGAAAAGGCACGGCCGACTTCCTTCCCCATCCTTCCCTAATCTGATGAGACCGATGACCACACTGTCTGGTCTCCTTTTCCAAACAACCAACCAACCAACCATTTACTGTGAAGTAATCTTCAGTAGTGAGCCAAATGCCAATGCACTTTAATTTATTGTGC
Source organism: Schistocerca serialis cubense (assembly GCF_023864345.2). Classification (NCBI taxonomy): domain Eukaryota; kingdom Metazoa; phylum Arthropoda; class Insecta; order Orthoptera; family Acrididae; genus Schistocerca; species Schistocerca serialis. The sequence continues at coordinate 404,697,997 of NC_064639.1, read as the reverse complement.
AACTCAGTTACCATTTTTCTTGTGGTATTTTTAGTACTTGATAAAGATAGAAAGATTAACTAATTGAGTCAAGTGGCAATTTTTTTCCCTTATCAGAAATACAGAAAGGAAAATTGTATTGATAATTTGTACCTGTTATGATGTGTGCAAAAAATATATATATATTTTTCCTTCTGGAAAATCCAGGTTGGAATAACAACAGTATTGTGAAAAGGAAAGATGGCCATACATGTTGAGCTTTTAGCCAAAAGTAGACTCTAAAGTCTAAAGTAGACACTACCCACAAAAGCAAACCACACACACAAAATACCACTGTCTCTGGCCACTGATGCTGGACTGCAAGCAACTGTGCCTGATAGGAGAAGCTATGGGAAGAGGAGGGATAGCAGAATGGGGGTGAGAGAAAGTAAAGTGCTCCTTGTGGGAGCATGCAAGGACATGGGGAGAAGATAGGTGTAGTTGGGAGGCTAGAGGGAGGGGATGGTTGGGGGGTGGGTGGAAGTGGAGTGGAAAAGGAGAAGAGTAGAAGAGGGGAAAAAGACTAGTCAGTGCATTGGTGGAATAGAAAGCTGTGTTGTGCTGGAATGGGAGCTGGGAAGGAGACACATGGGTAAAGGACAGGGACTAATGAAGGCTGAGATCAATGGGGTTACAGGTACATAGGATTTATTGCAGGGAGAGTTCCTACCTGTGCATTCAGAAAAGCTGGTGTTAATAGATAGGATCCAGATGGTGCAAGCTGTGAAGTAGTCATTGAAGTGAAGAACATTGTGCTGGGCAACGTGTTCAGCAACTGGATGGTCCAGCTGTTTCTTGGCCAGTTTGTCAATGGCCATTCGTGCGGGCAGACATCCATGATGTCTGTAGTCATGATGGGTGCTAGGCAGCAGTTGCAGCAATTGGGTGGTCCAGGTGCTTCTTGGCCACAGTTTGTTGTTGGTCATTTATGCGGGCAGACATGTCTAATGTCTGCCCACATAAACGGCCAAGGACAAACTGTGGCAATCCAGTTGTTGGGCACTCTGCCTAACACAATGTTCTTCACTTCAATGACTGCTTCACAGCCTGTATCGTCTGGATCTTTCCTACCAACACCAGATTTTTTGAATTGCACAGGTGAGAACTTTCCATGCAAAATATCCTATGTTCCTGCAACCCCACTGGTTTCAACCTTCATTAGTCCCTGTCCTTCACCCACCCATCCCATGTCCTGTTCCCATTACATCAGTACACAGCTTTCTATTCCACCAATGATATTGATGCTAGTTTTGCATGTGTCCTATACTTCTCTTCTTTTGCGCTCCTCTCCCTGCCCCCACCACACACCTCTTCTGACTGCACCCAGCTGCTCTGTCCTGCGTACTCTCACAATCAACACTTTACCTTCCTCCACTCCTATCCCACTGTGCCTCCACATTGTGTGTGTGCGCGTGCGCGTGTGTGTGTGTGTGTGTGTGTGTGTGTGTGTGTGTGTGTGTGTGTGTGTGTGTAGCTGCAGTCTTTCCTGTACATAATATTGTTGTTATATAAGCTTCTTATTACAAAGTAAGCAAATTTCAGAATATGACTCTGACCTGATAGTACAAGTATAAGTGATAAACGTAAGTCTAATTCAGTGTTGCTTTGTCACCATATGCATAACTGTTTTTTAGTCTCATTATATGACATGGAGTTTTTTCAGGCTACACAGTATGACAACCCAGATCGGTATGCATTAGCAACATTGACAGTTTCAAGGCCTGGTGTTGTTGCTGGTGACCTGATGTTTATTCAGAAGCATTTCTCAGCTTCTGTGCTAGAAAATGTTCCTCTAGGAAGCGTGTTACTTACTGCTGTTACCAATAAACCACGTGATAGGGTATGTGTACTTTAAAGTTTGTTGCCAGATGTTATATAAATAAGGCATTGAAGTAATTCACACACTTTTAAGATCTTCAAAGTATAGTATACTTAAGGTTGTGTAAATAAACATAATACATGTTGGTAAACATTTCTATTAAGGTGTAATGTGGTAATTTGTTATACTGAATGCCATAATTTGTGGAAGACACTAGAAATCTTGTATTTTCTGGGCATCATTTAGAAAGAAGTACACACATTCCACATGTAAATTATTAAGCTCCATGTAAATCAGAGAGAAATGGTAAATTATTATCATAAGAAGTGAATTAGACATATGAACTATTGTGCAGTATGTAGTACGTGTCAGTAATAAACAAACAAAATTTATGTTGAGAGAGAGAGAGAGAGAGAGATATTTATGTAAATCTCTTGATTGATATTGATGCTAGTTTTGCGTATGTCCTATTTAAGCAAAAATATTTGGAATTTGGAATATTTATTTACAAGGTTTCTTCTGAGATTTATTATTGAAACTGTTTCTGGAAACCGTAAACCCATTTCACAGTCACCTATCTTATCATTAGAGTTTACTGACAAAACTGGCAGGTTACATCAATAATAGAAAAATATTTATCTCAAAAAATGTTGACAACATATCTGTCCTGTCAAGAAGATATGTCATTTATGTACATTTATATAAAGTAACAAGGTTGATTACATGAAAATGCTTAAAGTTGGATTAAATAAATAAATAAGTAAATAAAATATCTCAAGACCGTAGGCAACCCTGAAATTCGAACTGTATACCTTCATGCCATTCCTATTGCATTAAAGATGTGGACAGTCCAGACTGAGACTTTAGGTTTCAAGAACTGATAAATGTCTTACATTTGTAGTATTACTATATTTTTCTAATTTCTGGCTACATTGCAATTGACAGAGAGTACGATTTTGGCTGGAAGATCCCACTCACTCTGGCACATTTAGCATTACTCAATCTGGAGATTTGGTTCTAAGACGTGCACTTGACTATGAAACACTTGACAACTATCAACTGAAAGTTCATGCTACTGATGGTCGAACGGTGAGTAATTTTTTTAATACAGTCATGTCATAAGAATTGTTTGTTGTAAGTCACATATTAATTAGTAGTTTATGATAATATATTATAAGTCATTCAATGCATAATCATAAGGAACAAAAAAGAGTTCTTTCCCCAATTTTCATAAATTTTTGATATCTTGTTCACATATGTAAAAAAACAAAAAGTATGAATTTAAGATGTATGCAGGCAGTATTTCTCAGCTCTTACTTCTCTCACATGACATCCTGAAAGCTATGGATCAAGACAATCAGTTGGCTGTAATACTTCTTGACATCCAAAATGCATTTGACTCAGTGCCACACCATTGATGATTGACAAAATAGCTATCTGCCCTGGCTTTGGATGGATAGCACTAAATATCTACAGCCAGACAACTTGTCTTTCATGGTAATAACCAATTACATACACAAGCTTTCCTCATGAACCATATCACAATCCCCAAAGTTGTTTGAGATTAGCCTTCGCATACGCACAGAAAAATGTGTTTTTTGGGGGGGGGGTATATATTCCCCCCCCCCCCCCCCCCTGGCTTCTCAAGTCATCTGGGACCTTTGGTCTGGAAACTGTTGTATAGACTCAAGCCAGTTCCCAAAATTAAAAATAAATAATTTATTGTGATCTGGACTGATTTTTAGTAAAAATCAGTCCAGATCACAATAAATTATTTATTTTTAATTTTGGGAACTGGCTTGAGTCTATACAACAGTTTCCAGACCAAAGGTCCCAGATGACTTGAGAAGCCAGGTCATGGAGCTGCGGTGCGGTACTGAGTGATACCTATAATCAGCTGCAGGTTTAACTTGGGTGTGTGTGTTGGCCACTTACTGTTGTGTGTTAATGACATGTAGATGATGTTTATAGTAACCATAGACACTTTCCAGATGATGCATTAACCAATAATGAAGAACCATCTGAAAAAACCAGCACCAAAGTCCAGTTGTATTTCTAAATTGTGCAGTGATTGGTAACTTCCTTTGAATGCACTTCAGTTTATTGGTAGACACTTTTGAAACTGCAGTATATCTACTTGTGGTTCCTATACCAAATTGAACTAACTGAAAATGTTAAACATAAATGAAGGCCAGCACGCAAGTGGTCACATGTTTGTTTGGCTCGGAGGAGTGTCTTGTGGAAATGTTGGAACATGTGAACTAAATTAGATGATTACAGAGGCATTTAAGTAGTCATTCTTCACATGCTCAATATACAAAAGGAATAGGAAGAAACACTGATCGATTGTAAAATGGGAAGTAACCTCTGCCATGTACTTTGTAGTGGTTTACAGTGCATAGATGCAGTTATAGATATCCATTTTAGCTAACTCATAATTGCTTTAGTTTTGCCACTGGCTTGTAATTTTTGAAGGACGTGCTTCTAATAACTTTCCAAAATGCTGCATATTTCTGCAATATTCCTTTCACGTGATTCCACTTCCAACTAGTGTTTCAAATGCAAACCCACTAAGAGTTTAGTTTGGTCCCCCCCCCCCTTTTTTTCCTTTCTTCTTTTTTCCTCCACACAGGGTTATATATCTTCTAGTTCAGTAATTCAGGCTGTTCCAATGCTGTCCCATTAGCAAGACTGCTGGGGAATGTCTGTCAGTTTGTTTGCAGGCAGCTGCAGCTGCTGTAGGTTACTTGCCAGGTAACCCTATTGTGTGTGTTTCAGGCCACCTGCTGCTCACAGGCACAAGGCCATGGCAGTATGGACAATGAGCTACAGCCAGGATGCTTGACTGCCTGACACAGTTCCATAACATTCTGTGATCTCAAAGGAAACTGTTTCTCTTTCAAATATATGCACAAAAAAAATCACATTGGTTTAAATCTGGACTTAAAGGAGGCCAGAAGAATCCCCATGATGGCACTGCTGGTAATGAAGGGACATCACATGATTGCTGAGTATTTCCTGTAGAAAATGGGAGTACAGCATTAGCATCTTGCATAAACCACTGTGTGTTCATTGGAAGTTTGGTGACAAGAAGATGTAGCACAAAGTCATTTTCCAATGTTCTGTATCAGCCAACATTGATAATTTCATTGAAAAACTCTGGTCTGATTTGGACATGAGTGGATAGAGCTACCCACACTGTCACATTTTCCCCATGCATCGTTTTTTTCCTGAAAAGTTGATGCCCGAGGTCATTTCCCTTCCAACAAACTACCTTCTTCTTCAAATTTTCTTGTTAATAGGAAAATTGAGTACCTTTGTGGAGCACAGAGCATGTGGAATATTGCCTAAATTATCTTTGTGTTGCTGTGACACTTTTCAATGTAGCATGAAAGAGAACAGCCTTAACACTGCTGAACAAATAAACATCTGAGCTCAGGCACAGTGAAATGCGGAACAAAGGCTGGCAATATTGCAGCAGCACAATCTGTACTGACATTTCCATGAGACAAAACACGTTGGAGCAAAATTTAAATGAAATACTACTAGAGTTACAATTTTTATTCAGTGTTAAAATATGTCAACTATTCATGTGCAGCCTGTACATTCATAGCAAATGACCAAAGTGAAGATTGGTCTTTCACCAGAACAGGGGAAAGTTTAGCACAACTTAGATTCAAATTGAATTGAGCTACATAAAGTGCTGTGTAGTAGCAATTCTTAACAAACATGTTTTATATACTTATCTCTGTTTCTGCTACATATGCTGAAATTGTTCATCATTGCACTGAACATTTTGACACGCTGAAATTGCTCATCATTGCACTGAAAATTTTGACACAGATAAACTGAACTTCAGCACACATTGGCAGCACTTAGTACTTAACAAGATCATAGTGTGTGGTAATCTATATAATACAGTCAGCCTACATTCCCCCATAATTCAGTGCTTCTCAGCTTAAACGAAACTAGTGTGTTTGAGTGCCAAGGAATAAAAAAAAAAAAAAGCAGTGTAATAGATTACAGGAAACTAGAATACATTCAGAAGGCCAGCAAAAATTAATTGGTTAAAAGGAGAGATGTAAAACAACTTCATAGAAATTGTAAGATAAAGGAGGAAAAGTCAACTTAAAGGATTTCATACAAGGCTTATCAGTGTAAGTTATACACTGAGGCACCAAAGAAACTGGTATAGGCTTGCGTATTCAAATACAGAGATATGTAAGCAGGCAGAATAAGGTGCTGCGGTCGGCAATGCCTATATAAGGCAACAAGTGTCTGGTGCACTGGTTAGTTCAGTTACTGTTGCTACAATGGCAGGTTATTAAGATTTAAGTGAGTTTGAATGTGGTGTTATAGTAGCCACATGAGCGATGGGACAAAGCATCTCCAAGGTAGTGATGAGGTGGGGATTTTCCTGTTCGACCATTTCATGAGTGCACCGTGAATATCAAGAATCCAGTAAAACATCAAATCTCTGACATTACTGCAGGCAGAAAAAGATCTGCAAGAATGGGACCAAGGATGACTCAAGAGAATTGTTCAATGTGACAGAAGTGCAACCCTTCCATAAATTGCTGCAGATTTCAATGCTGGGCCATCAAGCGTCAGCGTGGGAACCATTCAACGAAACATCATCAGTATGGGCTTTCAGAGCCAAAGGTCCACTTGTTTACCCTTGATGACTGCACAACACAAAGCTTTACACCTTGCTTATGCCCATCAACACCGACGATGGACTGTTGATGACTGGGAAACATGTTACCTGGTCAGACGAGTGTATCAAGTGGATGGACATGTACCGGTATGGAGACAACCTCATGAATCCATGGACCCTGCATGTCAGCAGGGAACTGTTAAAAGATGGTGGAGGCTCTGAAATGGCGTGGGCCATGTGCAGTTGGAGTGATATGGGACCCCTGGTAAATCTAGCTACGACTCTGACAGGTGACACGTACATAAGCATCCTGTCTGATTACCTGCAGTCATTCATGCCCATTGTGAATTCCGATGGACTTCGGCAGTTTCAGCAGGACAATGCAACACACTACAAATCCAGAATTGTTCCAGGAACAATCTTCAGAGTGTAAACACTTCCGTTAGCCACCAAACTCCCCAGACATGAACATTATTGAGTACATCTGGGATGCCTTGCAACGTGATGTTCAGAAGAGATCTCCAAACCCTCATACTTGTACATATTTATGGACAGCCCTGCAGGATTCGTGGTGTCAGCTCCCTCCAGCACTACTTCAAACATTAATCGAGTCCATACCACGTCATTTTGTGGCACTTCCGCGTGCTCGGAGAGGCCGTACACGATATTAGGTAGGTGTCCCAGTTCCTTTGGCTCTTCAGTGTATACTCTCCTTTGTCTGGCATTCTGTAATGTATATTCTTTCACATGACTGAAATATCACATTTAGTGTGAAGATACAATATACCTTTCTCTACTCAAATGAAGCAAACTGATTTCTGTATACTGTGGTGCATGTACTCCAATTTGAGTATTCCTTAACATATGCCTCTTACCCCAGACATCACAGATAAACTTTTGATACAAGAAATTATCAAACTGCATAGGGCTACGCACAGCACTTCTGAAAAAAAAAAAAAAAATATATATATATATATATATCCAGTGGCATAAAAATTGTGTCCACATCCAAGTCATCTGGGGAAGACAAATAACTGACTTAAAACTTAAGTTTGTCCAGCCAGGAAGTCCAAGAAGTAGTAACTTTAAAGAGAAGTTGCTGAAAAACTTACAGAAACATTTTTGTAGTGATGTATATATTTCCTTAACATGATGATACAGTTATGTCTGTATACAAAAATCAACGTCCTGACTGACGGGCGTACTCACTCATCGTTGCCCAACCCAAACCGCTAAGGATGGAAACTTGAAATTTGGAGAGGGTGTTGATCTTATACTGCAGGTGTTATTTAAGAAGGGATTTTTCGAAATTCCATTCCTAAGAAGGTGAAATAAGGGAGGAAATATTTTTTGAAAAAGTCACTATTAAGGCAATTTTGAAGCTAGACCTACGAAAATTGGTATTTGTTTTTCCATTATAAATAAAAAAAAGACATTTTTCAGCACTTTTGGAAATTTAACCTCTGTGGGGTGAAATAGTGGTTGAAACTTTTTGTGAAAACCAGGTATTGCAGTGTTTTTGGAAATTCAACCCTGAAGGGGGTGAAATAGGGGATGAAATGTTTTATGAAAATATTTTAGTGTGAAAGTATTTTTAAATCTAAATCTGTGGAATTTTAAATTTGGCTTCTCATTTAGAAGTGAAATGGCACATGTTTAACTGTTTTGGCAGTTCAACCCCTAAGAGGATGAAATAGAAGATGAAAATTTTTATGAAAATATTTTGTTATATTAAAAACTTTGTAAAGCTAAACCTATGAAAATTGATATTTCGGTTTTTGGTTAGATGTAAAGAAAAATGTGTTAGGGGAATTTTACCACAAAAATGCAAAAGACATGATATTTTAAAAAAAATTGGACTCCAGCTACCACAATCGCTTTTTGGTCACAAGTACATTTCGAAATGACCATGCTTCTGTGGCTGGGTGGCTTGTGGCTTGGAAGAAGACAGCTAGTTTTCTGGGTAGTAATGTGAGAGGTAAGGGTGGTGGGTACACAGGCTAGGTACGTGATATATTGTTGTTAGATCAAGAGGGAAGGACACAAACTCAAGATTAAGTGGGTGCGACAAAGCATCTCTGTACTTCCTCTCATTTTGCCATAAGCCTCCTTAAATTCATTTTATTTTTGTTTTTTGCCTAATTACAATTATCATTAACATGCATGCTTGTAATCTGCATTTCCATAAAAGAGGAAGGCTGGCCCTCAGTCTTAAGGAATACAGCACTAGGTCTAATTTTGTGCTTAGTTTTGTGTATGTAATTAAGTTCCTGATTTATTTTGACCATTCCTAGTTAATATCTTTTGGTACAGATCATTATAAGGTGAAATCAGTAATTGTTTCATGTCTTAGGTTCTATTGTTTACTTATAAATAAATATAAATTCTGTACTAATTATAAACATTTGAAAGAACAAGAAGTAGGGTTCTTAAAATATTTATTTGGCTCTATTCAAAAACATATTAGCAAAGCCAACCCTTAATTAATTCCAAAATAATTACCAGGTTTGTCAAAAGTATTGTTTGTATAGCTGTATCCATCAAGTTCATTATTTAAACAAATAATTTGGCCTAACCATTGTGGTAGAAGGAACTGTTAAAAAGAAAAAAAAAATTCGAAGTATTCAGTTAATTGGATGAGCTATGTTTTAATTGTAATTTCTGTAACTTAAACATCGAACAAGGTATAGTTTCAGTGCCTATTATTGTGAGGATATATAAAGGATCAATTTTTGGTCCCATGACAGTCAGTCAATCCACGGCAGATTTTCAGATGTGAAACATGTATTGGTTATATTAACAACAATGCATCAACTCAACGCTGGAACAAGTGTAACACAAATAGGCCATGTGTTAGAACAATTAATCACAATGTCTGTTTAATTTATTTGAAAAATAGTGTCACACATACCATATTATTCTGCAAGAACTGTGAACTGTGTGGTCGCTGATGTTGCCTGCAACCTATTAATGAGGCTTATCAACATTTACCAGTAGTGAACTGGCTGTATAATTGTGCAATATTGCAGCGTTGTGAACAGTGAAAGTAAAGAACTGGGTGAACATCACATGGGATGTGTATTGGGAGGGGGTGGCAGCATGCAGGAGGGTGAAACCTTTGGGTGGAGGGTGTGGGGACAGTGGGCTACCGAAGATTGAGGCCGGGACAATTACAAGAGCGAAGGATTTGTTTAGAGAACAACTCCCATCTGCACAGTCCAGAGAAGAAGCTGGTGGTGGTAGGAAGGATCCAGACGACCTAGATTGTCAAGCAGCCATTGAAATTGAGCATATTGTGACACCAGGTGGTCAACTTTGTTATCGGTAACAATTTGGTGGAGGCCATTCAGATCCATATTAACAGCCATTTGATAGTCGTACCAACATAACAAGCTGTGCAGAGTTTGCACCAGAGTTGGTATGTGACATGGCTGGTTTCACAGGTGGCCCAGCTTCTGATGGGATGGGATAAACCTGTGACAGGACTGGAGTAGGAATTGCTGAGTGGGTGGCTTGGGTGGGTTTTGTACCATGGTCTTCAATAGGGTACTGTCCCTGTGGCAAGGGGTTGGGAGTGGGTGTAACATAGGGATGGACTAGTTATGGGGTGGTTGGGTGATGGAACACCACCTCAGGTGGGGTGGAAAAGATTTTGTGTAGGATATCCCTCATTTCAGAGCATAATGAAGAGATATTGAAGCCCTGACACAAGATATGGTTCAGATGTTCCAGTCCAGGGTATATTTGGGTGATGAGGGGGCACTTCTTTGTGGTTGATTCTTGGGAGTGATGGGAGGATTGTGAGGGTATGAGAATATGGTACAGGAAATCCTTTTGTGTACTAGGTTTTAGGGGTAGTGCCTGTCTATGAAGGCCTTCATGAGGCCTTCATCATATTAGGTAATTCATCATATTGGGTAAGGGAGTTCTCTTCACTGCAGGTACATAGCCCAGGGGTGGCTAGGCTGTAGGGAGGGATTTTTTGGTGTGGAAGGGATGGCAGCTGTCAAAAAGCTGGTTGTTAGTGGGTTTAATGTGGGCAGAGCCATCAGAGAGGTGGAAGTCACTGTCCAGAAAGGTGGCATATTGGGTTGAGGAAGACCAGATGATGTGGATGGGAAAGAAAGTGTTGAGGTTTTGAAGGAGTGAGGATAAGAGGTCTTGGCCCTGAGTCCATGTCATGAAGATGTTATCAGTGAACCTGAATCAGACCAGGAATGAGAGTTTTGGGAAGCTAGGAAGGTTTCCTCTAGCTGACTCATAAGCAGGGTGGCATAAGTACTTAAGCATTCTGCTTTTCAGTGAATGGCCTCCTTTAACACGAAAGTATTTATTTGAATATTATTTTTATACGAACTTAGGATCAGCAGTCATGATGAACAATAGACATTTACATTCAATAATATGTATTGCTTACAATACTGGCTTTCTTAGCTCCAAAAGCTATAGCACCATTGAATTTCTTAATTGGTTTGTTTATTAATTTTTCTCTGGTTTGTCTTCTTTCTGTTCTGGTAGTTCGTAGCTGCTTCTCACCAGTACAAAAATTTTCAACTGTTTTTCTTATTGTCATTTGATATTAGGTATCGTGTTCTTCCTTACTGAAAAATATATCAACTGCTTGGAATATTAGTTGTTGTTTTACTTGCAGAATGACACTGCCCAACTTGAAGTCTCAGTTCTCAATGTGAATGATTGGGACCCACGATTTCGATACCCACAATATGAGTTCTTTATATCGGACTTGGATGTTCAACCAGGAGATGTAGTTGGCATTGTAGAAGCTGCTGATGGAGACAGAGGAGATACAATCACACTGAGTCTGAAAGGACCAGATGCCAGGTATGTTGAATCTTCTTTGAACTCTTGCACAATATTATAGCAGAAGCATTTGTGGCTTGCTAGAGAAGTATCAGTTGCTGACATTGTTAAAATATAGCTTTGCTTAACCTCACAGTATTTTGATGACTTATCAAACTTAACTCCTTTTGCTAGACACTATGAACATCATATGCAGATTGTCTCCATGTCGGGAGTGTTCTAGCTGTTCTGCGTTTTACAGAGAGATTCCATTCCAATTACTACAGAATTTGTCTGCACAATATCTGTACTCCTGCCCAATGCAGGACATCCAGATAGATATGATACACAATATTCATTGAGATTTTGGAAGTGTAGATCTATAACATCATACAACAGATATTGTATTTGTGAGTTAGCATTATATGGGATGAAAAGCAAGAATTTATAGATGAGTACAGATTTGTGCTATGAATTACAGCTTTCTTTTTGTCTCTAAACCTGTTACATTCATTTATTTTGCACAAAGTATGGTTTATCTGTTACTGTGAGTATCCAAGCCATTGAGGAGAAGTCAAGGCTTAGGCAGAGGCATATTTATGGTTGTTGATTCCTCGCGTTAGTTGTGGGTGGAGCAGGGAATGATAGTAGTGATGGAAGGTACCTTCTGTCATGCGTTGTGCGGTGGCTTGCACAGTATTTATGTAAATGTAGATTCACAGATCATATATCTTTGTGACAAAGGCCTACTTGATTAACTTGGTTGAATGGTGGTGGAATGGGGTGAGTTGCTGGTGGTGGTGGTGGTGGTGGTGGTGGTGGTGAAGATTATGGGGATGATGATGATGATGATGATAATGATGATGATTATGGGGATGATGGTGGGGTAGTAATGGAGGTGGTGGTGATTGTGAGGGTGATAATGGGTATGTTTGTTGGGGTGGTGGTGGTTGGGATGGTGATAGCAGTTATGTTGGATAATGGTGGGGATGGGTGTGGTGGTGGTGATTACAGTCGTGTGGAAATTTAGATGACTGAAACTGTGGGAAAGGAGATGTACTCCAGAAACAGATCTTCCCCACAAAGTCCAAAGGATCTAGAATTTGTTACAGTGTGCAGCAAATGGGTGGTTGAACTTCAAAGTATATATAATTTGACAGTGTACAGATTTGCAGACACATGGTTGGTTGTCATAGTTGCAAAGAACACTGCACAGTGATTGCAGCACAAATGGAATGAGAAATGGTTGCCTTTGTTTGGCTATAAAATGTTTAACTGCACTGCAGTAGAAAGTGGTGGATGATTTTGCATATTAATTCTCTAAGGACAGTAGCAAGAGTGGCATAGCAGTGGACTAGGATATTGCACAAGTTGGGTGAGCAACAGAATACCATCTTGATTGATGACACCAGAGCTTTTTTCCCCCCCCCCCCCCCCCCTCTCCTAGCATACGCCTCATTGCACGGCTCCTTGCAAATCCATCTTCTACTGTCTCTTCATCCATTCCTCCCAACCTCCAACACATTTCCACATGGTCCTCACTTCTTCTTCAGCACTGCAGCCTTTGGTGGGCCTTGGCCTCCTCAACAATCTTCCTCTGTATCTCTCTGTTCTCAGCTTTTTTCTTCCATTCACAGATCCCCATCTTGGTAAGGTAAAGCCAGCACATTTTCCATCCAGCTAGGTCTTGGCCTGCCCTTCCTTATCGTAGAATACAGTCTGGCATTCATTATTCGTTTGGGCATCCTGTCTTCTGCCATCCTCTCCAGTGTATTCTTTGAGATTTGATAAATTTCACTACATATTTCCCTTGTATAAGCTCCTGTATTTCATGATTGTATCTCATTCTCCAACCTTCTGCCTCCCTCACAGGCCCATAGATTTTTCATAAGATTTTCCTTTCAAATGCCCTTAGCTTGTTACTGACTGCTTCTGTTACTGTCCACGTTTCTGTTCCATATGTGGCAACAGGTCACACAAGGGAATAGTATACTCTCAATTTAGTTGTTCTTATAATTAGTGTTCTCGAGTGTAACTAGTTTTGCATAAGGTTTTGTTTCCTGCTTGTATCTTTTCTTTAATACATTTTCTCATGCATTATCATGGGTTAGGGAGACACCTAAATAATGGAAGCACCTAACAGCTTTGAGGATTGATCAGATACCTTCAGGTTCTGTGGTGTTCAAGCTTCATAATTGGACATAACCATATATTCTGTCTTGCTTTCATTTACAATAAGTCCATTTCTTGTTCCTTCTGCTTCCATTTGTCAATATGTTTCTTTAATCGATGTTACATCCCTTGTCACGATGGCAATATCATCTACATATGTGCGTATCTGGCTGGACTTTGTCATTATTGTTCTGTTTTATCTACTTTCATGGTCCTCACTGGTTGAGTGAAAAGACATTGGAATGGGTGCTCAGTTTCACTTTCAGTGTATGTTTAAGAGATACCACCATAGATAAGCTGTAGGATGCAGCTGTGCAATAGGTTTTATTGTGCAAGCAATTTCTTCTCTCTCTCTCTCTCTCTCTCTCTCTCTCTCTCTCTCTCTCTCTCTCTCACACACACACACACACACACACACACACACACACACACACACACACACACACACACTCTGTGTAGGATGCAGCTCTGTGTGTGTGTGTGTGTGTGTGTGTGTGTGTGTGTGTGTGTGTGTGTGTGTGTGAGAGGGAGACCTTAAATATTCTAGCATTGTTTTTTATTGTGCCTGTTTGCGACTTAATGCCTCCTCTAAGTACAAAGTCTTGTTTTTTAATTTCTTTATCAAGACAATTGGTCATCTTGGTTCCATCTTGTAAATGACATGATGTCTGCAGTAATTGCTAACAGTGTTACATCTATAGTAAGAAACTCGAACCAGTGAACTTTATTTATGGATGCAATTTTTTTCTTTTCCCTATACACCAGCTCCCAATGACAGTTAGTGGGATGAAGGAATGGGCATTAAAAAATGATTTAAGTTTTCAACAGAAAATTGGAGAATTTTTTAATCATTCTGAGTATTTATAAGCTTTGAGAACTTACAGTGAGTTACCTTGGTCTAATCTTTTTTTATGAGAAACTTCTTGTAGCTACTACAAATGAGACCTCTAAATTTGGTCTCTCAAATTCGTAGTACATAGGGGGCACCTCTCTTACTTGCTGCAGTTTTATAGAGCTGTTGTTAGATCCTGGCTTTATTATAGATTATGTTCAAGGCACGTCTGGAAAGTGAGTACCATTTTGGGAAAAGCTTACAAAAACACTTATTTCAAACTACAATTTGTTTTTACAAGAAAGAGCATTTCTTAAACCATTTTTCTACATAGTTGCCACCATGTTCAGCCATTTATCTTAATGGTTAACCAATGTCTCTTGTGCGCTTCAATGGATAGGTGCCACCAATGAAGACAGCCACTGCTGAACACTGTATTTCGCATTGCATGAAAGCGCCTTCCTCCAAAATCACGTTTACAGTTCAAGAATGAATGGCAGTCGGAAGGTATGAGATTGGGGCTGTGTATGCCAGGTGATCCAACTGCTCCCAACTGAATTGTGAGATAAGGTTGTGAGTGACACCAGAGAGTGGAGACATGCATTGTTATGAAGCAACACAATGCCGTACTGAGCATTGCAAGCTTTTTGTTTTGAATTGTGCCTTAGTTTCACAGTATTGTACCCCACTGATGGTTTCACCTCAGGGAAGGAACTCAAGAAGCAGAATGCACTGTCTACCCAGAACACAGTTTACATGATTTTTTGTGTTGACAACATCGTTTTGAATTTTTATTTTTCGGGGGTCGTGAATGCCTCCTCTCCATCAACTGCTGTTTTGTTTCTGAAGTGAAGCGACAAACCCAAGTTTCACCACTAGTCACAATTCTGTTACAGAATTCACTCCTCATCATTATATTGGGTAAGAAATATCGAAGTAATGCCAAATCAATTCATTTTGTGGTAATTCACAAGCATTTTCTGATCCCAACAGGAACACAATTTATGAAAATTTAAGTCATTTGTGACAACCTCATGCAAAAGAGTTGTTGGAAATTTGTGGAAACTCATCACAAAACATTCTTGTTGTGAAATGTCTGTCTTCACAAATTTTCTCATTCACTTCCTCAACCAAGCAGTCATTGTTCTCACCCACTTTCTCACCATTCCATCAGTCATTACATTTTCACCATAAATATCTACAAGTTGATGGTAATGAATTTAAGCGCTCGTAACATTCTTCATGTTGAAAAATCATATTAACGATCACATTTCACAGTTGGCAGTTTCAGATATTGTCTTAAACATTTTGAATGAGTGCTAACAAATGTTAGCACAACACAATCTGGCTGTTAATGGCGTCAGTGGAAACAGAGTGAACCAGAGAGATGAGTGTGAATGTGCTGTATTGTGACACTAGCATTGAAGTGGTGATAGAACAAAACAGTAGTTACTTTCTGGACATGCTTCGTATGGATGCCCTGTGTACAGATTCATTAGAATGTTATACTTAGTAGTGGTTCAGTGTACTATGAGGGAATTAGGCTGGCCACAGGGATATTTATGACCAGTCTCATCCCTAGCATATTTTTTTAGGCTTGTGAGCTGCCACTGTGAATTTAAATGTGGGGAGGGGTGGGGGAGGTGCTGGCGACTCTTCTAGCAGAAAGGTGAGCATAGTATGTATTGCACAATTTGATGTATTGTCTGAAATTCAATGTAACTTTTCAGGATGGAAATTTTAGATTTTTGTATAACATGGAGGCTGATTCATCCATTATTTGATTAATTATCAGCAAGCACCAAAACAAATCTTACAACTCCTGAAATTCTTCTGTGGAGTGGGAGGAGTTGTGCAGTAGGTGTTGTTCATTAAATTCTTTGCATCTATCATGTGGGGAGATGCTGAAATATTTTTGTTGCTGAATACCTTACTCCTTGTGCATCACTAAATAAAGGCTGAGTGATGAATAGAGTAAATCACTTTTCCATCTGGTATTATGTTTATGAATGTTGCTGTTGTTTTCAAATTGTGACTGACTGTTGACAATAAACTTCATAATGCACCATGAGGCTAGCAGTGGCTTGTGAAAAATTTTATCACTATACCACAATATTTAAAAAATAAACAGATCTTGTTTCACTATATCACCATGACTGGTGGACTTTTTATTGTTAAGATATTAGCTGTAACTATTGCGCTAAGATCAGTCTACTGACTGGAAAAGGACCTCTTTTGCAGATCATCTGCAGAATTTGCCATGTTACTTCAACAATACTTTGCACACACTTTCAAAGAAAACTACTGACCTGGTGCTGTGAGCAGCATGGCGCACTTAGCACCGGCAGGGGTGATGTCACATCAGACCATGTGCAGTCTAAAATAGACAGATTGCTTCCCTTCTCTGAAATGATCATAGTACAGCTGACAATCCTTCCAGCACTCAACACTACTTTCTAGTTATTTCAGAGAGAGTGCTACAAAACATTTTTTCATCCATTTTATTTGCATACCAGCATACATTTGAAGGGAAATAGCATAATTTTAGTGAGGTATTTCCAGTGTGCTGTGAGCACATGATTACTGGCCACCATTGTGTGAGGCTATTGTCACTATGGCTAATTGTTTAAAGAGCTGTCTACTAAAGAGCTGTCTACAAGAAGTTCTAGAGTCGACATCACACATTATACTTGCTGTATGTGTCTGTGCAATCAACACAATTTTTTCCTCAATGACAGCTTACACCAAAATATGATGCCATAAGACATTAGTGATTGAAAATGGGATACTAAGATAACTTTTTTGTTAAAACTTTCTGGCAGCTTAAAACTGTTTTCTGGACTGAGACACAAACTCAAAACCTTGCCTTTGACTGACAATTGCTCTACCAACTGAGTTACCCAAGCACGGCTCATGACTCGTCTTCACAGCTTTACTTCTGCCAGTTCCTCATCTCCTACCTTCCAGACTTCTTGCTTATATTGTATTACTTTCTCTTCTGAACTGTCCATGCCAACCTGTTGTGTGGCTTCATTGAAGTGACCATTATATGCATTGGATACCTGGCTGCTATCATTTATTATTTAGTTGTTTTATTTAACAACAAATTCCTCATTTGGCACTCACTTTCGAACATACGTTTACAAAATTTGTTAAATAAATAAGTGTTCATATTTTAACAAAATCTACAATATAATTAAAGAATATGCAAGTAGAAGTTAGTTGACAGCATCTATTCTGTGTACAGCTTCTATGTGTTTGATTTGGCATTTAATATCAATTTTTAAATCATCATACTTTTTGAACCACATCAAACAAGATGTTGATGTATTCAATATAAAATTATTGAGTTTTAAATTAACTAAATTTAATTTCATTATTAGTTCATAACACAGTAAATTAATGTAACAATCTACCTGATAAAGAGACAATAAAAATTCCATTATTATTATTATAAATACTGGCTTTTGAGAGATAGCTATCAAGTTGTTATTTTTTTCAATTTGTTAACTAAAAAATGGAGCACACTGCTGTTAAGCCTCTTTAATTAATGTTGCAGTGATATGATGATTTTTCATTCCAGGGTGTTCAGCATCAATGACAGAGGAGAAATATCCATTCAGGATATCTCAAAACTGAACAGTAGTTCAGCACATTTTGTAGCAGTTGCGAGAGATTCAGGAATACCACCAAGAGAGGTTAGTACACTATATATGTACTTATTTACTTAATTAGTTGAAGGGTCAGTAATTGTGGTACATTTCACATTCCCATTTTTGATTCTTATCATATTCTTTCACTTTCAACCTCTAAACAATAAGCAGGGCAACTATTGCCTGTGCCTAGTACCCTCTTCATATAGAGTGAGTTTCAGCATTTCTAAATATACCTGCCCAGTCACAAATTTGGAGTCGAAGTCCTAAGTAGTCAAGAGGTCTCAGAGAGGCAATCATCACACATTTGGTGCTAAAGTGCAGTGTCCAACTAAACACCCCAAATTTCACCCAAAAAACTCCCTTCATCATCCTGATCATGTTGTCGTGTGAATTTATTGAAAGAGAGAGAGAGAGAGAGAGAGAGAGAGAGAGAGAGAGAGAGAGAGAGAGAGAGATATGCATTTATGTAGACAAGGCATGCTGTCTTAGGGAACCAAAGTGACTGTCCTGTAGGCAAAATTGGTTTATTGTCCACTTTATGCATCAGTGCACATAAAACCATTTGGTATGACCTGAGACTGGAAACTTCCAATAAAATAAATTCCTATTTATCTGTGTATTTTCAATTCCCTTTTGCTGTGATGGATGCATCAGCTTGCGGCACGTATGTTATATCAACTGAACTTTTTATAACCGTAGGAATTAACAAATGTGAGTTATAGTGGCATCAGTAAAATACCAGAAGAGTTGCTTAACCAGAAATTTTATGTTGCAGGCATCAGTTCCTGTTACAGTGTTCTTTCCTGAAGCCCTTGTGAGAGCACAAGGTGCATGGTCTCCTGGAGGAACAGGCTTCCTCCTCATGGCCATATTTGGAACACTCCTTGCACTTCTGGCCTTAATTATATTTGCTTTAGTTTTGTACATTTATAAACAGTAAGTAAAATTATGCATTTATTATGAAACATTTTCATGTATCCTACTAAAATAATAGTTAATCAAATAAATGCACCCTCCAAGGCCCTGTTCAAGTGGATATATATCTCTTATCACTGTGCAAGTATGCAAACAGACTGTGTATCTTATGGTGAAACTGAAACTGTTGCATTTATTAGACTGCAAATCAATACTACAGCTGAGGAAATTTGCCCACAGTGCTCCAAAAGCTGGACATACTTTGGAGATGAAATATGCAAGCACTAAACTCTTTGACAATCTGCCAGTTGAAATAACCTATTAATGGAAATAAAATGCCTGGGAGATAACAGAAATGTTTTCAAATGTAGGCTGTTTCTCCTTAACTGCTTCAATACCATAGAGAAATTCTGAAATAGAAATAATTTGTCATTTTTACAGAAAGAAACCTTCAAATTTGTATGAGTACATTCTGGCTATTTACAGGTTTTTCTGTAAAAATAACTAATTATTTCTGTTCCAGAATTTCTCTACTGTGTTGAAGGAGTTAAGGAGAAACGTTTTTAATCTACATTTGAAAACACTTCTGTTCTCTCTGAAATTTTATTTCCATTAGCAGATTGTCAAAGAATTTTATACCTACATGTTTCACCCCAAAATTAGATTAATTAGAGTAAGGCAAATTATTTCTCCTTCTATTGTTGTATTAGTGAAAATACCTGTTACTCAAAAACTAAGGTGTATTGTTGATAACCAATATTATATGTGTATAAATATGCTGTGGTTAATATTCGCACCTGCTTAAGAAGGTGCCTGCAACACATCTGCATGTGAACCTCAGACATATTTACAATTAGACCTGTTTTCTTTTTGTGTTGAATATTTTTTGCCTAAGTGAGCAATATCCCAGAATACTATCCCATAATACATCAGTGACTGATAATATGAAAAATATGTTAACTTACTGACTCATACATTCCCAAATTTGGCAGTTGCTCTTAAGGCAAATGTAGCAGAATATAAGAAATATGTCTGCTTGTGTCTGTATATGTGTGGATGGATATGTGTGTGTGTGTGTGCGAGTGTATACCCGTCCTTTTTTCCCCCTAAGGTAAGTCTTTCCGCTCCCGGGATTGGAATGACTCCTTACCCTCTCCCTTAAAACCCACTTCCTTTCGTCTTTCCCTCTCCTTCCCTCTTTCCTGATGAGGCAACAGTTTGTTGCGAAAGCTTGAATTTTGTGTGTATGTTTGTGTTCGTTTGTGTGTCTGTCGACCTGCTAGCGCTTTCGTATGGTAAGTCACATCATCTTTGATATATATAATAAAAATAAAAAAATCACATGCAACATACCTCTGGTTCAGTTTGAGTCAGTAATAAAAATGGGATATTTTATCTCATCCACAAACAGTAAACGTCGGAAAGCTGCTACAAAGGCTGCTGGGTATGCAGCCAGTGAAATACAGCATAAGAAGTTGCCACCTGGATCAGCAGATAAGGTGGAAAATCCTGTTTTTGGTGACTCTGAAACTGCGACAGTGAGAGGTAAGATAAGAAATATTATAGACAATAACTAAAAGCAGTAATGACAAAAAATTAATATTACTGCTGACAATGTCTCCATTCATATTTCAAACATGCTGACCCTCATTTGCCTGTCCAACCCAATCTTTGGAATACCAATCATAGACTTGCTACTGAATGAAGTAATACAGTACTTAAACAAGGGACTCTTATTCAGGAGGAGCAGGAATGATGGTTGAGAACTGATTGTACTTGGAGATTTCATTGTCTGTTTCATCTTGTATAGTTATGACAGGATACTTGGCCCCCACAATAACATCTCCGACAAGAATAGAGCAACATAGTGAAACTGTGATTTATTTATTTCTAAATCCAACTCTTTCATGAAGCAGATGCAAGCATCTTTATAGATGATTTATCTGATCATAATGGTCAAATGGTAGCAATGAAGCATCCCCAAAGTTAGTTTTAACTTAGAAGGCTAAGTAATATTCTACAGGAACATAAATGCTAACTAAGTTACCCTATTCAGAATGAATTTACTGTTTGAACAATAGGAAGACATTTATGAAGGATTCACATTAGATAATAAGTTTGATATTTTCATAAAAAATCCTTGCAATTAGTGGATAAAGTTTTCCTGTACATTACGTCACGGACAGTTACAGTGGAAGTAGAAAGAAAAGGTTATTAATATCTGAAGTGAAAGCATCTTGTGCCTTATTTTAATGCAGAGGACAAGCTGTAATCAAGAATTAAAGCAGCACTCTTAGCTGTATTACAAAAAGTTTTGTGCTGTCAAAAAGGCAACTACAATGCAGTTCCCCCCCCCCCCCCCCCCCCTGTGGGTCGGGGGTTAGAATGGGCCCGAGGTATTCCTGCCTGTCGTACTAGTAGACTAAAAGGAGTTTTAACACATTTCAGCCTTTATGTGATGGTCCCCTGCAGTGTTTGACCTCCATTATTCAAAATTTTCCCGAAAAGCGAGCCAATTGGGGAAGGGTACCTTACAAGGTGCATCGTGTCCATCGTGCATTGAGATCTTTAGCCCATTTTTTCATTGTCACATTGCAGTCCTGCCCATTCTCCATCTCTTGGGTGAGGACACCTTCCTGGATGTGTTTTCCACCATGCACTATGCAGTGTAGAGTTCTGCGTCAACAATGACCATGGACTTCTTTGCACCTGATATCCAGCCCAGTAGCCAGTCCGTTGTGGTTGGGCCGCCATGTACCCTGTTGGTTGTAGCCCCCTGACAACACAGGGATCGCTCTGCTGATGCCTGCGCCATTAACTCCCCGTGTGTGCGCCAAGGGGTAGATGCCCATCCCCCTGGGCATCCTGCCAGGTAGCCTTCGCTGCGGCTCGGTGGCGCCCCTGGGGAGGGCCCCTGGTCGGAGTGGGTGGCATCAGAGCGGATGACACGCAATGAAGCGTAGTCCATTATCTCTTGCTGGTGGTGAAACACCAGCAGTCTCTAAGTGATCACGAACTCAATTCGATGCACAGAAGTACGACCCCAAATCGTTCCCCTCCCTGGCCACACCATGGGAGGAATGTCAGGCTAAGGATGGCAGCGGATCTTATTCATCCCGGTACCTTGTATGTTAGAGAGCTGATGGGGAATCTTTCATGACGATGAAGCCTCAGTTTTTTGTTGAGCATTTAAAGTTCGGGGAGGTGGAGGGCTTGTCCAAAATGAGATCTGGTTCAGTCTTGATCAAAACATAACCATCACACCACATAAGAGCTTAAATATGGTCCAGAGACCTTCTTTTGCAGTCCGACTATGAGCTGCGTGCCAATTTAGAGCGGTGAGGTGTACATTTCGTCCGGTGTGTCCACCATGGCCCGAAGAATAATTAGGTTGCCACTGGTGCCTTCATCTTGGCCTTTGAGGGTGATACATTGCCCGAGAAGGTCAAGGTGATGCTCTACTGGTGTGATGTAAAGCTCTATATCCCCTGCCCTATATCCCTCCCCCGATGCCGGTCGCTGGTGGCCGAGCGGTTCTAGGCGCTTCAGTCTGGAACCGCGCGACCACAGGTTCTAATCCTGCCTCGGGCATGGATGTGTGTGATGTCCTTAGGTTAGTTAGGTTTAAGTAGTTCTAAGTTCTAGGGGACTGATGACCACAGGTGTTAAGTCCCATACTGTTCAGAGCCATTTGAACCATTTGAACCATTTGAACCATTTGAACCTCCCCCAATGCGGTGCTTTAAGTGCTGGAAGTTCGGCCATATGTCTTCTCGCTGTACTTCCAGTATCACGTGCCGAGATTGTGGACGCCCATCACATTCCAATACTCCATGTGCCCCGCCCCCCATCTGTGTCAACTGCGGAGAGCACTATTCGCCTTGCTCGCCTGACAGCAGGATTCTCCAGACAGAATGGAAAAATCATGGAGTACAATATCCTGGACAGACTGTCCTACACTGAGGCTGAGAGAAAATTTGAACACCTGCATCCTGTGTGTGTGACATCATCTTATGCCGCCACTACAACAGTTCTGGCACCATCAGCTCTGCCAACCCAGGTCACCTCTCGGAGCCCCATGGTGGGGGGGCATTTCCCTCCCTGTTGCTTCTGCACCACCTACTTCGGGAGCAACACCCCCCCAACCATCGGGGACATATGTCCCCACTTCTAAACTGGAGAAGCATAAGTCTTCTTCGGCTTCTCTCACTAGAAAGCGGTCCCTTGGGGCACTCCCTTCCCAGGTTTCTTCCAGTGGGAAAGATGACACCTGCCAGTGGCTGAAGAGCCCAAAAGCAGCTGGTCATAGGGCTTCACGCTCATTCTCAGTCTCAGAGACTGAGCCAGTGAAGTCCTCGCAGCCAGGGAAACCCAAGGAGCAGCGAGATAAATCCAAAAAGAAAACCCCTAAGTCCAAGGAAATTGTGGTGGCACCCACACCAATGCTACCTAAAAGCTCTGCGGCTGAGGATGGGGTGGAGATTTTGGCGTCCGCTAAGGACCTAGATCTCGCCAGACCCTCAGACACAGTGGATATAGAATGATCAGGCAAAAAGTCGGTGGCAGCAGGTGACCCAGGGGTGTAAACTGGCTCACTGAATGTTCCATTCCTTCCCAGTCTCACGATGTCATCCTCCAGTGGAAATGCGGTGGTTTTTTCCACCATGTGGCTGAGCTACGGCAGCTGTTGAGCTTTACACCTGCTACCTGCATTGCGCTCCAGGAAATGTGGTTCCCAGCAATGTGGACCCCCGCCCTCCGCGGCTATAAGGGATATTACAGGAACCATAGCAACTATAATCAAGTGTCCTAAACTCGTTCTGTAGTGAACGTGTGGCCCCTTCAAACCCCTCTTGAAGCTGTGGCTGTCAGAATAAGGATGACGCAGGAAATAACTGTCTGCAACATATATCTTCCTCCAGATGGTGCAGTACCCCTGAATGTATTAGCTACACTGATTGATCAACTCCCTAAACCTTTTCTACTTTTGGGAGATTTTAATGCCCATAACCCCTTGCGGGGTGGTACCTTGCTTACTGGCCGAGGCAGAGATGTCTAAACTTTACTGTCACAATTTGACCTCTGCTTCTTAAATACTGGGACCGCCACACATTTCAGTGTGGCTCATGGTAGTTACTCAGTCATTGATTTATCAATTTGCAGCCCACGACTTCTCCCATCTATCCACTGGAGAGCACATAATGACCAGTGTGGTAGTGAGCACTTCCCATCTTCCTGTCACTGCCCCAGTGTCAGGCACATGGACGCCTGCCCAGATGGGCTTTGAACAAGGTGGACTGGGGAACTTTCACCTCTGCTGTCACTGCTGAATCTCCCCCACACAGTAACATGGATGTGATGGTTGAGCAGGTGACTAGCGCAGTTGTTTCTGTGGAAGAAAACATGATCCCTCGCTCCTTAGGGTGCCCGAGGCATAAGGCAGTCCCTTGGTGGTCGCCGGAAGTCGCTGAAGCAATTAAGGAGTGTCGGCGAGCTCTACAGCAGCACCCTTCCCTGGAGCACCTGATAGCCTTTAAATGGCTCTGTGCCTGTGTTCGCTACCTTATCAAACAACAGAAGAAGGAATGTTGGGAGAGATACGTTACCTTCCCAGGTCTGGGCAAAGATCAAATGTCTTTCCAGATACCAGGCCCCAACAGCTGTCTCCAGCATTACCATAAATGGCGAGTTATGTACCGACGCAAACACGATTGCCGAGCGCTTCGCTCGAGCCTCTGCACCGGAGAATTAACCCCCCCCCCCCCCCAGCCTTTCGCACTCTCAAACAGCGGCTGGAACGGAACATCCTCTCATTCGCTACATGCTGCAGTGAATCCTATGATGCCCCATTTACAGAGTGGGGGCTCCTCAGTGCCCTTGCACATTGCCCCAACACAGCTCCTGGGCCTGATCACACCCATAGCCGGATGATTGAACATCTCTCATCTGAGTACAAGCGACATCTTCTCATCATCTTCAACTGGCTCTGGTGCAATGGCGTCTGTCCATCGCAATGGCAGGAGAGCACCATCATTCCGGTACTCAAACTTGGCAAAAACCTGCTTGATGTGGATAGCTATCGGCCCATCAGCCTCACCAACATTCTTTGTAAGCTGCTGGAATATATGGTATGTCGGCAGTTGGGTTGGGTCGTGGAGTCACATGGCTTGCTGGCTCCATGTCAGGGCAGCTTTCGCCAGGGTCGCTCTGCCACCGATAATATTGTTTCCATTGAGTCTGCCATCTGTACAGCCTTTTCCAGATGGTAACACTTGATTGCCATATTTTTTTACTTACATAAAGCATATGACACGACTTGGTGACATCATATCCTTGCCATATTGTATGAGTGGGGTCTTTGGGGACCACTCCTGATTTTTATCCAAAACTTCCTGTCTCTCTGTACTTTCCATGTCCAAGTTGGTGACTCCCATAGTTCCATCCATATCCAAGAGAATGGAGTCCCGCAGGGCTCTGTGTTGAGTGTCTCTCTCTCTCTCTCTCTCTCTCTCTCTCTCTCTCTCTCTCTCTCTCTCTCTCTCTCCCTCTCTCTCTCTTTTTAGTGGCCAGTAACAGTCTAGCAGCCGCTGTCGGGCCCTCCGTCTCACCTTCTCTGTATACAAACGACTTCTGCATTTCATACTTCTGCTCCAGTACTGTTGTTGCTGAGTGGTGCCTCCAGGGAGCCATCCACAAGGTGCAGTCATGGCCTCTAGCCTGTACTTTCCATGTCCAAGTTGGTGACTCCCATAGTTCCATCCATATCCAAGAGAATGGAGTCCCGCAGGGCTCTGTGTTGAGTGTCTCTCTCTCTCTCTCTCTCTCTCTCTCTCTCTCTCTCTCTCCCTCTCTCTCTCTTTTTAGTGGCCAGTAACAGTCTAGCAGCCGCTGTCGGGCCCTCCGTCTCACCTTCTCTGTATACAAACGACTTCTGCATTTCATACTTCTGCTCCAGTACTGTTGTTGCTGAGTGGTGCCTCCAGGGAGCCATCCACAAGGTGCAGTCATGGCCTCTAGCCCACGGCTTCCCATTTCCAGCCGCGAAGTTGTGTGTCGTGCACTTCTGTCGGCGTTGTATCATTCATCCAGACCCCACACTTTATCTTAATGATGATCCACTCACTATAGTGGAGACATATCATTTCCTAGGACTGGTTTTCGATGCTCGATTGACTTGGCTCCCTCATCTTTGTCAGCTTAAGCAGAAGTGCTGGCAGCACCTCAATGCCCTCCGTTGCCTGAGCAACACCGATTGGGGTGCAGATTGCTGTACGCTGCTGCAGGTCTACAGAGCCCTTGTCCAATCCCGAATTGACTATGGGAGTGTGGTTTATGGTTCGGTAATGCCTTCAACATTGCCTTTACTTGACCTTGTGCACCACTGTGTGGTTCGATTAGCAACAGGAGCTTTTAGGACAAGTCCGGTGACCAGCATACTGGTGGACGCTGGTGTCCCTCCACTGCAGATCAGACGTGTGCAACTGCTTGCCAGTTACACAGCACACATTTGTAGTTACCCTGAGCATCTGAATTGCTGTCTCCTTTTCCCACCCGTGGCAGTCCATCTCCTGCATTGGTGGCCCAGATCGGGGCTAACGATTGTGGTTTGCGTGCTGTCCCTTCTCTCCAAACTGGAGTCCTTCCCTTTACCACTGCTACTTGCGGTCCGTTCAAATACACCTCCATAGTATACGCCTCAGCCGCAGCTTCATTTGGACCTTTTGCATGGCCGTATGTACTCTGCTAACCCCTCTACCCTCCGCTGTCACTTCCTCTCGATTCTTGACGTGTTCTGGAGGTCTGAAGCAGTTTACAGTGATGGTTCAATGGCTGATGGTCACATAGGCTTTGCATATGTTCATGGAGGGCATATTGAGCAGCACTCCTTGCCAGTTGGCTGCAGTGTTTTCACTCCAGAGCTGGTGGCAATCTCTTGTGCTCTTGAGTACATCTGCTCATGCCCTGGCGAGTCATTTCTCCTGTGTACTGACTCATTGAGCAGCCTACAAGCTATCGACCAGTGCTACCCTCGCCACCCTCTGGTAGCATCCGCCCTGTAAGAGTCCCACCATTCTGTGGTGTTTTTGTGGACCCCAGGACACGTCGAAATCCCTGGAAATGAACTTGCTAACAGGCTTGCCAAACAGGTGACGCAGAAACCGCTTCTGGAGGTAGGCATCTCCGAAGCTGACCTGTCTTACACCAAAAGGTTTTCCGTCTTTGGAAGACAGAATGGCATAACAGCATGCACAACAAACTGTGTGTCATTAAGGAGACTATGAATGTGTGGGAGTCTTCCATGCAGGCCTCTCTCAGGGAATCAGTTGTCCTCTGACAGCTCCGCATTGGTCATACATGGCTAACACATGGTTACCTACTCTGTCACGAAGACCCACCTGTGTCGCTGTGGCTCCCAAATGACAGTCGTCCACCTCTTGCTGGACTGCCCACTTTTAGCCGATCTGTGACAGACTTTTAACTTTCCTAGCACCCTGCCTTCCACGTTGGGCAACAATGCCTCCACAGCAACGTTAGTTTTAAGTTTTAGCAGATGTCCTTTGTCCCTCTGTGTCCTCCACCCAAGTGCTTTTAGGGTAGAGGTTTTAATGTGTTTGCAGAGTGGCTGGCTTTCCCTTTTTATTCTCATGGTTGGTCAGCAACTGTAACCTGCTTTCATGTTTTACTTTCTTCTGTTTCTAGCATATCTCTGCTGTTTTCTTGTCCTCTTTTTGTTCATTTTAGTGTTTGTTGCCTTCGCTTTGTTCTTGTGGCTTTTTCTTTCTTTCCATTTTGTGTTATATATTTCATCTGTTTTATTCTCACACTTGTGGCATTATTTTATGAGGAACAAGGGAGCAACCTTGTAGTTTGGTCCCCTTCACCTTTAAGCAAACCAACCAATTAACCAACCATGCAGTATGAACAGAAAATTGTAGATTCCAAATACAAACCAAAAGCAGTTTGGAGCATTATTAGTAGTGTAAAACACAGGAATGAAAACATGACCATCGAAACTAGAGCAAGTACAGTACCTTAGGTAGTCATCGCAGGCCTCACCATCCAATACTAGTTTTGCCATATCATCTGTTAGAGAGATACAAAATAATCTACTTCTGCATTCATATTCTGCAAGCTGCCATACGGTGTGTGCCAGAGGCTACCTTGTTCCACTGTTAGTTATATCTTTCCTGTTCCATTCGCAAATGAAGTGAGGTAAAAACTGCTGTTTATATTCTTCTGTGTGAACCCTGATTTCTCTTATCTGTCATATTGGCAGCAGTAAAATTTTTCTGCCGTCAGCTGCA
This sequence comes from Schistocerca serialis cubense, assembly GCF_023864345.2. NCBI lineage: Eukaryota > Metazoa > Arthropoda > Insecta > Orthoptera > Acrididae > Schistocerca > Schistocerca serialis. Next base: position 404,669,823 of record NC_064639.1, on the reverse strand, counting down.
AATGCTGATTCTCTATCTTTTCGCAATAGTGTTTTCTTCTCCTGAGGGATTCCCATGAGCATTTCATAATACTTGTGTGTTGATAACAAATCTAGCAGCATACCGAGCGAGGTGGCGCAGTGGTTAGACATTGGACTCGCATTCGGGAGGACGACGGTTCAATCCCGCGTCCAGCCATCCTGATTTAGGTTTTCCGTGATTTCCCTAAATCATTCCAGGCAAATGCTGGGATGGTTCCTCTGAAAGAGGATGATCACACTGTCTGGTCTCCTTCCCCAAAAACAAACAACCAACCAACCAAGCATACCTTGCTTCCTTTAATCCATCCCAGTGGGTATCTCAAACACTTGAGAAGTACTCAAGAATGGGGTGAACTAGGGTGCCATAGACAGTTCCCTTTCTAAATGAGTTACAGTTTTGTAGAATCATCCCAATAAACCAAAGTTGACCATTTGCCTTTCCTACTACCTATCTTACATGCTCATTCCATTTCATATCACTTTGCAATGCTATGCTGCTTAATTGACATGATGGATTCAAGTACACCAACACAGATACAGTATTCAAACACTACAGAATTGTTTTGCTTTTTATCATATGGACAGGGTGCTTCAACTAGCTCTGGATTTTGACGTCTAATGCACCAGTTGAACAAAATTTGTCAAAATACCCCTTAGGAAGATATCCAACAACACTAGCAATCAATGTCAAACCAAATATGTGCTTGCATAAGGTCTAAAGGTAGACCAACACATAATTGACTTGCTTAATTTGTGAATCTTTTTCTCTTGAATAAGTTAACAATTTTTCTGAAGTGTAGTGATTTGTCTGTCTGTACATGTACATCACATCTACCATTTTCTGTGCCATTCAGATAATTCCTTCTCTCTCTCTCTCTGTTTCCTATGTCCTCTTGTCTCCCCCCCCCCTCAAAAAAAAAATCTCTCTGGCCACCACACCCTCTGTTCTCTGTCTGTCCAACTCCTCCTCCCCCTTTCTTTTTCCAACTTCCTACTGCATCTCCTCCTCCACGTTCCCCACTCTTTCCATCTCCTACTGACCACCTTCCCTCTCAATATCTATCTCTCCCCCCTCTCCCCCTCCTCTCCCCCTCCTCTCCCCCTCCTCTCCCCCCTCTCTCCCCCCCTCTCTCCCCCTCTCTCTCTTCCCCCCCTCTCTCTTCCCCCCTCTCTCTTCCCCCCCTCTCTCTTCCCCCCTCTCTCTCTTCCCCCCTCTCTCTCTTCCCCCTCTCTCTCTTCCCCCCTCTCTCTCTTCCCCCCTCTCTCTCTTCCCCCTCTCTCTCTTCCCCCCTCTCTCTCTTCCCCCCTCTCTCTCTTCCCCCCTCTCTCTCTTCCCCCTCTCTCTCTTCCCCCCTCTCTCTCTTCCCCCCTCTCTCTCTTCCCCCCTCTCTCTCTCCCCCCTCTCTCTCTTCCCCCCTCTCTCTCTTCCCCCCTCTCTCTCTTCCCCCTCTCTCTCTTCCCCCCTCTCTCTCTTCCCCCTCTCTCTCTTCCCCCTCTCTCTCTTCCCCCTCTCTCTCTTCCCCCCTCTCTCTCTTCCCCCCCTCTCTCTCTTCCCCCCCTCTCTCTTCCCCCCCCTCTCTCTCTTCTCCCCCTCTCTCTCTTCCCCCCCCTCTCTTCCCCCCCTCTCTTCCCCCCCCTCTCTCTTCCCCCCCCTCTCTCTTCCCCCCTCTCTCTCTTCCCCCCTCTCT